>NC_080776.1:22972500-23597500 GCF_020826845.1 Diceros bicornis minor | reverse complement strand
GGCCTCTTTATTTTTTCCTGATGCGTTGCTTTTACAGGAGTTATTCTGTTTTCTTAACACTCCTGCCCGCCAAGGTGGTTTACGGTAATATAGTCAGATTCATTTCACACGAATAGCAGTCAGTTCACCAATTACCATAATTTTCTGGTTTCCTAAACTAAGGAAGTCTGCAAAAGACAGAGTCAGCTTCCTCCTGGCCAGAGGATGCCTCAGGGTGAGAGCGCCAGGGATCCAACCTCTATTCCTTAGGAGTTGGGTGCGTGGGGCATGCTGCTTCTTCATTCTGGGTCCCCATTTCCACATCTTTAAAATTAGGGATAATCACACTTCTTGCCTCCTGGGATTGTTGTCACTATTAACTGAGATAATATACGAAGTGCTTAAAAGAGTGCCACAGCCCTCGACAAATGATGGCTCTTCCTACTCTTCTCCAATCAAACTACTGAAATATCTGCCCTCTGATTTTATGTCAGTCTTTCCTGAGCTAAAGGTGTTGTTCCCACTTGAGGTAGCAATTCTGACATGATAAGCCATTAGAAGTGACCTGCAAAGCTATTTTTCATTTCGCAACAGAGGGAAAAAAAAATTGTCCTCTGCGAACGTGTGACATTTTCTTCTTCTTTTTCTCCCCCTCCTCCTTTTTTCTTTCTTTCTTTTGGGGGGCTAGTGGGGGAGGCATGGATATGGTAGTCAGACATTTTTATTGCAAAATGCCGTCTGGAAAAGATGCAAAACAAAATCACTAAGATGCAAGGGAGAGAAATCGGGGGAAAACAAAAGGCCCCCTTCCCTTTGCTTATTGAGTTCAAAGGCATAACATGCAGCGCCCTGCAGCAAATGGGAAGCTACACTAATTTTAAAGCCATAAAACGCTATCAAGTGCCCTGCGGGGCAGGACTACACTGAAGCTAGTGGCACCTAAATAAGACATGGTTCATTTACTTCGCAGCTTAGCCTAATGTAATCATCAGCGGATTTTTAGCCTTGAGTTGTAACAGGCAAATAGCCGATGCGGCAGAGGCGGCGCTCCCAGCCATCGACGGGGCCGTCGCTAGATTGCTGTTGATTAGAAAATTTTTCAGTTTTGACAAGCACTTAATGAACATAAATCGCACCTTGATTGGTTTCCATTTGGGGCCAAAGGCACACCTGAGAAGAGGCTAGCCTCTCCATCGCCACCCTTCCCTTCCTTGCAAGACCGTGGCAACAAGCCGGCAATCGGGTTATGAGCCATAGAAGAAAATATTTATAAAACGTAATAATGAAATTCAATTTCTTAGTAGAAGTGGAAGGACATTTCCTCATGACCCCCCACGTCCATCGTCTCCCACAGAGAGTTCTCGGTGGCGACTTGCTGTCAGTGAGGAACACAGACGGTTTTGATTTATTAACCCTTTGCAAGAATTTCCGGCCACAATTAGCAACACTGAAAAGGCCAAAAATGGAAAACAAAATAATTCAGATTGGGTACATAGGATGAAACATCATGCTGCGTACTGATGAGACAATGTCCCATGGACTCCACTAGAATCTCAAAGACTCAAATCCACAAGCTATACGGTGAAATCTGTATATTTACAAAAACACACAGACTTTTTTTTTTTTTTAATTTAGAAAAGCAAGAAAACAGAAGAATTTTTCAATGTGGAAAAAAATAGGTTAGGTAAGATCTAGGATATTTGGTGGTTTAATTTTTATAGAGATATGAACAATTTATTTTCCCTGGTCTCGCCCTATTTACAGTCACTCTGTGTTATCAACATCAAGACAACTTGTACCACAGTGAGCACACATTTTGGCCATTTTATTTTAAATCTAAACACTTTCCAAACCCTGAGGGCTATATTAAATAAACAAGGAATTTCTTAGGCAGAAATAAGACTTTGATGAAGAATTTAACTTTTTGGTGTCTGTGCCACAGGTATGAGTTTTTCAGTGGTCATTTTTTCTAACAAAAGTCGTAGATAGTCCCTGAAAATATTTATACAACCACGGCAGTATCATTCCATGGGTTTAAGATCATTGATATATGGGAGAAACAATTTATCATACTATCTGATAGTGGTTGGATGAATGCCAAAAATACTTCCCAGGTCACCGGATGCACAGAGGGCAGCCTCCTCCATTCTGGGAAGACACTGGGCAAACACAGACAGAGCTGTGTTTTCATACCACATGGGTTCTCGATCATCATTCAGGTTATTAAACCTCCATCATCCACTGTGTTCATGACCAGGGCTAACAAATTTCTCAGTGGTTTCTCTCAACCAGGGCCCTGGTTAAGGCTAGATGTCTTTAAAATTCAGCCATCCTCTATAGTTCTCCCATGTTGTAGTTTTTACATTAAAATCTCAAGCTCCAAAGAGCTATTTGTACACCGATGTTCACGGCAGCATCACTCACAGTCGCCAAGAGGAGGACGCGGTCCAGAAGTCCACCCACGGATGAATGAATAAACAAAATGAAGTATGCATAGATATATGATGGTATTGTATGTATACAATGGAAGATTATTCAGCCCTAACAAGGAAGGAAATGCTACAACATGGAGGAATCTTGAAGATATTATGGTAACTGAAATAAGCCAGTCACAAAAAGACGAATACTATATGATTCCATCCAAATGAGGTACTTAGAGTAGTCAAATTCAGAGAGCTAGAAAAAGTGGTATTACCAGGGGTTGGGGGAGGGAGAATGGGGAGTTAGTGTTTAATAAGGACAGAGTTTCAGTTTGGGAAGATGAGAAAGTTCTGGAGATTGGTTGCACAACAATGTGAATATACTTACACTCCTGAACTGTACACTTAAAAATGGCTAAGATGGTAAATTTTACATTATGTGTATTTTGCCATAATTAAAAAACAAAATAAAAAAACCAAACTCCTCTCCCACCTTGGAGATCTTTTCTTCAATATGACCATGACGTATTTCTGCGGCTTAACAGCATCACACGGTGGCTCCCTTTCCTATGGTTTCAGGAACTACAGCCCTATAGATGTGAGGACAGCCCAAGCGTAGGCCTAACTGTGCCCCCATTCATTTGTTCATTTAGCAAGACAGTGCTCGATGTGAGGGAGATGCTGGCAACAGGACCCAAAAGGTCTCTGGTTCCAAGGAGCTCCCAGTCTTGTGGGAGAATCAAGTCATGAAACAGGCCAAGAAAGCAAGAAGAGGGAGTAAGATGAGGGCACATGCAGCAGGGGGTCCGAACAGGCCTAGTGGAGGAGACTGCTGAGAGGCAGTGACATTTAAGACTGGACCAGAAGGATGAGCAGGAGTTAATCTGGCGAGGCGGAGGGGCAGGAAAGAATGTTCCTGGTGGAAGCTACTGCATTTGTTAGGACGTGGAGGCCAGAGAACATACCAAGTGTAAGAAACCAAAGAAAACTACCACGGCTGGGGGAAGGATGAGAGGTGACCTGAGGAAGTAAGCTGGGTCAGAGCAGGCGAGCCCAAGGGAGTGAGGACTCCATCCTAAGAGGAGTGGGCATCCTCTCCATCATCAAACATCTAAAAGAATCACAGGGAGGCACGCATGAGAGTTATAAGACGAAGTGAAGAGAACCACAGGAAGAACTGCTATTTCTGTACAGTGGACGGGTGCTGGAAAACTTGATGGGCAGGGTGCCACCCTAGAGGAATGGAGCAGACATGTAGGTCTGAAAGTTCCAGAGAGCTGTGTTTGGGAAACCATCTGTAAGTGTGACTTCTGAGGTCTTCCTGGACGAATTCCCAGGGAGGAGGGAAGGCAGAGACCGAGACCATGGTGGAGGAAGAGAAGCCAGCAGAGCAATCAGAGTAATCAACCTTGAAATGGGCTTAGCAACTTCCGCAGAGCGCCACCGAGTCCCAGGGCTCCAAAGAGCTGCCTCCAGGCCACCACGGTGGTGATGGAGCCGTGCCAGGATCGGAAACCACAACTGCAGGTTCCAGTCGAGGGCCCCTTCCACCTGCACACCAGAAGGAATTGACTGAGGGAGGAGCTGACGGAACACCTCAGAAACCAAAGAGGAAACAAATTTAAGACGGATGGAAGTAATGACGTTTTGGAGGATGCAGAGATCCAACACACGTTGATCTCCTTCTCTCTATAAAACAAATTAAAATGAAGTTCTGCCCGCAGTTGTGTGCGCATACACGTACGGCCTGTGTTCTTACGTGACAATACAGGTGTTGTAAGCTGCCTCAAAGCCTTTCCTGGAAAGAGGCAGAGCATTAAGTACGATCTGAAGCAGACAAAATTGATACATCCAGCTCCTTGAAGAGATGCTCACACCACTTGGCTGGAAGGCTGGGTTTGCCTGGGAACTGATCCGTTTGGATAACAGATGTGGTTGTTTCCAGGGGAAGCACAGAACACTTGTAGACTTGAGGACATGAGCTTCTGTCCCAACCTCGACAAAGCCCCGACGTGTAGGGCTTAGCCCTTTAGTCCCAATAACAGCACACAAACTTGAGATTTTTCCTGCTTCCCCAGCGCTGAGTCCTGCCACTCTTAGAAACTCCCAGAAATACCAGTTGCAGTTCGACATATTCTTCATGAATCCATCCCTGTTTGCCTGAAATAGGCACTCAGACTAGAACAGAAAAGGTTCATTTGTTGCTACAGAGCTCCAGATCTTTGCTCCTCGACATCTACATATTTTCCCAATCTACCTTTAAATGGTTTTGTTTTTTGGATTCCAGCAGTGTTTTTAGATTTTGTGGCATTTCTATAATGCCATGTGTGTGTGTGAGTTCTCCCCCAGCTCCAATGTAAGCTAATCTACACATAGGGAGGTCTAGTTGTACAACATGGTTAGTTTTCTTGCTCCCAATCTCACCGGAATTTTTCAAGCTGAGCCAGGATCATCAACGGTGAGGTTCAGAGCCCAGGCTGTCTAAGAGCAAAGACACTGCAGGAGCTATGCGACTTGATTCAATGTAACCCACACCAACTATCCTACGTGCCAGGCACACACTAGCCCTGGGCACATGCGGGGAACAGGGCACAGTCCTTGCCTTCAATTAGGCTACACTAGACAAGGCAGTAGACATGGAAAGCGCCAAAAGAGCTGGTCCACCTTGGAATCAGGAAGGGCGTGAAGGTCCACGTGCACGATGGACAGCAGCCTGGAAATGCAAGAAGCCAGACTGCAAAGGAATACACAGACTGAAGGACAGCTTGCAGCACCGTGGCTTAGAAAGGGGAAGCAAGATAGACAATCATTCATCATAAAATGAATTATGCTTACCCCGCTAGCGTGTCACAGACACAAGTCTGACATCGTTCTTGGTAAGAAAGGGAGGCCTGTCTTCTCAGGGTTATCGGTCATTCCATGACTCAAACGGTTCTACATCTGGAAATCTGGGCTTTGAATTTTTCCATTTAGTCGTCTAGATTCGAGCTAGTCTGACTTCTGCAACATTCTGGGGAAACCAAGCAAGAGTTTCTCCAAGTGCAACTCAATGTTCACCACCTCAAGAAATTTGAGGTCTGCTTTACAGGTGTGCCAAGCTGGCTCAAGGGACTGATCACAAATTCTTAGTGAATCCTCAATCCTCAATGTGAGGATTGTGTGTATTTTAAATGACAATTACCAGCAGCGGGTACAAGCAAGAGTTGCTGTTCTCACAGGATAGGTATCCTCCTTTTCCTTAAATTATTCCTTTTGAGAAGAATAACTACTTAGGAAATTATCTCAGATCTTTTTATTTTTGTATCAGTAAAGAAGTGGATTTTCTGTCTGATTTTGAAAGTAGAAATTTTCTGAAATCAGCATTCTGATGACAATTTAGAGAGTCTGAGTTTGACTCTATTGACTTGGAAAAAACAAACGTCAACAACATACTGAATCAAAGGCTTTGTGCAGCTGGAGAATCTAAGCCACTTGATTTGGAAAGGACCTGCCTAGGAATGAGCGTCCTGTGAGAAGGAGAAGTCCACTTCTGTACGTCCAGGAGAAACAAGAACACACAGAATGGGAAAGAAATCCTAGAAGGTTTTCAAAAGTGTGAGCAATTCATGCACATGTCAGCCAGGCATATCAGTCAGGTGTAGTCAGAAGGGGTGGGCTGTTCCCACCTGCCACACGTCCTTATGGGGAAGCCCAGGAGAGTCTTGCTGGGCAGGGCACTATCAAGTCCTTGGCTTGACTGTGTGGCTACGAGCTGACTCTTACAGGACCACTTAGGAATCCCACTGCACACACCTTTGTCAGCAGGAATTTCAGCCGTGCCCTCGACGGCTGCTGTCTCGAGACAGAAGACGAATGGGTGGCGATGCTGAACTGTGAAGCCCCCAGGTCCCAGTTCTTTCTCATTATCCTCTCCATTTTTCTATCAAGGTGCTCCCTAAGGCTCATATTTAAGTCCACAGAACAGGCTGCCCTTCACCCACCCCGACCGTGATCCAGCAAAGTGTCACAAAACCACAAGACACACATCCGTATCTCCCCCAAGAAAGAGCAGTAGTTAGGGCTTTTTAAAGGCCACGTAGACAGACAGTTTTTCAGAGAAACAAAAACACAGCCCACAGAGCAGCAGCAGCAGTCAACGGCTTGCTCCGTACTATCTCAGCCTTCTTCAAGTGCTTAGGGCTGTCTTCGCCAAACGCCAAGTGGAAATGAAGGAGCGGCGAAACTGGTCAGGCCTGGAGGGAGAGTGACCAAGGAGTCCCAGGCTGCCTGGACTTTCTGGGCTTAGCGCTGAATGTCCTGCATCCTGGGAACCCCTCAGTCCTGGGCAGACCGGGCCAGCTGGTCACCCTACTTGGAGCATCTACAAAACCAAAGCAGCTTCATTATTTTGGTGGAAGTTTCCATGTGTTATCTAAACTGGGTTATAGGTTTTATTTAACTTAAAACAGCATCTTGCGAGAGAAAGACGAATCAAGTGAACTGGGTTTTCTGGGCCCTGGTCTTCGTCTTAGCATGTAACTGATCCCACGCAGCAGCTCCAACTTTGAGATAGGCTTTTCCTTAGAAGTCCGAGGTACCGCATCAGCCTCAGTTTGCTAAGAGTTTTTGGTGAAAACTTCAGAGTCACATATTCTTAAGAGTCTGAAGTGACGTTAGAAGATAAGATCATCAAACTTCCCACCCAGTCAAAGGATTCTTTTTCCAGGTTTTCAGGGCAGACACTAACCAGCCAGTTTCTCAGTGTCCCCCTTAAAATGCACCCCCTGGAGCGATCAGGGTCTGGTCATGTACAGAGGGGAATGGCTGTGTGATCTGAAGCTTCACTGGCACGTTCTGGCTTCTGAAAAGGTGGGGCAGCCCAGGTCCCTATGGACCAGCTGCTGACATACTCGGTCATAGAGACAATGCTGTGGATTTGTACATTCCTGCAGCGCCCCCACTCTGGCCTGGGGCCTCTCCTCACTGTAACTGGAGTGCTCAGCTACCTGCCCGCCACTGGACCCCAGAACTATCACGGGCTCCCAGTGCGGGGACCACTGATCTTTAGGAACACCTACTGTTGAAATCCACCATCACTTCTCCCTTTTGTGCCCAAATGTCCTGCTCTATACCTGTAATGCAGGAGGTACGGGGACCCCATCAGCCCAAGACAGCCACTGCTGACGGTGCCCGAGCCTTCAGGGGAAGAGCTGAAGCAGGCGAGGAGGTGTGGCGGTGGGTGAAGGGTGGGGTTAAGACTCATGGAATGCAGGGTGCACAAATCTGGGGTCTGGAGGTATTGCTAATACCAACTTTTAGGGAACTTTCTCAGTCTGGGTCAGATGAATGTTTTGCCCATTTTCCCCTCTGATATCCAGAGAGACTATCACTCCCTATGATCTGGACACGCACAGGCAATTCCATCCCACTGCTCGCAGACAGAGGTTCTCTAAGAGAACCATTGACGGTTTTCAACAGCAGGAATCACGCCTCGGGCAATGAGGCTTCTTCCAACAATGTCTCTGCGGTACGAGGAAAGCCTGTGCTAACTAAACGACAGTGTGAGACCAAGCTGCGTAGAGAGACCAAGGACTGTCGGTCTCCTAAATAGTCTGTGCAGGAACTCAGCTTGGGGCACAGGGTGAAAGAAAGACACTTCTAGGATGATGCCACAAAACTGGGTAGACTATGGGCTTGGGAAGAAGATGTGACTAGAAGGAAGGACGCAAGAAGGGAAATCTGAAGTGATGGTGCCAGCGGGAAGTGATCTCCTGGTGCCACCACCCTGAGGTCCCTTGCTAATAAACTGCATGTAGCACTTGCTCGAGTCCTGAGCGGGCGGCAGCCCAGCATTAGGGCGCTTCCCTGGCAGCTGACCCATCCAAAGCGCACAGAGAGCCTGTCAGCCTCGCGCCAACCCCACCACCTGCTGCAAAGCCAGGTGTCTCCAACTCATGACTGGCAGCCCGTTTCTGTCGCCGCGGTTTCAAAGAGCATGGCATTCAGCTGGATTCCACAAGCTCAGCGCACCGCCGGGGCCACACACCAACTGTTTGTTTTGTCAAGAGCCCGGGTTTGTTTTCTACCACACCAATATCTGCAGAACATCTGCTCAGGATTGAAACTTGTGGTTTGCGTCCAAAGGATGATCTTTGACATAAACACTTCCATGGACACCTGTGTAATAAGGAAACCGTATCTGTTTCCTTAAGGACTGTAACTGACCTCCTCTGGGAGATCTTGTTTTACAGGGCATCCAATGAAGACATTTGAAAAGAAGGGTTTTTTTTTTAGCAAGTTTAGGAAATGGTCAGTCTCCTGCTCCCACACGCTCAAAGGAAGTTATAGCTACAGCCTTCTGCTGCATCTTTTCCAAGCAAACGTCTGAGAAAAACTGGCATTGCCTGGAGCGCGCAGGAGCCGAGGTGGTGAGACAGCAGGATGGAGCAGGGAGAGGCTAGTGGGGCGGCTCTGTCCTCCAGCAGCAAACGCTGCACCTTTCTCAGTCAACTCTTGGCCCTTGCCTGCCTGTCTGTCCAGGAGCACTGGTTGGGGTGCTCACCTGGGAATTTAATTTGGAGGAGAGTCCAGCCTTACAGGCCATGCTATTTGACACAGGTGGCCAATACTCCTGAGCACTTTGAACTTTTCCTGAAGGGATCATAAAGAAGGGATTGCAATAAAATGATTAAGGGTCCTCACATGCCGGCCCATTTCTATGTGAACTTGATTTAATCGTTTACTCTTCATCTTCCTCGTGTGCAAGATCCCACCCAGCTCCCTGGGTTTAACATGATCACCAAGTCAGAGGTCGCTAGTGATAGAGTCAGGGCCAGAGAGCAGCACACGTGTGGACAGGACATACATGTCTGGGCCGGGCAGAAGAGAGCCACATGGCTACACGTACATGTTGGTTTTGAAGGGGCTGCTGTGGGCCTCGCATAGCATCTGTTTGAATCTTACATGTTGGATGCATCCCCAAGCCTGGTGCTCTCAAGCCCCCGACCCCCATCCCATTATAGAAGTTTTATCTTATAGAATCCCATCCTCAAAAAAGTACGCTGGTTTCCTTTGGGTAAATAAATTACCTAAGCATTGAAAGTCAGTGGTATACACCAGGAGCTGGCACAGCTGCTCCACTATTGATAAACACTTAAATCTTTGTAGAAAATTCTACCCAAAGTGTCATATTGTTTAGGCAGGTTCTTTTCCTTGGCTCTCTGGAGAGGAATAGGCTGTAGGCTCTGCTATTTGAAATCAGTGCAGACTCCCTGCTCTGTGGCCAGTAACAGAGTGATGACCAACAATAATGACATCCAAAGCCACCAATGTGGACAGATTTCCCCAATATTCAACCACTTATGTCATCACTGCATGTGGCCAATGAACTCATTGTCACCTTAGTGGTCTTTATGCCACAATATATCTTGGTGATAACCTAGGAAGTGGGTGTTACAGTGCAATCAGTGTTTAAGTGAGATCATTTGGTTCAGTCAACTTTTGAAATTTTCCAGACCAAAATAATCGGGCCATTCTTCATGGCGTAGAATTTTGAGATTTGAATCAGCAAAACATCTGCATGCTCCCAAATTTCTTATTAAGAAAAGTCTGGACCCTGTCCATGGGCATCCTCTTGAATACCTCTTCCTATTTTGAACCAAAGAATGCCAGACTAACTCAGCTGTTGGGGCTCTGTAGCTCCCCAACAACCTGGAAGAGAAGAGACTCACTCCAGGGACCTGTCAGAGAATACACCTGGAACCCACGGCCCCTCCAAACTTTCACCCAAAGCTTGGTAGTGAAAATAAAATCAAGGAAGGATTACAATGAAGGTCATGCCATCTCTCCATGCTCTAGCAGTTAATCCATTCCAAGATTAAGCCACTCCCTTAAGGAACTATGCACCTGCATTAATAATCTCAGTTCCCAGGAGACTGGCATTAACTGCGCTGCACTTTAAAATGACATTGGCTCTTGCTTGCGATACAATTATGTAACAGAGCCCCACTGTGCTCCTTGCCTGGATAGCCATGCATACACGTTAAAAAAAAAAAAAAAAAGATGGAATTGGCAAACACTGAGGGATATCACAAGAAGAAGCCTGGTTGGAGGATTTTTGAAGAACTGATTGTGATCATATAACCAAGAGGTTGGGATGAACAGAAAGTAGGCGTCGGTCCTCCTATAGGAATTTTCCAGTACACACTGTTACAATTTCTCCCTTTGGCAAGAAGTAGCAAATGTCCCTCTGTTTGAGCCTGGGCTCAGCAGGTGAGTGGAAGGTGACTTGAAATTATCATCATGCAGATCTTACTTTTTACTGGTCAGTGAGCCTTAGTGAGAAGAATATTTTGATTACACGTCTCTAAGGAACAGAAAGCAGCTGGGTCAATAATCAGACTTTTGCTTTCAGACAGGGTCTTAGAAAGAACTAAGCCAGGGAGACGGCAGCCTCCCTGCTGAACACCTGCTTTTTAGTGTGGTTCAAAGAGTGAGCCACTGCTGTAAGACAAGGGGGAAGAAGGCAATTCACTCCAGGAAGCAAATTAAACAAGGACATCACTTGTAACCTATCCTATTGGGGGAAAAAATGTATATATGTGTATACACATACATTTGTATGTACATATATATACTTTTTTTTTAAAGGTAAATTTTCATCAGAGTGCAGGGAAAGCGCCCTCTGGTATATTGCCGGAGGCGATACACTGATACACTCTTTCCAGAAATTTGGCAACATATACCAAAGGTCATACAAACACACATAGTCTTTAACTCAGGAAGCCTATTGCTAAGAATCCATCTCAGGGAAATGAACAAGGGTACAGAGTTGTAAATAGAGGATGCTGATCAGTTACTTATACTAGTAAAAATAATTCAAAGTAAATTTATTTGCCAAATGTCCATTTTGGAGACACTGTTAAATCAATTAGGGTACATCTGCACAGTGAATATTACATAACCATGAAAAATGGTGGTGTACAAGCATATTTGCTGACATGCTAAGGTGCGTATGGTCTATCCTTATCTGGGAAAGCAGCCCACAGACGGCATGCACACGGTGACCGTGCTTGTGGAAGGAAAAAGCTCATATGCATAGAAATGCCTGGGAGCATACACCCCAAAATGTAGCAGTAATGCTCTCCAGGTGGTATTTGGGGAGTGATTTAAATTTTCTTCAATATGCTTATTTCTAACTTCTTGTCAATGACTGTGCAATTTTTTTAAAGTATTTAAAAAATTTAAAATTATAAACTTAACACAGTGATATAATCGAATGACCAGCTAACACTATATATTCTAATCTACACATTTATCTACATCAAGACAGAGAAACATCACGCAAGATTCACGGAATGTGTTGTTATGGAACTATAACTAACACCCACCTTCAGATTTTATCAAGGCTTTCTAAAAGAACTCACTATGGGTAGAATGTCTGCATTTCCCCCCCAAAATAAAATTAATTCTGTATTTTAATCTATCTTATATAAATCACCAAGACAGAACATTTTATTAACACATAAAGTTTCTGTTTCCTTATGAACTGCTATGTGTTTGTTTTTGACAATAAAAACTGAGTTATGAATTGCATTTATCTTATTGTGTTTGTTCTCAGCTGCTGAGAGCTGAATTCTGGGTTCCAATGTCGTTGTTTCCTTTATCTTAGATTTTGAGATAGATGCTGTCTTCTCTCCTTTCTCTTTTACTATTTCTTCCTGTCTTTTTACTCTCATTTAAGATTTTATCTCATCTGTGCCTTTTATTGTAATTCTTTGTAGAATCAGAGAGCTACAGATTGACTGTTAGGGACATGGTTTACCGGAGTGTAAGGGCCATATTCTTTATCTCATGATGGAGCAGGAGACCCAGTACTACTTTAACTTCAGAGGGGAGAGGCTTGACCGGGGTTAGGACCCCCATCCACCCCGCCAACACCCACGGTGTACACGCTGAGGTCCATGCCTGCTGATTGTTCGGAGGGGGAGACACTCACATGTAAACTGGGGTGATAGGTCAGCACGCCATTGTCACACAGGGTGACGTATTTCTTCTTCCACTCTTTGTTCAGTGACTTGCCACTTCGCTTCAACAGCATGCCCTGTAAGGAAAAAGGAGCCAAATATAAAGTCCAGTGTAAATTAAAAAAAAAAAAAAAAGGTAGGCACATAGGTAATTTTAAAAAGTTTAAACTTTTATCTTTGTCATCTTAAAATGGAAATTACACTCATTGTTACCTTGGTAATTTGGTTTCCTCCTCTTTTATATACAACATATATATTCAACAAACTTCCTTTTGTGTGTATGTGTGTGTAGAACTTAACTTTGTGATACTCATGATACTATGAGATGCGCCATTGGTTCAAAAATATAATACAAATCATCGTGACGTGCTCCATTATACCTCTCCTATAACCCAGTTATAAGTGCACGTGGAACGTCTAAAGGTATAACGAAACCTAAATTTTCTTTTCTAAAAATAAGACATTAACCACATTCTTACTTCATGATATTTACAACTGAGAACATTTTACAGTTTTTCATTTCAGATTTTTAATTTATTAAAAAATGAAATTCCATTTGGACACTTAGTAATAGCATTTAATAGATGAATCGTGTATAATTTACTTTAATCTATTTTTAATGAAAGCATATTAGGGCTTCTTGAAAACCGTTCAAAAATTGAAACCAACACACTTTTGAAGCAGGTTTAATCCAGTCTTCCTTAGATGACTGATGAGAATTTATTCTTGTTTCAACGGCCAATTCCCAGCAAACCTTCCACCCTGTCTCGAGGCTTTCCTGGGATAAGAAAGTGGACGGCAGCACTGAGCTCTGCCAGGCCCCAAACCTTCACCTCACACCTTCTCTCACCTGTCGGGGCTTCACGCCTTCTGAGTTCAGGAATTTCAACTTGAGCTTTCATATCTGGATTCTTCTAACTCCTGTCCACGTAAAATAAGGAAAATGGAATAGCCTCCTTACTTGCCCTTCCTCTGGCTGTCTGTTTATAAACTCACGTGGTCATAATCGTGATTGAGAAAGCGTAAGACTAACGCTGATTAATGCAGCTGGACTGATGCAGAAGGAAAGTTGTAAGTCTGAAATAGAATTCAACACCTTGAAGAAGCAGAGCGCCCATGAGTCTCCTTGGGAATTTTTACCACCCTCCATTGACCTCCTAATTCTGCTATCCCTCAGGAACCACAACACTAGAAAAGATCAAGTAAGCATCTTTATGTGATAATTAAGTCCAGGTTCCAATTAATTACCAATATTGTGACAATACTGTTTTTTATACCAAATTTCATGAATATAATGGATTATGAGCCAGCTGGGGACTCTGGCCACCATTTAAACATTGTTTCTGGGGGAAAATATTTCGGAGTTTGAAGCAACTCACAGGTGAACTTTTTGGAAGATCATTTCTTTGCAAGTTCTTATTATTTAAAGAAAAGCATGTGACATAACGGGGCGTCCCTTGATTTCTTAGAATCTAAACCAATCTAAACCAAATATGGCACTGAGATCAAGAAAGAGAACCAGGCCCAGAGGAAAACGTTGATTACAAACCCAGGTGATAGTACAAGTTTCATTGCATGGTGAGAACTAACAGGAGAGGGCGGTCATCCGTGGTGATGTGGTGATGCAATAAACAACAACTGCTTAAAATCATTAAATTCCCCCCCCCCAACGCATTTCTAAGATTTCTAAACTTAGCATAACAAAACCTCACATAAGTTTCCTGTGGGCTCACATTTTTCCACCATCCATTCCTGATGGAATTCCCACAAGACCAGGGGCAGGGGTCACCTTGGTGTTACGGGTAGCCGCTCGGGGCTTCAGAAAGCTTTGTTCCTCCCCGCTCAAACAGAATGCAGCCCGCAGCTCACACCCCTGGGCTCCATGCAGACAGATGGATACCACTCTTTCCAGCCAGCATGTGGGTACTGCCATGAGCAAATCCTACACTCGTGATTATCCTCTCCCCAGCGTGAGCTGCAAGGACTTAATTCTCAAGAGGATAGAGGGAAACAGCTCAAACAGGAGTCGATGTGAAGAGATGACATCATCGGGGAACTAAACTAGGCTGATTTGTTTTGGTACTAGGACACTGTCTTGGGGAAAGAAAATCCAAATCTTGACAATCTTAAATAAATTCTATGGGTCACCTTGGAGGATAATCTTTGGTTACATGTACCATTCAAATGCTGCAAAAGTCTGCGGGGCCTGAAGGACACCCTGGCGTCCTAGGAGCTGTATTTCTGCCCTTTAGCCTTGGCCCCAGCTGGGTTTACTACCCGAACCCCCAACCTCCCAAAAGACTGCTGTGGAGACTGAGCAGATCAACCGCCCTGCTCCCCACCTCACAGCAGCACCCAAGTCAGGCACGCCCAGCTGCCAGTGTGCGGCAGAGCGGGAGCAGGTAAGCTGCCCTTCTCTGCAAGTGGCCTGAGCGCTAACGCGTTGATGCATTTCTAAGCATTGTCAGGTTCACTTGCTCACCTGCTCCCCATAAGCAACAGGTCTGGGGGAGCAGAGTTATTACGGCTCCCTCGTTCCAGACAAGACTGAGCCTCAGAGGTAAGGGAACTTGTCAGCGGGAAGTGCCAGGACCAGCCACCCTGCCACCTTCATTCCTGCCACTACGCTGGGCTACTTGTGGGCAATGACCACACTAGTCAAACCTTCAAGTGTCCCCCTACTGCCTGGCTGAAAGCCTTCAGTCCTGAACCACCCACTCCTCCTTCCAGAGCACAAACACCAAACCTGAAAGGGGGGGGTGTCGCTCAGGACCTGGCAGGCTCCTCTAGCCCGATACCTCTCCTGAGAGGGCGATGGGAGTCCATGCTTGTAGGGACCAAACAGTACTATACTGTACATTCACACAGGGAGGGAACAGACAAGCATGACTCCACTGTGAGCAAATTCAAATATATTCCTTACAATATGTTGTGTACAGGGGCTGGCCCGGTGGCATAGTGGTTAGGTTTGCGCGCTCTGCTTCGGTGGCCCGGGGTTCGCAGTTTTGGATCCTGGGCGCGGACCGACGCATCGCTTATCAAGGCATGCTGTGGCAGGCATCCCATGTATAAAGTGGAGGAAGATGGGCACGCATGTTGGCCCAGGGCCAGTCTTCCTCAGCAAAAAGAGGAGGATTGGCAACGGATGTTAGCTCAGGGCTAATCTTCCTCACCAAAAAAAAAATGTGTATGGATCCAGAGGAATGGATTTCTGTTTGCTAAATCTTAGGGTACCTAGGGATGCTCTAAACTCTGAGTGTCTTTGAGAAAGACGAAAGAGAACAGGACGAGGATTTATGGAAGCAAATCTCAACCCTACGAAAAAATTCCAGGAGTGGGGTGATCAGGACTGTTGCAAACCTGAGAAGGCTTGTTTAATGGGGTGGAGTACTTCAGCTAGGACACAGCAGGACCACACGTTCCCATGAGTGGGGCCCCAGACTGCGTGATCCAGCGACCCTGCAGAGAACGTAGGGTCTGTGTCTGTGCTGCCAGATTTCCTGATTATGCAAGAGAAGGAGAAAAACTGGAGTTTCATGTAATGGCTCCCTACTTAAAATACTGGCAACAGATTATACACTATTTGCATGTAATACAGGTCAAACCAAACACGTCTGCAGGCCAGATGCACGCAGGCTTTAGGTTTGCGACCTTTGGCCAAGAGTCATCAGAAGAAGATGGTGGGATCTGCATGGAGGCGCTGGACCTCCCACAGCTGGGCCACTTGGGACCTCCGTCCTGTCACACTGACAACAGCCATCCGCAGACCCGCATTTCCTCGAAGGGCCGGTCCCAAGAAAGCCCAGGACTGTGGAGTTAGTGCCCACAGCTCTCCGACCTCAGGGTCCACGTCTGCACTAACACGTGTAAACCTTTAAAAAAGTTAGCCAAAACACCAGCAGATATTAGCAAACTGTATACTGTCTCTCTAGAAATGATAAAAAGAGCCTCATCCTGAAAAGTATGCTGAGACACAAGTTTTCTGATGAGTTAAGGCGTGTGGCTGGGGATTCCAAGGCGGCAAGAAAGACGAATTTCTGTAATCATAGGTTCAATTGGACTACAAATGAGGACACCCAGGAAACAGCTTCTGTGGATTAAAAATGTGTTTTCTTTTGCTTTTTTTTTTGGCACTTAAATTAATTCTGAACACTGATAACAATGATTTTTTAAGCGTATTTGTACCAAATGAGAATCACAGAACTTCAGAGTCTAAAGAGACACCTGAAGTTAAACCATTCTGTCCTGAATCTGCTAAACTAACATTTTTGCCTGATCCCTCCCTGGGGTTGCCCAGTCCCTGCTTGGGCATGCCTATGGACAGTGAACCCATGATCTGGACAGCCCAAGCTGCCTGAGCAGGAGTCCACTGCCCTCCGGGGGAGGGGAGCCTGGTTCATAACTCTGGAGCTGCAGCAAGAGAGTAGAGCCTCTCCCCAACAAGCCCTTAGGGACCAAGGACAGCCACCACAGAGCCCCAGTGAGATGTCTTGTCACATGGCCACACAAGCCAAGCCCCGCTTAGTTCCAAACTCTTCCCAAAGCAAAAGGCTCCAGTTGCTCTGCCACTATGGGACTCTCCTCTGAACACAGTCAGCATCCCCCAAAGCACCGAAGGAGGAGAGTGAACCATTGCCTCCCTTTGGGACAAACTTCTACTGATGCAACCATAACACTCCAGCACCCTGGCAGCCCCTCACTGTACCAGGCTGAACCCCCTAGACTGTACCCCCTACACTTCTGTCTTCCCAAACTTACATGCTTTCTACTCTAAGTACCAAGAAAACGGAAAACCCTAAAAACAGTTCATTTTAAACTTTTAAAGAACATGAAGCCATGAGCCCACTAGCTAGAAGATGACAGAGGCCGGAAGGCTCTCTGCCAGAGACACACGGGTAGGCAGTTCCCATCAGCGAGTGCAAATGGCCCTTATGATTTTAAGTCTCTTTGATTCTGTGTAACCCAGGGCAAAACGGCATGGCAGAATGTCAAAATGCATACTTGGCCTATCTTTCAGATGCCACTTTCATACATGTAAAAACCATCTTTCACTTAAGATTGTTTCTCGCTGACCAGCTATCAGAGCGTGGACATCAATTACAGTTAACGTTTTATGTGACTTTCATGTGGATTATGCATCTACTTAAAAAAATTTTTATTTCAAAACGATATTGGGTCCATCGTGAGCCAGGTGCTGCTCTCAGAGCCTTACAAGTGTTAACCCACTGAAAGCTCCTGGTGACCTGATATAAGTGATGACTATGATTATCCTATTTTACAGCTGAGGCCACTGAGGTAGAGAGGTTGTGTAACTTGCCCAACACACACAGCCAGCCTGGTAGCTGGTCTCAAGATGGCTCCCAACGCGCCAACCTTCACGATATTCATGCACCTGTGTAAATCATCCCACACTAACTCGGGGATACTTTAACAACTCACTTTAACAACAGAATCAGCCCAAGTGACACTATCTACACTGGTTTTAAACCTTAACAAACCCGGCAGCTTCCACTTTGGGGAGCTCTTACGGAGAAGCCACCTGTGCTCTGTCCATAGTCCTGACCCACTGAATTATGAGAAATAATAAAAAAATAGTTTTCTCAAATCACTAAGGTTTGGGGTATGCAACAATATAAGAACAACATCCTGTACTACTGTAACAAAAATAAAAAGCTTGAGGCATTGGCTTGGAACAGGCAGGTGGCTGAGGCTGGCAGGGACTTAACAGCCCCGAATGGAGGCTGGAAGGAGAGGGAGGAAAACGAGACTGGAGGGTGGAGAAAGGAGGCCCGAATTGTGCACGGGCAGACCATCAGCAGACCTGCTGTCTGCAGGAACATACAGCATAGCCAGGGTGCCTGGTCAACCTGTGGGCCTGGCTACGGGGACTTCTGAGCAGAATGCTGAATGTGCTACAGGTTCTGATAAAATCTGGGAGAAGTAAGAGGAGTTCATGGGAGTTTTCGAGCAGAATTAGAAAAAAATATTTACAATTTGAAAACTACGAGAAAAATGGTTTCTCATTCCCAGCTTCTCCTGCTAATACAAAACTCGCAGAGTAAGAACTGGCCTAGGAACAAAGATCAAATCCCGAGGATGCTGGTAGATGTGATCTCAGAATGAAGACCCATCAATGGTGAGGCAGTTTGACCCCCTTCATGAGAACTCAGAAAGAGGTAAGGCAGGACCTCACAGACCCTTCCAATTAGAGAAGATCTGTGGATCAGAGATAGGGATGTGTGGATTGGCCTTTGTCTAGTAGGATGGATTATAATTCAATACAAAGGACACCCACAAGGTTTTTAAAGGAATTATACTATGTTGGACTAAAAGGCACAGAGAAAGTTCAGAATGAAAAGAAGCATCTGGGCCCTCCACCTAAGTACAGTAGGAAGCAGGCTGCAAAAGATACACAGTTGTCAACACAGGTCATTTCTTATGGAAAAGGTCTACTCAGACGGCAGAGCCCAGGGTCAAGGAGATGCCCTCCAGGGAGCAGAACACTCTCTGTGCCCAGAGCAGGGCGGGTTAGCAGCATGTGCCTGGCTGCCTTGAGAGCTGCTATGGACCAGTAACTACTACAGGTCTTCTGTCCCCCTGTCAGCACTGTGTGTGTATGCATGTGTTAGTGTGCATCTGCATAGGTGTGTGTGTGTGTGTGTGCAAGATAACTTGTCTCTTGAGTACCCTCGTCTTCAGATAGAAAGGATGGTACCTGAGGTGCCCCATCCATATGGGTACCTGATGTAGATGACAATCCTGCACTTTAAGCCTGAGCTGGATACCATGATAGGATGAGACCTTATGGATCTAGGGATGGGATGAGGGTCCACATGGGTATTTTGCATGTGGGAGGGCAGATTGAAGTAGCTAGTCTCCAAAGATGACCCTCAAAAAACCAGCTCCCTGTGTGGTCCCCGGCCTTCTGACTCAATGTAACCAGCAGAACATGGTGGAAATTATGCTGTGCCCATTCTGGCTGAAGCCTTAAGAAGGTCTGGCAGCTCCTGTTTTTATGCCCTTGGGAGCCCTACCAGCCTTGAAAGAAGTCGAATGATTCTGCTGGGGAGACTGTGACAGGGAGAGACCCTGAGACTACATGGAGGAGAACCGAGGTCTCGGATATATGACTGCCCTTGACCTGTTGGCATCAGCCCCCAGCTGTCTGAGCCACGTTTGCTGAGGCACCGATACGTGAATGCAGAAATGATCTTGGATGCTCCAGCCCTAGAAAGCATCTTGTGGAACAGAGATGAGCTCTCTGCAATATGCCTGGTCCAAAGTCCTGACCCCGAGAATCATGAGAAATAATAAAATAGTCATTGTTTTAAACCACTATGAGTTGGGTTAACTACCAGCAGTAGATAACCAACGCAGGAGGAAGAGCCAGGAGCAACGGTCTACACTCACAACCCTGACACTATGCTGCCTCTCTGTGAACCCTTTCACCCTCCAGAGCAATTTTAAAGCTTTCACATCTTTTACTTGTTTGCATAGTAAGAAATTTAAGGGCTTTGTGACATCTCAAAGATTCCTCTTATCTTACTTGGAAATGGCAAATGTCGATCTAATTGCTACCACCTAGTTAATTTATTGACACATCAGAAAGACTGTGAACTACAGCCAACATATCAGGATTCCAGGCAGGCACTACTGGCTTTTTTGCTCAAGGAACTTTTTCTATGGTGGAGCAAACAGCAGAATTGTCTTTTGGCTGCAATCTCTTTATTAGCCATGTGTATTCTTTGCCCAGTCCCAAGAGGTCATTGAAAGCCAAAAGCAATGTTAAGTGAACAAGCTTTAAATAACTTACAAAGTTAATGTAACGAATGGAAGTGCTATCTGAAATCCATCACTCAGTGCTGGCTACAGCCCCAAGCTGTGATAAAACACCACTCATAAATTTATATTAAAACTTTGCTCGATAGCAATTATTTACCAACAAAGATTTACTGACTGCATTAAAGACTGGGGGTCTTAACCAGGCAAATCAGTCTCCGTTTCGAGTTTGAGGGACCGAGTGGCGCTGGTGTCTGCCAGCACAGAGGGAACATTTAATGGCCGGGTCCTATGCGGCAACGGAGCAACAGCGGCTGCAGGCTGCTCCACGTACAGATCAGATCATCAACAGGCACATCCACGAAGCGCTGATCTTTTCTCTCGAGGCAGCATTGCTCATCTGCTTTAACAGCCACTGGAGGCCATGCATGCATTTGACTGCAAGTAAAGGCGAGTCCATGTTTGATTTAACAGGGATATAAATTGAATTATCCCGCTGTTCTTGAGGGGTGCCAAGAGCTTCCTAATTACCAAGTTGAAAGAGACAATAGTTTTTCCATGGTTTAAATACATCCACACAAGTTCAGAAATGTTTCATGTTTCCACTGCTAAAAAAAAAGCAAGGTTAGAGTCTTTCTTTGGTTCTATAATGAACACCTGTTAATGGTTCCTCAGTGTCTTATGATCCGCATTCCAAATACTTTTGAACAGATTCTCATTACAGCAGTTAAAGGTTTCTATGAATTTCTAAAATGTCGCAGAGAAAAGCAGGCGTCTTTAACTGAGAGCCAGAGTATGAATACCAATCATTCAATTTCCACATTTGTGCTTATTACTTTTATTCTAATCAAGATTTTTTCTGTAACATGTATTAAACGTGTGGTTTACTTATATTAATTGACTTCAAAAAAACATTAGAAAAGGGCATTTGGGTGGGTGGTAGGTGGATGGAATTTCATCATTAGAAATTGGGGAAATAAAGGGGTCGTTGGTACAAGGAGCTCAGATATTCTTCTCCCAAGGCACGGGCTCCCTGTGGAAAATGGTCTATCCAGGTGCTGCTCCCTGCTGTGTCTCTTCCAGAATGAAAACTTATCCATCCTGTTCCTGCTCTCTAGTTACAGCTAAGCTGTCCCTTGCAGATAACATATACACACTTCACCAAGAACATGCCTGGACCCAAACGTGTGGACATTCAGACAGTGTCTGTGGAGGGGGGTAGAGACTGCACAGGCCTGCTCCTCGCACCCCTCCATCACTTACACATGGACCAGCACTGACGTGGGGAAACTCCGCATCCTGAGTGTCCCATGTAAAATCCCGAGCATGGCACTCACTCCTGTTTCACAGGAACCCTCAATGCCAGTGCACTCTAACATGGACTGCAGTGTTGGGAAGCCTACAGGACTGGGGCTGGCAAAGTCTGGCCAGTGAGCCAAACCTAATCTTCTGCCTGTTTTTGTAAATAAAGTTTAATAGGAACACAGGCATGTTCATTCGTACGTATGGCTGCTTTCACCCTGCACTGGCAGAGGTCAGCAGTTACAGGAGAGATCAGGTGACTTGCAAAGCCTAAAATACTTCCTATCTGGCCCTCTACAGAAAAAGGTTGTTGAGCCCTGCTCTAGGATATGAAACTATGTAGAAGCAATCAGCAGCCATCACCTTTATTTAAAATTGGCAAATTCTTTCTCCCTTTCTTGCCTCCTCCACTTCCTCCCCACATCCTGGGGAACACCTCCTTACCCTTAGCCCTGAGCTGCAAGGTCACAGGCTCTGGGCTTCCATAACCTCTACTGCAACAAGTATCACCTGGATCTTTAGATAAGGCTGTCATGGGCTGGATCACTTCCCCCCAAATTCCTATGTTGATGTCCTAACCCCCAGCACCTCAGAATGTGACTGTATTTGGAGATGGGGCCTTTAAAGAGGTCATTAAGGTTAAATGAGCCCATTAGGATGGGCCCTAATCCAATATGACTGGTGTCCTTACAAGAAGAGGGCATTAGACACAGACACACACAGAGGGAAGACCATGTGAAGACACAGGGAGAAGGCGCCATCTACAAGCCAAGGAGAGAGGCCTCAGAAGGAACCAACTCTGCCGACACCTTGATCTTGGACTTCCAGCCTCCAGAATTGTGAGAAAATAAATGTCTGTTGTGTCAGCCCCTCAGTCGGGGGTACTGTGTTACGGCAGCCCTAGCAGACTAATATGATGGTGTATGAATAGGCTGTGAGTTGCTATAGGACAGAGAAATGGTCTCATTGGCAGCATGCCTATGGCACCCAGCACAGCAGGTGGTACAATGCCAGATGTCACCACACACGCCCTACAGGTCCCCAAGTCACATCTGTATCTTTAGCTCTCACTTTCCCACTCCCTTGAGTCTCCCCTCTCATTCCCAACTGGTGGCCCTTCCCTGACTGTCTATTAGGCACCTCAAATCCAGCATACTGCAAACAGACACATGGATCGTCTCTCCACAAGGACCAGGAATTCTGGGGGCCAGGACTGTCTGAGCTGGCTCTGGCTCCCACATATCCACATCAGCTCCTGGCACATGGTCAGTCCTGATAACTACCTTAATTTATAGCCACTTTTAGTTCTAAAATGTCTCCAAAATCTCCAAATATCAATGCAACACATCCAAAACCTAAAATCAAAAATGAAGGGAGAGGGAGTACTATGCTGTCACTTAATTAAAATGCCATCAAGTCACATCTGTATGAGTGATGCAGACATTACAGGGCACAAGGTTTAACAGAAAAAAAGCGAGTGTAACAAAAATGACAAGACTATGGATCAACACAGCTTGTGATTCAAGGTGTAGAAAATACTCTTTAAGAAGTAAATTAAATAACGGAATCATTCACTGTGTATAAGAAAATAATCCTAATTAACTGGTTTCCCCAGATCCTCCTCAAATGGAAAACTTCTAGCAAATTCACATACATGATGCTTGGATGTAGGTTTTGGTAAAAGGAGATGGACCAGACAATTCAACCAGCACATGCGAGCTCTGCCATGACTACACCGTTTTAACTTTCTATCTAGTTTAAAGTGTTTCCATAGAAATAGCAGGAAGCCCCCTTAACTGAACTCTTTTTTTTTTTTAATAGTCATATTGTCTCCCTACCCCTCCTCCAGAGGATCTATTATACCACAAATGGAGGCTTTTCTCCCAGCTGGTTCTGTACTGGGGAGGGCGTTGGGGGAGGGGGCGACGGGAAGGGGAGATGATTCTGGATCTTTAACCGGCTTCCTCGTGACCCCCTCCCCTTCCTGGTTAGTAATATTTCTGTCATTCTGCCAGGTTGTAGGGTACAGAGGGTTACACTTTAATTGAGCTGTCAGCATCTCCAACAATCCTATAAAGCCCCGATTATGCACGGCGGGGTTAGTGACACACTTGTTATTGTGGATGCCCTATTTGCGAAACCCAAACCTGCGCCACACACAGGTCAGCTCACCCGCGCGACCTTCCTGTCATTAGCCGCGTCTATTCCTACCTCACCGCTGAGAAAATCACACGGCCCGGGCTTCAAAGAGCCGGCCGGGACTGGATTCGACCAGGAGCTAATCACCCACAAATCCAGCTCAAATGGCAATAATTGGCTAAACTGCTCCCCTCTCCAGAGCTCAGCAGTAATTTGGGATAATAAAGAAAAGAATTATTCAGCTAACTGCCCCGAAATGCATGCTTTGTGACCGACACACTTCACATTTTAATAATGATGGACACGGAATCCAATTTAATACCGCGTCAACTGGATAACAAGACCAAGAACGACGATGGAGAAGGGAGAAAAGTTTCTCAGGCTTTTTTCCCCCTTTTTAAAAACCAGGTTGACTCTGAGTGACGCTGAAGAGATTTATACTTCACAGCAGGTCTAGCCGGAATGATTAAGATCCAGCCAGGACAAAATGAATTCTAAACACGGGTGCAAAAAAACAATGGAGTTGCTATATATTGGCATACTAAACAGTAACAACAATAAAAAAACACCTCCCTCATGAAAAGAAAAAAAAAGAAAGTATTTTTCCAGCAGGACTGACAGATTCTTTCTTGAGTTTTCTAGTTAATATTATCTCTTGATCGTCTCGTTTTTCTTTCTTTTACCCGGCCTCTTTCTGTCACAAGGTTTTCAGCAGCAGGGACGGCAGTATCTGCAGTTAACGGCTGCGGGTGACACCTCCGAGGGCCACCCCTCAATACTGACTGTGGTCTGGGACTCCGTGGGCCGCGCAGTGGAGCGGAGCCCCTCAATCACCTTCCTGCTGCCCGTCCTCTCCTCCCACCCAGACTGCCCAGAGGCGAGAACCACAAACAAAACCAACGGGCGCTCAACACGGTCTGGGAACGGACTCCGCTCAGAGTCAGGGAGACTTCTCCTTTAGCTACAGGAAAATAAACTGAATTCAATCGCCTGCCTAGGAAGCCAGTACACCCAGGTGTTCAGGCGGGTCACAGAGGGAGGACGGGGATGGAGGGGCCAAATCCTTTTGTGTGAGGGGGCGCTTTTCACAAAATACAAGCAAGTACATAGTGACACGTGGACATGGCAGAGAGGAATTCCTGTAAATGCAACAATAAAACACCGGCTGCTGCTTCTTTATTCAAGCAAATGATCCCAAAGCCACCCACCATCACAGATATCATACATGCTAAGGCAACTCGTTATTAGAGCATGTGTGCACAGCACGCATGTGCATGGGAGTTGGACCCGGTAAGAGTCAAAAGCTAATGCATCAGGTAAGCTACGAAGTAGGTTTTTATAACTATGTAAACTATTTAGAAGTCTTCTGCATGGGATATTTTCTTCTCCCCTAACTAATACTTATAAATATGTTTTTCTTGAAATACACTCTTCTGGCTTCCCTCTAGTTTCTCTCTCACATGTCTGCCAATTGCTCACCTACCTGACTCCTGAATGCTACCACTGCTCAGAGCTCGTGTCTTTCCAGGTGATACTCATCCACAACCGGGGACAGTACTACCTGGGGTCCCACAGGTAGCCTGACCTATGCAGAGTTGAGCTCCTCGTCACCCCACACCGTGGCTTCTCCAGCATTGATGTATTGGTGAGAGAGCTGAGGCTAACCACAGTGCACTCACTCCCAGCCCCCCGTGTTCCCTGGGCCCAGAAAACCCACCTCCCGCTGCCTCCCCACCTCCTCAGCCAGCGTCTCCTGGTCAGTTTCAGTACTCCCTTGTCTGGACCTGCTCTGTCCAGTAAGGTCACCACCAGCCCCATGTGACAACTGAGGCCTTGACCTGTGGTCAGTTCTAAGTGAGATGTGCTGTAGGTGCAAACCACACACCAGATTCCAAAGGCATAGCAGGGAGAAAAAGATAACTTTTTATATTGATTACATGCTGAAATGATTAAATTTTGGATCTACTTGGTTAAATAAAACATACTATTAAAATTAATTGCACTTGGCTCTTTTTACTCTTTCTCATATGGCTACCAAAAGAAAACTGAACTTGTCTATGTGGTTGGCTTTCCATTTCTATTTGACAATGCTGTCCAGACCATATCAGATCCTTCCCTGTCTGGCTCCTTAGCTTCTGCATCGCTAGCTTAACAATGGTAGGGACCATTCTCATCTCGTCTATTTTTGTTTTCTGCAACCCAACAAATAACAAATGTCTAAAAAATGCTTGTTGAGGGGCCGGCCCGGTGGCGCAAGCGGTTAAGTGCGCGCGCTCCACTGCGGCGGCCCGGGGTTCGCTGGTTCGGATCCCGGGCGCGCACCGACGCACTGCTTGGTAAGCCATGCTGTGGCAGCATCCCATATAAAGTGGAGGAAGATGGGCACAGATGTTAGCCCAGGGCCGTCTTCCTCAGCAAAAAAAGAGGAGAATTGGCGGATGTTAGCTCAGGGCTGATCTCCTCCAAAAAAAAAAAAAAATGCTTGTTGAATGTATGAACAAATAGCTGAACGATTATAACCACTACCATGAATGGTAAAAGGTTTCATGGAGATTAAATCATTGTGCAAAGTAATATGACCAGTGAGAAGTAAAACCCGAATTTGAATTCACATTTTCTCGAGGGCTCCAATCCCATTGTCGTAACTACACGCACACGCCTTGCACTACAGGCAGAGTTGATTAGAAATAGCAAGTTCATAAAGAGATCTCATTCGAGACCAAATCGATACAAAGAGTTTCACTGCACATATTGTAAGTATAAGTTGCTACTTTGGATACAGGGTGGCATAAAGAAAAAGACCACCCAGGGCCCGGCCTCAGGATTCTTCTATTACAGAAGTCAAGATGTGGGCACAGGAAGGCAATTCAAACCGAGACTAGAGTTTCTATCAGAGAAATCGAAGGAGGAAATGATTACTTACTTTCCTCCTAGCTAAGAAAAGAGAAAGGTTTGTGCAAACAGCCATGTGTCCATTTTAGGGCATGACGTACACTGGGGTTGGCACCCACTTGGCAAGTGGGCTCCCACTTCTTCACCCGACAACAGATGGCACCTGCAACAGTGAGCCTCAGAAGCTTTCTCAACACAGCACTCCAGGCAGCCTCCACCATGGATTAGAACTGGCACAGAAAATGAATCCTATGGCTGTCCCTGATAATCCTTAGCCCTGATCTCCAGAAACATCCCACGTGTGATTTTTTTTTTTTATGAGCAGCACAGAAATTTCCTTCTACTGCTATGACTGTCCCTATGATGACAATGACGACCACCACCACTACTACTACGTAATTTCTTGGAAATTGAATACCATCATTAACTGATTAGAAATTAAGAAAAAAAATGAGATTGTGCTTCTGGAAAAACAAAGCGACTCTAGTCAGTGTCATGTTCTGGGGCTGTGCGAGCACACAGCTATCACTGAACGCTGAGGACGGCAGGGTCCCTGGCGGTCTAAATATGCTAGCACATTAGTGTTTTCTTTCTGAGATGGTCATCTGCTGGGTGCTCGATCACCAGGTAGTGTCCGAGCTGAAGGGGGCACTCCTGCTCTTGGTCTTCGATGAAAGGAGTGAGCTCAGGTAAGTCTAGGACAGTAAGCTCCTAAGTCTGGGACACTTAGGAGGATACCCATGGGACAGTGTCCAAAACAGTTCTCTTCCTCCTAAATGGTTCCTAAGTTGTGTTACATCTAAGATGTCAGGTAGAACTTTTCTATCGATCCCAATGTTTTCCCCATCAGTTTCATTTGAGAAAATGTCAGGTTGCTGGAAGTTGTGATCAAAGGGCGCTATGTGCTTATAAACACAGGTATGCATAAAGAAGGTAAAGGGCCATCCCGAGAATCATGCCCTTGGTGAGCCACAACCAGTGTACCGACCAGTCCACTAGCTGCCCACCAGGGACACCACTGGGTCTTTTTGCAGACAAGAAACAGCTCATCTGTTTGAACTTATCTGGAACTAAGGAGAAGGAAGACAGCTTCAGCACACACACCCGCAAATCACAGGCAGAGGCTACCCTGCTGAACAGATGCAGTGCATGTGGGTGGCAGAGGTGATGGTGAATGTGAGACAGCTTGCATGTGCTTCCTTTCCACCAAACCTCCTCTACGAACGTCTTCTCTGCTCCAACTTCGAGGCTCTAACAGACAGTGATGGCTGTTGCCATCAAGGAGAGATGGGTTCCCTGATGAAGTAAAATCGAATGATGCCTATGACACCTTACTAATATAAAAAATTGGGATAAAATTCTCAGCAGCAGTCAAAAAGGCACTTATAGAAATGACCACATCAAACGGACTACACCTTCTTTCACTCCCAAATCCTCAAATGCCAATAACCAGTCATAAAAGAGGATGAAGCAATGTTCGACAAATCCCGATTCATCACATTAAAGGAAATTACTCCAGTGGTCCCATTCTAAAAGTTGATTGTTAATCAGGACAATTTAATGATGAAACACTGCAAACATTGTGTCAGCAAGTTAAAAATGGCCTTGTTGTTTCAATGTAAGAATCACTTAGTATATACTATATATAAAGTATTGTATTTCATGCCCCATTTACTGTAACATATTAGTGGGTTCAGTCACCAAGTAACAATTGTTTCCTTGCCGGGTTCAGATACTGGGGAGGTGGAGTGTCAAGTGGGAGAGCAGCCCTTGGGGGTTCAGATGGCCGTACACACGCACAGAGATTTGGGACTGTTCATTTTACGGGCCTATCAACAATATTAAATAATTGCACATCTACATGTTAGCAAATAATATGGTCTTAGTGAATGCTTATTTTTAAATGCAACTAATTGAACTATTTGACATGTTCTTCATTTGATTATTTAAGGTTACTCAAAGAGGAGACTGGATAGCAGAGTCTTCTTGCAATTATTTGATGGACGCACTTCACTATTAAAGTGTCAGAAATATTTATTAGAAAAAACAGACTGCAACAACTACTACCCCTCTGCAAAGCAAAAAGCCGTCCAACCTCTAACTAGGAACTGCTCAGAATCTCAGGTGCTTCTTACATTAAAAAAAAAAAAAAAAATCTAAAATTGAGAACAAGACAGACAAGGATATTTCATTTGTTGGATTCTCTTTTATTTAACACTTATCCTAGATACTATTAATATTTATATATGATGTAAGAGTAGAAGGTATGGGGAGACTGGTGACTGGAAACCTTGTAAGTCTTATATATTGAATCCATCAATTATCTCCTTGAAGGAAGAAAAAAAGTACAGTCATGGGTCACTTAATGATGGAGACACGTTCTGAGAAACTTGTTGTTAGGTGATTTCGTTGTTGTAAGAACATCATAGAGTGTACTTATACAAACCTACATGGTTTAGCCTACTACACCTAGGCTGTATGGTACTCATCTTATGGGACCACCATCCTACATGCAGTCCGTCATCGACTGAAACGTCATTACACAGCACATGACTGCAATTGCGATCCATGGTTTCAAGTCAGTTAGACACGATTACAGGAATGCAGAAAGCATGTGCATAAGGACTTCAGCAGAGCTCAGAATTGTATTTCCCTTTTTGCCTTGAGTGCCAGGATGCTCAGAGGTAAGTTATGATTTTCCAAGTGTAGGTTTTCTGGTATAATGCCTTTTTCTTTGTTGCCTGGCACTTACCTTATTGTTTTAAGGAGTGTCTGGGTTTCTTTTAATGCAAGATACAAATTGAAAGGAAAAGAAGAAAAACAATTGTGAGGAAGGTTAGCAACTAAACTTAGCATTACTCAGGGCATAAGAAAGCAATTAAGAGACTAGTTTGGGAGGAGACAGTAACTCGTATGGTTGATGATCTCAGACTAGTTCCTTTTCAAGAGGTATCCATGGCAGACACACAACCTCTGCTCGGTGGCGGACGGCGTCAGCGCGCGGGCAAGACCTGAGCTGTCCTAGAATCGGAGCTGTTTGCTACTTCTCGCTACCAAAAGAGGTGAAGCTCCAGGGCTGCAGCACCTCAGCCTTCTGAACTGCTCATGTGCTGTGAAGGGCAGGCAACAGCCTTTCAGACGATAGCTCAGAACTTGTTCAGCAAAGCTCGATTTCTTCCCTTCAAAGGTTCAAATTTGTTCTACAGATAAAAGTAATGCCTTCAGGGAAAATAACTCTAAGGCATTCCTGACAAATGCAAGTCTCTCCAAGCGTCAAGCTACTATTGTGTCCAGGTACAGTCAGCTATGGAAATACAGTTAGAAATGGGAAGCCAGAACAGGAAAAAAAAAAAAAAAAAAAAAACTGCTTAGAAAAAAATAAGAAACTGGAAAGTCTGATACTAATTAGTTGTTCCTATCTGAAAGCTGGCAGACCCAAAAAAGTATCATTTATGGAGGTAATATGCTCCCATTTTGAAAGGTGAGGGAACAAAAAAGAGATATTTGTAGATTTTAGGATGTGGGCTGTAATAGGAGAAGTAACATTCTCCCCCAATAAGAGAGACTGGTTCTCTGACCTTGGCAAATAATTCCTCCCATTTCACTTCTTTTAAAACTTCTCATGGGTGGAGCGGGAGTTAATAAAAGAAACAATATGTATAAGAAAATGCAAGGTGCCCAGAGGACGGCTAATGGAATTTGGTGCTGGCTTTAATTTTAATGAAGAAAGTTGCCAGTAGCAACAAAACTGTCAGCAGCCGCCGAGCACCATTAATAAAGATGGAGACAACATTAGTGCCCGGCACCAGCACAAAAGGTTCCCCTCGCTTCATGCTGTGCTAAATTGGCTGCCCAATTTTTCTTAAGTGTCCATTCTATTTAGAAGACAATTTATTAATTTTTGCCATTCATTGTCAGTTGACAGGCCATCATCTTGGAGCCCGAATTTTAGATGAAAACTAATTGAAAAGACTGGCAGTATTTATGAGGGGTATTATTTGTCAATTACAGTGGCAAATACTCCTCGCTACCACCAACTCTGATGCCCCTGTTCTTTGGGTGTGAAGACTGTTACTGCTGGCATTAAAATATGAGTAAGTCTCTCCCAGCTCATCAGCTCATCAATTTCATAGGCACGGAGGGAAACCTCCTTTCACGTTACATGGACCTTTCATGGAAGATGGATACATTATAACTTTTGACAAAGGGGAAGTACACATCAAGTAATGAGTACATATAATTGTGCACACAAAATATAATTCACTGTGAAAGAATTCACATTAATTACTTTTTATCATATCTAGATAAGAGTCATAATAATTACTTAAAAGGTCCACTGCTTAATTTTGTACAGGGTTAAAACAATTTTCCCCTAAATTACTACATTTTAAACAAATTCAGGTAGAAGTATATGTTCTGCCTACCAATGTGCAACTTGAAGTCTCAACATCTTTAAACAAAAAACATTGAGCCTCATCTTTCATAAGGAAAAGTGCTTTTAATGGGTAAAAACTCCCTCCAGAATTTCGCAGCTAAAAAGTTTGATAAATATATTTCTCTGAAGATGTTATGTTCATATTCTACAGCATTATCTTTTCATTTTTTAACTAATGTTACCAAAACCCTGGATAATATGTGTTGGAGCAATGAACAGTAATTTGCTTATGAACTAAAGAAAAATTCAATGAATTATAATTTTACAGGGCCAACTTAAGTTTCCTCTCTCCAGTAATGTCGATGACGGAATTTCTTGAAGATTGCTATGGAGTCTGAATGATGTTCAATTTGAATTTATACAAAGTTAAAGCTTTTAGCAATTAAGTAAGCATTTTCCCCAAATGGCAAAACTAAATTAAATGATGTACGGTCATGGTGTCTTGTCAATTATCCAGTCCTCTGCCAGAACAATGAAAATTCCCCAAGATCATCCAGGCAGTAGTGCTGAGGGTAGCTACATTCACCTAACACATTTTAACAGTCTAGCAAAAAACGTGGCACAAATCAAAAGGGGTATTTTAGGATGAACTTCAGCAGACTTGTGGGTTTTTCAATGCTTTTAATCAGAAAACCTTTCTTTATACCCAATCAATTCTCAAACGACTTCTACGCTGAATTCTTGGAAATCAGTTATAGGCATCCGTGGAAGATGCTCGTCTGTTAGTCTTTCCTTATTATGACCGACCTCATATTTGCTACTATCCAAAAGCTGGTTGGCAAGCCGAGGAAGCGCTGTCCTGTGTCATTCACGTATGGTGCGTACGTGGAGAAATGGATGGTGTGTGTGTGATGTGCAACGCGGTCATGTTTTTGTGGGCATCCACTTTTGTAGTTTCTGCTTTAAAAGCAGCGGCTGCAAGCAGGGCGGCATGCTCCTCAATGGATGTGCCTTGAGCAACCTAGGGGTACGGGACAGGAGAGGGGAGGGAAGCACGTCTGGGGTCTCCCCGTAGGCGCTCAGAGAAGCCCCAAGAGTAGCATGCCAGGAATGTACCACCTCTGCACTGAGATCACCCGAGATACTGACTACTCATTTAGAACCTGGGTGGGCTCCAGTGAGGGCACCCCACATGGAATGCTTGGCTCCCATGTAAACAAATCTGAGCCCATTAAATGTGGTGTGACTGAGTTTGCGTCTCTTTCTGCTTACCTACAGCAGTGTCCTTTCATGCTCTGCTCTCACGTTGATCGTGCCCAACCAGGAACCTAGTGGCTTCTCAGATACCAGAGCTCATGGCAGGAACCCACCTTGACTTGCAGGAGGTCTTCAGGGTATAGCCTCAAGCAGGCAGTTTTGAAATTTAATGGTAATTCGGGCAGGGGACATATATTGGTGGCTGTCCTGCATTCAACCCCTAGTCTCATGACCACAGGTTTCTGATTTTGCATGGGAAGTTCACCCTTCCCCAAGGCGGCCTGTGTACTCTGGGTCAACACGTGGCCTAAGTCAAGGTCACTGCCTTGTCATTGCACATTTCGTCTCCCAAGTCTCAGGGACTGGTTCGGTATTGGACTCGCAGGTGGTCCACGTGGGGCTGCTCACAACTAATGAGAACCATTTCTGAGACTTCTGTGTGAGTTGAGTCTACTGCTGGTTTAGATGTGGAAAGGACATGAACTTCAAGTGCCCGGGTTTCAGCACACGGAACACAAGAATGCACAGGGCGTGATGGTGGCCCCAACCCAGAGAGATCAGAGCAAAGGGGGTGCCTCCAGGTGCCAGAGTGTGGGGTCCCCCCCGCTTCAGTGAGCTAGCTAGCAAGTCCCTTCCTTGCTGACACCAGGCGAGGCGCATTTTCTCATACACACAACCCCAATAATTCTGGGTGAGCCACTAGGGCTCGGAAGAATGAGCTACAGCCTCAGTGATGCTAAATTAAGATGAAAATTTAAAATATTGTTGGGCCTTCTGAGACAAGGCTGACCTCCTGGGAATGCAGCAGTCTCTATGCATTAAAAGACCCCAAAGGGTGAACAAGCCATGCCTCTACGGCACGGAGGTCAAGGACGTCCCCTTCCTACCCAGATGCCTGATCGTCCACTTACCAGCACCCCATCTCCAATTCAATCGGACATCCTGACTTAAGTGGAGTTGCTCAGGCCTCCCAGTTTTTCCAGCATTGAGGGGATGAGAGAACAATGTATGAGCAGGTGTGCATTTACAATAAAAACCAAAAGCGCAGGGCAATGAACCTAAAGGAAAGGAAGACCGATACTCTATTTATATTTAAACCTGGAATCACTCCATTTTGAATTTAGTATAACTCAACTTTTATAACTTGAAAAACACGTCCAAGGTAAAATAAGCTTAGAAGTAGGTTTGAAAAATGATAAATCTGTACTTGATTTAATAACTATGTCTAAAAAGCAATGATACTTAAATATAGGATAGCAAAGAGAACTTAGAATTTCAGTTGACATTTAATGTTAAATAAATATACTGTGACTGAATTTGAAATGCCTGCCGCACTATTATTAACCCCTATACATCCAAGTAGTCACTTTCCAGGTAGACTTTGGTCTCTGAGCTGATCAGATCTTCCGTTTCTACTTCCTCATGCCACCCCACGCACAGCAGCACACGCGTCAGCCACGCCAACTTTCTACGTGGTTGGCTGGAGAACGCTGGTTTGTTGAATGTCATATATGAATACTTTCATCTTTGCTTTCTTTAAACCTGTTCTGCTTTTCTTCTCCTTCACAAAATTAGGTAAGGGTCCATTGGTTCTCCTACTCTAAAAGAACTGATGTTGAGATTTCAGAAGTAACAACATAGAAAGAAAGACGGAAACATAAAACCTCCTCTGGAGCATCCTATCTCGATGAATATGTCCCAAGTGAGAGCTGAGCAGAAACCCTGGGCTACAGCCGTGGAAAAGATCTAAACTTTCAGGGAGAGTTTATAATACTGGCTCCAAAAATAAGGATGACCAAAGAATTGTTTCTCATAATTCGCTCCACTAACTTCTCTAAGAAAAAGAAGATAATGGTAAGAAAGTGATACAGGGGGGTGACAGGCCATTTTTGAGACCCCACCAGGAGACTACCGTTTGGTCCACCAGTTCAGCAGGATAACCCACAGCTTAACTGATAATGCAAGTAAAGGTCACACAGGTTGCGAACCTTCCCTAAATCATGGCTAATACATGGATGTGGCAGGACCAGGCAGCACCCAGCTCGGCCTGGATTCAAAGGCCCTTCTCCCTCCACGTCTCTAAGGCCCTGAGCTAACTCCTCTGGAGTCCGTCTGTGGCTATGGCTGCATCTAAAGGGGCTGCTGGAGAGATGGCCGTTACTTTGCAGCTGCAATAGCAGTTGAAGGTGGAATAAGGAATCAGTGGGCCCAAGCCTCTGTGAAGGAGGACAGAATAACCAGCTGGGAAGTGAAGTTGGCAGGAGTGGACCACCCGACAGCACTTAGAGAATGGACCTCACATCCCACCTAAGGGGACGGGAGGGAAGGAGGGAGGAAAGATGCACCCTCTTTGTTTTGCGCTATGTGGTCTGCTAATGGGGCCATGATGCATGATTCAACTGGAAGCAGAGAAGGAACATGGTCTTCTCTATGCAATATTCTCTATCTATTGACCTTGAACAAGGAACTGGGCCTAAACTGTCTCAGCTGTGACAGGAGCTGACAAGGCTTGATCGCTGGTTTTCACATTGGGTTTGTTGGAGGTGACCCCAAGAATTCTGGTCAAGTGGGCAGTTCCACTTTCTCTATCTGAATAATTTGGATTTCACATCTTGGTCTCAAGCATTTTGTGAGCCTGCGCATCTAATTCCTTTTTCTTCCCCCAAAGAAAGACCAAAACTGGCTTTTAGAATACAGTATTTACTATATTTGCTTCATTAAAAAATTAGAGTCATTAGGCTCGGCTCAATTACTGCATCTAGTATTTCTATACTGGAAGCTGAAGAAGAGAGCCTGCATTTACCAGGAACTTTTGTTAATAATGGTATTTCCCAAATTAATTCTGAGGATAGTCTATATTTATTTCTAACCAAACCCCAAACAAGCTAACAACCATCCTTTCCTCCATACATCAGTCTGTGGGTTTCTCATCTTACTCCCCACAAACATGGACTCATTTGTTCTATAAATGTGAGTACTTGTAAATGCACTTACCACACTTCACTCCCTAAATGAGGTTGAATAACATATTTGGTCTGATTAAATTTTCATTAACATCCAAAATCATTACTCAGGCATATTGTCTGGTAAAATATTCTGGCCTTTGAGTCCCCAAATAGTGACCACAGGGTCTTGAAAACTGATACCTGGTCTTGCTAACAAAGAAAAACAAAATTGTCACCTGGACTATCTAAAAGAGACAGTGACTGCGGATGGAAAGAAAGATCACATCCTCTTATTTGCCATTTCCCTGGGGTACTGAGAGCTTTATCTGCACCCGCCTGGGGATTAATTAGAAAGAAACAACTACAATCACATGGAAGTTGACATCACCAGTCCAGAATTTTTCTAATTCAGTATTGGAAGCAGTAAGAAAGTCACAACCCTGTTCCTTAAAAAATTCCTTGCTTAACTTGCCTAAATCATAAGTCTTCTAGTCTTTACCCAGAGGAGGGAGATTTTTTTTCCCATACAGTCTTTCAAGTGTAGTAGGCACAAATCTCTTCACACAATCTTTGATTTTAATGCCTTACGTTTTTACCACGGATTGCACCTCAAATGTGCAAAGCTCCAATAAGTGGGATTAAAAAAAAAAGGTTTCTCCAAGAACGAGTATAAGCTCTCATTGATTCCCTTCCATTGTGGAGTGAGCCGCCCTGCTATAGAAATTAAGGGGTCTTTTGTAAGTTGCCCAACTTTCCAGAGGAGCCTCCCACTTTTCCACCTCTATCTTCTGTAACCTCTTTGTTGGGAGGTGTCAAAGGTCTATCTGAGCGGTGCTGCAGTGGGGACAAACAGCGCAGCCTGCCCGCTATCAGGCCAATCTGGAGTCCAGCTCCATGTTGACTCCCACCGCTAATTCATCATGGCTGGGACAGCTGGGCTGACTGCGCGCCTCCCAGCACAATGCGGGCTTGGCTGACCACCCCTCGGCCCTGGCCGGGGGAGGGCTGACGGCTCGGGCTCCAGCGGCCCGAGATAAGTGCTGGCTGTCAGTGCAAGGACAAAGAAGGGCAGGCCCTGGGGAGAGAAAGGAGATAAAAAAAAAAAAGATTCCTCACAACTGCTTTATCTGATGAGGGTTATGGCTAATTAATTATAAACTCAATTACCTAATCCTTACTTCAGCAGTCTCTATTCATTAAGAGATAAAACTTGACTGACGGCTAACTTTCTCTTGCGCGCGCACACACACACACACACACACACACACACAGCACACTTGCTCCAATTTACACCCCCTAACATGCAATTTCCTAAAGAGATCTCTAAAGCCACCATACCTGTCAGGCGCTGTCAAAAGCTGGCCCGTTCAGGGTTGCCCCCTTTCTGGCCTAGGCCCCCTCCATCGCACGCCAGGAGGGCCCTGCTCCCATGCTGGGCCCCGGCATTAAAAAGAAACACCCAGACTAGACAATAGACACGACACACACACCACTTCCACAGCTTCTCTCGTCTCTGCTGCATTTTAAGGGGATTTTTTAATCTGGGTGCGAAAATTGGGTAATCGGCTGCAAAGCACTTTTTCCTCCTTCCAAGTAAATCTCCCCAATCAGGAAAAGGGAAGAAATGAACACCCGGGCATTTATTATTTTTAAATATAAATTTCCATTCCCCCCCGAAATTCTGGACAGGCCTGACCTTCTTTTTCAGCTCCTCGCACCTTGTTTCAGAGTCGGCAGCAGCTCACAGGCCTGTTTCATCAATAGGCTCTATTCAGCGAAGGTTGTTAATCTCTTTCACCCTCTCCGCTTTGCCCACTTTAATGTATTTTCATGTCTATAAGTTCTTTTAATAAGCTGGGAGGGTCTGGGAGAGACATACTTCAGGTTTCCTTACTGCTCGCCGCCAAAATTACCTCCGGCGTACTGCGGCTAAGCTGTGTTCATCGTGCATCCAAACACATGGATTCCTTTCTTGTCCTAACAGGAGGCTACCAGAACCCCCAGCTTTCATATCAGCGCAATTATTTCTGCACAGAGTGATCAGGAAGTGCTTCCCAGCCCCTTCTTCCTCTGTGCCCGTGCTCCTGCACTTGCATATCCCGGCAGCCTCCCAGGCGGTTCCTGGGGCATCAGGGCTGACATCCTGGGTTCAGAGCCCCATACCTGGAGACGAGCCCAGCACGCACTGCCCCAGGCATCCTGGCTCTGAATGCAAACGCTCCAAGGTGGGGAGACTGAGGGGTGCTGCTGGCAAGGCAGTGACAAGAGCGTACAGCACACCTTGTCTTAAAGATCCCCAAGACCAGCATCGCCCCCCCACGCCCCTGCCAGTCCCACGTGGGGCATCTGTGGAAGGGTGAAGTTTAAGGGAAGCAGGGTGATGATGGGGAACTGGGACCTGGGAGCCCGGGTGGAGCTGCTTCTGCCATTCCCACGAGCTGGCCCTGCCTGGTATGTTCACCTCTGCGTGTCCTCCAAGCCCAACCCCACAGCGTTCGTGGAGCAACTTTTCCCTCCTGGCTGTGAAGGGCAGCAGGAGCCCCCGGTGGATGCTTACGTACATATTCAGCACTGATGGGCTGACGGGTGCTTCTGAGCACCACTGGCTCCCAGCATTCTAGGCCAGACCTTGAGCTCAGAGATCCTGGAGAGGCTGGCTGGAGCGCCCAAGGCTAACCAGCTGGGAGGACGCCTAGAGACTGGATCGCCTGGGCTCTTTCCAGCCCAACAGCCTTCCTATGGTGCTGCCTGGACCTGGGAGATTCCTGTGAACACCAATCCAGCCAACAGTACACGGGAGCCCCCTCAGTCAGGTGTGTGTGTGGTGGGAGGCTGTGTGTACTGGGAAACCCTGGGTCAGGGCCCAGCTCTGCCACTGACTTGCTAAACATCCCTAGGCAGATCAGTCACCCCAGTGCAGGCCATGGTCCCCAGATGGACGAGGACCTGCAAACCCACGGGTCCCCTGGACTTGACATGGGTGGGCCATGGGTGGCTCAAGAACGCCCCGACTGCACAGTCCAATCATCATCTTTTCAAGTCTAAAACGCCCGTGATGGCATAATGCCCATCAGGTGGCGACAGCGTGAAGACGAAGGGTGACCATGAACATGACTATTCTTTGCAAAGTAGCTATTTTTCTGAGAATACACAGCAGCTATTCTAAGTTGTCTCAAGATGTTTCTTCACAAAGTCCTCCCCATCAGCAGCCTCAGGTAGAAAAGAAGAAATGCCTCACCATCATCGTTCAAAAGTGGCCTCCGAAATTAAAGCTTCCTAGAACGACTCCACTGCCAACATTCGCGCATGAGGATTTGCAACACGGAGAGTTCTATATGGAGCCCACGATGCACAGGTGTCAGGGGCCCAAGGAAGCCAGGTCATGGCCCCCAAGGAGGTGATTATTTTTAGCACTTGAGAAATGTCACTAATTTGTAAAGTGAGATTAGGAAGAGAGGCAGCAGTTAATAACTTGTAGCTACTGATGTTTCTGTCATACTGAAAGAAACAGAATTTCTCAGGGACGCATTTGAATCGCTCTCTGTACAGAGTTATAAGGTGCGGTTCTTCGTGAGTCTCCACTCCTTTGGCTCACCTGCAGTGACTTGTGTTCTCTTCGTGGTCATGTTATTAACACAAGTCGTGCTTGTTGTTATCTGTGCATCGTAAAGAGGTGCTGCTGATGGGAGCAGCCCAGGGCGGGGACACGGAGGTAGGCAGGAGTGGGGACAGGTGTGTGTGCTGTCTGCGGGTGAGGGCTGGGACGACAGGGAAGCCTGGGCCTTCTCAAAGCATCAGCACACCTTACTTCCTCTCCCTTCCTTGTCCTCCACCACAGAGGCAGAGCTGGGGAAGGAGACGAGGGGAGAAGCGGAAGGCAGGGAGGAAAGGTGCGCGCAGACAGGTAGAGCATTTCAAGGAGAAAGAACGCCTCGCAACACGCGGAACAGGAAGAGGGGCTCAGCGGGTGCCATGAATGCATCTTCTTCCCCCACAGGGGCAGGGAGGGGGCTGGAACATGAAGCAAGGAAAGACCTTGGGTCCTGGAGAAGGGCAGCATGAGGGATCAGGTGAGGTGGGAACTCCAAGCCCAACAAGTAACAGCCTGCAGTGGGCAGTCTCCCCAGACCCAGCTGGCATCCTCAGAGCAGAGATAAGTCACAGGCCCAGAGGCTGAGCTCTGAACGGACAGGGCAGAGGGAGTGCGTCGTTCTGGTGTACTCAGGACAACTCATAGTCAACGCTGAAAACCTGCTACCCAGCTGTGACGTTGTGCAAACCTACACCGTGGACCAGCACAGGAGGAAAGACCACTGATGGAAAATTTAATGTGAGCTTGTTTATATCATCACCACCACTCCAATAGAAGAATCGCTTTTAAATTTGATTGGAAACGATGAATACTTGGAGACACATTCAGAAAAAAACCAGTTAATTATAGTCATATGTGTAGTCATAATTGGCCCTTGTTGGCCAATAGAAGGAAGACATTTGCAACTTTTCCCAGGAAATTATATTCTAAATCCTTCACGAGGTGGACCTCGTCCTTTTTCTGAGGAAACTTGATGGCGGTCTTTAGAATTCACTGGCATAATTAGGACTGCAGTTAATTTCATTAAATTCTCTTGCTGCTAAATGAAGCAGATTATGAGACATCTTTTATTGCAAGGCGTGAAATTACAGCCTGTCAGCTGCCAATGGTGGGGTGAAACTAATGAATTACAGGGTAAATAACACCAGAATTAACCAGCCAATTTAACATAGCACCACGGAACAAAGTCATTTTTACTTAGAGCTTTAAGGAACAACACAGCCAGGATACTTCTAAAACACATGTATGAACAGGGAACTCTGTCCACTGAAGACCCCAAAGACGGGGGGGCAGGAGAAAGCAGCCATGGATACAACTCTTAAAACCCTCCCCAACGCTGGAAAACCATTGAGGGCCCAAACGAGAGAAACTCCCCCAAATATTTACAGGCTAGGGAAGAAAGTTAAAGAAATAAATTATCAAGGTGCCACTGTGTGTTCTCACTCACTATACTTGTTAAGAGACCAGGAAAACTTTATCTGTGTGTGGTGTGTGACAGTACATTTCAACACACACAAAGAAGAGGGTTTGGAAAATATCAAAGAACTGTGAAAATAGTGCCTTACAGGGGAAGTACAATTATCAGTATTATTCTCATGAGTAATGATCTCATCATGGACATCACAATCAATGGATTGTTATTTTCATTGTGAATTATTTCCCCTTGTTGCTAAATCCAGATCTTTGTTGAGACAATAATTATTTTCGTCTTTTTTAAAACCATGAGCTGACGTGGCACAGGCACTATAACAGCTCCCAGTGTTACAAGGAAGCTATTTGCCTATGAGCATGACTTTATCCATTATTCATTTACCAAGTGCAGACTCTGTCCCAGGTGCTGTGCTGGGGGTCAGGGGACGGAGGAGTAGAGATATGATGACGGCCGTTCCCTGAAGAGGCTCAACGCCGGCAGGCAGCTCGGATAGGTGAATAGACACGTGCAGGTTTCATAGGATTGACCAGAAATTGTTTTATGTCAAAGGTTTTAACCCCACGCCCATTGTACTGACAAGACTGTGGAACTACAGGACCTTATGATCCTGGAGAGGGAAGTAACTTTGAAGGACACTGCCTAGCAAAGCCCAATTTTTCATCCTGATGACAAAATGTACACTGGGAACAAGAAAACTTCATGGGGATTTTGCCCTCCTTGGAGAAAAAACAAAAAAAGGAGAGCTGTGTGGAGGCAGGGCCCAGGCTGCACATTCAGACGAGACACAACAGGTCAGGTGCAGCCTGGGAGGGTCAGTGTCCTGGCAAATGAACCCAGCAGGGCACGTGCTAGGATACAGGAACAGAACTGGAATGGCAGAGAGGATCTCTTTAGGAGTGCCAGCTGTACCATTTAAGTTACGAGTATCCCAAAATACTGAAAATTGTTCTTGTTTGATAAAATGACAGATTCAATTACTATGGTTAGAACAGTTTTACGATAAATCTGATTCATTTTAACCCTATCATAGCTTTTCAGAGATGTAATTTTCTATACAGAATGAGCTTCAAGCTAAATAATTTTGAAGAGGTTCACATTCCTTATGAATTTAATATACAGTATGTACATTGTGCAACAACATCGTTTTCATGGTGAATCATTCTCCTTTTGGACAAAATCGAGAGCAAGAATTATGTGAATGGAAATAGGGTAGGAATTTTAGGATAGTGTAAAAAGCCAGAATGCCCATAGTCTGGGGGAAAGAAAAGACGATCCAGTGGTTTTCAGTTCTAGTTTCCTTTCTAAAGCAGTGATTTTTTTCTGAAGAGAACTGTCTTGTCTTAGTTTCTGATTCTGGAGCAGAACCACCATTCTTACAAACACCCGTTCTCAAAACCTTAAGTCTCAGGAGACGCTCCTTCTTTCAACCTCTCGATTCACGATGTGGCTGAGCCCTGGAGCGCGGGTCTGTATGATCCCCACCGCTGCCTCTGCGACAGCCTTCTATTGTTTTGTTCAACATGTTCAACCTGGGAAATGTCAACCCATCTGTGGTTCTTAACTTCTTGGGGTGGGGAGAGGGGAAGGTCACAGCCCTTTGGAAAACTGTGGAATCTCTTCTGAGAAGATGTAGTTACAAACTCTCATATTCCATCTGGGTTTCAAGGGGGTCTATAAACTTCAGGATAGGAAATTACAAATGGCTTTCTTCAAAATGTCTTTTTTCTTCTGAGTCCTAGATCCAAATTTCCAAGTGTCCAGGAAACTGTTTAATTAATAGGATGCCTCTCTCAAACTCATCGGCTTCAGGAGAGAAACACACCTACACATAACCATCTTGATAAAACATGGCAAGTGTGATGGAAAGTAAGCTTGAGCATATAGTGATAGTCTTCTAGAAAAGAGGAGGTGGAATTTAGTCTTGGAAGACTCGGTGTGCTGGGGGTCCCCCAACCAGCCCCAGGCAGATAACTCACTGGGCGGACCCTTGGGGTAAGGTCCGGGGTAGACCAGGCGCAGGCTTCCAGGAGTCTTCTTGATGCACTCACACGGGACGCACTTAATTCCTCCCCCAATGGGCTGTGACAATACAGGTGAAGCGTCACCTAGCGGACACTCTCGCTTGAGACTCAGCACTTGGGGGTTTCACTGGGGGCTGGCCAGCAGCACCCCCTGCCTGGCAGGTGCCCAGATTCCAGACTCCCAGGAGGGGAGCAGGTGCTCGGAATAAAGCACACTCTCTGTACCAACAGTGCAGGCACAGAGAGCCACTCCTATCAGTTTAGGGGATGCTGGGAACCCTCCCCCTGAAATCCACGCTCCCAGACACCAGCCAAGGGCCATCTCACAAGCAGGGTTATCTAGGGACACCAGTCAGGGCTGCATGATAACTCCCTCTGGCACAGCTGGCCAGGAGATGGGAGGTGGGCAGGGGATCAGGTAAGGGCAATCCAACAGCGGGGGGCCTGAGCAAAGGAGCAGGGCGGGCACTCATTTCAGGTGTGCCCAGGAGCACCAGGGCTGCGCCAGTGCATTGAAGAGGGCATAGACTGGACAGGTATCTAAGGTAAAAAGTGCGCAGGATGCAGTGACTGTCCAAGAGTAGGTAAGAAAGGACAAGATATGAGACTATTGTTCCAGGTTCCTGACTCGGGTGACTCCATGGATGTCAGTGAGACAGACAAGCGGACCCAGGGGCTCAGGAAAGGAGGAATGAGAAGAAAACGTTCCTTGGACATTGGCAGGGCTGGAGGTAGCTGGCGTGACCCTGACAGGGTGTCCTCAGGAAGCCCAGGCCGAGGGTTTGCCCAGCTCGCTGAGCCTCCTCCACTTGCGGTTTCTCTATTAAGGAACGTCAGGGTATAGCGTGCTTTTGTCTGGAACACCTGGAATAACCGCACTCATGGAAATGGGTACCGTGTCTGCTTCGGCTCTGGGGGCCCCTGAACACATCATAAATGTGCTCTGACCCAGGATGCAGCGGGGGGTCTGGTGGTCACCCCTGCACTCCATGCTGGCCCCCTTCTGAGATCCTGGGACAGCCGACCTGTTGGCTGCCCCCAAGGCTCCGCGGCCAGCCCACCAGGACTAAGCTTCAGCCTGGGGCACCTTTCTGTTCCTGTTCAGGTAATCTGCCTGGCATAACGCAGGGCCCATGGCCTGGAAGTTGCCTTGTCGACTGTTTGACAACCGAGCCCAGCTGCCAGGCCAGGTCCCTGCTGGGTCCCGGGGACACCCCAAACAATAAGCTGTAACTACCGCCCAAACAAGAAGCACAATCTAACGGGGGAGGCGGGAAAGCTAATCAGTTATCATCACCCAGGGTGACAAGCACTACGATGTTCCCGTGCAGAAGGCCATGGAGAGGAAAGCCAGGAAGGCTCCTGGGGGGAGGCAGCACTGACGCGTCTCGGGCCAGCAGGACGAGCCGGGTGGAGGAGTGATGGTCAATAAACGCTGTGTGCAAAGGCACGGCAGGGGCAGCACATACTCCCGGGTACACGGGTGGTGGCGTGGGTAGAACAGGGGGGCCGGGACAGAAGCTGGAACAGGAGGACAGAGACAGGGCAAGCCAGGCCTGGAATGCTGTGCTAAGACGCTTGAGCTTCTCGGGGAGGTGGGGAGGGGTCTGCACCGAGATCCCACCCCAGTGACTTGGGGCCCATTTCCAGACAACAGAAGCATCTACATTAGCCCCTACGCGTGCTTATCTTTCTTGGAATCAGTTGTCAACGTTTAAAAATGACAAGGTTTGATATGCAAACCCAGATTCCTGGCTTCCTTTAAAAACTAGGACCACCATCTATCTGGGAACAGGGGAGCCACAGAGTGTGAGGGGCATGGAAGTGAGTGACGGTTGTGCCCGTGGGGAGGAGCTGCCGCCCCCTAAGCCAAACCCTCAAGCTCCACCCGACCACGCACTCATCAAAAGCGCCTGCTTGGCCCTACAATGCATTTGTCTCTGCAACCCCCGCAATAAACGTGTTTACCCATTTGGGCAGAGGCAATTCAAGTCCACACCATCCACTGACATCCGGGGGTCAGGCGGAATTGTACTTAACGAGACCAGAAAGATCCCAAAAGGCTGTGGATCTTGGGAGAATTGGTAGGCCTAAAAACAGAGATCTCTGATTCCCAGCAGAGAGGTGCCAAAAGCTGGAAGCCCAAAGATGACGATGTTTTCTGGGTAAGATGGCGCAGGAGAGGGTGATGTCAGCAAAGATGTGGACCTAGAGGTTCTGAGAAGAGAATGGAGGGCAAGGTGCAGGAACCCCAGGGAAGGAAAAGTGTCACGCAGAAGGAGCTTCGACAGTATCACACACCAGCGAGATGTCAGGCTGCGTGAGGGGCATGGCTTTGGTGAAAATGGGAATGTCACTCCCTGGCCACAGCAAGTACAGCTCCACCAGGAGAGTGGGGCTGCCCAGACTGCACCGAGCAGAGAAGTGGAGGATGCTGAAGCATCGCGGGGGCATGAGGAGCAAATTTCCTCAAGGAGAAGAAGGGAGAGTCCAATGGGGGTGGGAAGAGTGGACCGAGAGGAGATGGAGAGAGTCTGGGTGAGAAAGAGGAGACAGTGGGGCGGTGAGACTAGGAGGCTGGAAGGCGATGGAGCCGAGAGCTCAGGTCTTCCCCTTGACTGCTCTCAATAAGGGTCAGGGGAGCTGACTGGTGCTGGCGGCTGTCGGGGTGGGAACCTGGGGCATCAACAGAGGTTTACAGATTCATCTGGCCCTAAAGGGCTCCACGGTGAAAATCGAGAAGGAGGACAACAGGACAACAAACATTTCCATTTAGTTTTGAAGACATGTACTCTCAATTTTATATACAATTTTATATATGAGATGAAAATATTTTCCGTGCACAGAATTGATAGGGTTGGAAAAGATGAATCCACAGGGAGGCCTGCTATGCGTGGGTATGCCTTTCTTGGTACTTCCCGAAGGATCCTAAGAATAATGTCTTAAATTCATAGGAATACAAAAGAACCAACTAAACTGAAATATAATAATCAAAATATTTAAAAAAATATCTGTGGTGGGTAGTGTAAACAATGTGCCTCTTTATTAACACTGTAAGTAAGATCCCACGACAGATCCAACACCTACCATACTTCCAAATACTAGTCAGAGTGTAAGCTGCGCTTCACATTATCTGTGACAACTGCCATGTGACGTGAAATATCCACACCTTCTGTGGGTGATAAAGTCAAAGGCTTGGCTATCGCTACTGTGGGCTGTTGCCTGTATTTGTATTTGGAGGAAATGCTAAATTTCAGTTTAGGTTAGTAGAACTAAAGATGAATTTCCCCCATCCACATACTTGGATCCCTGAATTATCTACAGAGCCCTTGTTAAGAACTCTTGCACTAGAGCATCTGAGCAGTCTGCGCTCAGGAACTAAGCCATCACTCTGGACTAACCCATTTTCAAGCTGCAGTGGCTTGTGAGTTGGCAGGACTTTCTTGCCCTGGAACATGTAGTCTTTATTCTTGAATTAAGGAATAGAGAATGGGAGGAAGGCCCACCACCAGCAGAATGTGCATGAGGGTCACCATGGAGGGAGCTCACGCTTCCAGGAGGGGACCTCTGCCCCACGAGTGGCATCTTGTAGCAGGAGGTGCAAGGAGGTATTATCAACATCATCACAGATTTAAATATGGTGACGTTTGTTAATTCAGTGCTCCAAGTTCTCTACCTCATCGATGAGTGCGTAGGTAAGACTTCACAAAATATAACAGAAGGAAGCAGCACCCAGAGCTTTCGAGGAAGGAAGAGAGCGGTGGGTGTATGGGTGAGGAATCAGGAAACTGTGAGGAAATGATAGAAGGATGAGTCAGTGAGAAGGGAGGTATGCTTGAAATAATTTATTCTTTCTGCAACAACAGAAGACAACAGAAATTGAGAGCCATCTGGAAGGGATCAGCCCTCAGTGGAAAAGTCAACGATTCATAAATGTAAAGCCAAATCACGTAATAAGTGCTTGATAGGGGCTGGCCCCATGGCCTAGGGGTTAAGTTCGGCGTGTTCCACTTCAGTGGCCCAGGTTCGGTTCCCGGGCGCAGACCTACACCACTCATCAGCCATGCTGTGGCAATGACCCACATACAAAATAGAAGAAGAATGGTACAGATGTTACCTCAGGGCAAATCTTCTTCATCAAAAAAAAAAAAAAGTGCTTGATAAACACTGGTGATTATCTATAAATTGCTAAATGATAAGCGACTTTTAAAAATAAATGTATGTCGGGCCGGCCCCATGGCTTAGTGGTTAAGTGCGCGCGCTCCGCTGCTGGCGGCCCGGGTTCGGATCCTCGGTGCGCACCGACACACTGCTTCTCCAGCCATGCTGAGGCCGCATCCCATGTACAGCAACTAGAAGGATGTGCAGCTATGACATACAACTATCTACTGGGGCTTTGGGGGAAAAAAATAAATAAATAAAATTAAAATAAATAAATAAATAAATAAATGTATGTCTATTCAAGTGTTCTTAATGAGTGAGACCATTGGTCTTCTTTTCTGAACAGGAACTCACAACAGTTCATTATTGCATCATTTGTTATTACACATTAATCAATAATATCTAGACCTATTTTTCTTTTTGTCATCAGTCAGGCTTCTTGTAAGTGCTATCTACACTCACCATCCTGAACCGTCCCCTCCGGCCCATTATTCAACAACCTGACATCTAGCTTCCCGTCCATCACTACACTGACATCAATGACCTTGCTGTCCCCTGAACCAATGGATACTTTTTAGTCCTTTTCCTATCTTATCTTCCTCTTCAAAAAGCCACCATGTTCTTTTTTCCCTATGACAGCACGGTCTCTTTGTTTTTCTCTTGCTTCTCTGGTCCTGTTTCTCAGTTTTCTCTACGGGCTCTTCTTCATTTGCCCATTCTTATAACATTCGTTTTCCTCAGATGCCATCCTAGCCCTCTGCTCTCATTCTGAGAGATCAATTCCTTCACCTCATATACTCCTGCGTCTTCAATAGCCATTTCTATACTAATGATCCCCAAATACCTACTTTCAGCTCAGGTTTCCTTCATCTATACAAACATCCACCAGATGGCTTTCTTTGGATAATCCACGGGCTCCTCAAACTTAGGATGTCTAAACCTACACTCAGTTTTCCTTTGTGGTTCCATTCCTCCTGTTCTGCTTCTCATCCCGTGACTGGACCATCTTCTATGAAACTGACCAAGCCATAAATCTCAGCATCATTCGTTCGTCTTCCTCCCTCATCCTCCACATCTAATCAATCAATCAATCAGTACTGTCCGTTATACTTCCATAAAATCTCCCAGATATGCCCTCTTCTCTCCATTCCTGTAGCCACGACCTTCACAAGCCCATCAGGTTCTCACTTGGATTACTGTGCTACCTACCTTCCCCTAACGGGGCTCCTGGTCCCTCTAATGGTCTCCACTCTGCAGCCAGAAAGACTATGCTGAAGTACATCACGTTTGAACACTGCTGGTAAAACCACGACCAATGAATGTTGAGTTTTGACCCACCATATGGCAAGTCTTCCAAAGGGAAGACTTAGAAAAGGAGGCTGAGAAATAGGCCAGAAGAGAGAGGGGCTGTTCCCAACTCTTTCTGGGCACAGGCAGACATAGGACAGAGGAACAGTAATGTTTTCCCTCTCCCTACATCAATGTCACTGCACTATGTCTCTAAACCATTGCTTTTATTAAATGGAATCACAATGGTTGACACCATTAGCATCACTGCCACTGGATAGTGGCTTATTTTCATGAAAGACTGGCCGTCAATAGGTGTGTCACCTCTGAGGAATCTGCTTGATATTAACCTAACTGAAATCCAGGAGAAGAAAAACTAAAACCTTAGGCTGCAAGGAGACGGTGAATTCCCCAAAGATCACAATATGATCTGATTACAAACATTCCTCTCCAATGTTTGGAGTAAACAGCTAATATACTCTTAGCTGGAAAATTATTTTGCTCATAAATTATTTCAGATTTTAATTTTCCCCTTTTCTGGTTATGCTGTCTCCCTCCATTGACTTTCTCATTTTAAAAAGAAGTTCATAATTCTTTATAAGTTTCTCTCATCCTGTGCTGGTGACATCTATTTCTGAGTGGAAATCAAGCTACAAAAATGTCTTCCAAATAATGATAATCTGCAAATAAGGAACCATTTCACATATGAAAGCACAGATACCCCTTTTCCCAGGACTCCTGGATAGGAGGAAACAGCAGCCTCCTTTATCTTTCCCTAAGGTTCCCCTAAAAATAGTGGTTCTTAATGGGGTGGAAGTAGAATTTTGGCAAAACTGGTTTAAAACAAACCTCCCGGGCCAGCCCCATGGCTTAGCGGTTAAGTGCGCGCGCTCCACTACTGGCAGCCCGGGTTTGGATCCCGGGCGCGCACCGACGCACCGCTTCTCCGGCCATGCTGAGGCTGCGTCCCACGTACAGCAACTAGAAGGATGTCCAACTATGACATACAACTATCTACTGGGGCTTTGGGGAAAAAAAAAGGAGGAAGATTGTTGGCAATAGATGTTAGCTCAGAGCCGGTCTTCCTCAGCAAAAAAAGAGGAGGATTAGCATGGATGTTAGCTCAGGGCTGATCTTCCTCACAAAAAACAAACAAACAAACAAAAAAAAACCAAACCTCCCCTCCCCAGGAGAGCCCATTCACAAAGCTTGGGGTCTGACTCCTCCCTTATGTTCTGCTGAGTTTGTAAGCATTCCAGGCAACTCTGATGAACAGTCTCCGGCTGAGACTCACCTAGAAAACAGGTAATCAGACTCAACCCAGACCAAACGAATTTGAATCTCCGTGGATGAAGTGTATGTGTGTATCTGTATATTTGTGCAGAGATGTGAACAGATGTATTTCCAAGATTGAAAACCACTGGTCCAAAGGTTTTTTTGAGTCTCTTGTGCAATATTTAAATGGAAAAGAACTGCCTTGTGTTCTCAGACACTTTATTTCAAACTCATCCTACTGTTTGGAAGCTTTTTCCACAAAAGATCGCTTCATACTAAACATAGACTTCAGTCCCCAGGGAGAGAAATACCACGTGCACGTCTTCTGACATCTAGACCTCTGTCACGTTAAATATTCAACAGGGTTAATTTGCTAAACACTGAAACATCAGCAATGTGTCTCTTGAATAAATCCCTTGTTCACTGGAGGTAGCTTAAAGAATGGCTTTATGTTTTAGACTTAAATTCCTGAATGGAAAATTAGAAACTGGATTTTCACTATAAGTCCAAAAAATTGTGTTCACTTCTAATTTGTGCTTTTTAAAAAAAAAGTCTCCAATCAATTAGGTTCCAAGAGAAAAGGCTTTCTGTTCACGAAATGTCATCTATGGGAAACACTCAAACGCTGAGGATGGAGCATATGAAATGCAGAACCAGAGTGAACGCTTCCTCTGGGCTCTGCTGGCACTTTCTGTTGCAGCACCTGGTAGGTGACAAACACTACTACTGACAAACACTATACAGTCACCGAGACAAGCCTGGCTTTCTTGCTGGGCTGTGAGTCCCTGGAGTGCAGACTGTATCTCCTTATAAGTTTTTGTAGCTAGTGATGGTTGCTAACACATACATGGTCAGTAAATGCCGCCTGAAACGCTTTGTAGTTATTTAGTCATTTCATAATATTTTGGAGCAAACTATTTCGAATTAAGTTTTCTAAACAATTATGAATGGGAAAAATTGCATGAAAGAATTAATAGTTCAGAAAGCACAGCTCCTATTCTTCCTCCTACCACAGGAAACGTTAGAGCAAATACAGTCACGTGTTGCTTAACAACGAGGATACGTTCTGAGAAATGTGCCGTTAGGTGATTGTGTTGTTCTTCGAACATCACAGAGTGTACTTACACAAACCTAGACGGTACAGCCTACTACACGCCTAGGCAACATGGTACTAATCTTAGGGGCCACCGTCATATATGTGGTCCATCGTTGACTGAAATGTCATTATATGGCGCACAACTGTAATTTCTTTTTCACTTTTAATAAAATTATTTTGAAGGCAAATAGTCACCAACGGCAGCCTGTTCTTCATCAACAATACTATTTAATGACATTTTCAGATGGCTCAGCTGTCAATTAAACATGTTAAACAAACGTTACAACTTTGTAAAGTAACTTTGCCACTCCATTTATGCCTGTATTCCCCATCTACCATTTTCAAGCTTGCTTAACCTGTTTACCTTTATCTGAAATTAAGAGTAATAAATGTATTGATAAGAAAGGTGAATCTCTTCCCATATGCATGATCTAATAAAGTTGAATATATGATGCTTACACATATATTTACTTTTATATGAATGCAGAGATGATGATGACAGTAACTGCTATTTCCTGAGCTGTTATTACGTGCCACCTGATTTACAGAGTTATCTGTTGTCTTCTTAATCCACCCAGCAACTCTGGAAGAGGGCTATTCTATCATTCCTGTTCCACAGGTGAGTTACCTGAGGTTCAGAGAGGGTTAGGGGCTGGCCCGAGGTGCACAGCTGGTAAGCAGGCTCGCGCTCTGAAGCTCCATCTTTGCCCCTCCAGACAGTCCCAGCCCTGAACGCCAGCGTCAAGGCTCATGCCAGCACTGTGCATTTTGATCCTTTATAGTAAACAATCCATCTTAGTAAATACTTACTAGTACTTTTTTTTTTTAATGTAACACTGTTAGCACATTTAAGCAGAGCTAGTCTCAAAACCCTTGAACTCACTATCCATCCACCTGGCTGGTTCATGACCTCCACTTTTATACCAGCATCCTGAAATATTTGGGGAGGTAACCATGAAAATAAATGTTCACCGGTAAACACACTTCCTCCCTTCTTTTTATGCTCACATCTTTCTTGCCTTGGTTCTATTTCTCTGTCTCCTAGCCCTAACCACAGAGCCAGCTTTTGAGAAAACCCCAAGGGCCTTGGTTCTTCAGGGCTGTGAGATGCAAACAAGCCCGTCTTAGCAGCGAGGCAGGGGGCTGCCTTCATCATCTCCCTGCAAAGTTGATGAGCCCTGAACTTCTGGAATCACCCATCGAAACGGGTTAATTTTAAATGCCAGCTCTTAAAAACATGATATGCATCAAATGTAGTTGAAATCTGAGAATCTAGGAGGAGAAAAAAATGTGATGGATGACAGATTTCAAATTTCTGGCCAAGTACCTTGCTGCATGCCAGCTGAAACATTTACTTTGCTATTGTAACAAGAAGCATTACGTAAGTGGTACCGAGTTTTGACGCAATCTCAGTATCCTCACAAGGCACCGGAGGAGTTTCCCATGGGATTATGTCTTTGGGTCTTCTCCCCTATTGGCATTCCTCGGGGCACTGGCACTGGCACTCTGGGCCACCTGCTGCAGCTCTTTAATTTGAGGATAACTCATTCTATATTGCTTTTGATCACTGTACCTTTACCAAAGAATTAAGGTAACAGGAAATTTACAACAATATTTATAGCATCAAAAGTTTGCTCCGTTCAGAAACCGGCTAAAGGGCTTTAGCAGCCTGCTGCTCAGTTTACTCTTTTGATTGCTTTGCCACTATGTAAATCAATTTGTTAATGTTCCTTACAAAATGCATGAGCCAGTTATACTGACAAACACACAAAGCTCATTCGTAATTAGCAGTTAATTAGTAAGAAGGAACAGATGCTGTTAGAGTTTCAGCAGGCGAACAGGTTCTGTAAACAATGCTTATAAATCTAAATGAATTTATTAACCACAATACAACTGTCAACATTTTGTTGGCAACCATACAAAATATGGCGGAATCCCCAAAATGTCTTTACAATGTATTAATAATCATGGTGACAGCCAGGGTCTCTCCAGCCACTGGCTGGCTGTTCTCAGCCACCTCCTTTGTCTTCCTGAGATGTGGTGCCTTAGTCCTTCCTTTCTACCCTCATCTTCCATAGATACTGGTTAGTAACAACATTTAACCTGATGCAAACTTTCTGCAACTGAAACGTGACTGCATTTCGACATGCCAGCAGGACTAGAAGCCAAGGACCCAGAGTCTTCCAGGAACTCAGTGTCCATCAGGAGAGCCAGATATGCACTACCCACCTTCCCCCAACAGGGGCTGCCTGGGCGGCATCTTAAGGATGCGAAGTTTAGGAGACAGATAAGGTAGATGAAACAGGAAACACACTACCAGCGGAAGAACCTCTCTGTGGAAGGTGAGGAAAAGCCAGACATACAGTGGGTGTTTGGAAACTGAGAAACTTTATGGGGTGGTGGGGAGCTACGAGGAGGCTGTCTGAAACCAGATCAGGGCTGGGTGGTGGAGGAAGTCTCCTACCCTGCCAAGGGCTTTGGACATCTGGGCTCAGGCAGTGGGAGCTACTGAAGATTCTCAGCTAAGTGGTGACAGAATCTAATTGGCATTTTCTGAAAGCAACCTTTGGCTTCTGTGTGGGACAGGGGTGGAAGGGGAACACACTGGGGGTGACCACCCCTCCAGGGAGGCTGTCGTGCAATCCAGGAAGGCAGTGGGAATGAGGAGAAAGTGTGAGGCATTTCTGGTGGAAGTCTGAAGAATGATCATGGTTGGCTGGGGTGGGGACATGGGAGGTGCGAAGGGGGTGACACCAAGGTTTTAAGTAAGTTTCTTCCCAATCTAGTTTCTGAAAGTCATTACTACTCACTGCAACTAAGGAATCAAATGTTCTCGTTATATTACGTAAATGATTCTGAAACGTGTTCTGACTTAGAGTCGGTCTCACTTGCTTGGAGCAATTCCGACGGCTACCCCATGGCGGAGAAGCCATACCCTTGTCTCTGTGGCAGACCCTCAGCATTCTGCCCAAGGTCTCCAAGAGTGGAACCTCCCTTTACACCAGCCTTCTCGCTAGCTGCCTGTTTGATTTCAGACGCTTCCTCCTTGGGTGACCTTTTATTTAAATGGCATTTTCCTATCCTCTCGCGGGGACCTCCTTCATAATAGTCTGCTAAATGAATAACTGGTGAAAATGAATGTGAACTCCAGTGGACAGCGCCCCCCAAAATTGACATTCCAGATAAAATATTTTCTCAAGGCAGGCACAGAATGTGTGAATTAAGAGTTGTAATGATGGGTTCAGCCTCGGAGAAATGTCAGAACTCTGCCCTCCTGGTGCTCATCGACTCGGCACCGCTCAGCAAGGTTAACCAGCTCCTCCTTGACTAGTCTGCAGCTGTTCTAACTGAACAAAATTAGAAGTCAATGTGAGGATGGATTTAACATGGGAACTCTCACTGGGCTGACTCAAGTCGTTTATACTGAGAGTTAATATGGGATGAGAGTTACTACCCAAACACTGGCCCAAGAGCCGATGCTGTTAGGATGGTGTTTTTAAAAAAATGTGAGCCATGCCAAGAGCAGGTCATGAAATTGCTGTAGTAGGCTGTGACCAGCACTTTTTAAAAAATAGGACAGAAGAGAAGAGACGGGAGCAATGTACCTAGTAAATATTATTTCACGTCGATTATACGTGTCTGCATATATATGCACACACACATACACACACACTGCATCACAACGTAAGATGTATTTGTTACTGTGTGTTGTGACTGATAAAGTCTGAAACATGTCAAAACAGCGGGTAAAAGGTTTGTGGTGACTTTTGTAATTATCACAACATATAAATATGCCCAACGTGAGCTTACATAGTAACTTGCTCTAATTGTATTCTGGAATGTTAAACTCACATAAAAGGGTAACGTGAGAATCAAGTCACTGATAACTCTGAGAGGGAATTCATTTGAAAAAGCAAAGGGATGTGTTTAAAAACAAGCCCTTTCCAAAGCCTCAACCTGGAAACATCAGTGGGACCTCCTTCCACTGGACCTTCTAGAACATGTCTCTTCAGGAAACGCCATCAGTCAGTCAGTCTCACGCAAGAGAACCACTGAGGGGTGCATTGAGATGCTCTGCCCTGGGTCTGCTCTCACAGCTCCAGAGATCAGGGAGCTCTCTCTTGGTCAGTGCTGTGGGCCTTTCTCCCCTGACCCCTGCGAGGCCTTCATGGGACCTTCAGGGCACAAACACCTGACTCCCTAACAAGGCCAGTCTCCCCTCTGCCTGGACACCCCTCAGAGCTTGGCCACCAGACTCCTGGAGACCAGGTTATTGGGGCCTCTACCCAAACACGATCATTTCAGCTAAGCTGTGGAGCTCCTGGAAGGCCATGGCCACAGGGACTGGTCCCGGCCACAACTCTGGAGTGGCCCATATGACCCTGTGCTCAGATAATCCCCCAGCTTCAGAATCCCTGTCATCTTGGCCATTTCGCACAGCATGAGCCACAGTGCTGGCCCCTGGGCACCCTGGTCCAGCACTTATGAGCTTGTGGCAAGGGACGCCACATCTGTATGGGGACCTGGGGTTTCTCCCCACCTCAGGACTCTGCAAGCACCACACGACAATATAAGCAAATTCGCAATAGCTCCTGGCCGATACCAAGCTCTCCACGACCGTTGGCTATTAGTGTTATTTTTATTGTCTTACATTCTCGACTGAACCTTCTCTTCATTTCACCCCCATGGAAAACCAACAGCCTTCCCTGATAACTGGTGCCTCCCATTCCTCGGAGACAGAAGGAAGAGGTGGGACAGCACAGGCTTCAGTCCCCAGGGCCACCTACAAACCAGTTCTCTCCACCTGTCTTTTCTTCTGAAAGACCTCTCCCGCCAGATTTTAAAGGTTAGTTCAAATCCTGCAATAGTAACTCGATGGGCACGGCACAGATCCCACCAACGGGACAGAGGAGAAGACAGCTCCGGTCCTGAGACACCGAGAGCTACTGAACAAGATAAAGGCGGCATTCAGATCAGCAGGGAATGGACAAACTCATCAGTCAACGAAGGAGGTTAACTAGCAGGAAGAATCAAACAGCTAAACAGTAAGAGGAGGAGGTTCCAGAAGACCTTGGGAGAAGAGAAGACCTTTAAAGCATAATTAACAAAGGAGGAAATACAAGATGTGTAAGATTCGGCTCCAAAATTTTCGACAAACTTCTCAATGCCAAAAATTACTGCAAATAAAACTGAAGTCAAAAGGTAAATGAGGAAAATGTGTAACTTATAAAAGCAAATAGCTAATATGCTTAATAAATAATGAGAGTTAATAGGCCAATGATGATGACACCAATAGAAAAACAAGCCAACACTTAAACATTAGGCACTTCACACAAAAAAATCCAAGTAGCCAATAAAAATATTTTTAAAAATTGGTAATAAATAAAACAGTTTATGTTTTGAAACAATGAGATGCAATTCTAACCTATAAAACTCATTAGGATTAAAAAACACGTCCATATATATGTGTAGACACACACACATATAAAAAATACCCAACTAGAAGAAAGTATGTAGAAATATCACTTGTAAAAGAGTGAATTTGTATGTTTTTTCTAGAGAACAATTTGGAAATATATATGTAAAATCTTAAAATTCCTATGCCCTTTGACTAAGCAAATCTACTGTTAGAAATTCATCCTAGGGAAATCAGGAAAAATGAGCAGAAAAAAGATGTGGCTCCCTGGTGTCAGGGCGATCCTTCCGCTCTGCAATGATAGGAACCAGGGGCTCACATGGACCTGCGTAGAAGGCGCCTGCAAGCTGCCCCTGAGGCTCAAAGGCTGGAAACCATAAGCAGGTTCCAGATGGCCTATACGGTGTGATCTCATTTGATAAACATATTTAAAGACACACCAGTTATTGTTCCATTCATCCATTCAAGAAACACATATTGAGCACCTATTATGATATTAACCGTAACCAAGAGTCAAGATTTCTTCCCTCATGGGACCCAGAGCAGGTGGACCAACCAGGGTGACATATGTGCCCTGAGGGGGTCACAGTGACAGGAGAGAGTCTGTTTAAGCACAGGGGATGGGAGCAAGGGGACCTCGGGAAGTGGGGGCATATGAGGGAGAAAAGGGTTCCAGAGACAGTGGACTTGAAGAGGAGTCTGAAAAAGTGTGGATAACCATGGTGAGCTCTGGGTAATGGATGGCATTTCTTTCTTTCTTTTGCCCATGTATATTTCCTAATTTTGTTACAACACACATGTACTAGTTTTGTTTGTTTGTAGTTTACAAAACAATTCCATCCAGCCCCTTCCTCCCCACCATTCGGGCCACCTGTGGCTCCTCCCTCTCCCCAGGCATCCCTGTCTTCCTTTCAGCTCCAAGTCCTGCCAGGCAACGGTCCACGCCCCAGCCTAAGCTTCCTGGCCTCCCTCCACTCTTCAAGCCTCACCCTTGCTCCTGCTGACACCCACACCCTGGCCGCAGACCGAGGGTCCTTCCGCAGCGCTGCTCCAGTCGACAATCTCTGCCCCCGGCGCTTGCTGACCACTCTCGGGTCCTGCAGCAATCCTTCCACCCTCCTCCAAAGACACCTGCTCCTGTCTTCCCTGTTCTCTTTTGCTGCATTTCCCCAACCCCTCTGCCCCTCCAGCCTCACTTCCTTGTGATGGAGCCCATGCCCAAGGAGTCAGATGTGACGTGGTCTCAGCGCCAAAGGAGTCCTGCCGTGTGGGGCAGGGCAGCTTCCTGTCCTATGCCCACGACGACGGAGGAGAGAAAGCCAGCCTCCCCCTGCCAACTGATCCACATTGTGTGCTGCCTGCCCACCTGCCCTCTTATCCAGGGGGTGGATGCCCCAATCCAAGGCTCCATGGGGCTTGGTCTGCACACGGTTACTCCACACAAAACACACAGAAGCAAACAGGTGACTGATTACTCCCCCAGCTATTAATTATAGATGTTGACATTGACTAGGACAGGGAGAGTTACTATTCATAAGAACTTTTACACATTCCTGAATGCTTATTAATTGGAATTAAGTTTAGAATGTCTACAATGTATAACTTACAAAATGTTTCACCCATTCTAAATTGAATACAAGGTATAAAGTACTTGTAAGAATTATATATGCTCCTGAGCAATTATGTAATCAACAGTTGATGATTTTGAGGATGCATTTACATACAGTGTATAATGGTTGAAATGTATGCAGGAATTCTACTAAACTGTAAAGAAAATGCTAATGAAACATTACAGGCAAACCAAACAAGCCCAAGAACAAAATGAAAGGGCATATCAATAATGATGGCAGGAAACAATAAAGGATAATTATTAGAAGTGGAAGAAGTGATGAAGAGAACAAGAAGGTAAGACTGGGAGAAAATATTTGCAAAAGACACATTTGATAAAGGAATGTTACCCAAAATGTACAAAGAACTCTAAAAATCAACAATAAGAAAAAATGAGCAGAAGATCTGAACAGAAACCTCACCCAAGAAGATACACAGATGGCAGATAAGTATATGAAGAGATGCTCAGCATCATAGGTCATTAAGGAATTGCAAATTAAAACAACGAGATAGCACTACACCCCTAAGAGAATGGCCAAAATCCGGAACACTGACACCACCAAATGCTGGTGAGGATGTGGAGCAAAGGGAACACTCATTCATTGCTGGTGGGAATGCAAAATGGTACAGCCACTTTGAAAGACAGTTTAGCAATTTCTCATGAAACTAAAAATATTTTTACCATATAATTTAGCAATCACACTCCTTGGTATTCACACAAATGAGTTGAAAACTTATGTCCATACCAAAATCCGCATACGAATGTTTATAGCAGCTTTATTCAAAATGCCAAAACTTGGAAGCAACTAAGATGTCCTTCAATAGGTAGATGAATGGATATATAAACTGTGATACATCCAGACAATGCAATATTATTCAGCACTAAGAAGAAATGAGCTATCAAGCCATGAAAAGACATGGAGGAACCTTAAATGCATATTACTAAGTGAAAGAAACCAATCTGAAAAGGCTACATACTGTATGATTCCAATTCTATCGCATTCTGGAAAAGCAAAAAGTATAGTCACAATAAAAACAGCAGTGGTTGCCAGTGGTGGGGGAAGGAGGGATGAACAGGTGGAGCACAGGATTTTTAGGTCAGTGAAACTATTGGGTATGATCTGTAATGGATACATGTCATTATACATTTGTCCAAACCCATAGAATGCACAACACCAAGAGCAAACCGTAATGTAAACTATGGACTCTGAGTGATAATGAAGCGTCAGTGTAGGTACATCGATATAACAAATGTCCCACTGTGGTTCAGCATGCTCACAGTGGAGGAGGCCATGTATGTGCAGGGAGAGGGTACGCTGGAACTTTCTGCACTTTCTGCTTAATTTTGCTGTGAATCTAAAACTGCTCTAAAAAATAAAATCCACTAATGAAGAAGAAGAAAAAGAAGAAGAGGAGGAGGAAGAGGAAAAGAAAAGTGAAATGCTCAGGACCCATCAAATTAAAGTCCCAGGTGTGAATCAGCAACAGCTCCCATCACCAGAGCATTCAGGAGGTGCCAGCCTCCCGAGTCCTGTGGCACGTGCTCCTGGGCCATGGGACATCCTATACAGGTACACAATGCCACCCTCACAGAAGCGCTCAGGACTCACTTACTGGGGATATGCAAGTGAGGATACAACTCCCCAGTGGCATCTCATCAAGAGTCCTACCCCTATTTAATTGTGGACAATTAACAACTGATCTTTTAAGCATTGATTCCTGGCCTCACTGAGAGGTGTAGCTGAGAAGAACGTGACTGTTAGCATCCAGCGTAAGATAAACGATTACAAAATTCCAAGGAAGAAACGTTCTGCACACACCTTTTCCAACCCGCTGTGAGGTGAGTCGCTTGGGAGCAGCTTGTTAATGCCGTGACAACGCACGCTTGGGGCCGGCAGACCTTCCTAGGTGCCCCCAGGAACGGGACCCCTCGTTCCAGCATGGCTTCTCCCCAAAAATGACTCCTGAGTCCCCTCAAGCTCCAAAATATCTTACAGAGAACTTTCAGCACGCAGCGGCTTCTGAACGGGAGACTTTCCCCATGCACACTTCCCTGAGGAAGGGATAGTCTTTATCAGTGGCTTTCTGAATTATCAGATGTTTACCGAAATGACTACTTTGAAAGAAAAACAACGAATGGCTCTGACTGCTTCAACGCACCTTACAATCAGAAGACTCACTGGGCTTGCTCTGAGTTGAGGAAAGAACGCTCACGGGTGGCTGATAGCATATATTCCTCATAGAGAATACCAAAGTGCAAAGAAAAATTCAATCCACTAAATAAGCAAGTAACCTTGTTAAATACAACTAATTTAGTAAGCAAACCAACCCACCCTGGCCACCAAAATGGCCACCTCCAGTCCCACCCACCTGATAGTCATCAAGAAATCCTACAGAGCCGAGGTCTTCCTTGTCCACGTCTTCTGTGGGCTTCCCCACTCGGTTATCATCGCTCTTTCCTGCGTCAGAGCCTAATGACCTTTCATTGGAAACTACTGCCTCGGCCCCCTGCCTCCTGTCTTCAAATACGGGAAGTACTCCACCTGCCGTCCAGGCTCCGCCTTATATAGTCCTAACCCTGTCCCCAATCTTTCTTCCTACTGTTTCTAGAGAAAGTTCCAGGTATGCCTGTCATCATAAACTGCTTGTCATTTCCTGAAGCCCCCTTCTGCCACCCCCCGCCACCCCTTCTCCACAGCATGTTGTTCATGCTGCCCTCCCCAATTCCTGCAGGAAGATGATTCCCGCCTCACCTCCTAGAAGAGGGTGTCTGCCTCCCTACCAGCACTTCCCACACACTCAGGCCCTTCCGTCCACTGCACTGCAAACTCCTCAGGGCCCAAGGGAGCCTCTTGTCCATCCTGCGTCTACTACACAGCCCAGCACAAAGTGGCTACCCAATAATGCAAGGACAGACGTCATCGTCACGCTAAGAGACCAAACCTTCATGGTGTTGGAAGGATTTCTCACAAAGAAAAAGACACAGAAATTACATATGTAGTCTGAAAAATTAAACAGCATTTATTATCAACATTTTTAAAAAAATCTCTTTACAATATATAAAAAGCTAACATCATGATTAATCTTCTTAGTAACATAGGAAAACTACCAAACTGGCTCCCCCTAGAATGTTAATTAATTCTCCAGGAGCAATCCATTGTGTATTTGGCCGAGATTAACTCAGATGTCCAATTGTGGCCCTTTCTTGCTCAAAGTTCTTGTTAAAGTTAGAACTTGGTTAACACAAGCACAGCACCTCCATCCTGAAAAGACTTCCATCTTTGGAAATCAAAGTGACAGACCGCCAATGCTGCCTCCATGACAGAATGGACACGAAGAAAATAAATCCTTGACCAATAAGATGGAATTCTCATGTAGGTCACAAGTGGTCCAGTTCTCCCTCTTGAGGAAATAAAACGCACCATCACTAACAGCCAGGCCAGGAGCAAGGGGCTGCGGAAGGCGGTCCTCTGTAGGTCCTACAGACAACGTTAGCCGAGGATGGCCAGGCTCTACTTCAAGCCACGTGGCACAATGAAGCCTTGACATCCAGGTTGTAAAGAAAGTCTTGGGGCCACCCTCCCTGCCCACCCTGTGTCCCAGATGTGGAAAGACTCCAGGAATGAAAGAGATACCGCCTTAGATCAACCTCTACACACCAGTCCATGAAACTGCAGCTTGAGACAATGACACCTGACCCCCAGAACCGAGGATCAGAACTCTGGAGTAACCGTGTCCTGAGAGATGTGTCTCACAAACGAGGACACATGCTCTGTCCTTTCTTGAAGGTTCCACCGCACAGAAGAACAGTAAAGGTGCCATGAGTCCTGCAAAAAGACATCCATTTTCCTTGCGTGGCCCAGCATGTCCTCAACTCATCACCCAGTGACACCTGGTGACACCCAACACGTGGACTGCACAGTCTTAGAATGCACTTTGGGAAATGCCAGGAGAGCAAACACTCCCGGAATTCTCTCCTTGACCTTCCACTCTTAGGGTAACACGTCCTTAAAGTAAACTTGTACCTAAATTCTGCCCTGGACCATCCTCTAGCCCTCCAACTCCAGAAGTTTACCATCTAAGGCACACACTCCACCGGGCAATTCCTTGCTGGACCTCCCTGGGTTCTTCCAAAACAAATGTGACTCTTGGGAAGTCCCACATAAGCCTCAGCATTGCCATTTCCATGCTGTGTGACATTGAGCAAGTGGCTTAACTTCTCTGAGCATTCATTCTGTCTGTAAAATGGAGATTACACTATTATCCCCATAATGTGGTTATGAGAATTGAGATTTTTCATTTGATAAATATTTATTGAGAGCCTACTGCTCTAGGAGCTTGGGACACACCAGTGCCCAAAAAGATTAAAAAAAAATTCCTGACCTCATGGTGCTTCCACTCTACTGGGCGGACACACAGGCGGGAAAGCCCCAGGGCCTGGCACACAGTAACAGTCAGAACAGGTTAGCTCTTATTTCATTGTCCTCAAAATATTTCCTCTTCTATCAAATCTTGTGCCCAAGAAGGTACCAGAGTTATGCCCATTACTTCCCAGAAACCTGAGAACAAACCAGAAAACACTTGTCCCCAGAAAAGCAGAATTCAGGATCACTATCCATACTTTGGACATTATCCATACAATCTTTCTTTGGGATATTTGTCATAACTCTGTCAAGAAGTACCACCTTCTTGTGTAAACACACCCTATGATCAGACCCACAGTGGCCCAGGCAAGCTTTGGTCCCTGGGGCCTCCTCATCCAGCAGGAATCTTGCCAAGCCCACTTGCTCCAAATCGCTGGCACTCTCCATCCTTGAAGCTTCTCTTTATGGCCGCTCCTCCCATACATCCAGCAATCCCCCAGCTGGCCCTCGGCATCCTGGCGTGGGATTCAGCCACCGATGAATAACACCCTTCCATCTGTGAGGCTTATGTTTCTCAAGGATTCTGACAGATCTTCTAGTACAGGAGAATGATTTTTAAGGGAAATCCTCCACCACAAACCTTGAAAGTGCAATCTGACACCTGTGACATGATTTAGTGGAGGATGTTATTCTCAGAGCTGGCAGTTGGCATGAGACCCACTATCTGCAGCTCATAGAGAGTAGAGCGAGGGGGTCACGGCTCAGGCCACACCACTCTTCCCTGTCCTTTGAGGGGGCCATGGCAAAGTATCCTGGCACACTAGAGAACTTTTAAAAGTCATTGATAAGGCTCATTAATGTATCAAAATGTCACCTACTCAATGTGAACCATTAAAAATTATTAGTACAAGTATTAGTAGAAATAGTCATTAAAGTGCAGAAATATCACGAGAAATATCACGGAGAAATATTCATCACCTCGGAGCTTCACCGCCAGCCCTCACCTCCTGCTCCAAACCCCTCAGCCTTGTGTGCAGGAGATGCACCCTGTGGCCTAAACCCGGGGCCCTCAGGTCAGAGCCCCAGTAAACCTGGGGCTCGCCAAGTGCTCACGTATGCTCAGAACCACAGCACAAGCAAGGTGAGTTTTGGTGGAGAACAAATTGCACTCAAACATTTGGCAACAAACCATCAGCAACTTAACTGATAAATCATAAAACATATTCAAACGCAAGATATGCTTATGGGGCAGAAGAAAAAAGTCACATATATTTTTAAAATAAAATGTTTACAGCTGTGGCCCTCTAATCCCTCAAGGGGATGTAGGTCCCCTCCTGTGCAATTTGGGGAAAAGCACAATTCAAGATGACAAAACTGCCCAGGGTTCTAAACCCCCTTCTCCCACCCCTCCTTAGGGTCAGCCATGGGTTTGGTGCTGAATTCTCCAACAAGGGGACCACCATCCATGCCATCTGAAAACTGAAGGCAGGTTGATCTGGCTCAATCAAGGTTAGTGGCGTGGGGGAGAGGGGGCTATAAAACCATTGCTTCTGGGTTTGTTTAGCTAAATTTTGATCTTTTTGAAACAAGCAGTAGAGGAAAGTGATCAAGATAGGCACGTCCATAGGTTTTGTGAAGTAACTTTCAGGATAGCTAGTTCCGTGAGAAACCATTAAAATAAGGTATGGGGGAGCGGAGCGATGGGGATGGAAGCATAAATAATAAAACCGAAGTCCACGATGAGGAGGTTTGAAATGCAGCTTCCTTTTATCATTGGTCAGATCCCACATCTGCCCAAGCAGCATCTCCCAGCAGACAGACTGGGCCTGAAGGGCCCCTGATAAACCATATTAATGAGGAAAACGCCAGCAATCCCATTTGTTGGTAGCTAGAAGGAATCTATCTGGAGTAAAGAGCACTCAGAATATTCCTTCTCTGGCTGTTGGAGACAACACCTACTCAAGCAGCCCTTTCACCAAAGGGCAGGGCACTATGTCAGCATAATTTAGCATGCTAGTTCTGTTCCTCGGGACAGCTAAAATTGGGAGGGCTTTTATCTTTCCAATTAAATGTTACTTTTTACTGTATATACTGACCAAAATGCAAACATACTTAATTTGGTCAATAAGTGAATTGTGTCAAATTTATAAAGAATTAGTTCTAGCCACAACTTTTTACTCTTTAAGAGAGACAATGCTAAATGTAAACATTTTCTGCTTTTTCTAACTGAATATAAAATATTATTGTACATTTTTAAGACACTGAAATAAACATCAATTGCCCTAAATTTAGCAAAAGCAAAATGACATTTATACATATAGGTGATCATGGGGGTGGGCGACAGAAAAAAAAAACCAAAATGACCTAAAATTCATGTAATGATATTTTTCAAAAAGTCTTTTACGTTGCTTTTCAGCCCATAAGCACAGCCAACAAGATACTAAAAATGTGTTGTTCTCAATGAAGCGGAGGCCACCAGGCTGGTAACTGTCCAAAGGGTAGTCAGTTTCTTCTTTCATAAATCCAAATGGACAACAGTTTCTGCCTCCTTCACATATGCAGCACAAATATGAGCATAAACCCCAATGTTATTTCCCACCCATGGGCAGCAGGAACGGACGGGGCCGCCACTACGTGGGAAGCCAGACCCCAGAGACTCCCTCTGCCATCCTCCGGTTCACTGTGCTCTTCTCTGATCCACACTCAATTTCAACACGGAGAAACAGGTCTCATTTTCTTCCAATATCATTTCTAGGAGCAATTTGCACTTTTCTACAAATGATCTTTTGTATGGTTATTCTTGCTAAATTGCAAACAATAAGACTTTCATAAATCAAGTCTGCCAATTCTCCTCCACTGTTGATGATACAAGGAGGGTTTCCATTAGAAAAAAAAATCAGGGAAACCTCCCTCAAACATGAGGCATAAAAACATGCTTTCCTTCTGCTGAAAGCATCCAGTCCCATGGACGCACTGGTTACCCTGATGAGTATACATAAAACAACAATGTGCCTGCTGAATTTAAGGCAGATATTTTTAGGTTCTGCAAATATGAATGTGGGCAGTCTGAGGTAAGGGCATATCTAATCTAAGTGTGAAAACTATTTTTATTGCTCTGGGAATAGTCACTGTTAACTGAATGCAACAACAAAAAGGGGGGAAAGAAAGAGCATGCAGACCCGAGGGAATTACCAAATCAATTAACAAGTAATTCAGGAACTAATTTCTATATTGCCTCTTAGCACAAAATTGTATCTTTAATTTCTCCTGCAATAAGCATCTCTGTGATGGTCCTAACACACACTGTCGCTGTAAATGAGTTTACAAGGATCTCTTTTTGATTGGCTATACAACATTATTTCTTCACAGTTCAATGCTACTGTAGCCAAGTGCTCTGAAATATTTAATTATACTGGTAGCTACCAGTTACCAATTTGCAAGACCCACAGTGAGTACAGTACATTTTAAAGAACTAGTAATCAACTAATTAAAACCACAGCGAATTCCAGATACTCCAATTACAAACAACCGCTGTGGAATACACTTAGAGGGTTTCTGCATTAAGAGGAAGGAGATCTTGCAGAAGGTCTGGCTGCACCATGGAGCGCGAATGCCACCAACTGAAGACCCCTGGGCGCTGGCGCTAGTTAGAAAACACGTCTGCAGCAGTCTCTGGGTGCTGTCCCGTGCCTGCATTTTTAATCTAACAGATGACGTCACATTGGAAGCTCAGCGGTAGATGAGGCCATTCAATGTGAAGACTACAGGTTTCAGAAAGAGGAAGACTTGGGTTTGAGTCTTGCCTTTGCCTCTTACTGGCTTGATGAGACCATGCAAGCTGAGCCTCAGTTTTCTCGTCTGTAGAGCGTCAGGAATCACACCACACAGCCTCATAGGGTTGCTAGGGCACCCGTGAGCCTGCTGCATAAATAAAGACACAAAAACTGGTTCATCACCCTTAGGAGCCAGATCCTCTCAAATGCACCGATTTTTATTTATCCTCTTCCTCATTTCTTAAAGAGTCTGATCAAACGATATGAAGCTTAGGGATTCCACTTAGAAAAAAATGGCCGGTCACAATACAGTCAAAATATCGGCAAACATTATTTATTTGTTTCTTTTAAAAGCCTAAGTAAGAAGAAAATGCCTGGGATGTCCATGTGAATCGTGGAAAGAAGACCAGAGTGAGCATCTGAAAAGACGGGTCCTGGATCCTGTCACATAATATGGTACAGCCTTGGGCAAGTCACTGCACCTTCCTGGGACTCAGTTTCCCTACGTGTAAAACAAGGATCCCTCCCGGCTTTAAAAACATGTTGGTTGCGCTAGGACACTGTAATTCCAGTACGAACACGAGGAGAGTATTTGGTTATTTGGGCAAAAATGGGACAATCACAGGGAAAAATAATTCTTAAGACTAATAAATAGAATTAGTATATATTAATACATTATATAAATATATATGTGTATATATAGATATGTAAATACATATACATATGTATTCTTCATTCTCTGAGATAAATTACTTAAGAAAAATATACAACATCCCGAGTAGAATTTCAATTTTCATGCAAACAACGATGTGAGACCAAAGTTAAATAGACCTCAGTTGGCGGCAGCACCTTCGGGAGGCTGTCTTCCTCCTCCACACCAACCAGCACAACACCGGCCCCAGCAGCTCTCAGAGCGCATCTGCTGTTTGATAAGCACATGAAACGCTTTTAAATGAAGAAAAGGAGAGCTATTAATCATCCCTTAGGATTTACTGAGAAGCCACCATGCGCCTCCAAGGCCCACAGCCCCTGGTCACCCTTGAGTTTGGGAACTGCCACTCCACTCTCACCAGGTCCATTCACACTTTCAAGACTCAGAGCTCCTCCTCACCCCTGGGCTGCTCCTCACTCTTGAGCTTCTCCAAGCTTCTCCACACCCCTGGGCTCCTCCTCATCCCTGGGCTTCTCCATACCCCTGGGCTGCTCTTCACTCCTGGGCTCCTCCTCACCCCTGGGCTTCTCCAAGCTTCTCCTCACCCCTGGGCTTCTTCTCATCCCTGGGCTTCTCCAAGCTTCTCCTCACCCCTGGGCTTCTTCTCATCCCTGGGCTTCTCCTCACTCCTGGGCTCCTCCTCACCCCTGAGCCTCTCCTCACCCCTGGGCTTCTTCTCACCCCTGGGCTTCTCCAGCTTCTCCTCAAAGGCCCTGCAAGTTTCAAAATTATCCTCCCTAGCTCCCTCTCTCTAACACAAGAGGGTTTAAACAAGCACTTAATTGATTGTTCTTAGATGGCAAATCAATGGAAGATTAAAAACAAAGAAAGAAAGAAAAAATAACATTGGGACCATCTTAGTTGTCCTTTCTTTCAGGCTATAAAATATTTCTGAGTTGCACACACTACTATGTTAAAAGGCCAATAAGTACTTAAAAGTACTAGTTTACATACGACAACTGCTCTTGAAATTCTTTTGATCAAAGAGGCATTTGGTGGTATTTAGACTTCTAATTCACCCAGCATGAACGAGGTGAAAATAAGCTTTGTTCTCTTTACACACATACACACAGACACACACAGAGCACCCAGAACATTTTATTCAAGACTATGCACATTTATCAGAAGGAAACTGTCTTCATTTTTTAAAACCTACTTATTATTGAATACAATTTATATCACTAAAAATGTTTTTACAGAATGTCAGCATAGTCTCAAAGTATCTCCCAAGATATTCATCATATCTTCACCAAAGGGAAAAATAATAACTTCCAATGGAGAAACCCGGCAGACTCCACCTTAACCAGATGACCATGGCTGACACCACCAATATGATACATGGACATCATGTGCCCCCTGCTGAGGACACTGCGAAGGACACACGCTTATGTGGTCTTCCTGCCAAAATAGCATAACCTCAGTCTATTCAAGAGGAGACATCAGACAGTCAAATTGAGATACGTTCTACAACATAACTGATCACTATTCCTAAAATAGTGCCGAGGTCATGAAAGGTAAGACAGACTGAGGAATTGCCTCCGAGTGGAGGTGACCAAGTAGATAAAGCAACCAAATGTGAAGAGGGATCCTGGATCCCACCCAGAGATGGCAGAAATCTGAATGAGGCTCCCAGCGCTGCACTGCTGCCAAGTTCCTGGTTTTCACAACTGTGCTGTGCTTACGTAAACCATTAACATTAGGGGGAGATGGGTGCAGGGTATAAGGGAACTCTCTGTACTATTTTTGCAACTTTTCTTCAAGTCTAAAACAATTTCACAACAAAAAGTTAAAATTTTCAAAATTCTCCTTTAAACCCATCCCAATTTACTTGTTTGTGTTCCTACTCCTCCAATTTTAAACCAAATATATTTTCATGTTCTAATTATTATAAATACACAGGTTTATGCTTTCACTTCTTATATTATAAACACTTTTCACACCTCTAAAGAATCTTCAAATTGACCATTTTAGAGGCTGTATATCCTCTACTATTTAGTTGACAATCATTAATTTAACTCCTTGCTTGTTGGACATCTCTAGTTTCCAGGGTTTTAATACTACAAACAACTCTGGTGTGAACATTTTTGTACACTTAACATTTTTTCCCTTTCCCCTAGTGAATTAATTCCTTGGGATAAATTTCTAGGAGAGAGATTATTGGGACAAAGTGAATACACTTTTTTATGTCCTTTATGTACCACTAGATTATCCTCCAAGAGGACCAGGCCAACTTCTAATAATACAGCGATGCAATTCTAAAACTCTGTTTTTCCCTAATTTTTGCTAAGAGTAGGATTTTATCACGTTTTGTTAATTATAACCCTAAGTACAAACTGATTTATCATTGCTTTCAATTTCTGATACTTTACATGAGAGTAAAGAAAGGCCAAGTATCCATCCATGTTCATTTGCCTCTGTGGTTCTTCATGTCTAAAACATCTCTTTATGTTACTGATATCCCCAGTAGCATGTTGGTGTAGCTGGTATATTTACGTATTTCCAAAAAATTAATTTTTATGCACATTAAAAACAATATAAATTATTTTTCTACAAAACTTCTTCCAATAAACATATTCTTGTTTTTAGCACTAATCACAATCATGAAGGTTGTGGTTTACGTACACTGAATAAGGGAGTAAAAATTTGGCAATTAAAAAAACAGTCCACTGTTACTAAAATTTGTGAGTTTGACATAAAACAATTCTTATAAACACAATTACATAATGAAGACATTTATTTAGATGTAATTTCTTCTGTATGAATACAGAAAAGTAGTAGAGAAGTTTTAGAAGAACCTAGTTTTCTGAAATGATTTTGGTCATTGACAAAGGTTTTATTCTTTGAAGATTAAAGATGTGCCTCTTGCGTTTCACCTAAATATAGTTTTCTATGTACATGAAACAGAGTTCAATCTAGAGAACATTAAATTAAAAGCTATTCTCTACCTTAAAATGCAACAATGTAGAGTTCTTCTCCAATATAACATATTCTTTAAAACAAACATAAAGTTTGTTTTGGGGAAAGAAAAACATTTTACACTATTGACCTACTCAATCTACTACTACTACCTGCCTACTCGGCCTGCCCTGTAGACACTGCGGGAGAGGATCACTGTAAGAGAGCGTGCACCCTCAAGAAGCACATGGGGGAGGATGCGTGAAGGACGCACACGTCGATGCATCAGGGAAGACGGCAGAAGATCCCAAGACCCGACAAGGTGCTGGCGGAGGTGGGGGGGGGGGGGAAGCACCACATCTCCTCAGGGACAAGGTAAGTCTTCCTGGAACACAAGGCATCTGACATGGGCCCCAAGGATGAAGAGACTGACAAGCACAGACTGAAGGGACCAGTACCAACCAAAGTTGAGAGCCATACTTGTGAAGGGGGAAGGGAAGAAGCTCCAAGTGACCCCATGTGCCTAGACAGGGGTAGAAATCTCTTGTGAGCCAGCCCTGACCCTACTGGTCCACCTCTGGGCCTGCAGGTGACCCTGATGCAGGCTGTAGCATGAAGACCATGGTTGGTCGAGGTGCCAGACAGCACGAGCTTTCGAGGACGGCCTCCACATAAAACATCATGTCTTGCTGGAACCCCACAAGGGGAATAGAGCATTTACTTGATTTTTGACCGGGTTTAGAAAAGATGGTCATTGTAAGCACAGATTAAATCAGGGGTGAATGGGGCAGAGAAGACTTTTCTAGAAATATATCTAAAGGACTCCTGGATCTGAAGTGCAGCTCTGCCACTTATTAGCTCTGTAACCTTGGCTGCACGACTTAACTTCCCTAAGCCTTGGACTCCTCGTCTGCCGCTGGTAGTAAGTGGTGTCTTAGTTCTTGGAGAATTAAATGAGGTCACGTGATTAAACATCCCGTACAGTGACCCATGCACAGTAAGCACTCAGGAGAGAACGGCCAGCATTCTTATTATAACTCTAACATAATCCTAACCTGGTTAATTGTGATGACTTTCTAAGCAGATGGAAATGGTAGTGAGTAAATACAGCAGCGTGTAGGTCTGACAGAATTGGGGAAGACTAGATTTGGGATGGCCCTAAGATGTTAACAGTATTTTTTACGTTTCCATTTCACCAGTCTATAAACATAACTATAATAGTAAGTACTTTATAGAAAATGTCTAACTACGAATATATTTCCCAAACTGACAAACCCGTCCATGCCTATTTTATAATATATCACCAAATTTCTACATATGTAATTACAGCTGTCAGCTTTGGTAACAAGGGTTTGAAAATCTGGCCATTGGTAAGTCAGTTAAAAATAAATTCCCTTAGTGAGATGCAGGAAAGGAAAACATTTTTGTGCCACTCAAAACTATCTTATAAAAATGTCGCTGTCTGGTGACCTTCCTCAGGAAGGGGCAGTGAAGATTTCTGAAGACGCCACCTTCTTTAGAACTTCTGGGGCAAAAGGCTCTGGAGTGAAGAAGAAGTAAAACCACATTGCGAAAAGGCAGTGGGAACCAGGGAGCATCAGCGTGCTGAGTCTGGGCCCCCTGGCCCGTTTTTTGGAAAAGCATCCATTCTAGCAGCCAAATGCTCCAGGGAGTTCCACTGCTGCTGTTTTTACACAAAACACGAAATTCTGACAGCCAGTGGGATTCTTCCCGCCAGCAGGAGAGGTGCTCACTTGTTTTGCAACCTTTCTGTTCCTGAAGAACAAAATCCAGCTTGGGAGAAGTCCTAGCGTACGTTCTGTGTTCTTACAGGAGGAGAACCTGAGTCTTTATCAGGAGCTGCTAAATAAGGCAGAAATGAAATCGGACTTGGATGCTGTGATTTTCTCAGGGGTCTTGGTAGACATCCATTTCCGTGTAGCATTTGCAAACGAGCAAAGACTGTGGTTAAGTATTTACAGCTATTCATCACGGGTTAGGATTTTAACCTCTATGGTGAGGGGCCTCACAAGACTGATGTGGGGTCTCCATGCTCCTGCCATATCTTCCCTCAGTAACGAGATATGTATTTCTCTGGGCATCATCTCTTATACCTGGGATAAACTAATAAAAACACATAGCACTACGGCCATTATCACCGTGACAACTTTGATAACTTGTAACACAACTGATTTTTTTTTGTTTTTGGAAGGCCAGAGGGAAACCATGTTTAAGATAAACCCTGGAACTGCAGGCGTCTGCTGAACAAACATGCTTTTCCCGGCCATCCCCTGCTACAGGCCTGACACCTGCCCACGGTCCTGAGGAGCCACCTCTGCATGGGAAAGGACCCAATGAAATCACTTTGGTTACTGGAGCTTTGTTTTTCTTTGCAAAACCAATCTCAAGGGGCTCCACTGCCTTAACAGTTATAAATAGAGATGGGCCACATGCTTTATGGAAGGATGTGTTCCTATAATAGCCTTATTTCAAATGATAACAGTTTACTGCAGCTTAGGAGGATTTAAGTTGAAACCTTCAAATCAGAATGTTTGGAATCCTGTGTGTTTCCTATCCAGTACACGGAGCCTCATAAAATAGGTTCTTTAGATTCTGAAACATGTTGACAGGAATAGTGGCCTTGCCTTGTAATCCTAGGAAGGCCTAAGGCAGAAGAACATATGGATGGAGAGAGTGTTACAGATGGCCCTTGGGGTCACACAGACCTGAGCTTCCATCTCAGCTCTGCTATTAACGAGTCATGTGTTATGGGCTGAACTGTGTTCCCCTAAAAGTCGTATATTGAAGCTCTAACACCCAGTGTGACTTTATTTGGAGACAGGGCCCTTAAACAGGTAATTAAGGTTAACTGAGGTCATAAGGGCCCTAATCCAACATGACTGGTGGCCTTATAAGAAGAGGAAGAGACCCCAGGAGCACGCACAGAGAAAAGGCCACGTGAGGACCCAGCAAGAAGGCAGCCGTCTGCAAGCCAGGAGGAGAGGCCTCACCAGAAACCGACCCTGCCGGCACCTTGATCTTAGAGTTCCAGCCTCCAGAACCGCGAGCTGTCTAAGCCGGCCCGTCTGTGGTATTTTATTACGGCCGCCGGAGCAGACTGACACATGGTGTGATGCTGGACAGGTTACAACATCTCCCTGAGCTTCATCTCTCTCATCTGTGAAATGGGACCATCACAGCTACCACCTCCGAGTTTCCAGGGACGACAGCGTGAAGTTCTCGCACTGTCTCTGGCACTCATTAAGCAGTCAATAAACATTGGTACCATGAATACCCTGACAGGTTATAACTACCGAGCATCACAAACCCGATGGGGATGAAGTCATGGGAGCGAGGAAACCCTCTGATTAGGAAGACCAGGAGCAACCGTCGCTCTGAGAAGACACGGCTGCTCTGGCTGGCCCTCAGAGACACCGCCTGCAGGCGCTCTCTCCTGGGGGCCTGGAGCCAAGCTCTGCGCTGTCACAGCCTCGTACTCTCAGACTGCTGCTCTGTGGAAACACGTCATGACTCCCCACAGCTGACGGGGGGAATCAACCCCCCTCCTAACATCCCTCCAAGGGGCAGCCAGAGCCCCTGGCAACTGGACATCGCTGCCTTTCCAGGTTCCCCTCACACGCTCCTCTGGCACCCCTCCTCCCCGCTGCTCTGCTCATGCTGCCCTCCTCCTCCCTCTGGCAAATGCCTACTTGTACCTCAAAGCCCACTGGGAGTGCCCCCCACCTCCATTCCCCTCTTCTTTCCTCACCCTCACCTTTCCAGCTTAGCAGAATCCACCATTGCTTAGCTCCTGGGCTCCCAGGGTCCTTTCAAGACAACTCCCTTGCAACACCCATCCACCAGTACTGGGGGTCATGGGTCAGGGTCTCCCTTGCACGACTGAGCCCAGCATGGGTCGTAGACATCTTCTGTGCCCCCAAGCCCCTAGCAGAGTAGCCAGGGCATGTCTACACTGGACAAGTGTATGACTGTTACAAGCTGACTGAGTCTGATGAGAAATAACGCCAGAAACAAATATCTTCTCGATTCATCAAAACAAAAATAAATCCAGCAATACATGCCAACCTTAGCTTCAAGAAACTTTTCTCTGTGTGTGTGCAAATTTATATTGCTGAGAGCGTAGGGAATTGGGTTTCCCCATCGCTGTTGCACTTTTAAAGAAAATAAACAACATTTTGCTGAAATGAATCACGTAGTCAGATATTACCCCAGCTCCTGGATTATGGATACACAGAGGACACATTGAGCCTTGAAATGAACCTCCACTCTTGGAAATAACATTATGTTTGCATGGCAGTTTATGCAGTGTATGAAGCACTTCGGTATACATTACTTTGTATCATCCTCCTGCAGCCCTCACCACCAAGTGAAGTATTATTTTAAATGGCTTTGCAGATTTATATTTAAATGATGGATCTTGTAGCTTGGTTCACATAGTCTATTTAAGCATTCTGAGCATTCTGTATGGACCATACTGCCATCCACCCACACTGCCAAAAGGATGGGGGTGTGGGAGGGGGTGTCCTATTTATTTGAAGATGGATGACTGTAAATTCCTACATAGACGTCCAGATATTCCAAACCGTTTCACCAATGACAGTATGATATTTGAGGAGTCAAATTAAAAGCATGTGAGGCACCCACCTGACCCATTAAATTAATAATCATAATTGGCTGAGTCTGTCGTGAGCCCGGCCGGATGCAATACTCTCAGGGAGTTGTTCACCCAAGTGAGGTAAATTAGCTTTCGGGGCACTGGGGTCCATGTCAGTAAATTATCTGCTTCTGGGGAACTAAATGGGCCCCCGATGCCCAGGCAGAGCTGATTTGCCACATGGGTGAACAGCGGATTCTCAGGGCGCCTTCTGCTCACCTTGGTTCCTCTGAGGCCAGGCTTAATAAACAGCAGCCATCATCATCACACCTCGCAGACGCAGCACAGAGGGCGGACCTGCAGAATGAACTTCTCCTGCATGCCTGATTGGAAGAACACAGCATCCCTTTCTTCCTGTTCCCATCTCTCTCAAGTTTCAGCTCGCTCTTCGATTTTGTTTCCTCTGTGAAAGCACATGATGGCTGAGCAGCTGACTGACCGGCTGTGAAAGGTGTCGAACTTTCACGAGATGTTAAAGTGAGCGTCACGAGGTGGCTTTTATTCTGTCAACACCACACAATCCACCTCCTCGTGTTGATCCCAAGTACCAGACAACGCAGGTCAGCGGCCTGTGGCAGGCTGGCCGAGGGGATTAACTCCGGAGGTGCCTTTCACTTAATTGACAATCGCTTTTTTCTACTCAACTGAGAATCAAAAACACATCGATTCAAAACAGTTCACAGGCCTGATGCTACTGGAAAGTTCCGCTCAGGCCGGCTCTTCCTCTGACGACTCGGGAAGGGTTTTCCCGTGGCTTTGCTGGCCGCTGAAAAATCTCTGCTCTCACTGGCTGACTGTCTGCTCTAGAGGTGGCCACGACATCTGGGTTCAAGGTCAAAATTAAGACTTAAAAAAGTTTTATGAAGACACTCTGTGCCTTTGGCATACTCCTGAACAACAGAAAATTAAGCCTGCTGCCCTGAGGTCTCCAGTGGTACCCTGCAGGCCCACGTGCCGAGAAAGCGTGCCCTGGCTGGACGTGGCAGTGTAAGAACCACACCGAGTGGTGACTCCTGAGTGACCATCACAGTCATCATCATAGCTGTGTTTCCCGGCACACAGTTCTTCGCCTGCATTTTTTCAGTGTCAGGGGAGATTTGTGTCTCCCCAAATATCAACCAGTTGATGAAATAAATAAAAAACTTCCAAAAGCAGTAAGTGAATGCAGTGTTTTGCTCATAAATCTCTAAAAGCTCACTGGGAGGCCTGCTAGCACTTAAAACTTCAAAAAACAAACCTCCAGGCAAGGGACACCCCAACCATGACTGAGACTGGCCTGTGGGGGCCCTTCTGAGTAGTCTGCACTGACACCAAGGGGTCTTACATGGCGGGGCCCGTACACTTCCTGTATCTCTCGCTCCTAACAAACCTTGGCAATGCCCACCCTCTGCTTATGGCCTAACCAGGAACGTCGGATGTGGGGGGAAATGGCTGGATAAACACCGCTGGCCTGTCTGAAGGGGAAAGGTCAGACTCCCAACAGAAGCATAATTAAGCAAAGACAGTACCTTTTACTCTTTCTCACTCTTTGGGATCTCACATGAGACAACACACTGCCTCGAAACACTTAGTGAGGAGTTTTCTTGTTTGTTCCCATCGAAAAAAATACATATATTTATTTATTTTCAATTGTGCAAGCATGACAAGATAAACTGATTCAGAGTTTAAAAATTCAAATATACTCTGGTGTGTGTTACTAAATGTGAGGCGCGGTGAGGCCACTGGGTCTGTTTTTGCAGAGCATCAGGGGCGGGAGGAGCGGGCCTGGCTCGGCCAGGCGTCTGCCAGGAGCGGGGAGAGGCCAGGGCTGAGGCTGTGTATCTGGGCCATAATATAGAGATTAAAAAACTCCAAAAGGAGAGAAAGAAAGGAGAGCACACAGCTGCTGTCCCCTAAACAGACCTCCCATCTGCCACCCACGATTTGCATGTCACCTTCTCCGGGCTCATTTGTACTTCATTAACTGCCATTGACTTAACAAGATTTATGCAAATGACACCATAGGAGCTCCCTAACTCCCACCGCAATCAAGTGATTATGTATGTACAACTCTCCGCAGCAATGAAAAATTAATACGTGACAAGCCCACTCGCTGCTGAGCTGGGCCTCTGGCTTTTTATTTTTCTTGCTTTGCTTTTTAATTTTTATTTGAATAGACCTTATCTTACTATTAAAAAAAAAAAGAAGAAACAGAACTCGGAACCAAATCTCCTCTAAAACTGCAGAAAGCACAAAAAAGGGGAAATGGGCCCAGGTTCTCAAGACATGAAATTATTGTGCAGAAAATAAGTCATATTCTTGATGAGGTATCTTTAACTGGGAAAAAAAGAGAAGAGATGAAATCATCGCCTATCGTGATCCGGCGAGCTCGCACACTGGGGGAAGAGGCCTGCGTTTTCACAATGAACGAGCTGTAAGATGTGAGCGAAACATGGTTGAGATAATTCACCGGAATGTGTACAATCTGTAAAAACATGAGTCAGGTTGCTGAGCCTGTTGAAGACTGCCTCGCCTGTGTCCTAAACCATTGGTTACAAGATTCCTGTGGGAAGGGGGAAAGCAGGAGCCTGCAATGATCAAAAATACTAGCCAGTCCAAAAACCATCACCATTAGCAGCCCCGTGAAGGTCTCTGAGCTTCCAAGATCACGTCTCTGCCATGAGGCAAAGGGTCCACGAGCCGGGGTGCGTGCGGGGCTCCAACAGACAAACCGAGACTTGAACACGGGCTGAGCATTAAGACAAAGCGCCTGGCTGCTGGTGAGAAGGGCAGAAATGCGTGTGACAAACAATCATGGTGGGCTGAAATGACCCCTCCCATCCCCAGAACAGACGAGCGCAGCTATGTTATCCCTGGAGAAACATGTTGCCGTGGACATAGTCTTGGAAGTTTCTTCTAGACACGCAGAAGGCATTTTTGTCTGAGGTCAGGGTTCACAGATTTAATTTAAAACACATAACTTTGCTTGCTAAGCTTTCTGAAGGCTCTTTGCCAACAAGCAGTGGAGAGAGTGCAGGCGATGCGGCAGAGGGGCTTGGGTCTGAAACCCTCGATGCCCATTGCTTCCTAGGCTGCCTGGTCTGGAATGCTCCCCGACTGGGTGTGATTTAAAATAAGGATACCACACTACCTCACCTGTGCCAATGTTGAGGCTTCAATGGGATGCTATATAAAAAGCACTTAACAAATAATAAGCACTCATTCAATTGTTCGTTTATTCAACAAATAGGTCTGTTGAGCATCTAGAACATGCTGGGCAGGCACTGCCCCATTGGGCTCCTTTCTTTGCAAACCTCTCATTTCATTTCTACCAGTTGAAGTCATCGCACTGGGAGGGTTAGGAATTCAGACCGTCTCTAATGATCTCGGTTCCTTTATAAACACGGGCACACACGGGCGTTTGAGACACATCTATGTGACCATTTAAAAACCCACATCCATCCGTGGGAGCCACAGAAAGGCTCTGACAAAGGTGCCCTGAGCATGACTCACTGGAAAATCCAGTTTTGTAGGAATTTAAAAACTCTCTCTGGAATCTCCACATCCCAGTGTTTCAAGGGACTCATATATTGTCCAGTGTCCCATTTCACAGATGAGGAACCTGAGGCCTGGAACAGCCTGCCACAGGAGGACTCTGACCCGCCAGGTGTGGACTTGAGGAAGAAGTTCGTCCGTGGCAGCACGTGTGGGCAGCTATGAGGGACTAGGAGCTGCATATGCTCCTTGTGCCATGATTCACCAGGAAATCAGACCATGATTTAGATTTCGATGAGATTATTTTGAACATGCACAATTGAAAGGCTTCCAGGACTGGATAATACTCATTTTACGCTTGATGGTCAACCCCAATCCACACACATATTGAAAACCTAGCCTGTAAGGCGAGCCCCCTCTACAGATGAGCAGGGTACAAATTGAGTGAAGGTTCTAATTACACCGGGGGTCTGGCCGGCTTGCGAGGAGGCGAGCACTCCCGCCCTCATCGACAAGAGACGTGAATTAAGGTAACAACCTAGTATTAACTTTTAATATTCCCAAAAGGAAATGCCCTAGGACCAATTTTTTAAATGAGAGGCAAAGGGTTAAATGATTTTTATAATTCGAGTGGAAAAGCATCAATGGCATAATAATTACACCTTAAAATTACCCTATGTAGAGAGTTAGGTTTATAAATAAACGCACAGAGAAAGAATAAGCAACTACATGCATAGACCTTTACAGTAAAGAAACTGTTTTAGAAGGAAAACGTCACCCACCAGCAACGAGTAGGGAAGAAGATTTTTCTTGGCGGTGCCCCGTGCTAGCCCACACATTTGTTGTCTAGTATCTGAACGGCTCTTGTTAAAAACCCTGTAAACTCCCTGCTCTGGTCTTGCCCGTGAACTCCGACGCCATGGTCCTATGTAACCTGTTCCTGCTCCACACTCCACACTGAGATTGCCTGGCCCCCAGCTAACACTGCATTCCCACTTGTTTCAAATGGGTGAAACTACATTGTGGAAAGCTGATAGCCCTTTTTAAGGGTGGCAATGCCAACATGAGTTCCTAAAGGATTCGTAAAACTGTCTAGGTATCGCAGAAGAGGATGGCAAAGAGCAATCACCCAGAGGGACGAGCTGGTCACAGCGATGTTAACAGCCAGGACTATTATCATGCCCACAGATTTTTTTTTTTCTCTCTCAAGCAGAATGCACTCTAAATCAACTGGCTTTCTTTAACAACTAAAAGATGACATTTCCAGAAGCTAGAGTGCCCGGTTGAACTCTTTATTTTGATTTTCCTTGGAAACAGAATAGCAAAATATGTTACGTGAATTCCCGTTTTACTTGAGACATAAAGTAATTTGGTACCCGCTTTCTGGGCTAATGAAAACCTACTCCAGGCTAGCAACATAGGCCAAAACAAATGCTTGAATTCAAGTCCTGTTGTGTAATGAGGAAGTTTAATTAAGGCCCCACATTACAGCTGTAAATGTTCCTTTATATAATAAGGTCTAAATGAAACTAAACCTAATCAAAGTTACAATTCCTTCATTAGCAAATTACAAACAAGAGCGCACAGCTGACACACCGGCTATGATTATCACAACTAATTGCCTCGTTGTTACAAACCAGCCTGAAACAGTGTTCAGATGTCCGTCTGCGAGAGCAAATTAGGGCCACATCGGGCTGTTCCTATGATCACAAGGGGCTCTTGTACACGATCTGATTTACCCCTGTCAACTGGCGGCCGGCGGCCCAATCAAAGCCGAGCTACAAAGGCAGCCTTTGAAGCCAACTCAGCCTCGAAACGCACTCCATATGCAGGCGGGCAGACTGCACTTCATTAGATCTGTTGTCACATTTTCCCTCTTCTTATTCTAATGATCCTATATTAATACACACAGGAACCTCTTCTAATTGATGTCAAGTGAGTGACTTCTACATTCATCAACAGAACACATCAAACAAACCTTGGTGCACAAGCCAGCATCACAGCAAGGAGAGACCCGAGGTGTGTCTCCAGCTCCCGGGAAGGGAGAAAAGGGAGAAACGGCGTACCTGTTTAATTGGGATGGCTCGACCGCTCCCGATGCTGTCCGCACGACTCTCCAGGCCTTTCTTCTCTTTGTCTGGGTCACTCCCTTTCCGAGACTGCAAAGCAAAAATAAAGTTAGCATTTGGGTTTACAAGGGCTGCGGTTCACGGATTGCATAAGGTCTGCCCTTATTTGCACAGTTTCTGTAAATACATATTTAGAAGCCATGATGATATATGTGTGTACGTACATCCACATCCTAGAAGCGGACTGTTAAGTAGTTCATCTCCACCAATCCATCATTTTACAGAGAATTTTCTCAACTTTTCCCCCCACTTTTCTACCACAAAATTATCTTTTAATTCTTTTTTAAAGAGTTCAAAACTCAATTACTAGAAACCAATGGACCATACAGGAAAGTAACGCCCAACAGGAAAACCCATTCCAAAGCTGCAGTTAATCCAGCCAAGGAGAAAAGGGCTCCTCGCTGCTTGTTTGGAAAACTACTACATAAATGTATATATTTAACTAACGTCTGAAGGATTTGAAAAATTCTATTAATGACTCAGTTTCGCAATTTAACAGTACACCCTTGATTCGTATCAAGGTGCTGGTAATGTCTCTTTTTATTGCTTCTGGATGGTTAGAAAACAGGGAATTCAAAGTCAAACTAGTGTACGACACCACAAAAAATAGCAAATGGGAAAACAGTTGAAAATATCTTTTTTTGACAAAACGTCAATACTTGGGGAAAAACGAGCAGCTTCGTTTGCCAAGTTCCTGGAACAGTTTCCTTGGCCGAATTGTGGACGTTACGTGAACCGCCTGGCAGCTGGCAATTGGTGGGGAGGGTGGTGATGTCTAAAGCAGAAATGCCACACCCTCAAGCTCATCGTGACTCGGGGAATTCGAAGGAGCCCCACAGCTGAGTCTCCATCTCTGGATGGCATGAGAAAGTGTGAGGACAATGATTTTCTGACAGATTTATTTTATTATGAGAGAAAGATCTGAGACTCGTCCTCCTTAATAACTGTGCTGACAAGTGACAACTTCACTCCATTACTTTTCAATGGGAACATTACTCACGCAATATTGGAAATGGAGAAACATTTTCATGTGCTTTTCAAATCTGAGATGATATATGAAACGGACAGACTTTGTGGTGTCCAGCGCTGCAATGAGACGCTGATGGAATCTGGTTTCACGGGGGTGTGAGATGGAGCAACTTACTCTATTTTTTTAATATTAAAAGGGGCAACGTCACGGGTCGTAAAGAGGGAGAAAAGTTCCCATGATATCAGCTCAGAGGTCGATGGGCACACGTGCTCATTAGAAAACATGCTTCCTTGACAATTATAAGAGCTGCTACATTCACTGGCCACCTACCGTGCCAGGCACGTGCACGTTTTTCCTTTAGGATGGTAGAAAGCGTGGGATGAGACAGCAGGAAACGAAACAAGCAACACACAGAAAGTTGCAGAACGCAAAACGTAAGGTTTATCCCTTTCGGAGAGGATCGAAATGGAGATATTTATCAATCCCTTGTCATGAATTTTAGCTAGGAGTCAGGGGCTCACTTTTCTCTTTAATTAATTCTTTAATTAATAATGTATAATAAGTGCTATGCAATAGCCCTAAATCCTCTTTTCCCCACATCTCAATTCCTGGGAAAATGGGAACTTGAGGTTTCAATTTGTACAATAAGATTCAAAACTCACAGGGAGAACGTTTTAAAAAATCTTCAATCAATAGAGATCATTCATGGTACTTTTGGAATTTTATGAATTCTAAATTTCTAAATTTGGAAATCCATCTTCATTATTCTCTATTCACCAGAATAATTAACAAAACAAACATAACAAAATGAACATCTTCCTCACGGCAGCACATCTGCCCCACAGTCTCTCTGCTCTCAGGGCAGAATTCCCATATTCCACGAGAAGCAGGACTAGGAAGCACTAACCTCAATGCTAGGTCACACGCTCGGAGACGAAAGACACGGAAACTTCACTGCAAAGAAACCCCCCAATCCCCTGACAACTCTAACGTTTTGGTGGAGAGTCATGAAACTAAAATTTCAAGGAGAGCAGTGGCGAGCTGTTCGGCACAGGGTTTGCTGTATCTTGCCCCACGATTACTTTTTCTACAACATGCTGTAGCATATATCAACAAAACTGAAACCCGACAACTAAACCAAAGCAAACCCATTGGACACAAAACACTGCAGCACAGATCAATTCCCAATAAGGTACCCGACTTTTCCGCCAACTCTGAGACTACAGCGCCAACAGCACGTCCTCGCGTTACTGCTGACACGGCTCCGTGAAATCAGCAGATACAAAGCAGCTCTCAGGACCCGCTGCACAGGTCGGGCGTGACTGTGCGATGTCACCAGCCTGACGCACAACTAGAAACCTAACAAGAGTTTGTCGCACCCATCACGGAAGGTGGGTAGCAAGCCAGAAGAGTGGCTGCTAAGTCTCTGCAAACACTGAATGTAGAGGAAAAAGCAAGGTTAAGATAATCTAATCATCGCCTCCTTCTTTGCAAAAACGTTTAACTTTCTCCCATGTGATGAAAAAAGCCATGAAGGGACACCTGTCAACAACCTGCTTACAGAGACGGGAAGCATCGCTGCCAAGAGCCCTCACTATCAAACAGAAACCTGCATTTCCCCTGTAACCAATGAGTAAGTCAAAGGCTGCTGGAACACATCCCAACAGGATCCAGGCTCTCCTGCTCCACAACAGACAAAACACCATTCGAACAATCCAATTTATACTATCAATTTTGCTGCCTTATTTTTACAGCGAGTTTCTGAGTCAGGTAACATCTTTTCACAATGGTTACTAGGTATGCTAGGCATTATCTGGTAAGCTTTTGAAAACATCATGTGAATAACATCATTATGATAAAGCTTGAAAAGAGGCAAAGCAATACAGCGTACAATTAAGGACACCCAATAGAGTAAGTCTACAACACGGATACAGATAATAAACACCAAATTCAAGCGAATGCTGACCCCTGGACAGGGAGGCAGGCTGTCAACCTTCACCGATGATGTGTTTCTTGAAGCAGCAGCAGTGGCAGCAGCAGCAAAACACTTGTGTGTCATGAGTTGCATGGGGAGTGTGTGCATATGTTTTTTCTTCCTGAATGTTTGAAAATATTTTCTAATCAGAGTTTGAAGTTAACCACATGTAAATTAAGGCCACAAAACTAAATTAATTGTTCTAAGAACCCATATTAAAAAGAATTAAATGGAGACAGCCTTACAATATTTCTTTTCTCAAAACAATGATGTTTTTCAAAGAAATAAGCAAAATAAGATATAATTTAGCTTTTGACTAGTGAAAGTATAACCTCTACTGCAAATGTAACACATAGTTTCTCACCACAGGAGAGATTTTAAGTCTGTACTATTTTGTAAAAAGTGCATGTGATTCATTTTTGTTTAAAAATGTGTACATGTGAAAACAGAAACATCTTGGGATGCAAAACGTTAGCCCAGAGTGGTACATTCCAGGTCTACTTTATAAAATTTATAAGCCTGGTATTTGAAAAATGATGTGTGTACTACTTAATTAACTCCAGCCTCTTTACGATGGTCTAATAAACAAGGAGGATGGTGCCCCTTCGTCTGGGTCTTACAATCCCAGACGGCGTGGGTTTTTATTCACTAAGATTATTCAGCATACGGCACAGCTCTCCTCCTACCAGACACTTTCAAATAAATACACTTCTTGCCAATTTAAGCCAGTAATTACCAACAATCACCAGGGATGAAGAGTCTATGAAATTTTCCATATTTAAGAAGAGATTCAAACTGTTAATGATGAGACTTTAGTTTCTTAATTGCTACAATTTCAAAATTAATTTGCCTCTTTTCATTCCTTGGATGACACTGACATCTAGTGGAGTTAATATTTTTAAGATCTTCCACTTAAAAAATCCCAACACATCACCGTCACCACCACCACCATCTTGTTCAAGGCAAACCCAGTAATGACCAGCATACGGGTCTTGTCTGGGGTTTTAGCCGTCTTTTCCTTAAAGGCCATGAGCCAAGCCCATTGTAGTGTTAGCTTCTTTCATGACCCCAAATTTTTGTTCCTGGTAATAACAGTTGTGCAGCTGGATTTAATTTCTAAAATGCTCTACTCTTAAACTGCTTTCCCACATTCAAAGAGAAAGAACAAGCCCTGATGATGATAGATTCATGGGCACATCTTTGTATTATTAGAGACATTAATTATGACATAATTAACGGGGATCCTCAGTCACCATAAGGACGGCTCCGGCGCCCGCCCCACCTGCCCTGGACAGCTGGGGCTCCTGGCCTCTTCCAGGACGCCTGGACGCGGCCACGCCCACGTGTGCGGCTTGAATAAGTGGCAGGAGGGCCCGATCTCTCAGTCCTCCACTCTCCTCTTAGCATGCAGGGACCCCTCCTTTCTCTGGAACGTGGGTTGACTCTGGCAACCATGACCCTGACAGACACCAAGCACAGCCAGGCTCTGCAGACAGCAGAGAGTAAGAAAATACTTATTAACCAAGTTATTATTATTTTGATTCTTCCTGCCTTAAAGTTTTCTCCTTTGTCAGTTACCCAGTGAGCAGGGTCTGGGATACCATTTTCTGGCACATTCCAATTCCAGAGTTGCCCTGAATATGCGGGGATGGGGACGTACTGGGGCTCTCCTTATAAACAGTCTCTTTTTTAAAGATACTTCCTGGCTTCTCATCTCTTTCCTTAGAATAGAAACCAAAACCAATGACCAGTAAATGTGGCCCTTGGAAGGTGTACTGGGCCTGGAGGTTCTCTCTTCCCGCCACGCACTAACAGGAGTGGCAAAGATACAGAAGATACTCTGGTCCACATTCAAAAGCCGTCATTCCTCCCTGCTACGCTGGCGTCCTGCTCACGGCCCACCCTCTGTGCACTGTCGGCAACTGGTTTCTCAAGTCCACTGAGTCTTGAGTGAGGTGACGCCCACTCAACCAAAAGACCCCGACCTGGGTGTGGAGAAGGGTTACAGGTGCACAGAGCCGGGAAGTGGCTGTTCAGGTGACTGCTGCTATTCTCTGTGTGTCTGAAGACATTTCACAACAAAATCTCTTACTCATGTACAAATTTATGCATATCAGATATTCACCTGTATTTTGCAGAAACCTAAGCAGCTTCCTCCCAATCTATCACATAGTCCAACAACTACTTCTGCTTAGCACTACAGAAATCATTTTCACAACATCAGTGGTGGTGAGAAAAAACGAGAGCAAGGTCCCAAAGACTCTTCACCCTCACAGGGAATCTCCCCAACAGCCCCACTGCAGAACCACTGTTGTTCCAGCTCAGAGAGGTTAAGGAACTAGCCCAAGCTTCAAACAGCGGCTGGGAGTGGAGGCTGGGATCTGAACCTGGTCTGTCTGGTCCTCACTCTGCCCCTCCAGCAGCAGTGTCTGCCAGAACTGATGTGGCACAGGGCGCTCGGCAAAAGAAAGGGGAGAGTCGTAAGGAGGGGATGTGCGCTGTTGGCCACAGACCCTGGCTATAATGACTGTCCAGTGGGAAAACCACCACAAACATGGTGGGAACGGGATGGGGATCTCCTGCACTTGGCAGCCATGTACAACATCAAGAATGTCATCTCCAGTAAGGGCAGCAGATCAGATAACAGGCTCCCAGCCACCCCTGTAGAGTCCTCCCTTAGTTCACGGCAAGAGATACTGAACTTCTTTGCATCTAAGTCAGCAGTAATCAACCAAAAGGAGAAGTCAAATTGTTTAAAACAGGGAACCACTGACATTAGGGGCTGGATTATTCTTTGTCGCGGGGGCCGACCTGTGCATTGTCGGATGGTTAGCAGCATCCCTGGTTGCTACTCCTAAGGATATGCCTGCAAGTACCCTACCCACTCCCAACTCCCAGTGGTGACAACCCAAAATTTCTCCAGAAATTGCCAAATGTCCCCCGGGGAGAAAAACCACCCTGGTCGAGAACCACTGGCTTTTTTAAAAGCATACACTTGCAACGCACAGATCTAGTCTCGGGAGGGAAAGTTTTCTTCTCAAGGCAAATGACTGCAGTCACATGACAGTAGCTCTGCCTGGAGTTCTGGGCTCAACTGCAAAGCCTTCCATGATTGATTGGTAATGTTTGCTGTGTGTAAGGGAAGGGACAAGGTGGAGCACTTTTCCCTCCTCTGTAGTTCAGGGGTTCTCTGCATCCCAATTGCCCAAGGGGCTTTTAAAACCTACGCAAGCCTGGGTCCCATGCACAGATTCTCAGTTCATAAATCTGAGCCCAGAAAGCTGATATATAGTTTTAAAATGCTCCACAGATCACGCCAAAGAAAACTCTAGGTGAAGAGCCTTTACGTCAACGAGTCTCTAAAAACACTTGAGGCTTCTGGTACTAAAAGCCACCTCGAGGTAAACCCTCAGGCACTCCAGCCTGGGAAATAACTGGGGAATTTTGGCAGAATTTTATCACCTCCTTGTAGCCAAGGTGACAGGTCTTTAGCTGGAGACTAACAAAGTCACAGGATAATAAAGATCTTTATACAAACCCCTCACTCTTCATTTTTGACACACATACCAGAACTCTCTGTAGGCTGAGAAGTTCCCATGTCACTCAGTATCCAAATTTTTGCTTCTCATAATTTTCTTAGACTTCCACAGAAATCAATGCTTTTCTCATTAACTGAGTTTGGATTCTACAAATATCATTGAACCATCTGGCCACCCGATTCATACTAATTGAAATTGTTTGGAATCACATACAAATGTCTTTCCAGGGTTGACACTCACGGTGAAAAGGTTGGACCGGCGCTTGGACTGCTTCCGGACGGGCGTTGGTGTGTTGGCAGTGGGAGGGACATCTATTCGCAGTTCTTTCTGGCTGGTGCTCGGCGTGGACGGGACGGAGGAGGAATAGTCACTTAAGCTCCCACCTCCATTACTTGTCTGTAACAATGGAACCAAGGTTTTACTACTGACACCCTCCAGGAACCTAATGCCACCACGTATGCAGGATCATCACCAACAAGTCAGTAAGTCACACTGAAGAGATGCCTGCATGGCAGGTCAGATATCTTCTCTGACTCTGCTAGTTGTATTAGCATCAAGTGTACAAGGCCTCATTCTAGAACATACCGATCAACTCACAAAGTTGTTTTGTCTGAGAAAAGTGATCTAAGAAAGAGAAGTCTCTATTAGTTAAATTACAAATTGGGCGCAGTTAAAATGTAATTATTTTATATTTCCTCTAAAAACGAAGGGGTTGGTTGATCTAAACGGGTTCTATGGTTCCTCCCCTGCTCTAGAGTAGACGCAGAAAGAGCACTATTTTGTCCAGCAGGACCACAACTCACATTTTATAAATGACATCTTGAAACTCTGAATGCTTTTGGAAGATATTGCAAGATTCATAAAAAATTAAAGATGCCTTGAGCGGAGACATTAACATTCTTGACTCTACCTTTAGAGGCCCCTACAGTAATACGATTACTTACTGACGTCCCAAGCAAACCGAAAGTGTGACACCAAACCCTCTTGCTGCATTCTTTAAAAAAGTGCCCATATAACATCTGTCCGAGAAACTGTTAATCAAACACACAAGTCCAGGCAAAACCAAGTCAACAGTTTCCTTAACAGGCTTTGGGCTCGGTTCTTCAAAGTGACAATTATTTTGTTTGCTTCCAAGTAAATAATTTAGCAAAATGTTGCTATGGAAAGACAGTAGTTTCTACAGGGCCTAAGGGAGAGGGTACTTATAATTGAGGGCTGCTCCCAAATTGAAGCAGATAGTGGGATCAGCCACTGAGATTTACCCACAACTGTTCAACCCATAAGCAGACGAGAACCAGGACCAACGCAGGGTGATTGAAATCAACAGCAAAGACAGCAGCCCACACCTGGCTTCTCTGCTTGAGCCAGCATGCCTCATAACACAGGCAGTACGAAGACGGGAACATTAAAGAATGATTCCCATAAAAACCACTTGGTCACAGCGGTTTCTGAAGGAAACGTTAAGTCAATTACCAACATGCTATTATTTACCAAGTTGAAAAGAAGAAAAAAAAATCCACCTTAGAATTGGCTACGGACATTCTTTGGACAGGCACGTTCTCCCTGGTTCTGACGTTCCTTTCAGGCCAATTTCCCACGTGCCCAACGTACCTGGCTTATGTGCACAGCAGACACCTGTGCGGAACACACAGACGAGTGGCTTGGAGAGTTGGGGAGCGACTTGCAGGGTCCTATGGACAGCTGCTGCTTCTTCCTTGTGGCAACAATCTTCTGGGCAACTAGCGGACAGGGAGACAAAAGAAATCAACGTGAGGCTGGTTTCCAAACATAAGGTACGTGGCAGAGACTGCTGGTTGTCCCTGTAATCCACTAGTCCCTTCTTTCGCAGTAACAGAATTCCTGCTTTTTAGTTGGGCACACGACTACCAGAAACAAATACGACACTTCCCAAAGCCTCCTCTGGTTTGTCCCCCGGTACCCAGCCAAATATGGCCATGCAAGCCAGCTCTGGCCAATGGGATGACAGTAGAAGGGTCATGTGGCAGCTTCCAGGAATCTTCCTTGAGAGAGTTGCCCTTGGCCCATTTCTTCCTTATATCTTTTTCGTTTTTGCTGCTTAAAATGCACATATGTTAGCTGAAGTCCCAGGAGCCACCTTGGGGATGGAAGCCACGTGTGGTGGGACGGGAGATGAAGGAGCCAGACCTTTGACTCCGTGGAAGACCTCAGCAGCCTTCACAGACCACCTCAGAAGGCTTGAATATAAAACAAAAAGATAGACACCAATCTTATTTAACTTATTGTAGTAATATGATTTTTTCCAGTTACTTGCAGCAAAAATAATCCTAAATAGGACAGGGTAATTTAACTAACCTCCCTTGAAAATCAAAATCTTTTTTTTTTGCACAGCCTAAACAATTACTTTTAACTTTATAAGCTACTGTATTATATATCCAAGGACATGTAATTATATGAAAGAGTTTTTTTATTTAACATATTACTACACACATTGGAAGTTTATCTTGATCAATACGAATCTAAATTCAACCAGCCATAACTTCTCTTGGCAAATAGGCTCACTGATAAAGCATATTGGATTTAATTGGAAAGGAAGTCAACGATTAGAAAACACTTCCTACACCAATAGGTGTCACTACAGGAGAATAACTACAGCTTTTATTTGAATAGATGTGTGTCTTTGGGGACTAGCTGTAATTAAGTTTAATGATATTCAATCCTTGTCTTTGCCCAGATAGTTGCTATTCTGAAAGACCCCTTGCTAAGTAACACGTCACTGTCCCCAGCAATAGGTTATAATACAGAAGAAACACAGATAGTGTTCGCAGATAATTTCTTTTCCAAATGAATACAATTTTAATAAGGAACTGGTCTGTCCACAGCTTATGGCTTTCATGCAAATGAATCATAGTATAAATATGATTAAGTGAAAATGCAATATATAAAAAATGGCTCACAGAGATGAAGAAGCAGCTTCATTAGTTACACCCCACCCCCAATAGGCCTCTTATCATCCTGAAAGGATGGTATCAATTAATTTATCTTCCCGTGCTGTATTGATCGTAACCTTCATCAGCTAATCATGTTTAAATTACAGAGGACTATCGTGGCACTCTGTCATTTCAAAACCATTGGCGTATTGATCTGGGGTCTTTGAAGACGTATATTAGAACATTTTAAAAATCATTACGTGAATTCAAAAATAAAATCTAAGATCAGATTCCAATGGCTGCAAAATATGTGTCATATAAGTGAACTGAAATTCCAAAGATCAGAAGTAAGTTAACCTAAAATCGTGATTGTTTGGGTGATTGCTAATTCACTTCTCATTTGGTGGAGAGTCGAGAGCAAAAGGGTGTTTTTGATTATTAATGCTAACGCATTTTTATTTTACTCCCAGCCTCAGAGTTGCTATTCAGTTGGATAACCACAATGACTTTGATATTAAAGCTCATAGAAAACGCACAAATCTCAGAATTAAACAGGGCTAGGCTGTTTGGAGAGTTTTGTAGACATTTCTATAATGTTTTCTACCCTAAGGGGAGATTTGAGAAACTTTCTAAGATAAGTCAAATATGTTATTAAAATCCTCATTTTATGAAACTCCAAATGCAAATGAATGTTTCATCCTTCCTACTTGGAGTCTAGAAAGAGCAAGTTCATGAGCAAAGAGAGTATTTTTACAATAAAGCTTCTCATGGAACCATGGACAGGGTTGTACAAAGCATGAGCCACATGTAAGGTCCTAAAATTCTTCTGTCCATTTAATTACTGCTCGACCACATTAATTACACAAAAAATGCAGTCACAACTTATAATAACTGGTAGCACTTTTTTCCTACTTTACTAGAACTTTTATTTATATTTGTTCTATTTCCCCATTTACCCATAATTTTTATGTCCTTCCTACCCCCATACACAAATGGAGGAAAGGAAATGATTTACAAATATTTTGTTCTAAAATATATAGACTGCTTTAGAGCCATAGGATAACCCATAAAAATAGGGAAAAACTTATGAAAAACAATGAACGTATCTGACTTAAGAAAGAAGACCAGAAGAGGAAAGAAGGTGAAGGGACTGTTTTGTGAGGCTTGGCTATCCTCTCCTCCATAGTGAAAACAGAAATCTACTCTCTGAGCCACAGCTTGCTAACTGCTGTCATGTTCTAAGGACGTGACCTGGGGGTGGTATCTCTGGGCCGCTCACTTGAACGCTTTCCTAGATGAATCGTTTGGGTGCGCAAAAGTTAAAGTGACCACTGGTGCCCACAACAGTGCCACGGTCCATCCCTCAAATGACCTGGCAAAACTCAGGGTGAATTCACAAGAACCCCCTGACAGCAGAGCTGGGATGGTCTGTGTGAGTGGATGAGCTCCCCTCCCCAAAAACAACTCAAAAGAAATGGAATGCCAGGGGGAGGGAGGCTCTTTTCTCTTGTAACTATAATCATTAACTACTCACAATGTTTACAACATTTAAATATTAACAGATTTAAAACACAAATATTACCCTAGATTATACCAGCTGGGCAATTTTTAGCACTATTGAGATTTTATCTACAGTTGATCATTTAACAAATGAACATGTTAACGTATTTTACATAAATACACGCATGTGAATGAATGGATGAATAAATAAAACAGAAACACAATCACCAGAGCTTACTTAAAAGAATCTGGAATCTTTATCATTGAGATATGTTGTTTTCTCAATTTTGGTGATGTACTTGACCAATTTTGACACAAGTTATGCTTAAGTCTTACATGGTGCCATCATTATGTACTGAAAATATTTGCTCTTAACCTCCTATTTCAATACTAATGCTTAGTGTTGTTTTAAAGTCATTTCCTCCAGAATTTTGACATTTTATTTGGCTAATAGATAAAAGATACTCTTTAATTAGTGCCTTCAGTCATATCTATAATTACGGCTTCTGGGGGCTGGCAGTGGCCCCTTCTTGACCTCGGTGATGACTTTGAGATCATTTTTTAAGCCACACCCTTAGGTATACTTTGACATATGTTTTTCCATTCTTCAATTAAAAAGAAGTTTATTGAAGAACTTAAGCAACAAGAAAAGTGAGTTATACATTTACTTTCTCCACAAATTTAAACTTTCTATTGGGTTCGATGACAAATGACATTCTTTTATTAGTGGTAAAAATAAAACTCTCAGCTCCCAGATAAGACTTCATTAAATCCTGGCATAATGTTCAATTTCTGCTTTGACTTTATTTTTTATATCATTCGCACTAAACAAGGAAAAGAATAAAGTCCGGTCATAGGAGGAGAGTCAGGCCCCACCTCTCACACCCCTCTGTGATTATGTGGCACCTTCCTCACCATTGTTGTGAGGCCAGGCAGTCCCATCTAACAACTCATTTAATCCTCACATTCTTCTATGTCACAGATGAGGCAAATAGGGCAGAGAGGGGCTGGTGGCAGAACAGGGATTCAAGTGCAGTCTGTCTGGCTCCCACTTGCTTGCAACACTGCCACATGGCAATGAAACACCCCATTTCCCTGCCAGCATCCCCCACTAGACTCTTTCACATCCAGGACAGGGACCGTGTATTTCCTTCTGCCCTATTCCCTCACTTTCTCCACAATCTGTAAATTTTATTTCGATAGCAGATAAAAGAGACCCAGCTTGGTGACTGGTACCCAGGAGATGCTCAGCCAACACTATTGGCCAAGCTCCATTTCCACAGTCAGCCTTCTTGAGAGCAGGTGGACTCCCCCTGATGTCCCCTCCCCTGTTCCCCTGACCATTGCAACCTGGCCTCTGTCTCCATCCCCTTGGCTGAACTTGCCATTGCCAAGGTCACTGGTGACCAACCGGAGGCAGGGTTGCATCTTACTTGACCTCTGGGTGGCATTCGGCATTGCTGATGGTTCCCTCCTCTCCTGAAAGATTTTCCTCCTTCCGTGACATCAACTTTCCCGGTTTTCCTCCCATGGCTGGAACTCCTCCCTCCTCCTTCGCTGGCTCCTTCAATGGGGGTGTTTCCAGGCTTCCTTCCTTAGTCCTCTTTAATCTCCACGCACTCCCCCAGGCAATCTCTCCACATTAACGTGTCAACCACCACCTCAACGCCAATGGCTCCCAAATCTATACAAATAGCCTTGCTTTGTATTCTTCCTGCATTCTAGAACCTAGATCCAATTACCAACTCCACATCTCCCCTTGACGTGCTGGAGATGCCTCCACGTCCACGTGGCCCAACCCGAGCCTCACCCCTTCTCCCCACCAACCCGCTTCTCCTCGATCTTCTATCTCTGTTGACTGTCCCACCGACCCCTCTACCCACTCCAGGCGGGTAGAGGAGACAAAACAGATTATTGATTCTACCACCAGAATTTCTCTTAAACTCACTGCCACTGCCTTGGCCCAAGATCTCATCCTTCCGTGGCTGTTACCGAAGTCGCTTTCAAAGCAGCCCCCATCACTGCAGCCCAAAGGAACACACTGCACAGCGACCTTTTCAAAGGCAAATCTCACCATGGCATTCTGCTTACGGTTATTCAGCAGCCCCCGTCATACAGACATCAGAACTGAAATTCCTTAGCAAAATGGGGCTCTTTCACGTTTGTGAGTGGTCGATTCTCCACTCCTGTTCTTCCTTCCACAGAGACAGATTCCCACTGCCCTAACACTCCTGATTCTTTACCAATCCTCCTGTAAATAGACCTGACCCCACTGAGAAGTGACTTGTATGACTGATGAGCTTGGAATAAGCTGTCCCTTCTCACTCCTTCCAATCCGGGGCGGCCTGTGTGCCCAGGGCTCAGGCGGGAGGCGTGGGGCTCCCGCACTGCCTGGAACCTGATGGGCAAGTCTATCTGCTTCCGGTTTCCACAGAAGGAAGCCCAGAAAAGCTCCATTTTCCAGTACACCTTCACCAGTAAAAAGTAACAATTTGATCTTCCAGGGGCCCAAGTCTTTGGTCTCATTTCTTAATTGGTTGAGAACCCCAGGGAGGACAAAGATCCCTTCAAAACCCAATATGAACACCTCCTCAGCCTCACTGCCCGCCCCCAGACCCATTGCCCCACGTCCAAGCCAGACAGAACTCACCACAGTTGTCACAATGCGCTGTGCTCTCTGAAGCCTGCGAGTAACACAAGTTGCCACCACAGCCCAGAACACACCTCCCTTCTCCTCATGGCGAATTCCTTCTCAGAATCCACATGTGGAGCATCACCTCTCCTAGGGAGCCTTCCTCTTCTAACCATCCAGATTCCTCAGTGGAGGTCTGGTACTCCTAATACCCACAGGCGATAACGTGGCTGGCCCCGTACTTTACCCACACCTGGACTAAGCACTGCTGCACGTGCATGGGCGTGTAGACATCACACATATACAATGTGCGTGCACGCACATGCACACGCACACATGCACACAAAGTCAGGGCCACGCTGAAGGGCTATGACTCTACTTTTTAGCCTTGAATCCCTGTGCCTGCCGTATAGGAACAATTATGTAATAAATAATCCCAAACTAGACACGGGATAATTCACGTTAGATTCTGGGCTCCCTGTTCTCTACCTTTCTCAGTAGGAAGATTCCAGCGGCCAGGAGGCTGTCTCTGAGATTCCTCTTGCGTGGCACCACCTGGCATCAGCAACATTCACAATTAAGCACTTAAATTAAGCTTTTTTATTTCATTAACAATGATGACATTTTTGGCATAGTCCAATAAATGTTAGTAAATTGAATCAGCAGAATATCTCCTCTGGTTTAAATGATTTACTAGAATTAATCAATTAACGAGAACTTTGGAAGAGCCACCATGAGCCCAGCCAAGGGAGGGCAGGAGGCAGGGAAGAGAAGTAGGACCCAGTCTCTAACGTCAACAAGCTCCCTCTGCCTCCCACGCCAATAGCTCCAATTTTCTCACCAGAGAGAGGGCCACTGAGGCAACCGCTCAGGTTCTTCACTTGATGCTCCTTCTTCCCCACCCTCCTTTCTTCACTCATTTACTCAGATCCTGCAACCCAACCCTCTCCCTGCACAGGCCCCGAGTGACCAGCGGCTTCCTGACGAGGCCCCAGACTGGCCTGTCCCTTCACCGCCCCTTCCCAGTTCACTGGCGCATGGAGGAGATTTAACTAATCAACTCGCTTTGCAAGGATTTGTCTTTTAAAATTCTACATTATTACGTCCTTTACAATATCAACTTCTGTTACGTCAGCACCACTATCTGAGCACCGCGGCCTCTTCTGGAATAAGTAAGCTCTCAGATGCGTCCCATGTACTCCTCAGACTGTGCTGGGGAGATGACCCGTGGGGAGGGGAGAGATGTGGGGCCGTAGCTAAGGATGTAGATGTGACTGACATCGCAGAGCCACAATTAGCTGCCAAGTGGAAACTTGGTGTAAATCAAGCCAAACTTGAGGAAGATGATGATTCTTCAGCTACTGGGAAAGCTGTGTGTCGAATGCTGAGGCCAATACAGGGTGGGGGTAGGGGTGGGGAGAGACACACAACACTCTGAGTAAGCAGTGTTGATAGGAATTTAAATATGAATGATAGATCTAATAAAACAATATTTAAGATGTTTATAATAGACACACTTGTAAAAACCAACTAGCATGAGACTCTAATTTTACTCCACAAAAATATTTTAAAAGCCTGATTGGTGGTTGGAGGTCATGGCATGTTTTATTTTTATCTTTGGTGCCACCACCTAAAGGCAACATTTATTGCACATTTCACTGAAAGGCTCTTCCATTAGGACCATGGGGGGCTTACCCAGAGAACTCCCATAAATAATGAAAACCACTACAGATTGTAAATCTTCCAGTAACAAATAAAAGATCCCCTAATGTCTCAACTCCATTTTAAATTACAGTTGAGTGATCATTAAAATACTTTATTAATTAAGAAGAAATTAATTATCAAATTATCTATGTAGTTCTGAATTTGTGACTTAGGAACGGAAAGAAATCTGAAGTAGAATTTTCTCACCATACAAATCTCCAAGTTAATGAATGTTAAAGGGAGTGTATTTTCTATTGTTGGTAACCCTATACCCATCTCCTAGATTTTTCATATTATCTAAGTTTTGAGCCTAGAGGAAGCTACACCAGAAAGACTAGTAAAATGAAACAGGGGGAAGGGGAAGAGGTACATTCTTGAAGGTCTCTTGGGTTATTTGATGGTTAATGACTATTAGTGAACCACAGGGATCCACAACCCACCAGCACCTACACACCTATGGAGACCCTGCCAAATCACGCTGCCAATTAAAAAATAGTCAGCTCACGTTCCAAGACAATGGGCCAATTCCATGGACCTCCAAACTATTCTGGAAATGCTAGACACCATACTTTATCTTCCTAGGGCCAACGTGTACCTGACGCTCAACAAGAACTCGACAAATGGGTAAATGAATGAACAGATGATCAAAAGGGGGATGGGTGAGAAGGTTATGAGAAAGTAGGAGGAGAAGCAGCTTAAAAGGGCAACAGGAAACACATTTCTAAGGATCTGGTATGCAAAGAAGAGTGATGCGTGTGGACTTCATCCTTAAAACAATCGGGGGTCATCAAAACTGTTCGAGGGCTGGCCCTGTGGCTTAGTGGTTAAGTGCGCGCGCTCCGCTACTGGCAGCCCGGGTTTGGATCCCGGGCGCGCACCGACGCACCGCTTATCCAGCCATGCTGAGGCTGCGTCCCACATACAGCAACTAGAAAGATGTGCAACTATGACATACAACTATCTACTGGGGGCTTTGGGGAAAAAAAAAAAAAAACCGTTCGGGAACATCTGGTATGGTTTGGAAGGACATCCATGCTTTGGAAGGACACCTGGTGTGGTTTGGAAGCTGCAGGTCATCTCTATCTGGGCACTGGAGAAAGGGACTGGGGGATGGGCTGTGACAGAGCTGTCATGGTCAAGACTCAGCAGCCAGCTCCCACGGCTTAGAGAGGACATAGATATTGTTTTGAGGTGCTCCTATCTAAAACTGCTGTTACTCTGCCCTTTCACCTGATCAATATTTTGCCAGGGTATAGAACTTTAAGCTGATTATTTGATGATTCAAAGCTACCAAAAGAAGTTCTTCTAAGGTGATATAAGCTCAGTGACACAGTTTTAGCTAGACCCTCATAGTTGAAAACTTTCAAAGCAGATTTGGATATTTAACCTACTCTAAGTTATGGTTCCTAAAGCCTGAGTACGCTGATCTTTAGAAAGACAGCCTGGACCCTGTTCTTTAACGTATGTTAGATCTTCCTGTTGTCATGGTGACCCACAAGGAGAAACTCATTATCCTCCTCCTAGCAAGGCGTTCATCTTTTTTGTTACTACCTTTAAAATCACGCAACTGTTCTCTTGGAAGCTGACTTGTCCCATGCCAGACCACGGACACCATGTTTATCGTTCTAGAAACAGGCCTGGCCTGATCACGTCCACGTTTCAACAAAACAAATTACGAACCATCAGAACAGTTTCCTAATTATAACAAATATTAATAAGGAAGGAAAGGTACCCTGTAACTGAACAGATCACAAAATTAACTTACGGATGTGTAAAAAGGAAATGCTCTTCTATGCACCTTCTTTTTGGTTCCATGTCAATGAAAAACCCAGTAAGACGCTCTGGCCAAGGAGCATCTGCCCACACGTGTGCCTGAGCCCCAAGCAGGTCTTGAGGAGAAAGGGTTTGGTGGGAGAAATCCTGTGATGACTTACCTGACGTGGACGTAACCACAAAATATGACAACATTTCTATTAAAAAAAATTCTCTAATCCAAGACAGGCCATGGTTAAGAAGCCAAACTTGCTTTAATTTCTCTAAGAAGCTTTCAAGTTTTCCATGAAGTCTGAATTCTTCATCTGAGATTCCGTTCTTGTCTGTATTCTTTTTATCTCGTTGTATTAAAACAAATTTATCTTCATTTATGTCGCAATAACCTATTAGGGTTGTTAATTTACTGGAAATGAAGCTATTGTTTAATTGCTCCTATTAATCGGGGGATTTAAATGCCGACTGTAATAAACAGTTACCTTCAGGACGGAGCAAAGTCATGGCTGCTGACATTAATTCCAGAATTTTAGAATGAGGGGAAATTTCTACCATGTCCAAGGCAGCTGGATTCCCCTTTCTCTTTCAGAGAAAGTGAAAGAACATTAAAATAAAACCTCATGCTGAAACAAATATGGTCTATTCAACGTTTTTTTATACGTGTACCCAATTCTGATAGAAAGTTATTATCTGTGGCAATGGGAACATCAAATTATCCTGCAGGAAATGCGTTTCTTCACAGTACAATTGTCCCTTAATATTGAGTCCCTAAGTGGAGCTGCCAACGGGGACATTTGAGCCCCACAGTCGCCCCAGACACTGGGCTGGCAGGAAAGGACACAGGATCCCCATGTCCAGACCCACAGGACTGCAAACATTCACTTCTCTGAAAAATAAGCTTCAACACACCCCAGCACGGGATTGTCAAACGTCCTTCAGCTGGTTTTGTCTATGGCCAGTCTGAATGAGGGGCTTGCGGGGCCCGACTCTGCTTCAGTCAGCACTGCTCCCCTAACGTGGGGAAGAAGGCAGGCGTTTTGAACAGCACTGCCAGGAGTCTCCTCCAGGACTGCATCACACACTCCAGTCTGCCCCACGCGCCAAGTGGACGCCCAACAGACGGTCAGAGCTAGACATTCTGGGGGACCCGCCAGCTACCCTGCCCTCCTCTCGCCACGTGCTGCCTGGTCTTCCCTCAGCACGGCACTCGGCCACACCTTCTCTGCTTTCCTGACTCCAACAGCAAGCTCGGCTAAGAGCTTCGTCACGTCCTCCCTCCTCAACCGTGCAGGCTCCCGGCTGGATTCCCTCTCTACACGCTTCCTCAATTTCAAATCTTCAGCTCCTCCAGACCTGCAGTATACTTGAGGATAAGGACTTTGTTCACCCAAGTCGGTCTCCAGCCTGAAGAATATTCTGTGCCTCTGGCTGGCTGTCCAGGATCTTAGGATGGGAGGTTTAGAAAGGACACGATCGTACCCAGCATTTGGCATAAATCCAATGCTCAGCAAATGCCCAGAGAAGCAGGGCACCAAGCTGGGATGGGCATGTGCTCCTGACCAGTCCTAGCCACCAGGCTACCACTTGTGCCAGCCTGTGCTGCTTGGATTCTGATCTCCCAACGAGAACGGGCACCAAGGACCTGAGGAGTGACTCTCAGGAGGGACGAACAGGAGGAAGGAGGCACCCCAGCTCTGCCCCCTCACCCACCTCTGCCACCCCTAGGATGAATCACTCACATGTGGGGGTGAGCCACACCCCTTGGGCACAGGTGAGGTTAGGATGATACCTGTAAGGCATGCCTGACCCAGAGGGTGCAGCATCGATGCCAATGACCCAGGAGGGTCCCAGAATGCTCTTGCTCAGGCCACAAGACTGCCCATTCTGTTTATTCTGTGGATTTGGCTGCTCCTTCCTTTCCTGTGTCACGGGAGGCATCTTTACTATGCTTTTATCGCCTCCTTCCCTCCCTCTTTATTCTTTCATTAGGTCATGGAGCAGCTGGAAGGCGCCAGGCCACCCGCTAGATGGGGGAGATTGGGGGGTCCAGACGCACCTGACCTGATGCCCTCCCTGTCCGAGCACCCCATGGAAAAGCCTTTCACACAACTTCCCATGACTTATTTCACTAAGGTCTCGAGAAGCAGCGCTCATCAGTCTTGGCCCAGAACCCTCAAACCCTCTTAGCCCTCCTCACTGTCTTAGAATTCAGCACCCTGTTCCAGGCCCCGGCTCCTTCCGCACCCAGCGCGTCATAAGAGTGACGAGCTGTGGGAGAATGAACAGCGGCCCTAAGAAAGGCATGTATTCATGATAGAAACAAAGCAGGGATCATTTTCAAGAGGGAAATATTGAGAAATTATGAATAAAGCAGACACTGAAGAATCATTAAAAGCAGGAAAAATTTGGAAGGATGACGAGTGAGGCACGAAACACGTGAGAGGTATTGTGCCTGCGGAGCAGGCAATAATCACGCACGAGGAGCGCTCGGTCCAATGAAAGGGAAACCAGTGTGTGGGGCCACAGAAGCAGCAGCAAAGGGCTAAGGCATCCCCTGTTAGCTCAATTCTGAACCAGGAGAAGGTGACGAGTCTGATCATTTAAAAGCTGGGAGAAATGAGCAGGGGGCTGTTGACCACCGGTCAAAAGGCTGGGGCCATGGGTCCCGGGGCAGTTCAGCTCCGAGCATCACCAAAATGAGATTCTAGGTGGCAGGAGCTGGTATCTCTAATAGATGCCGAGACCTGGACGGGGCTGGAACACCGGTTGGTCACTTGGACCTTATGGACACAGGACTTCTCCTTCAGGACGTCAACAGCTCAGAAGTAAGAGAGCTTTACTCTTCTCTTAATATGCTGCAGTCAGATTTACAGGGCTGAGTATCATTTCATTCAATGTCCACCTAACACTCGTTATTATTATTCCACTTGATTGAATAAATAAGCACTAATACAAGTCAGCTGAGTTCAAAAGCAGCTAAGGCTATTCTGAAATGTAGAGAGATGTGCTAAACGCATAAATGAAAGACCTTTCCAAGAACAAGGCTTTCCAGACTAGGGCACTATGATATTCTCACCAAGATGCAGGTTCATGTGGAGCTGAATGCAGACTCTGATTAGCAAACACTCCAAATGCTACAATTAAACCCAGTGCAAATCTGTTCACAGGGCCAAGGGATGATTAACTTTCTTTCTCACTTATTCTCAAGTTGGATGCAAATCGGCGTCTTTCAAGACAAGGCAAGTGAGTATTCCAACAAATTGGCAATACAATTTAGATGGCAGGCCAGGATCTAAAAGATAAATGGCTTAAACAAAGAGGGGAAAAATGAAACTGTCACTTCTTCTCAACTCATCAAGCTGTCTCGCGGAGAAAGTTGATGATCCCGGAGCAGAAACGTTTCTGACACCCCCTCAAGGTGAAGGCTCGCCTGGCAATTCTTCAATCTGCACGGCGAGGCTCCTCTCTGTTCTTTCTTCACCAGGGAAGGCTACGGGACTCACCTTTGAGATCCAATATTTTTCAAAAGGCCAAATTACAGGCCAAAAAATATACCGACACAGTTTATGAGCAAAGTGAGAGCAAGACCTAGGATACATGCAAACAAATGTGCTGATTCTGGAGGAAGATTGTTTACTACAAAGACAGAACTGTCAGGGGAAAACTGGGGCTGCAACAAGGATTTAAAACACGAAAACAGAAGCGATGCCACAGAACATGATAAAAGCACAAAACGACTCATGCTAAATGACTCAAGCTAAAGAAACTGCACAAAGATTTAAAGGAAGATGAGGAGATGAAGATAAATGAGGAATAAGACACAAAAAGAGCCCCAAACAAGAGAATATGTAAGACACAGGCCATAAGGAGATTCCGAAATCAGCAACTTGGAGACAATCACAGTTAAGGAGAGGAACTGGTTTTCTTTTAAAAAAAATTAACATAGTTTGGTTAATATTGACTTAGCCAAATTTATCAGGTCTAATTTGCTTCCTATTTTAAGATATAAACACTTACAGGAAAAAGGGGAGTTCAGAAACTTCTCTAATCTCCTCATTTGTCACAAGCACATTCTCCTTCCGATATCTTTTAACTGTCAAGAAAAATGGACTTATCTGTCACAACTGAAGCTGTTTTCCTATTTCTAGAAATAATTAACCTTACAACCATCTCCATAAAAAAGACATTTTCTTCTTAAAGTGGGAGAGAAGATGTCTTGGTTGGAACCTGAGAAGATGACTCCTCTCCTCTCCGGCTCGGTTAATAATGAGCCAGCAGCAGTGGCCCCTTGTGCGAGAGGCCTTCAGAGAAGCGACAGTGACACACAGGTTGAATTATACAATGTATTGCGATGCAATTAGGAAGAAGGATGAGATGACAAAACAGATTTCCACTTGGTCTTCGACAGGGCTTTGTGCATTAAGTCATTGTAATGCTCTCCCCACCACCCGTCAATTATTATTATTAAACTGGCTCCACCAGCCAGAAACCTACCTTTTCAAATACATAAGATTCCTTTGGGGAAGTTTTGCTTTTTGTGACATTATGGCAATAGCAGGTATTTAAGTTATATGAAGTGGAGGGCCCAAATAAAGAAATGATATATAATTCTATATAATTAACGTGGAATTCTAAATAATTCTTTTCCATAGATCGTGGTTACTGAAGAGTTAAGTATACAGTGTAGAGAAACTTTTTGTAAGTTTTTTTTTTCCTTAACAAGAAATTAAGTTTATCAATTGCCACTGTAATTACTCACAGCACCTCAGGTAATTAAAAGGCACCTAAATCTAATTTTATTTACATTTAGAATACCTGAGGTCATTGCCGATCAAGATCTCACATTTGTGACTAATAACGGGTAAGTGTTAATTAGAGTTCAGCAGAGAATACAGATTGATTTTGAATTTGTAATCTGCTGTGATTTAGTAATGGGAGGACGTCGAGCTATTCCTGTCTGTTACCGCCAGTTTCTGCAAATTATTGAAATTCTTAACAGAATCTCGCACGCATTTTCATTCTGGAAAGCCTCCTTTTAAAAAAACCAGAGCTCATAATAATACTGCACACCCACCTGTGAGTGAGAAAGTACTTCACACTAAACTCAGTTTATCAGGACCCATTTTAATGTAAAATACCTACAACAATATTTTAAATGGAAAAACAACTGCTCTGATTTCCCCCAACATTTTTATAATGCAAATTTTTTTAAAAGGCACAATAAATGGAAAGAATTTGAGTGCAGCCCATTGACACACCACCTAGAGTTTATAACTGTACCCTGTTGCTATTCTTGCTTTATTCATCTCCATCCATTTATCCATCCATCTTATTTTCAGGTGCATTTCAATTATGTGGCAGACATCAATTCACATCATCCCTACATGTTTCAGCATGTGCATAATTAACTCTCATTCATTAACTATTTAAGGTTCCTTTTTTGAGATTAAATGTACATACCACAAAATGCAAAAATCCTGGTTGTACCACTCCATGAGTTTTGACAAATGTCCCGTGACTCAAATCATTATGAAGATTCAGAACATTTCATCCCCCTGTGGGAGTTCCCTTGTGTCCTCCTCTCTTACCTCAGTCATTCCCTCACCTTCACTTCCTTGAATCCACTCTTCTGATTTTTCACAGATTAGTTTTGCCTGTTGTAGAACTTCATACAATGGAATCATTCATTTTGCTCTCTTTGGTACTTATGCCTCTTTTCACTCAACATCACGTTTTTTGTAGATACATCCATAACAAGCTTTCAAACTAACTTCATCACTGGCATATCAAGACACTAGAATCACAGGATGAGAGAGACATGACAGTCTTTTCCTCTTCCCAGTGAAACACAACTGCCCTTCACTGCCTTCTTAACAAGTCCCTACGAGAAGATGGTGATTTCCTATTCCTAAGAAAATAACACCTAATTATCACTAACTCCTCTGCTCCCGCCAAAATGAGCAATGAACAAAGTGCCCATGTTTTCAGAACATTAAATCTATTTCTAAATTTATTTGACCTGGGCTATAGGTGTTAGCTGTGGACAAAAGGTTACAATGATTCTTTAGACCGTAAGTTCAAAACCCTTTCTTCTTTACTCAAGAGTCTCATTTTAATCCACTCTCAGAAAATATCTTTCATTAACAAAAACTGAGAAATGTTGTCCTTGGTGACATCATGGTTCAAACTCGCTGAGAAAAATGGTATTAAAAAAAAAAATCCATGGTGGATACTTTGAAAACAAGTCACAGAATCATAGACTAGATTCTCATACCTCAACCCCCACACACACCCCACAAGAGGTCACAAAAAGTTATCATTTGTATCCTGACAGTTTAAGGTTAAAAACTCAAAAAAAAAAAAAATCACACAATTTATTGCACTTACAGCTGAAGACACCACGTCCTATCTGAGGCCTGTTCTACGGCTGCAGGATGCCCAGCTACTCTTGAGAACACAAGCAAAAGGCACACCTCACCTTCAACACGTTACTAGAATACTAGGTTTATCACAAAGTCGAACACTGTGAAAATTAAACACACAATATGCTACTTCAACACCACTCAAGGGTGATACTTAAAGAGAAAGAAGGAGCGGATTGTGACTTTTATTCAATTATTCAAAGAAGGATTTTTCTTCTGGAGTCTGCGGCTCTTCCACTGATATTCCTGCACACCACATTGATCTACTAACAATATATGTGTTTACATATAAGCTTTTCTAGTGAAGCCATTGGGAATTCATTTTGAGGAAAAAAAGCCCAACATGGATAGATAAAAAGAACTCAAATTTATGTTAGTTAATAACCCAAATCATTAGCATCTATCTCAAGAATTAGAGACAGTAATTTGAAAGGAACGCTCTTTCTTCATTGCAGACACTCAAAATACATCTGTGGATGAGACACATAAGTAAAAGGCAAATTACAGACCAGGGAATTTAATACGCTCAATGATGACATTGTCAAAGAAACTTCAGAGAATCTGGGTATTTATTTACTTCCTTCCTCCAAAAAGATATAAATGAGAAAAGATGATAAAAGTATTGCCTTTGTCTTTAAAACAGATTTCTCTTTTGACGGGAAAAAATACAAAGAATGAGATAGAGTAGCAAGGGCATAGTAGCTAAATGTACTAAAATTCAAATGTATTAAAAATCCACCCAACAAAGGCTTCAAATCAAACGTGTATGAAGCAGAAGACAATGGTCTCAATGCTCTGCACCTTGCACAGCAGCCTCTGTCCAGGAGGGCACCCTGCCCAGGTCTATCTGTGCCTCTCCTGGGCTGCAGCTGGCCCCTCGAGGAAGAGCTAGTCCTGCTGTCCAGCCATAGGCTTTAAAACAGCAAATCCACCAACAGCAGCAGCTGAACAGTAGACAGTCAAGGAGTCATACTGTGTCACGGGGTCTAACAGGTAAGGGGAGTATCAGAGCCGCCACGACTCACGAACATGTAGCTCTAACCATCCTTGATCCCACAAAAGGAACGCTGGAACTCCTTATAAACTGGAGGCATTCCATTAGAGAAGACTACCTCTGATGAGAAGATTCATTTACATCCCTAAAAAGCAAATCAGTGATGGGAACAGTAATTTGCCAGCTGTGTGTTTTTCAAAACAGCATCAGTTGGCTGTGCAGTGGCTCAAGGCAGCCCTGGGTACTGCCTGGCCTATTAAAGTTTCTAGGTGCCTAAGAGACTGTTAACACAGGAATTAACAAGTGTCCGCTGAAAAGACGCCTGCATTTGGAAAGCATGATTTAGTCTCCAACGAAGACTCGACTCTACGTCGGTGCCTTTGTAGCCTTTATAAGCATTTAACTGTTATAACATCTATAACTCAGCATAGAAAAGGTATCATAGAGCGCTTATTATAAATCTTACCAAACATATACGGCCCCTTTGCACTTTAATCATTTGCTAACAGTTACAATAAGATTGTATTAAAAATTTAAACTGCCCTACTCAAGCAATTTACCTTCAAACGTCCATTTCCAGGGAATGAATCCAAAGGATATGAATGTCGAACCCTTGATCAGATTTATGGCACCAAAGAATATTTCTCCTGATACGGCTCTGATGAGTGAAGTCTAATGACTTTAGTTTTATTACTTTTTAAGCACTTAATGGGAAAATTTAGACATTTTCACAAGACTGAGCTTCAACAAGAATGGTACATTTAAAAATGACAGGTAGAGACAAGTCTATGAGATTACTTCAGGCATACCCGGATTAAACACCATCAGTGGAAATTTTAAGGCAATGACTAATATCACAGGCTTGCCTCTGCCATTATTAGTGTGAGTTTTTTTTTTTTGTCAATGTCTTAAATAGTCCAGAGAATATTTAGCAAAGAGTAGCCACAGAGAATTTTATTATTATACATGTAAAATTTTAGAGCCATTTAAAAAACTCCACAGTATTTAATTTTTTCCACACTTATAACCACCTACCATAGGGAGGTTACAGAATAAATACCATCATTATCTCCGTGTAATTACCCAGGCCCTGGCAAGGAGCAACTGTTTCTACCACCAGCCATACTGTCAGCAGGAAAATGATCTTTAAAATGTTCAGATGCAAATCTCAAAGTTTTCTTTTACTTGAAGTAATTTTTTCCCGAACTTCAGCCCACAGCTGTGATCCCTCTGATTTCAATTAATGCCGAGGCAGTAATCCTATCAATCACCGAGGACTATAAATTCTTATCTTTCTCATTAGCTACACCGTTGCACAGCTTAAATATAAACATACCTTGCCACAGGACTGTAAATTATTCAGCACAGGCAACTTTACCCTCCATCGGAAGGGGCAGGAATGATTTGAGCAAATCCATGGTATGCTCGCTATACTAAAGCTGATTTACACTTGGCAAAAAAAATAAAAAACCATCGAGATTCACACTGACAGCACATCTCTTTGAGTTTGCTTATTTGGCTTAAAACTGGTAATGACCTGTCTTTATTAGGATTACTAAGTTTTATGTGCAAAATCCAATTTTCTGCAGAAATATATTTTTTGCTGCATCTGCCAATAACATTTTTTGCGGTTACCTGTAGCTATTAATTTTTTTTTAGACCTAAATTCCTCAACTTATTTTTTAAAGCTGTAAAAAAAAAACACTATCTTCTTGAAAGAAAATTGGGCACAACTCTATCAAGAGATGGTAGACCTGCGGGTGGGGAGGGACAGCCCCCCAGAGGAACGTGGTACCTTCTTTTTCAGATAACTTTTTAGGCTAATGTGTTGATACCATGATTCTGAGCCTCACGTGAACAGCTTTATCAAGCTTTCTCTAATGAGATTGTGTAGTCCTGTCCTTAAACTACAAACTACATAGTATTTTTCTATAAGGTAGAAACTTTACAAACTGTACACTCAGTTGAGTTGGTGAGGATTTTGCCCCTTTGTGTCACAAAGCAGCATGAGGGATGGGAACTTTGGGCTGTGCTGTTTCATAGCTACCTGAGCTTCTGCCATGAGCTTCCAGTTTTCTATCACATCCACTTTATGCCTAATTTAATTAATTGTATCTTTCAAATTAAAATTGATGTGGCACATTAACCTACCACCTTCAGTCTTACAGCTCGTGGGTTGATGAGCTCACCTGAAGGAAACCACGGGCTCGGCCTCCCTAGCCGTGACTGCACTGCCATCTAGTGGCGCCGCTGTAACTTACCCAACCTTTCTGAGCAGCTTGGGTCCTGGGCCTGAAATATTTATGAGAACCACCACCAACGTCCTGAGTTTTGACATATTCTAAGGCAGCCAAATATCCTATTTAAAGAGTTTCAGGAGAATAAGCAGGATGAGAAATACTTCATATGGTATGAAAAGTAGACGATATTAACCACGATTTGTTTTCAGATTACAAACACCCCAAGAGTTGAGGCAAAAGGCCAGGCCACAAACACACCTTAAAATCAAAATTAGATAGGTAACTTTGATGATATGTGAATTGTATCTCAGGAAATCTGTTATTTAAGAAAACAATTCAATTCATCAATATTTCTATAAGGAATATTTCTATAATAATTTCTATAAGGACTTATTCAAGTCCTCTAGTGACGATTTCTCAAGTTCCTGAGGATTCTTTGCTGCTTTGCTGACAACACCACTTAGATTTCTGGTACACGTTTATCCATCACCTAGCAAAGGTGGTAAGTGCAACAGGGAAGCACACAGTGCCACAGCTGGCCTGCCTGGGTTCCTAGCTCAGCTCTGCAAGTCATGACCTGCGGGATCGTTGGCATGTGACCTCGCTGTTCCGTGCCTCGGTTTCATTATCTGTATATGCCTCATGGAGTGGGGCGGTGTGAGGAATAAATCATTTGATCAACACAAAGTACAGGGAACGTGCCAGCCTCATGCAGGACCACCATGGTGCCAGTGATGATGAAGGTGAAGATGACATGGTGCTGAGGACACTGATTTGAGTCTAGACTCGGTCCCTGCTCTCAGGGGCTTCAGCCCAGGCGGGGAACATGAACATTAAACAGATCATCTTCATCCCTAAGCTTGTTGAGTCTCCCTCCTTTGTCGGGACCTGCTCTGAGCGTTCTGCCACGACTAATTCACAGCAGGTGCTCTGCTGTCGGCCGTTTAGCAGCTGAGGGCCCTGCACCCTGCCCTGGGTCCCACAGCAGCACGGCAGTTGGCGGGGCAGCCTGAGTTCAGGGTTCCGATCTAAGAAGTGAACTTGGGGGGAGAGCAGGGAAGGAGCGCTCTCCTGAGAGGGTGGCCCTGACGCCCGGACCTCACGGATGAAAAGAAAGTAAGGAGCCTGGGGAATGAGGCAGGAGCACGGAGCAGGAAGGAGAACACGGATGCTGAGAACTGAGGGGTGGCCAGGCGGGTGTGGTGGGGACACAGTCTCAGGGCTTAGACTGGGGCCTCCACCGCGAGCACAGCACAGAGTCTTGGAAAGACATTAGGTGGCGCCGTCTGATCAGACTTGAATTAAAAAGCCCCTCTGGGCACATTAGGAGAACGACTGGAGGGGGAAATGAAGGGGCACCTACAAAGTGGAAAGTGCAGAAACGAATCTCAGTGGGAGGGATGGTGGCTCGGGCCAGGGCACTGGCAGTGGTGGTCATACGAGACGCGTGACCAGAGAGCCATGTGGCTAAACCAACAGAACTTGAGAACCAGTGGACACGGGGAAGAAGGCCGAGAGAGGGGTCAGAACGTGCCCAGCTGTCTAACCTGAACAATGAGTCAGGTGTGCTGGGACCCCAGGATGGAAGGGCACATATTGAGGTTGAGGTGCCTCTAAGATACCCAAGAGGAGCTGTCAAGTAGACAGCTGATGAACACATCTCAGGCTCACTGCAGAGCGCTCAGCTGGCAGAGATCCGGAAGCCTTGGTGAAACATGCAGAAGACACTGCCTAGATCAGAGGGGAAAGAGTGAAGAGGAAGCCCAGGACAGAGCCAGGAGGGGTCCTGGAAACCCCCTCTCCCCCCCCCCAAAAAAAAACATTTTATTGCAAACACTTTCAAGCATATGGAAAAATTTAACAAATAGTACAAGGAACACCTATAAACCCACCACCTACATCCAACAAATGCAAAGATTTTGCCCTATTTATCTCCGTAAGCGCTAAGTGAACCTGTTAAGTCACAGACATCTTTTCACTTCAGCCCTTAATATTTCAACATGTTCCTTCTCGAAATAAGGACATTTTCCCACACAGCCTCTACGCCATTGGTAACACTCAAGGAAGGGTTTGCATGTGTGCACCTATGTGTGGGAGAGGACTGGGCATGCTCAGATGACATGGTGGAGAATATCAATGACCAGTGTCGGATTCCGAGATGTGCCTGGAGGTGGGCACAGGGTGCTGGGGGCGGGAGAACTCGTCCTCAACTCCATCAGAGGGCAAAGAGGTTCAACCAGCATGGGGCGCTATGGGGGCTGAAGTGGAGACTGAGAGGGCTTCTCATCTGAAACAGTGGCTTCCATTTGTCCCCAAAGACAGAAGCAAGGGAATCTACTGATAACAAGGAAGGAGGTGAGGATGCCCACCGTGGGCGTTTTTCTGACGTTTGTCCCACATCTGCTCGGTTCATCTCTCCAGCTCGGAATGGTTCAGGAAATCACTTCTGTCTTGACTTCCTTGTTTCCCTACAGGATCCAGGCCATCCTCATCAGCGAGCAGACACTTATATCATAAAATGTGCTGAGAACTCACCGGATGCTGGGGACTGGGCACCGCAAAGTGGAGCAAAGATGAGCTGGGTCCAGTCTCCTCTGCTCTGAAACTGCTCCCAGTTCAGTGGAGAACACAGAGGTCTGGGCAAAGAAAAGGGGTTATGAGCTGGGTACCAACGTCAGAGGCACCTGGAGGACTTCGCTCGTGGAGTAGCATCCTAGGTGAAGGCAAGGACATGGCAGCTCAGCGTACCTGGAGCACAGGTGTGCAAAGAGAGGGAGAGGAGAGGAGGCAGGCGCCTGTCAACCCCGATAGGGAGGACTTTCAGCATCTCGCTCCTGCTGCACTCCCACGGCGGGCACAGGCTGGCACACGGGGGGCTCTGCATAGTCCATACAGAGCTGCTGAATGAGTGAACGAGGCTTATCAGGGTGGAGGCGCTGCAGTCAGGAATCCCCTCATCATCATCACCTTGCACACTGGCCTTCAACCTGGGAAACCCCTCCCGAGAGGGGCTCATGGCACAATCAAGTTTGGAAATCACCGTGGTGGTTGCTAGGGAGTCACCAACGGCTTCTGTGCAGCAAAGAATCATATCTGAGTTTATTCTAGGCACGAGCACAGAAGACAGCACCACAGAGACTGGGAACAGGATCAGCTGGTTGGATTCAGAAGGTGGGACGCTGGTGAACGGTCTGGTGAGGAGTGAGGAGGCCGCGACTTCTGAGAGGGCAGTGGGGGAGAGGCCCATGGGCTGGAGGCACGACCATCACTGCACAATGCTTACAAACCAGCCCCACATTCCTCCTCGTCATTCCCCTTATTCATTGAATGCAGAATTCACCACATGCCAGACACTGTGACCAAAGTTTTGACACAGATCCACTTCTCACCCTCGTAGATCTAGCTTATTAAAGGAAAAGCATTTCTACAGAGGGTCTCGCATCTAGTATGTATTCAAAATGAAACAAGACACAGTCTCCCCAGCAGTATGATGCCCGATGTCTGTGCTTTTCTGTGAAACTGAGAAAATACTGTACAAGAACTGCTGAAGGACAGGAGTCGGCAGAGGCACGCAGCAATCCCAGGCTCTGGGAAACCTAAACGCTTCCAAGGAATCAACAGGCTGCCTTCACATCACATTGTGCTGTCAACACTGTAGGAGGGCATCTCGTGGAAAAAAGGATGTCGCAAATCCTCCAAATTCATTTCCAACACTTTTCTATCTTTCCAATACTTCCAGGAGACTAATTTATTGATGAATTGCACGGATGTAGAATTACAGACAAAGGAAAGGCTCTTGCATCCCCTAGACCCCCAGGGAAAGCGCAGACCAGCCGAGTGCAGTCAGTAAGTTGGAGAGTGCACGGGAACACACTGGTTTCACCACTTCAGTCTTGGGGGGAAGGACTGCCACTCTCAGCGTCATAAATTAACAAGCATTTACCTCCTTACCGATGGAGGAATCTGGTGGATGGCGGCAGAGGGAGGTACAGTTGATGAAGCCTTCTTTGGAGACTCACCCCATTCTGTAACAAGGCCCTGAGGATGCTGCTTTTCCGCTTTCAATGGAAAGAATGTCATTACATCCGTGATGGCAGAGAACAGTTTTTATTCTTCTCCTAGCAAACTTTCATCTGCTGGCTTAAAATTCTTGACAGTTATTTCATTTATTTTTTTAAAATTTCTTTATTTTTTGTGAGGAAGATCAGCCCTGAGCTAACATCCATGCTAATCCTCCTCTTTTTGCTGAGGAAGACCGGCTCTGAGCTAACATCTATTGCCAATCCTCTTCCTTTTTTTTCCCCCAAAGCCCCAGTAGATAGTTGTCTCTCATAGTTGCACATCCTTCTAGTTGCTGTATTCTTGACAGTTATTTCAGTCATCAGGACACCAAACAAAGGCGACATCAATGCAAATCTCCTCCCGTTGAGGGAGACCCATCCCACAACACTCTGCCCAGCAGTGGGTGTTTGCAGTTTGGGATGAGGAGTGTTTATGCTGGGTCACCATCCTTCACTGTCCATCCTTGGACACCAGCTGGGACCTGTGGGCTCCCACACCCCGCTCTGCACCTCCCTGTTGGTACCACGAGGCCGCTGGCCAACTAGACAGCCTCCAAGACTCCCTCCAGTAGTAGCCTGCTACCCAGCAGTCTTCTTATTTTTATCATGACTATTGGACTTCTTCTCAATCTTTCCCAAAATTTACAAGGGAATCCTTTCCCTAAAAAAACGAATTTGACTCTCAGAAGGAAGCACTGAATTTTCCCAGTTTGACACTGTTGCACATAAACTGCAGCCCCATCAAGGCGCTGGTGGCCTCGTTTTTGTGACTAGCCCAGGAGACACGAGGCAGTGGATGGGTGCAGAACTGCCCCACCACGCGGCTCATCTCATTAGGATTTTTCTCCCATTGCACACGCGGCTCTCTCATTTTAATTCTCTTTCATGGGATGAAAAACGGTGGGTAATTACTTTAGAACTACATCTGTTTTCTACTCTGAGACTTCACTGAAAATACCAAAATAAGTTCATTTGAGAGCTCTGATTGGAATCAAAGTACCACCATAAAGATAAAGGCGGCCTGCTGTAGCAAAGGTAATTGGGAGCAGCCAAACAACTATTTTAATTACTGCATTTAAACTGAGCTCTACTTCAGAGCACTGGCGCCATTTCCATTTTAAATGCTACATTTCTCAACCCTTGATCGCTTCACGATCAGCAATCTTTAGGCTGTACATTCGAAGGTTTTGATTTTTGAGTCTTATCTTCCCATGAGCCTGCTTGTCGTGCCCAAATCCACGCTGATCTGGGGAGACTGACCACAGCAATGGGGGAAGGCCCTCGACCCCACAGATACGGTCCTTTGAAAAACTGGAAGGAACGGTGTTCACGTCTTGGCAGCACCATTTAGTTACAGGACCTCCCTGTTCCTCTGCAGAAACCTCTGTCTTCTCATCCAGAGAACGGAGATGATAACACCAAGGACTCTGAAAATGGCTGTGGATGACGGGGCAGCTAGTGTTCCTGTTTTATGGATTTTCCAGACCAGGGTTCTTAATGAGACGTACGCCATATTTGGAGGGGAAAATGTCTTAACATCCAGAGAAAAAGTATCTATTATTTGAATTTTCTTTTCAAGACTTAATACAAACATGCTCACGGATCTGGATATTTAATTGCAGGAAGGTACGTCAATGTGAACAAGACAAGGAATGCAGCTTTTGTTCAAGTAGTAACTAGTCACTACTATCTCGTGATGCCGTCTGTTTTTGCTAAAGGTCCTAGAAAAAAAGAGACTGGTTGAATTGATCAGCGGGTGAGGTAAAGAGATATTCATCTTCAAACAGGAGGAAAAATCTCTTCAAGTCGGAAAAAAGAAAAATCTCTTCAATGAGTTTTGGTAGTATTTTCAAGAAGGACTTACTATTTTTTAGGCACGAGGACAAGAAAGGAAACCAGGGCACTCAGTTAATTAATAAACAAACTGTGGTCGTCCAAGACAGCGACCCGGGCAAGCTCAGGGAACTGTAACAGGGGAGAGTGTGATTAACCACTCACTTCACGTAATAGGTCCTTGAGAACCATTTTTAATGAATGAGTCAGTGTTGTTATTTAAAAGGATTAGAATTTATAGTGGGTTAATCTGCTTCCAGAACACCGAGGGAAAAGGTAGTTACAAAAGACAGTGCTTTTGGTCCTACAACCAGATGGAACCAGACAGAGCCATGTGAACACCTTTCCTGGACAGGTGAGGAGCACGAGGCCCAGAAGAGCTCTAAGACCTCCCTATGGACAGAACGGGAGAGCAAGAGCGGCCTCTGCCTGCCTGCACACGGCTCCATCTTCCGTCTACGCCCAACGGATGAATCTCAGGATGAACACTCTGCTCTTCGTTCTGTATCACACCGCCTTCCGAGGCCTTCCACTCCTTTTAGATTAGGTAGATATTCTCTTTCCAAGTCCTCTGAGCAAGCTACTGACACACGTCAGTTACTGTGGGCACCCCTAGAAGGAAGGAATAATGGGAAAATGTCCCCATTTCACAGCTGGGTAAACTGAGGAAGTGAGATGCTCAATCATCATGTGCAATAAGATGAAGAGGAAGCCAGCCCAGTGCTCTGCCGTCCAGCCCAGCGTTCATCCACGGGCCACCCAGGAGTGACGGCTTCCTGGTAATTGACTCAACAACATCGGAGATGACGATTCGAGATCTATTGAATTCACGTGCCTATCGGCGAGTAGCTATTCAATAACAGCTGTCTTTATGGAATTAAAATAGGAAGTTCGTCAAGAGAAACTGAATTTCTCAGCATGTCACATCATTAGCAACGGCTCAGCTTGTCTCGTCATTAGCAAAGTTGTAAGAAACATCTGGGCTTTGGGATGTTCCATTTACTTCAACTACCTTCTAAATAGCATAGGGAAATAATTCCACCTGAGTTTTGTGAGTTGTTTTTGAAACCTTGGATGAATCTGTTTCGATTTCCATCACGCTATTTGGAAACAGGTAGAAAGGCTAAACGATAAAACACAAAATATAATAAAGCTAAGATGAGACAATGTTCCCACTCCTAGACTCATCTCAAATATTTTTCTAATGGTCTAAAGATGTTCCCAAATCAGCTGCACTATTTTAACCATGTTTTTCCCTGTTCTGAAAAGGCTGGTTGGGGCAGATACCCAGCTGGTAGGCTGGACGTGTAGTTTACGGCCAGTACCCATGCTAACTGGGCAGTGCCACGTGGACCTGAGGTTAAATACTTTGACACCTCTGGGCTATGGACAAGAATCCAGTTTCATGTAGCGAGCACACTGATGTATACACATGGTACTCAGTAAATACTTGCTGAGGGAAGGTCAACATGTGCCAAGCCTAAGGGTCTGGTCTGACCACACTGTTTCTCGCTGCTGCGTGGCAGAAGCACCTAATGTAGTTTCTTGCACATAAAATCTCTCTACTGAACCAGCGAAATGGATTTGGATTGCTTGTGATGACTACACTGGGAGAAGATGCAGTGGCCAAGGACCGGGTCTCCATAAATTCCATCATCAAAAGGCTGGGCAGAGGATGGGGCCGGCCCGGTGGTGCAAGCAGTTAAGTGCACGCGCTCCACTGCGGCGGCCCAGGGTTCGCCGGTTCGGATCCCGGGCATGCACCGACGCACCGCTTGTCAAGCCATGCTGTGGCGGCGTCCCATATAAAGTGGAGGAAGATGGGCATGGATGTTAGCCCAGGGCCAGCCTTCCTCAGCAAAAAAGAGGAGCATTGGCAGATGTTAGCTCAGGGCTGATCTTCCTCACACACACACACAAAAAAGTAAAACGAAAGAAAGGCTGGGCAGAGGAGAAACCCACAGAAGAGGAGAAGGAGCAGCTGTGCTGAGGGGCGGGGCTGGAGGGGGCAGGAGTCATAAAAGGAAAGGGCACATGTCAAGGTCGACAGGTGAGCACAAGATGAAGACTGAAAGTGGCCAGTGGATTTAGGAAAGAAGGTCATTGGCGAGGCTGGCAAGAGATGGGAGGACGGAGCAGAGTAAGAAATGAGTGGCAAACAGGAATTAAAATGACCCCTTGATCACACAAGATGTAAGCCCCCCAGATGAGGGGCCAGAATTTCAGGACAGCAGCCAGCAGTCTGACCGCCCCGCCCCGGCCTGGGCTTGTTGGCTCCTCCAGGCTGAGGTCATTCCTCTAGGAAGACGAGACAGACCAGATGCGAGCTCTCCGCCCGCCTCCTGGTCGCCCGTGAACACACAGCCATCCCCTGCACTGGGCAGAGACCTGTTTTCTCTCTGCCCTCAACCCGACTTGAAAAGCTGCTCCTGTTGTCATCAGACTCCTTACACAAGCCTGAGGTCATCCTGGCTGCAGTCCAGCGGCGGGTCCACAGGCTCCTGGCAGTGTCCCTGCTTCCAGGTGCGCACGTGTGCGGTGGGAGTCTGAGCTCTGGGGGCCCAGGGCAGCCCCACGCCTCCTCAGGTCCGTCTCCCGCCTCCTGCATCTGCAGCTCAGGCACAGCTTAGAAACCGAGTTTCTCCCGGGAGCCTTCCTGCCTTCCTGCGCCATCTCACCCCTTTCCATCTGTAGTAGCTTCCGGGGGTTGCTCTAACAAGTTCCCACAAACTGGTGGCTTGAAACAACAGAAAGGTATTTTCTCACAGTTCTGGTGGCCAAGAGTCCAAATCTGTATCACTTGCCTGAAATCAAGGTGCTGGCAGGGCTGGGCTCGCTTGAGCCTCTAGGGGAGAATCAATTTCTTGCTTCACCCAGCTTCTGAGGGCTGCTGGCACTCCTTGGCTTGGGGCTGCATCACTCCAATCTTCATCCCTGCCGCACCTTCACTTCCCCCTCTCCTCTGCATGTGTGGTCAATCCCGGCCTCTGTCTTACAGGGACACAGGTAACTGCATTCGGGGCTCATCTAGATAATCCAGGATCACGCCCCCATCTGAAGATCCTTAACACAGTCACATCCGCAAAGACCCCCTTTCTGCCATACAAAGTACTATTCACAGGTTCCAGGGATTAGGACGTGGGTCTCTTTGGGGGGACCATTTTTCAGCCCACCACACTACCTCAGGCCATGGCTCAGACATTCCCGAGCTTTGGAACCTGTCACTTCGAGACATTATCCCAGCACTGACCGTGATAACCCACTAAAGGCATTCTTTTTACCCCCAATCCACCAGCTCTTCTAAGTAGTTTTAATTTCTAAATGATTCTGAGCATTCTAAGACTTGTCCTTCAATTTAAGCTTCTATTTTATTTAAATCTCCTATTTCAGAAGAGCTTATATTTGGGTAAATTGAAATGAGATTTTTATAAAATGGATCTTTATAAAAACTAGCTCAGTTTTGGTAATTTGCCCAAAAAGATGGGGTCCAAAAAGAGCCTATCTGGTCTGCGGTACTTTTTGTGGAGTGTATGGATTTAATGTCATCAACTCCTTTATTTCTCATGAGACATCTACGCACCCAGGAGACAGACTCCCTTCATCTTCTGGCGGTTGACCTCTCTTCCGGTGGCAAAGTCTCCCCGGTAGCTGCACAGATCTGGTAACCGCACAGATCCCTGGCGATCAGGGGTGCAGAAGGGGTGGCCCTGACAGGCTAGCGTCCCGTGCACACACGCAGCAGGGAAATTCAGCCACCCCACCTGGGAGCTCTTCCCTAGGCAACCACCCCTCCCACGCTCTGGGCAGGCCCAGGACCTTCCCAGCTGACCAGGCCTGATCTAAACGGTAAGAATCGAGGATGCTGTGAGCAGGAAGTGGGCACTTCTGCGGCCCAGCAGGCACTCAGGAGAGACTTACGGAACAGATTTAGTGAAGATGAGTCTCGAGACCAGCCTTCTGTCTCTGGGGCTGGTGAAGCCATGCTGACAGACGCCAGCTTAGAAAGGAATGCCATGAAGTCACAAAACACCAGCTTTGGAGGAAATCAAATAACAGCAACTATCCTCAGGTCTTTTTAAAGCAGGTTATTAAAAAGGATATAGAAGAAAGTCCCAATTTTGTTTTAAAAGTATTAAAAATTGACTAAATGGACATACAAGAAAATGTTTATTGCTAGGAGGTGGGACTGCAGATGATTTTAATTGGCTTCTTTATACTTTTCTGTATTTTTACAAACAGGTGTAATTCTAATCAGGAGAAATGTTTGTTTAAATATATGTAAATACATAATTTATGAAATACATATCAATGTGCATTTTAGCAGAAATGGACGTGAACCATAACTCTGCAAAGCAAAACTCATGGCAAGGATGACATCATATCTTAGCAGCCCAGGGTAACGTCCTCCCGCCTCCCAGTGCTGGACTCGCTCGATACAAACCAAGCTGTCTCTGCTTCATCCGTCCCGGACCAGCTCGCAAAGCTGCAGAACACAGCGCTAGCCGTCCCAGACCAGCTCGCAAAGCTGCAGAACACAGCGCTAGCCGTGAGCTTCTGCCTGCGCTTCCTACACCTAGCCAGGTGAGCGGGGGCACACAGAGCTCTCCTTTATTCATTTGATTGGCTTTTTTCAACTCCCCTCCCTTATTTTAGGCATCATATTTATAGCAATTAAATTAATTACATATTATGTTGAAAGATTTCCTTTGTATATCACTTAGTTTCTTTAAGGGCTTCCTAATGGTTGTTGTATCACACAACAGCATGAACTGAAACAACTAACTGTGTTTCTTTACCAACCATTTGGGGATAGAGCCTGCCACGGAGAAGGGGCAGGAACCACAGGAGGGAGGGACGCTGTCACGATCATCCTTGCACAAGGCTAACGTGTTAGCGGGAACCATAAGAGACATGCACCAGGAGCCCAGAGGTGGGAAATATCCAGGAAAGCAAAGTATCTAGGAAAAGATCCAATGTGAACAGTATCGAATCTGATTTTATGGGAATTTTCACTCACACTTATTCTGAATTACCGGATTCTTTAGGATACTCGCTGAGGTCTGTAATAGGGATCTACGTATGAGATCACTTTTTCAAACCGCATTTTAGCAGCAGGCGTTTCTTCTTCCACAAGAAATTCATCATGCAACCCCAATAAATAAAGATGGAGCCAACTGCTCTGGCTGAACTGCAGCCTGGCCCACCGGGCCGACCCCCGTGAGCCCTCCACTCAGAATACAAGTGCTCCCACGACACTGCCAACTGTCCATGGACCCTCGAGCGTGTGTACATCCCCAGTGGTCATCCCAACCTCACCATAGAGCTGTGAGACGTCCTCACTTCCTACAGGCCCTGTGGACCCACCTCGGCCCTTGCAAATGGTTTAATGCAGTGCTTGTTGAATGCAACAGAAATATCTGGATCTTGGGCCACTGCTCCACCTACCCAGGGCCTCCCTCTCAAGTTCTCATTTTCAGGGGCTGGTAAAACATTCTTCTCCGGCACTAAGAGACTCGTCTGTGAAAGCTGCCATCCACGGCAGACGTTACTCTTCATTCTGATGAATTTACCCCACTTCAACCTACTTCTCTTGCTCACAACATTCTGCCATGTTTCCACTATTCCAAAGACTGAAAACCGCAGAACTCTCCAAATTATGTCCGCTTCCTTACAAATCCTAAACACTCAATTTATAAGTAATCTGATAAAAGAAAATTTGTATAGACTCCCTTGTGATCTGATATGTTTCTCATCAGAGGTCCTGAAAGTATAGTGAGTCGCATTCGCCAAATAAAGAAACTGAAAATTTTCTGATCTGAGATGCTACAATTTCTAATGGAAATTATGTAGTGGGAAAAAATACAGGGTAAAAGCAAAAAATAAATAAATGAGAGCGAGGAGAAGCCCTCAACTTTACGGGCAAAAAAACTAAGAGAGGAGGGGAAAAAAAAAAACTCAAGAAACTAAAAGAGTCGACCCAGACAAATGTCTGTTGTGTGTATGGCGACTCTTCTCCCCTCTGAACCCCCAGCCCATGCTGATCTCACGGAGAAGCAGCAACCACTATCTCTCTGGAAGGGTCCTCAATACATTATAAGCCATTCAGCACCTTTCCTCTTTCAATAAAGCTGCTCACCTCTGCAAAAAGAATATCTCCATTTCCCCAAACTCTCAACTCCCTTCCTTCTGCACAAGAATGTCTGATTTTGTCATCCGTCTCCTCATCTCCAACTACCAGACCACACAAAGAAGAATTCACAGCGTTCCATACCAGGGAGAGGCAACAGCTGGGCAGCGAGGCCAGTGGGCAACGGCTCCACCCCAAACTCACAAGGCACCCCACTCAGCCCAGGTGTCCATCAGAGGCAGGCTCCACTGGCCTTTGGATCAAGAATGCAGACCCTAAAGTGGAGGCCCGGGCTGTCGCTCAGGCCAACAGAACTCGTGGTGGGTTCTGGTAAAAGAGAATGATGGACTAAATAATAAATCCTTCTATTATACTCTAAGAAAATAGGTGTATCTTCAGCCCAATTTTCTTGTATTCTTCTCTAAAGTTACACGCAAGGCAAAAAGGAAGAAGGGATTGTGGTCCCTTTAACCACAGAGTCTATCATTTCATCTTTTTTACTTTATTCTCTTCCCTATTCCAATGAACGAAACTTTTTTAACTCTGCATTTGGGTACTGCTGATCCAGTAACTTCACACATTTTATGGGGTGTATCTTATTACAGGTCTAAATGGTCTCCTAAACCAGCGTGTTAGTTTTATGATGTCTGTTTTCTCCATAGTGACAGCAAAAGAGAAGAACACGAGTGAGAATCCTCGAGCTCCTTCGATGCCCCCTAGTGGCATCCTACTACATTACAAAATCCAGTACTCAAACACTTCCTTTTCACCCTATTTTCATTGAATCTCAGACAGCCTGTCACAGATCCAGTGTTCTATTACCCATGTATTCTATTACATGAAGAAAACAGTTTGTGTGAATGAGTTTTTATTAAATACTTATCAGAAATAATTTATATATTGATTATAGTCCTCCATTTAACCCAAGAACTCTCAGTGGTGAAATGGCTTATTACATTTTATTAAAAATAATTAAAGGAGCATTTTCATTCACTACTAGGTTTTAAAATGTAATCCATGGCTTCTGAGTATAACATTTACAGAAGAAAGGTAATACTGTGCAGCCAATGGCTAGGAACCTAATTTCCAGCTCCTGCTTTGCCGCTAATGGTATCTCTGATGGGACTGGCTTTGCAGGCCCTGCCTGCTCATCTGGACAGCAGGGGAAGAGGAGGATGTGGTCTCAGGTCCTCCCAGATCTGCAAGTCTACAAGGTTGTGGGTCATGCAAGAAATGAATTTAAATGCAGAAGACACCTTGGCATTTCATTTAATAATGAAATCTTGGCGCAGGGATCGCAGTATATCCTTGCATCCATGTTCAATGTTTTTTTCTTACAGTTTGCACAGAAAGTTAAATGCGAGGGAGCTTCCTGAAACTCCAAACATCGCAGACCAAAAAAATTCTTGAACTATGGCTGTACTTGGAGTAGTTGGCCAGGGACGGATCACAGCGTCCCCTGCAGACACAGACGCGTACATGCAAAAGAGCTGCAGAGCATCTCCGGGGGGGAAGGAGGCAGGCATTGCCACCTGCTCTGCTTTCTCATGGCAACAGGCCTGATAATGCAACAGCTAGCCAGACAATCCCCCAAGTGAACACTTTTTAGGTTCTCGCTCCTTTTAGACTCGACTGCTGTTTATTAATTACATGTTTAAGTACAAGCCTGTAGGCCCCACATGCACCCAATGAAGGGGCTAGCCCTTTGGGGGTAGCGTGCAATGGTAACTGAATGTGGGTGGCACCCGGGGGAGCATGCAGAGCTGGAAAATGAAGCAGCCATCATCTGTGCCAGTGAAGTGCTCCACCTTCCACACGCCGATTCAGGACACAACAGAAAAAAAGAATGCTTGCTCATGTTTGAATTCTCTAATTTTCACAGTAGTGACTTGTGTGGGCTTCCTCAATTTTGACGTTTCAAACATTTAATAATGAAATAAGACTTTTATATTCACCAAAAAGGAGGATGTACTTTGAGCATTTGGGAAATACTGGTCTAGAAGAAGTTCCAGGATTCACTCCAGAAGGACGATACAGAGCAGCAGAAAAATCGTGCTTAAGACGCAGCCACCAGTCTTGCCCTGTGACCACGGCAGGCATGCCCTTCTCTGGAACTCCATTCCTGTGTGTGGAAATGAGGGGTGGGTTCAGAGGGCTTCTCGAGTCCTTCCGAGCGCTAACATGACATACCGCTAAGGGGGAGGTCCAAGGTCAAGGCACCCGGAATGTCGTTTTCTCTTTGCTTCCCTCAGAAGCCTGAGGAAACACGCCACTTCTGACGTCTAGCTCGCCACTGAAGGTCGCAGCTGTACAGGGAACTCGGGACCAGTCTCTGGGCCGCGTGCCCTCTGGGGAGCCAGGGTGCTCCAGTCTCAGAGAACCCACCTGAGATACCGGAGAGGACACATCTGCAAAAGCAGCAAGGACCACCTGCTCCCCACGTGTCACCCCAATATGCCAACCTTTTCCCACCCAAGAGACTACTCCTTCACAAGACAACTGATCACAGGAGATGAGCTTATTTTCACGTTAAGAGACAGATCCATTGAAAATAATATTTGAAACAAACTAGAAGTTATGATTATTTTCTGCCTATAAACAACGCAAGTTTTTAATATGAAAATATCCAGTGTGGCCAGGGTGCAGAGAAAGGATACCTGCTGTGGGAGATCCGAATGGGTGCAGACTCCCCAGGAGGCTACTGGACAACAAGGACCAAGAGCCACGAAGCTATGCGAGTCACCGACTCACAGTCTCACTTCTAGAGCTGCATCCTCAAGAAATGACAGATGGAGATACAGATGTAGGTAAAGAGCCATCCACTGAAGCATTGATCCCAAAACAAATAAATTAATAGGGGGAAAAAGGCCCTAAATGTCTAACAGAGGATTGGGCCAAAAAATGTGATATATTCACTCAATGCAATACAATTCAAAGATTAGAAATGATATTGTAGAAAAAGTATTTATGTGAAAAAGCAGGTTGTAAAATGTTACAATGTCTGATAATCCATTTTTTCTAATACGTGGGAGGCACACACACATACACCAGGCCTCAACAATGACAGCCACTGGGTGGTGGTGTTATGGGTGGTTTTTATTTCCACTCTTCATATCCTTTAAAAATCATCTCTCAGGGCCAGCCTGGTGGCGCAAGCGGTTAAGTGCGCACGCTCCGCTGAGGCAGCCCGGGGTTTGCCGGTTCGGATCCCGGGCGCGCACTGACGCACCACTTGGCAAGCCATGCTGTGGCGGCATCCCATGTAAAGTGGAGGAAGATGGGCACGGATGTTAGCCCACGGCCAGTCTTCTTCAGCAAAAAGAGGAGGATTGGCAGATGTTACCACAGGGCCCATCTTCCTCTCACACACACAAAAAAATCATCTCTCTCTTTTCTTTGGCAAATCTCACAAAATCCAACATACTCATCTAAGTTTTTACAGTCTGTTTTTCTTTTAGATAAACAAGTTTGCAATCCACTCTTCACAGCTTACTTTTCCCTAAATCCGGAAAGATCAATAAGGTTGTTAGTGTATCAGTCTCCTCTTTACAGCATTTCCAGTAGGTCTGTGCTCAATACACAAACTAACCCCAGATTCTAGAGCCTGGCCTTGCGGGATGCCCACATTCTGCTCTGAGCCAGACTCCCTTGCACAATCCTGGAGCCAATGCCTGGCCAGGCACACCCCGTAAGTAGCATGCAAAAATATCAACGCTCACGGGGTAAAGCTCCCCTTTCTCGTGTCAAAGAATCTCACAACTTAAAAAGTCAACTTCCTTGAGGACCACTTTTCCTTTTCTTTCATGAACTGAAGGTTATCCAAAATATGACTATGTCCATATTCTACAAGGAAAAAAATGTTATAAAATAAAGACTTCAAAATCACTTGTAAACATCAGCTATAGATCATAACAACTTCTGACTCTCCTAGTTAAGTAATATTTTCATATTCTTTTGATCAGAGATGCGTGGAGGGTTAAATAGGTCAAAAAGTACATCACCATTTAATCATTCTAAAAACATTAGAAAGAGCAGAATGCCGTGGCATTATGAACAGATTACGAACAAAAATAAAAGCCATTTGTATGCATTAATGATACATCAAGCTAATTCAAGCTGGCTACAGTCATTAAGAGGAATCCTGGGGCAAAACAGCTACAACGCTGCAGCGCAGAAAAGCATTGAAATAACCATTTTCTATGTCACTGATAAAACTAATTCCATGAGCAAAAGACAGGAGTCTTAACACGGAAATCAAAATAGAGAATATTTACTAACAATGTGTTTAATGACCTCTTGTCGGCAGCGTGAGAGTTAATTCAGGCAACTCTGTGCACATATCTGAGTATCGGTGCCCGCTTAACGTTTCCAATAGGAGAAGCACAGCATGAAAAATTCCAGACTTAGGGTAGGAAACTGCCAGAAAAGATCAAAGCCTCTATTAACATGATATTCCACAACATTATGAAATAAAAGATTATTTACTTCTCTCGTTATTTGTAATAACGTCAGTCTCGATAAAGACTTGAAGATGAGTTCTTCCCATGCAATTTCTGGAAGAATCAAAATGCCTTTACTTGTAATGGTTCCTTCTAACCATATCATAAACTAGTTAAAGAATTATCAAGTTTCGTACCTGACTCCATGTTGTTGAGGCTAGTAGCTGTCATCTGTGGAGTATGGACCACACTGATAATTCAGATATTCCCCCCTACCTAAAAAGTTCCATTTTGGATGGGTGATATTAAGTAAAGTATTCTAAGGAGATAATTCCTCTTGAAAGTCTGGCCTCTGGGTCCACCGAACAGTTCAACGGACAAGAGATAAACTCTTCAACAGTGCAACTTCTAAACAAAGAGACTCCAAGCAAGAAACAAGCTCATTTCATACTTTTGACAAATTAATAATAATATTTTAAAATGCTTGGATTATTTGAGGATCATCACCTCATACACATTCTCAACTTAGTCCTACAAATGTTTGGTGTAGCCCAGTCATTGATTCCATCCTAACTTAACATATGCCCTATTTGCTGAAAGTGCTGGAAAGACATGGTTGCAGATTATGGGCTGGATGCTGGGCTCGACTGTCACACATGCGTTACAGCTTCCCAACTAAGAATTTTTGAACTCAAACTAATTCTTTTTCTGAAAATATTAATGCAGAAGTTTTTTTTTTTTCTTTTTTTTAACCTCTGAAAATATGGTTTACTGCACCAAAAGTTAGTACTTTACTTTTGGTATTAATTCATTCTTTTAATTTGTGATTTAACACTGCTAACAGAGAAAGCTTCTTTGGTTAAGAAATTAACTGGAATTGAAAATGCATATACAAGAGGTATTGACAATGTCATGTTTTATAAAAATAATCACTGTAAATCATTTATGCACTCTCCCATCCAAATATAAACCAGGGCTCTAGCACAAACAGAAAGACTCCCTCTACCGGCTGGCTCAAAGTTGACTTAATCTTAACACCAGGCAGGTACTTGTCAATTTAGTGAGAGACAATAAACCATGGGCCAGATGTGGCTCTTTTGGAGGCAACCTGCAGATTCTAATTTCCACAGGATTAGACCATGTTAAAAGATACCACGCGGTGACAGCCAATGACACTAGTGGTTAATGATGACAGCAGTGCAGCCGCGAAACCAGGAGCAAAACCACCTTTCAAGACACAGCCACTTAACTTTAGAGGAACCTGATGAACATTTTCCTTTTCTTTTTTGCCCTACTTCAGCATCGCCACATAAGCCTTACCTAAACCTTACGTAGGTTACTTTATGTCATTCTTATTAGAAAGTTTTAAAATATTAAACAAAGTGCAATTTAAGCAGCTGAACTATTTTTTTCCCCTATCATAATACCGGCTAACGAGACCTCTGTCATGAGAAGTCTTGCATGTACAACTTTTCAATGCAGAGAGGGCGGTGAGCATGTGCAGGGGGGAGGGGCATGTGGACATGGTGACAGGGACAGGCACCGATGGATAGCAAAAACCGACAGCAGGTAAAGGACGTGCTGGCCTCACCTGACACCAGCTGTAGGATGTGACTTTAGGATGCAAACATCTCAGAGACTGTGGTTCCCAGATGTAAATCAGGCCTAATAAGACCTACTGTCTTACATCATAAGCCCTTATACTGCAACATAAATATGAGCCGTTATTACAAATGATAAAAAAGTATATATCAACAATGACTCATTAGTTCACCTTTTTGATATATATTAAATGCCAAAGGTACACATATATATGGCTTGCTTTCAAACATGAAAAATCTTATTTCAAAAAGCGCTCCCTTGGAGAAAAATAAATATAAGTATAAAAATACATTGGCTCCAATCTAATCTCTAACGTAATAAAGAAAGGAGAAAACCAACAGCGACAAAAACATAATAAAATTGGCCATCCCAACAATGAAAACTAAGCCAGTTCCAGGAAAGAATGGAAGAGGCCTAATTGACATCTCCTTTAGCAGCACAAACACAAGACTGCAGTGTCAGCAAAACCAAAGGCAAGATGATGCAGTACACGGGAGGAAGGTCCCAGAAGATGCTTACACTTAATGATGCTCCAATACATGCAATTAGGTTGCACAAACTGGGCTCATTAACACAGCGAATCTTGTTTCGGACACTCCCATAATTAGGAGCAGGCAGCGGCAGATGCCTAGTGCAAAATGGATTTGTGCATCAGGATTTCAGTCTTCGGAAGCAAAGGATGGAAAGCAAACTGAGGCTCCCGGACTTAACGCATAACCTTGGGCCAGTCACGCAACCTCTCCTGGCTCAGCCCTTAGCACGGGTTATCCACGTCCTGGTGAGCCATCCCCAGGCAGGGGTGAAAATCAAGTGGAACGGCTTCTATGAAAGCGCTTTCCAGAATGTTAACTGCAAGACCAATTTACAAGCTGGGGTGATGGTGTTGAAAGATCGACATGGATCTGACATGGAATGGGGACCACTCTGTCAGACACATGCCCACCCACCAGGACAATACACATAAGCATGTAAATGCGGACGCCCCAGTAAGCGTTAAGGCTGGAGCAGCGCTAGCAATTGGTAAACGGAACTCTTTAAATGCTATCGCCCAGCTTTTCCACCCACATGCACCTAAAACCGAATTGTTTCTTTTAATATAAATAACACAGATCTATCCTAGAAGGAAAGGTATCTATATGACATCACTAAATACCCTATTACCCTTGACAAATAACACAGTCTTGGGGAGAGTTAAGTGGACAGATGGTAATCTGTAATTTATCTAGATCTTGGTTTCTATGGATCTTGACCTGGCCTAACAATTATTGACAGAGCAAAATTTTGCATGCAGGTTTTCCTACTGTCCTATGAACACAAGTTTAAGAAGGTAAGAAGTTAAAGTTTTAGTGAGGAGTAAGTCTTAATTTGTATAACAGGATGGTGTGAATTAGAATTTAACAAATGACTGCAATTTTAGAATATACATGCAACAATATTAAATTCTGCATACAAAGCAACTGACACTGGGATGCATAATCAACAGCTCACATATAAAACAGTACTGTTCACAATTCAGATAAATCTCTACCAGCTCATTCCAGGAAACAGACAGGGAAAGCTCATTAAGTAGCCAACACAAGGGAAAATTAAAACAATTTTTTGGTACCACGGTCTGGTTCTGCTCCTCATTCTGTATGAAGGGAAACCACTCTTCTTTGGGTATCAGGGATCTTTAAAGTATCCCATACAAGTCAGATACCAAAATTATAAAATATACTCCCCAAAACTTAAGGAGTCCATTGGCTCTATTCCATAAGATGCCAAAACAAACAAAAACCTGATTCTCCCTCGTCCTTAGGTTGAATAAGGTAACTATACTGTGACACAAATCACACCGCTCATCATGCATCCATTATACGTCACTGTCACTGGAGGCAAAACAAGCTACGAACACAGACACTCAATGTACATGAGAAATTTAAAAGTGTTTGAAAAGACACTAAAAATTCACAATTTCCAAAATCCAACTGCAGGGAACTAAAATCTCCAATGCTCCATCTTGAAGACTAGGGAGCAGAGCCATTTTCTTGTTCCCAAGATGGTGCACGTAATGCTCCGAGGGACCCTTTCACCACCTACACACAAATGACGTTTTGCTACCTTTAAGCAATGCTTGGTCTTCTGGGGGAAGAGTTTATTTTTGTCACCAAGTTATAATTATTTTAGGTTATCTCTGAACATGTAGGTTGAACAGTCCCATCACCAACACTACCCTCCTTTACCTACCCAACGACTGGACTAAAATGCCATGGAAGACATGCTCAGGGCAAGGGCTTCCACCACTCAGAGTTGGTTCCTTTACAGAGACTGAGAGAAACTTCTCTTTTTAAAAAAAATCACAGCACCAGGGAAACAATGTCTGCAGAGAATTAACTTTATTTTTCTGTCATCCTGTCTCTTCATGTATCCAGGCCCTAAGAGAGCAAATGACCAGGGACTTCCAAAAAACTTAATGCCAGGGCCGGCCCTGTGGCGTAGCAGTTAAGTGCGAGCGCTCTGCTGCTGGCGGCCCAGGTTCGGATCCTGGGTGCGCACCAAGGCACCGCTTGTCAGGCCATGCTGTGGCAGCGACCCACGTAAAGTGGAGGAAGATAGGCCCAGATGTTAGCCCAGGGCCGGTATTCCTCACAAAAAAAAAAAAAAAAAAAAACTTAATGCCAAACAGAACTCACCATTATAATGTTAAAAATACAAAAGCCTATAGTTAATCTCCCAGACACAGAGAGCAGCAAACAGAACTGCACAGAATCGGACAGACTGAGGGACACAGAGGGTGGGCCCTGTGCAGCTCACAGCTGCCTCAATTCCCTGCGTCCAGCCTGCTGGGGCCCCTGAACTCTCTGCAGGGCTCCTCTGGAAATCGAGACAAGCAGATGGGCAACCAGGTCTCAAGTCAGATTCAGCTGCAAAGATCAAGTACAAACAGTGTATTAATTCTCAAAAGAGGAGTCTTATTTACAGGAACCCCTACCAGGCCAGATGGTTCTGCTCCACAAGCCACACCAACTCAGCAGGGGAAGATGATCCCAGACTGCTGAGAGGGGGCAACAGAAAGCAATCTCGTCCATCACACTTCTTCTCCACCCCCAGGCAAGATGCACGCTTACATCTCGGAGTAATGGTTCTGTGTTTATCCTCCCTACCGGACTTCACTTCACCAAGGCAGGGGCTCCACCACTGTATCTCTACCCCTAACCAGAGGCAGCGCGTGTAGAAAGGTGGTGCTTGAGTGAATGAATGAATGAATGAACCAACCTACTTCCCCGCCTCCTGATACTCCTGATGGCAACAAAGAACCTCCCTCCTGAATTACTGTCCAACAGCCATTTGAAAACTAACCAATAAGAGAAAAGTAAACAGACATGTTTCTCCATTAGTTTCACAATTTTTCTCCTGTTTCAGGACACTAAGAAGTCACAAGTTAAAGAAGCAAAGCCTCAAGTCCCTGGTCTCTTAAAAAATAAACCTGGGTGGCCGGCCGACAAGGAGCTTGGTCTGCAGGGGCAGGTGGAAGTTGGCTCTGGTGTGACACACCTGGTCTGTTTTCTTCTTTTGTTGATAAGCTAAATGTTACATAGAAATGATATGCTTTTTCTTTATTCTCTCCTTCTACAATGCAAATATATAAAAAAGTACATAAATAAAAGTAAGCCATAAGGCATAGAGGAGCCTGAAAGTCAATAGAAAACTCCAAATAAACCGAGTCCGTGAGCGGGCAGCAAACCAGCACAGTGGACTTGCCCTCCGCCCAGCTTCCCCAGGTAAGTGGACGGGACCCACATCACTTCCATGTTAATGACAAAATGGCTAAGGTTCTAAGCTCTTGGACCCAAGACAGGGGTCTAATCCAGGGGAAGTGCCTTTAGTCACATTACGTTAACTTTTCTGAACCTCGATTTCTTTAACTCTAAACCTTACAAGTTCTTTTTCCTTGAGGATGAAAATGGACTGTTACTGTTAATGATTTCTAAGCACTGAGTACAGTCCCCACTCGGTTTGCACCTGCTGTGACCACTAACGATTAAAGAGGTTACGATTTAACAAATATATACCACGTAATTACCCTATAAAATATGCAGAGTAACCCTAATTTTATTTTTACAACTTACCTTCATATGAAATAAAAAAATATTTTAAGGATGAAATCATCACAATAGCTGCAGAAATTGTAGTATCACAGGTATAATTTCCTTTTCTGACTCTGTACAATCCAAATATTTAATGGGAACGTATTATTTCTAAAATAAGAAACAACAAAATGTACTAAAATCTCCACAGCCTGTGAAAATTACACTAAGAGTACAACGTGCTGCACCAGTCAAACCGTTGTTTGAGGAGCCACCACATGAGCTATCACAGCAATGGGAACACTTTAATATTTTAATATAATGACACCTGGAAAGATCCCCGCTCTCCCCTCGCCTGCTCCACCGTAAAGACGACAGTGAAGCGCTGCCAGCACACAGGCCACTGCCTGTCCACTGCCTCACACGCTCCAGACCCCGGGCAGGGAAGCTCCATAACCGTAGCATCCCCCGGTATTACTTCTTACGATGATTACTTATAAGATGAGTTCATTTATTTATGGAAAGTTCATGTTTGCTAACCATGGTAAATGCACAAGTAAAGCTATCATTGTGCAGAATAAACTCATCCTTGCAACCCAATTCCAACTGCTTGCATCAGGGATGTAGAGGGCCAGAGAGTAACATTTCAGGCTCTGCGGGCCACGAGGTCTCTGTTGCACTGACTCAGCTCTGGGGTGACAACCAAGAGCAGCAGGGCCTGTATCCCCCACGGCCTGTAAACGGCATAGCTATGTTCCAAGAAAAGTCTATTTATAAAAACAGGCAGTGAGCCCTATTTGGGGGACCTTTGTTTGTAATACTCCACTTTAACATTCACAGGGTTATTCACACGGCTATTCAATGGCAAACAGTGACCGTGTCCGGTTAGAACCCTGAAGAATTCCACGTGCTTCCTTGCCTAATTCTTCACGACCTCACCAACTTTCAAGGAGCTACGAACACGGGCCCAGCACGTGCCTGGCACATGTTTTAAATGGGGGTTTGCTACTCAGTAGTATGATGGTATTGTCGGAGGAGGCTGTGTAACTGTGACAGGAAGGAAGACAGGGATGTAATGCAGATCCCCAGCAACTTTGTACTGTTTCTCAGCGAAATCCCGAGCTGCTTCAGAATTGGCATTGGACAAGGTAGCAAGAAATACGAGGTATAAAGGAGTAAAAAGGATAATGTGCTGAAAAATAGAAAGACTGATAATCATCTGTGAGGTAGATAGGAGGCAAGAGATGACAACTTAGAAAAGGACCTGGCTGTTAAGGAAAAGGGAAGAAAATGCAAAGTTTGAAAATGGATGCAATCTTCAAAATTTAATAAAATGGTGCAAGTGTGGAATTCCTACAATTTCACCTGAAAACTAATTTGGACATTGAAAAGAAAAGCACATGTTGCCCAGTGTGGGGAAGTACTGAGAGCAGTCCTGTAATCACTATGTGTACTAGTAGTAACAAGTTTTCCTCAGGGTTGGTGCACAGCAAGGCCTCAATAACCTCCGAGCAGCTCTGAAGAGACCACTCCCGCCACCCTGCTCTGCCCTCAGTCCCCTTGGCACCAGAGCAGGGGGCTGTGAAGGTGCATCTAAACCAGATTTAACCAGAAGGATTTATTTCCCTTGACTCCCACTGGAAATGGGACCCTTTGCCGGGAGCATCCTTCTCCCAGGTCTTCAATGCTGAAAGAGTCACTTAACCCCAGACCCTCCTGACCCCTCCAGGCTAGAGACCACCCCTTCCTCCCACCATCTCCCACACATCTTCCTCTGTCCCTCTCCCCTCTCTCCCAACCTGACATTGGCATTACAATCATGTATGTGAATGTTTATCCTTGTGGAACCTTACGCTCCTCCAGGAGAACTTCCTGTGTGACCTTCCTGGAGGTGGGCGATCAACAATGAATGCAATGACATGGAAACGACTCCTATGTGCAGGGGCTTGCTCTCAGCCATGAGTCCTCATATGTGATTATTTTTGGCCAAACTTGACTCTCTTTTTTCAGTTTATTCTCCTCAAAGCCTAAAATGAAATACTTAAGCCTTTTTTCCAAAGATGGGCTTGAATTAAGAATGAAATGAGCCACTACAGTGAGGAAGAAATGGTGCATGCGTAAGTTGGACAGATCATGTGCATAAATAGTTCGAGAAATGTTTCATCCTGTACCCAAAAAGGGCATATATTGTGACACACAGAATTCGCTGTAGGATTGCTTTAGAGTGGATGTTTAGTGCGTCTTGTGAACCTACCACTTGAAACAGCACAGAATTGAGAATCACTCTCGAATGCAGTGCTCAGACTAATGCTCATGCGTGGAATGATGAGTTTCTGTCATCCATGTGGACGAGTGACCTGCTGTAGGGCAAAAGGATGCTGTATGCACAGCAGTGGGTATTTACCGTCCTGGAAGACCCTCTCCACGTTGAGCCCGTACGTGGCACACGTCTCGTAGTATGTACACCTCTTCAGGTCGCTGGAGAGCTTCCGCGCCCTGGCGTCATCGATGACCCGCGGGTTGGTGGAACTTATGGCATCTGGAGCAGACGGACAAAGAGGAGCAACGTGGTGACCACAAGCAGCTCTGATCACCTCCCGCAACCAAAGGTCCCCAGGAAGCTCAAAACTGGCACCTTACTCAGCAGGGACCTAATTCTTTTAAGAACCCGGAGTTGTTAAAACATAGCTGACCCCAAAACAATAATCTCAGACCCCAGAATAGTTATTCATTAGTAGAAGCCTGTTTCAGAGGATCCTGCTTCTGAAATTGAAATAAGAGAATGTCCAGGAAGACCAGAAGGTAGGAGTAAGAGTTAAATGTGGCTCCAGAGGAAAATATTTTAAAAAAGAAAAAAACCCACAGTCACTATTTGCAGGTGAGCTTCTCTGCACAAAGCGCCCAGCTAAATGCATCCTGCATACAGTCATGGGCCACTTAATAATGGGGATATGTTCTCAGAAATGCACCGTCAGGCAATTTCATCATTATGCGAACATCATGGAGTATACCTACACAAACCTAGATGGTACAGCCTACTACATACCTAGACTACGTGGTACTAATCTTATGGGAGCACCGTCATATATGCGGTCCATCATTGACTTAAATGTTGTTATGTGGCGCACGACTGTATCAGCATTGTTCCTCCAGGTGTGGCCATTCACCCACTCAACGCATGTTCACGGAGCCCCGTTAGGTGTCTGGTCCTGCTCTAGGCACAGGGATACCCAGTGCACAGGACAGACAAAATCTGCACTCCCACGGAGAGAATTTTCTAGTCGGCCGAGGAGAGAGGCAGAAAATAAGACAGGCGTGAGGAATGACTAGAATGTAGGATGGCGAGAAGAGCCGAGTCAGGCAGGGAAGGGGTTATGAGACCAGTGTGCCCAGTGTCATATTCAGGGAAGCCTCACCTGCAGGAGGTGGGGGGACCAGCCCCTACCTGGGGGGAGAGCATCTGAGCACCTGCTGTGTCTAATGGAGACTGGAGGGTGAGGGCAGGAGTGGGAGGGGAGGGGAGGCACTGGGCGCCATGAGCACAAGTGTATGAGCCACCTTAGGTCTTTTTTTTTTTTTTAAAGCTTTTTTTTTTTTTTTGTGAGGAAGATCAGCCCTGAGCTAACATCCATGCCAATCCTCCTCTTTCTGCTGAGGAAGACAGCCCCTGAGCTAACATCTATTGCCAATCCTCCTTCTTTTGTTTTTTCTCCCTTTTTCTCCCCAAAGCCCCAGTAGATAGTTGTATGTCATAGCTGCACATCCTTCTAGTTGCTGTACGTGGGACGCGGCCTCAGCATGGCCAGACAAGCGGTGCATCAGTGCGCGCCCGGGATCCGAACCCGGGCCGCCAGTAGCGGAGCGCGTGCACTTAACCGCTAAGCCACGGGGCCGGCCCCCCACCTTAGGTCTTAACAGAACCTCTCCCGGGCACAGATGGCTCAGATGGGAGGGCAGGGGATACCCCCACCTCCTGCGCAGGATCTGTGCACAGATGGGGGCGTTAGAGCAGTAAAACAGAGACGTCAGGCACCAGCCACTAGTCTCCTAAGAAAAAGAAAATGCAGCCTTTTTGAGCTCAGTGTCCATGATGCCCCGATCCTGTTCATTCCGTTACTACTGAGTTACTGAGCGTCTGGCTCACAGGAACAGACAGAGCCAGGATGTTACCGGCCACCGTGCCAGGTGTGAGACAACCGGCACTTTTCAGGGACTTCTTTCTAACGTGACATTTTCTCAGAGGGTCTGAAGGCCCCTTTGCTACAGAAAACACTCAACAGCTCTTTAAACATAATCCACCACCAGGATTTTCTCTACTAGTCAAAGGAATAGCAGCATAAGTTACACAAGATAGCGACAACTCTTCAAATTTTGTTTATTTTTGCACAGGCAGCGCACTTGACACTCTGTTTTTTAAGTATACAAAAAGTGGCATCTGGCGGGAATGATTTATTCATTTTTTCCCTCTCTTTTCCTACCTTGTTCCTTATTTTTTTAGCCCCATGGGATAGGTTTGAACTGATAGTTCTGAATTAACCTAAGGGAAACTAACTCTATGATTCAGGACTCTTTCACTGACAATCACCCAAGCCACCTCAAAAGATGTTCTAGAACATTCTCTGACAAGGCCTGTTAGTGGGATTTCGTTAACGAACATCTTCTCCTGTCTTCTTGTCTTACAGATTAATAAATTTGACTTGTATCTCACAACACTTAAAGAAAAGAAGCATTTTTTAAAGGTTTAAACATCTTTTAAGAAAAGAGTAGGAAAAAAGTTAGAAATCCATAACTTTTCAATATTCTTGTGTAATTTGGAAAATACAGGCCACCAAGAGTCAAAGAAGTTTAAACTTCTCCTGACCTGGGCCCCCACAATTTCTCGGCCCCTCGTTCCTCGGTGGGAGGCCCACTCTGCTTCTGTCCTGTCTCGACTCCCCAGCTGCACTGTCACGTCACAGACACGGACCTGCTCCACTGCACTCTGCATTCCAGTGCTATACTAGCCTTGTTTTCATCCTCCTTGTGCTTCTGCATCCTTTTATAGCTCACGCTTCTCCCTCAAATCAAGTTCATCTGCAAGCCTTTAAAACAGAACCTGACTGACAAACATTTCATAATCGCCTCACTCAGAAACGTCTCGTCCACTTGTGAACATCCACGCTGCTCCCACCAGGGAAGAGATCACATCTCGCAGAGTCGCTCCTCCCACCCTCGGCGAGGCCGCACCACATGCCAGGTGGCCTTAAGGAGTGAACATAATTCTTCTCCTTTCCCACCCTCTCACCACCTACCTTGAGGCCGCCCGCCCCAACCAGCTGGGAGGGAATTTCAGATTCCCTCACCTATGACCTGAGCTGCCTTTTATCTCCGAGGTTCTGGGAAGCTCGTGCAAAAGCAGGGCAACACGAAGCCTTCACAGAACTTGAGTTTGCAAGCAGTTAACAGGTACCTGAGGGTGGAACGCTCCAGAAGCCCACACTCACACCACCTTCTTACCATTGAGACTTTGAGGGTGCTCTGGGAATTAGAGGTCTCGTTAAGGACCCAGAGCATCTCTCAGGTGAGGAACGTCCCTAACTGACAGCACTCCTGTCCTGCCCGTCGGGGGCGTGGCTACACTGATGCATGAACAGTGTATCACAAGTGAATGGAGGAGACAGCCCAGAAATCCTCACCACCCATGCTCCCTGGCTCAGGTGCTCCTCACCTGTGGCCTTCCCAAGCGTACTGCACTCAATCAAAAAATGCTTATCAAACTAGTGGGAATAAATGGGGGTAGGTTCTTCCACTCAGAGACCGCGTCAGGGTGGTCTGGCCAGAGCCTCTACGGAGCCATCCACAGGCCTCTTCCACAGACACGTGCACCATCCTGGTGGGAGGCGTGGATGTGCCCTCTTTCAGCTGGGGCAGGAGAAACAGAGGACCATGCTTATCTCCAAGGACTGGGCAGAGGGAGACAAGCTTCTGGCACCCCAGGCAGGACCTCAGTGAAACTGGCCGTATACTGAAATACAAGGAGCAAAGCAACCACTTACTCGACACTGAGTGCCCATGGATGCCCTAAGTGCCTTCCAAGGATTCCTCCGTCTGATCCCCCAGCGCCCAGGAGGCAGCAGTCAAGGTCACAGAGCAGCGACGCCAGGTCTGAGTGGCCTCAGACACCCCACTCCACTCCCCACTACCAAGACCACTGACATGTAAGTAAAATCAAGCATAACCTTCTGACCTAGCCTGAAAACTTACCCACCATTTATCACAGAGAGTCTGCAGCACAAAGGCATTCTGAGTCCTAAACACAAACCCCTGAACTCAGGCAGCTCGTAAGGAGACGCCCACACAATCTCTGACTTGGCTCAGAAATACCCTGGGTCTGCAGGAAAAGCAGCTTATTGGAAATGAATCGGTTCAGCTTCAAGGCAGCTTTACGCAGGGTCTGCTTCAGATGACCTACCCACTATAAAACACTATTTGTTAAGAATTTTCAAGATGGCAACGCAAAAATGCCAACTCTGTATATTAGAACAAGAACCAAGAACTTGTTATTGGTGTGCACGTGTTGCCTGGTGACCACTAGAGGGCGCCATAGGCATAAAGAACCTCTCTTCTGATTGGTTTTAGGCTAAATCCACCTGTTGCTCTGAAGGTTTGTAATGAGACCACTGGCCATTACATGTTTGCTAAAAAAAAATTGGGGGGTGCTCTCCATGAAAACCCAACTCTAACATTTTTCATCTAGCACACTGAGAAAATTCTTTTAGCTTATTCCACGCTACTTTATTTCTCCCAGCACACACATCCACTCCATGAATCGGCCTTATCTGTGCAGATTCCTGCCAAAGCAGCTGGTTACCCGACCTGAGCTCTCTATCATACTAGACCTGGTGCGACGCCTACAGCTAACCAGTCCTCTTGTTCAACACGGCTAATTTCTCATCTGGAAAAGTCTTATATCAGGGCATGGGAGGGCACACCAGATGTGCTAATTCTAAAGAAATAAGCAAAAATAGTATATGAACCAAAAAATGAAGGGATAATCCAGTTTTTCTTGACATGATTATTTAAGATGCCCATTTTTCTGACTAAGCAATTTTGAAGTTAAACTTCACCTGATTTTTAAAAACATTCTGTGTGACCTCTTAGTTAAGACCCCAATGGTGGACACCCGTATAACAATGAATCTGTGACCAAGAACAAGCACACTTTAAGTCATGCCACTTCACTAAGAGACCAAGTTTTAAGTGACCTAGAAGAAAACAAGAAACGTGCCCATACGGTATGATTCTATACTCTCTCAGGGATCTGCTGTATTAAAAATAAGATACGGGTTATAAGACATTAACAAATAGAGCAGAATAAATAAGACTCTGCTACATATCAGAAATCAGTATTATCTTAAAGGTGCACTGAAAGTTAAAATAAATAACCTTTTTGATTGCTTATAAATTGTTTTACATAACAGAGAGAATTAAGATATCCTAATACAGAAAAGAACAGAAAATAGATTTTATTTTTTCTAAAGCATTTGGGGGACTGCATGCATGTTTTGTTTTGAGGTTTCTGAGTAAGTGATTTCTCCATAGAATCAAATCAGGAAATGCGACAGTTTCGTAGATTCTCAGTATAGAAAGTGAGCCTTCGAGATGAAGTTATCTCTTCTTTAAATCATTTTACAATTCCTCCACGCCGAAAATACAGACCGTGAGGCCACGTACAGCCCAACTTTGGGATCCTCTAAACAGCATCTGTAGGCAGACATCACTCACCCTGGGTCCCCACCAGAACCAGAGGGATCTCGTTCGTGTTCCGGCAGCTGGCCATGCGGCTGTAGTAGTGGTAAACGGTCTGGAAACTTATCTCGTCCTCCAAGCTGAAGACAAAGATGACAGCATCCACCCACATGGCAAACTGGGGAGAAAAGACGGGAGGAGAGCAGAGGAACCGAGTGAGAAGGGCTCGCAGAGAGACAGGGTGGAACAGAATCACAACATCCTCGTGAGCACAGGACGTGCGGCCAGCAGAGAGCGCCAGCGCTCCATCCGGCAGGCCAAGTCCCGTGCCTGACTCTGGTTGTCACCAACACCCTCCTCATCCTGAGCACAGCACGCCTGGAATGGGACCCTCATCTCATCTCCAGAGAACGCCAACTCTACATTCTTCCCACTGGAACGTCCTCTCTGTGTCCTGACCTGGACAACCGCAGCTGTGTGAACAGAAGGCAAACCCCACCTCGCACCAGAGACAATCTGGATTGGGCACCAAGCCTGACCCTGAAGCTTTGTTTCATCCTAGTCTGCCCTCTGGAGGCCCCCCAGGATGTCTTGCTGGACCCCTCAGCCTGAGATGGGGGCTCCTCCCCTGGGGTCCCCCAGCCTGCTCAGAAATCCTCCCCCAGGGCTGACACTGATGCCTACTCCTCTGTCTCGAGAGGTTCTGTCTTGTAGAGATCAGCTGCCACAGAATCCTTACAGCACCCTGCGAGGAAATTATGACTCACTGTCAGAGAAGTTAACAAAACTAACAAAAATAAGGGAAAAAAATTAAAACCCCACAACGACCTCTCTCTTGCCACTTTACTCTTGTTTTACCTGCATCCAGTTAAACCTACATCAAACCCTATTTTGGGCAAATAACCACACTGTCAGGCATATATTCTCTCATTTAATACTCATAACTGTCTTGTAAAGTTGCAGCCTGGGGAATGGAGGGTCCTTGAAGCTCAGTAGGTTCCCAGAGTCAACTGGATCTGCGGAATCGAGATTGGGCCAGTCTGGCACCAATAACCCCTACTCTTTCCAGGTTAAAAAAAAAAAAAAAAATCCTGTTTGCTTTCTCTAAAAGAAGCTGCAGTTTTTACAGCCAAGGCATCAGCTCTCATACAAATATTTGGGGAAATTTTGAGTGGGTTAAGTTCAGACTTCCAGATAATGAAAAGTGTATTCAGTTATATGTGAAATTTTTACATGATGAAACTTACATAAATCTGAAGTTCAAATGATAAATATAAAATTAAATGATAGAGAGAACTTAGGAGCCAAGAACCTTGGGACAGGCCTGAGAAAACCGGATGTGCCTCCAGAGAGCCCAAGGACCCCGGCCCACAGAGGGCATCTCCTTTTCCCTGTCTCTTCCAAGAAATGGGAGAAGTCAGCTTCCTCACACGCATGAGCACCTTAAGAGCACCTGTCATCGCTGGGACCAGCCCTCGTCTCCCAAGACCCAGGCTGACAACTGTCTGACCATCCCCACAGAGGAAATGCAAACCACGTCCCATTCTCTCAAGGTGCGTTCTGACCGCCCCAGCACCTAACAGGGGTGGCACTCCACAAACACCACCCCACCCCAGTGGCTTCCCCCACCAACAGCTGGAAAAGAAAGCCAGTTAATCAGTAGGGTTTATACTACCCTAAGATGACACTAGTAGCCACAGAAAGTCTTGTGATTTCATCCATGAAGCCATGATCTTTGGGTAGACTACATGGAATAATGAAAACAAACATCATGCCCACACACACCTAGGAATGGTAAATTGAAAACAGTTTTATTTTTTCTTGAATGTTCAAGAACACTCCGCCCAATTTTGTACAAAATCCTGTCCATAATCTTGACAGGCTCCATCCTGATATCCTCTAACATATAAATCTTTACTTTAACTAGGGTAAGCTTCTAGGCTAAATAAGGCTTCTGAAGGAAGTGGGCCTAAATAAAGGGCAGGTCCTCAGGGAAACTGAGTCAACACTTTCTCCTGGCCAGAGGCCAAGATGGAGATCGCCTGGGGGTCCTGGTTATAGCCCCAGCAGTGAAGCCATTGGCACGCAGACCACCTGGGTCTGTGCCCCAACTCCAACTTGGAGTGAGATCTCAGGGCATCAGTGTCCCCTGTGAAGATGGGAATGCTCCGAGCATCCTCCCCTGGGGGTGGGGGGGTCTAGAGGATTAAGTGAGCTGACCACACAGCGGGGCACTCACCCGGCATTATTGGATTCAGCACACAACATGTGTGCTTTTGAGGCAGAAGAAGAAACGCACAAGAGGAATCCCACTGTCTGTCACAGGCCTTAACTCTTTTTTCTTCAAGCAACCCCTTCATTAATTATAGTGACTAAAAGGAAGGAAAATGTTACTTTATCAAATGACCTCACATGTTCTAAGCATGTGAAGCTATGTAAAAGATACATTTTCTATGGACAGTAGAGAAAAGATCCTTCTCAGAGGAAAAATATCACTGGAGACAAAATACTGGGAGTTTGTCTGTTGATGTGTGGGGATGTGGGGAACATTTGGCATGGGGTTTGTAATACGAGTGCCCCCCAAAATTTTTAATAAGAGGCAACCCTAATAGCAGCCATGACATGTTCGACTCTTCAGGGTGGGCAGTGCTCTGAGCCCCTAATACCTCGGGCTGGAGCTCCCTCTCCAACGTGGATCTGGGGGTTACTTTCAGAGACTGGTCTCATCAGGACTAAACTCTGGCCCAGGACAGCCTTCCCACCCTCCACTGTTTAATATGGGGAAACTCCCATATCTTTGCGCTCCCCCTCTGCACATCAGCGTCCCTGGACACCTTTACACTGGGGAAGGCAGAATTCCTACAGCCACTGAACCAGCTCCGACGTGCATTTCTGCAGGTTTCTCAACGTTTTCCTTAGGTTCTCCACCTACCACTAAGGCTTGCTCTTTAATTGTGAAATTGTCCCTGGTGACTCCAAAACATTTACAGGCTGGGAAAAATGGAAAATGAACCCAGGGGACTTCCACACTTGACCTCTTTCATTCTGTTTACCAGCTGCCTCTGAGGGAAGCTGCATCAGAGCCCCTTGTGACAGCAGGACAGACGGTCCCAACGTGGAAGGTCGACTAAGAAAGAGCTATTTGCTTTTACCACCATCACAAACCTTCAGGACAGTGTCACACAGCAAACCTTGCCCGGCTTAATTATAAAGACGCTCACTGAACATGAGCTCTCACAGCTTTGTAACCTACTTTTGTTCACGATTAACACGTCTTCAATATGTTTCCTTATTATTATCAAGCATACTGTTTCATCAATGTTAGAAAAATTTTTTTTTCACACTTGAACATCTTTGATATCAGAACATACCTTATGGCTGCCTTGTTTCAAATTTAATTGGCAGTGTTTTTCTTTTAAATATTGGTATAGCTTACCATTAGTGGCACTTTAGATTTAACAGAACATGGGAAATCCATGACATCTTTCTGAATAGCTGCACAGCCTTCCAATGTATGGAGCACTAGAATTTTAACAACCCCTACATCCAACATCTTTCCCTTTAATCACTTGATAATCCTACGTCTCACTTGCACAAAAACATAAGTTCAAGAAAGAAGGCCACAGAAATTTTTAGTATTAAGTTTGCATTAACAGGTCCTTGACTATGACTAGCTCTTGGCTCCTTTGAAGTGTTTAGCTAGTAAATTACTATGGTGAGTAAAAGAATAAACTGGAGATTAAGTAAACCAAAGAAAGAGGTTTTCCATACTCATGCTTTTTCTGTTCCATCTTTTGAGGATCTTTCAAATAAATCACGCTATGCTGCATATACTGATTTTCAGCGGAGACCCTCTTGGGCCAAGAAGCCCTGCGAGCAGCATGGCAGTGTTGATCAGATTTCCAAATCCCACCCCGCCACTTTCTAAATGAGCCCACCGCTCTCGAGATCAAACACAGGAAAAAGGAAAGAAAAAAAAAAAGACTAGAAACTTCCAGATGTCGGTTCAACTGAGTTCACAAATCAGGGCAGATTCAGCGTTTCCTTCCCTCTTAAAAACACAAAGTGAAAATCAGCCACACAGACCCAACTTCCCTCTAGGATTCTGTCTGAAGGAACGACAGAATTAGTTTGTTAGAGATGAGAAAAACCTCAGTCATAGGAAACATTTTCACGGGGCTCCTCCGTCACCTTTTCTTGAGCACACCTGGCTGATTTCTAGAACCACCTGTTGAATTGGAACCTTAACAAGGAAACAAATGTCTAAAGCTGGTTGGCAGCTGGCTTGTAGTACTCACCTGTGCCTCTGGGGGGCCCCCTTCATCTCTGATCAGCAGCAGATAGCTTTGTCCGTCCACCACAATCTCCTTCTTGAATCTGCCACCTGCCACACACACAAAAAGTCTCATTACGCAAGAAAGACGGGGCGGGAGGAGGGCGAACAGACGTGGGCTTCGCTTGTGGATAAATACACCCTAGACTGCTGCCCTGGAGGCAATCCTGAGTATTCAGGAGTGGGTTTTGGATCTGTCTCCAGGAACCACTGGATTTCAAAAGAACTGAACTCAGATTTCAATATTTGTCTTTAAGAACCCCTGTGCACTTCTGGTTAGAACACGCAGCCTCCCGTGCAATGCCAGGAGCACTCGTGGCTGAGAAGGGTGGAATTTTAACATGGGCTCTGTGTGTCAGTTCAGGAATTTTCTCCCGCTGGGAACACTGACACACAGCATTGAGAAACAGAGAACACTGAAATCGTCATTCTCTTGTTGGGTTCGCAAAACTGAAACCAATTTTTCATGCTGATCGGGGGCCTTGTCTACAACAGGTTGATAAACTCAAGGGCTGAGAACCTGTATTCTCCTCAAGAGAAACCCAGTTCTTGGAAGGAAAACAGAGGACATCATGGGAATGGTGTTTCCGGATTCACAGTTCACAAGTAAGGGAAGGATGCGGAACTACCACACAGGGTTAGACAGAAACTACTGGATGGCATCTCCCACAGTCGAGACAGAGTAGAGCAGCTGGCTGACGAGGAGGCATTAGAGACCACGTTGGGTTAGCGAGAAACCACCGGGGAGCCCTGCTGGAACGTCGGGGGACAAAGAGGGAGGGGATGGCCACATGAAGGTGGCAAGGGCTGACCCGAGATATCTTGGCCTGTCACACGCCCAGGTGGGGAGGGCACACAACTGCCGTGTGCGTCTCCCAATAGCATCCCCAACCGGACCGGCAGACCCTCTCCTGAACAGTGGGAAATATGTCCACTTCTGGGTTCCTCTGCCTTCTCCAAAGACAAACTGCCTTCCAAGAGTCTGGGCTCTGAGTCCACTCTAGTTAACCCTCACTGGGATTCTGAATTCATGTTTTTGAAAGAGGACTGATTCAGTACCTGCTCTCATTTTGTGCTGCTTGGCACAGATGCCTTCCAGAAACACCATCTAAATCCCAAATAACTAGACGCTGAAGAACCGCTCTGGCGGAGCTCCCCCACCGTGTTGGCTCTCTGCTACCTGGAGCCACATGTGGTTCTCTGCCATAGCAGTCCTCTCTGACTATGGGGACCTTCCATCCCAGAGTACAGGGTCTGGGCCATTCCAGTACTCAGGAAGCAGAAACTAGAGTCCACACCCCACCCCTCCCCTAAGAAGTGTCCAAGGCGCCCCAGATGGGCTGCTATGTGAAGCTGGAGGTGGCAGGTTAGAGAACTAACCTTTCTGAGTGAGTACACACACGTGCACACATCGACTCCCATTCTCCCACTGCTTTGTGGGCACGGATGTAACAGGGAAACGCACTTGCTTAAGCAACAAAACTTTAAAAACCGAAGAAAACTTTCCAACAGATAAGCTCTCCTTTTGATCCCCCTCACCACCATCACCAAAAACAGAGGGCCAAGTCCAGAGAATGGTCAGAAGAGGCCCCTCTGATGGCGGAACGTTGGACAGTCTGCATGTTGGAGCCCGACAAGCACCGGCCGCCTCCCACCCTAAGAGGATATGCAAATGACCCCAAGTCACGGATTCCTCGTGGGTAAAAAGGGGACAGCACCCCTTCCCAGCTGGGCTGCCGTGATTATAAAATGAGCTAGGAAACATCTGGCAACAACAGGACACCCCCCACTGCCCCCGCCGTGTGACACGGCCACATGACTCTGACGCTGGGTCAGCTCTGTGGCGACCCTGGTGCTGCCACATGCCAGCTGGTGACTTCGCCCTCCTTATTCACTTCTCTCCACCTCAGTGTCCCCAGGTCTAAGATGGGACAACCACATCCTGGGGGCGGGTGCCCAGCCCACGGGGCGCACCACTGGCAATAATTACCAGTGTTATTCAAAATTTCTGCCAAAGGTTATCTCTTGCTTTTATAAAAGATACATTAAACATGTAATAAATCTACTTACAATAGAAGAATCTGCAGAAGTTGCAACAGTCATCAACAGTATTTCCCTATTTATTTTAACTTTTTAAAAAAGAGATGCTGGAAACCTGCTATTTCTTGGCAAGATGAACGGAATTCAACCTTTTAAAAAAAAAAAAACAGCGTTTGCAAGGGAAATCTGTTCCTCCTTATTTTGGGAAAACCCTTTTCGTTCACATCTTATTCCTCGAGATCTGACTAGTCACACTTAGAGGAACAAGGGAAAAGCAATGGGAATTTGTGCAAAAGTTTAAAATTTTTTCCTGTGTGATTCCAGGTGTCTCCGTCTAGGAGTTTTCATCTGAGTGGGCTCCTGACAGGGCAACGGCCACTGCAAAACAGGCCGAGAAACAATTCGCTTTAGATCACGTCTGTTGAAGGGAAGATCTAGTGTAGAGTATTAGAACTGTCAAATCACGGGAAACATTGGTGCTTGGGGTTCTTTAAGTGATTTCAAGGCAGTTCACATAATTTCACAATTCAGTTGGGGCTCCTGGGGCCTCCTGTGGTGGGGCTGTTCTGGGCAGCACTTTGCCGGCATCCTTTCAGCAACAGACTCTTTCCTGCTCTGATGAGAAACTGAGGGAAGCAGAGTTTCTCAATGGGCATGAGGGCTGAGCTCCAGGGGCCCCCCAGGAAGGCCTGGGATCCCCGGTGATCCAGCAGGTATTTGGGAAACCTCGCCATCATTAAATCCCTGCCCAGGCCTGGTGGTAGACAAATCACTACGATGCTAATTATCAAAACCTAAAAAAGCAACATTCAATGCACGCAAGTCCTCCATCCCCTCTGTTCTCGGGGGAACTGCGTCCTCCCAAAATGTACATGCTGAAGTCCTAACACCCAGGACCTCAGAACATGATCTTACCGGCAAATAAAGCCCTGGCAGAGGTAATTAGTTAAGATGGGGTCATACCAGGGTAGGATGGGCCCCTAGTCTCACGACTGGTGTCTTTATAAAAGGGGTAATTTTGTGAAGATGAAGGCAGAGATTCATAAGCCAAGGAGCAACAAAGATTGTTCGCAAACCACCAGAAGCTAGAGAGAGGCTGGAACAGATCTTCCCTCACGGCCTCAGAAAGAACCAGCCTACTGACACCTAGATCTTGGACTTCTGGCCTCCAAGACTAAGACCATAAATTGTCGTTGTTTAAGCCCCCCAGGTTGTGGTACTTTGTTACAGCAGCCTTGGCAGACTAATATAACCTCTGACACCAAGTTTCTGTTCTCACTCTATGAGTTCACCTACAGTGAGCTCTCTCACACACACATACAAACAAACAATCTCTCCCTTTCTCTCCCCCTCCCTCCCTCCATTTAGCTCACCTCCAGGGCATTTTAAAATCCCCTTTATTCTCTCTGTCTGATTGTCTGTATTCATTCAAGTCATCTACCTTTCTCAGCTGGGTTTTTAAGTTTCCTGCCTGCCCCCACACCCAACCCCAGCCTCAGTCCCTCCTCCCTCCAACGCACTCACAACCACAGCGATCTTGCCACAACGTGCAGCTCTAAGCCTGAGCCCACACACACTCTTCTCCACCCCGCCACGCCCCCGGCTCAGCCCTTGCCGCCCCATGCCGCCAGCAGCTCCCCAAACGCGCTCTGTATCAGCATCTGAGTGCACACAGAGGCCCGCCCTGGCTCGATGAACTTGGGTTCAGCCTCCGAGAGGCTTCGCCCGCTTGCCCCGGGCACGCTGGTCACACACGTCCCATTCCTCACTAGTCCAGGTGGCCTCCAAAGCAGGAGGAGAGCAGCAGAGCCTGTGCCTCGGACCATGAGAGTTCCCCAATACCAGCATCCCTCTGCTGCCCAGCCGCCTCCGGCCGCCGCCGCCTCCCCCTCCTCGCCAGTTAGGCTTCTAGATGATTGAACACAGCATTAAAGCCAAGACAGCATCGAGCTCTCCCCATTGCTCTTCTATAGTCTCCAGCTTTGTAACCTCAAGCAAATGACTCCAGACCCGATTTTCCTCACTTCTAAAAGGAGTGATTCTTTCTCCATCCATAAGGCCCCGTCCAATTCTAAAATCACTTTACATTCTCCCCCTCAGATAAATAATGAGTATGCCTTTTCAATAGTTCACAACTGTAAACATTAGACACTTGCAATTGTCTTGTATGATTTTTCTGGCGTTATACGTAAATCAGGAAACAACAATTAAATGGTGGTATGTATCTGCCATGAACCCCAAGTATTAGTATTAGTATTATTCAGCCAGCTGCTTAAGCACCCAGGTCGTGAGAAAGTAAGAAGGTGATTAATAAAGGTTATAAGCAAAAAATAAAGTCCTGCGACTGATGGTCACCAGGTTCAACTGGGGATATGGCCATTGGGGCCTGAAGAGACACGGGCAGGAGATAAGTTAAATAAGACCTCAAAATTTGTTTTCTGCAGTTAACTTTAGAAACACACAGGGAAAAGCCTTAGGATGAACGTGTGCATGGTACCAAGTTGGTCTTACATTCAGCAGAGGTCACCACCTCTCTTCCTTCCGACTCAAACCCACCATCTCATCCCAACTATTAGATCTTTTCCTGCCGAAATTTTAGAGGACATCACCAAATGCAACATCCAATTTCATTTTTAACATAGATTTTTTAAATGCCTATTTTAGAATCCAATTTCCACTTATTTCTCTGTGGGTCTATTTTACCCAACTTTGTATTCTAGCATTTAACGTACAGCCTGGCCCATGGCCCACACTATAAATTTGTTACCTGAATGATGTTCAACCTCTCCTGATGGCCAAATGTTATTACACAACATTAAATTTTTATCTCTAGGAAGTGTCCCCAAACCTGACCTCCATAATGGAAGCCACTGACACGTGCTTGGCTCAGCACACCTGAGTACAGGTGTGCAGGGAGCAAGGTAGGACAGCTGCCTGCCTACTGACTCTATGGTGGCACCAGGGCCCTGTATCTGTGATGACATCTTGATGAGACAGGAAACCAGAGGTCCCTCCTTCACTTAAATCTATTCCTCCCAAAGATGTGGTGAGTCACCAGAGGTAAACAGCACCACGTTAACAATTCAGCAAACAGGTCAAGAACTGTGCTGAATGAAACTAAGCTTCACTTCTGGGCTTGATTTTCTGAACTGAGTCTCACCGGACAGTAGAAGTGAGTGCTCTCACCTCCTCTGCGCACAGAGAGGTGCTGCTCTTCTTGTCTGAACTCAAGCTCACATGCAATTTATTAAATTTCTGGTTCCCCCAAAAGCAAGTGTTCAGGGTTCCCAGTCAACTGCCCTGGTTCCCTTTGTTTGCCCTTGAGCTTGCATTCTTAAGTGAGTCAAGGTCTTAATTTCTTCCAAAAATGGGTGAGAGGTGGACCTGAATATTCCTCTCAAGAACAGGGAAGCTGACATGGATGTGATGTGAACAGCACACCATGAAGAAAAGAATATAGTTGTTTTTTTTCCAACATCTTTTAAAAAGACATAAAGGGCTCCCTTACAATCCATCCATAACCAACGACTCTAAAGGTTTCAAGGCCACTATCCAGAGTCCTGGTCTTATGCCATGGGGACCAGTTTTAAATTTGGGGTGCTGGAGTAACCAAACAACTGGGTTCCTTCTACTATTGAAACTCAAGCTAGTAGGACTGATCCACGATGGAGCCCCCTTAAATCCAAGGGCAGTCTACACAGAGAGGCGTAACTAAGGGTCTCATCTGTGTTGTCATTTCTGCTTTAAGGGAGGGAAAAAAAGAGAAAACTCAATTTTCCTATTCCAAAAAAAAAAAAGAAAGAGCTTTGTTGGGAGTAAATACTGCAACAGATGTTTGACATTTCTGTTTATCATTTTGGCTAATTGGGCTGAAAGCTATTAACGTATCATTAACAGTTCTCTAAGCAACAGAAAGCGATGGTAGTAATAGCAAGCCTTATAATACTTTGAGTTTGCAAAGCACTTCTCTTCCCACCTCATCTCCATTATTCCTCACATCATCTTTGATGCAAATATCATTTTCAACATCCACATCTACAGGGGAGGAAAAGAAGTTCAGATGCTGACTAAGATGCCACAGCTAGCAGGCAGCAGGAGCAGGACCCACATCCAGATGTGTGACTGATTCTTACCTCTCCTCTCTTCTGTGTGAATTTCTGCTAAGTCAAGTTTGTAACACAACACTGTCCACAAAACAGCCCTGAAGCCTTTGTGTAATTTTCGAGCCCCCACAGGGCCAACGTCGAGAATGCAGGGGGCCTGTCTTTTCCCTGCTCCACTCACAGCTCTGGGAGCGAGCCATCTTTAGCTCCAAAAATCAGCCCTGTGCTTAGGAAACTAAAAAGAAATAAACCTGCCTACCACTTTGATTTTTTTACTGTTGATTTTCATCTTTACTTTTCCATGCCTAAGCAAAGGATGAATATTATTCTTGAGTTTAAAATTGCATTTGTAGAGCACACTATTTCCCTTCTCCATAGGAAAGGGCAGGGGCATTATTCTAGCATCTGATCAGGACATCATCAGGCAGCTATGATCCTTCCCGTAGGTACAAGTGGACTCATTTCTTGTCAACAATCACAAGGGTTTGGCTCAGGCACTGGGTCTCCTACAGTCATGGTTTAGAGATGCTCGTCTATCCATGCAAACGTTTTTTACATCTGCCTAAAATTTTCTTCTTCCTTACTTAGTCTTGTGATAAAATAGAAAGGATAATCTGCAAATTTTAATGTTTCTTAATTATTTAAGACGAGTGGAATGAGCGGGATACACTGAAAAGGACCATGAATCTTTTTATTTCTCCCTTGGAGAACACAAAAAAATTTCAATCACAAATGTGCCAGAAATTTTTTTTTAATTAATTTTGCTCTTTTAGCTTTGGTAAAAATACTTAAAGTCAGTAACATATTAACATTGAGGTTTTGGAGAAGTTTTGTATCATGACATTTACAAGGAATTTTGGATCACATTTATTTGCTCATGGGAAAAAAATTCTATTGGTAATATATTAGTTTACAGAATTTAACTGAATCAGGTTTCATTTTCTCTGCCAATTTTTTTTTTAAACTTACATTGTTAAAAAAAACAAGTAACTAGTATAAAAAGGTACAAACAGTAAGGACCTAATGCGTGGTGACGAAGTACTTGAGGGGATCGAGGGTGTAAAGGGCAGGCCTTGACCTCTGATGATGTCCTTTAACCCAGATCTAAGTAAAATAAAAAGGAAGGTCGGGAAAGAAGTAAAATTCCAGGGTAAGATGGTAGATTTGAACTTTGCTATAAATGAATTTCATTTCCTCCATTACTAAAAAAATCAGGGGAAAAAAGTAAAAACCAGATGGAAGAAAATTCACCATCCACCAAGAAAAGGGCATAGCTTCACATAACAAACCTGGAAAACACTAACCTTAAGAATAAAAAAGAATATCCTAGAGCTGGGTGGAGAGGGGCTCCCAAGCCCACTCATGAGTTGACAACAGCCCCCAAAGGGTGGAGGGAAGACATGGGAGAGACAGCACAACCTTAACCTTCCCTAGACCTGAGGGAGGAGTGGGGACTGTGAGGCCTCACAAGTGAACAGCCACTAAGGCTCCCTGGAGGCAAAGAAGACTACCCAGACTGCAGGGGGTGGGGGAGCATGGGAAACGACAATAGATACAACAGCCCCACCCCATGGGTGAAGGGACCCTGGTGTGGGCCATCTCACAATCTCCCAGGAAGGGCAGAGCCAGGTCTGCACCAGAGCAGAGCACCTTCATGTGGAGGTGACTCCCTCAGAGGACAGAGGGATGGGTAGGGCACGATGACTCATCTAATACTGTAATTCTCCAGGAAATAACATCCAGCCTTGGGGCCTGTGGCCCAACACTGCCCTGGGGATCCAGGTACGTGATTGCGGTCTGGCGAATGGGAATGTGGGCAGAGTGGTCCGTCCCTTCTGGTCCAAGACACTCAAGATGAGGGGTGTCTCCTCCACCCATTTCTCCTACCACAGGAAACCAGACGGTGGGGAGCTCCTCACATCCCCCATGTGACTTGGAAAGCTTCCTGGTGACCAGCCACTAAGATCTGTCTGGGGCCCCAGCCCATGTGAGTGACCCAGAGTGAGCAGGAATGGCAGAGCAGAGCCAAGATAGCGCCAGTCTCAGCAGAGAGAAGGTCTGGAAGACACCGGAGGAGGACAAAGCTGGAGATATGGTAAGGACATCATGCAAAGATACTACAGGAGGGAAAAAAGGGGAAGAGAGGAAGAGCAAGGCAGGAAGGGAGTCTGCAAACCACAAAGAGCCAAGGGAGAAGAAAACAAAACTCACAAAGCAGAAGGAAATCCTTTACCATTGCTTCCCTCCCTGATGCAGCTTAAGTAGAGTCTTCCAAAAAGACAAGAACTCCAGGGATGAGAATTTGAAACAATGTGAGATGAAATGGAAACCTCTAGAACTGAGGGCCAAAACAACATTTTGGAACAAATGAATAAAATCTGACAAAGGAAGGAACAGAAAAGACACCGCTGAAAGCTGAGTTTCTGACATAGAGGAATGGCTTGAACTAGACACAGGCAATGAGATTAAAAACATAAAGTATTTAGAAAGAAGTTAATTGACAGGAAGACAGACAAATGAACCTAACAAAAAGATACATGTTATCTCTGACAACAAATCCCCAACAAAAAACTAAAAGACTATTCAGAAATAAAATACAAGGGGATTTTTCTGAAATGCAGAAAGATCTGACTCTGCAGATCAAAAGAGCACATGATGCTCCAGGAAAAAGTGGCAAAGACTCTCAACATCACTTTAAGGAGGCGAAAACTGAAGTCGTCGAAACAAACTGCACACACCAGCCAAGGTGGGGTTCTCATCACACCGCAAAGTTTCAAAGTGTACCCTGAGGAGCACTTCTCCAGAGAGCCTGCAGGGATTTTGAGAACAGCTGATTGAAACATTGTTTATGTATGTTTAACTGTTTTTGAAACTGTAGCATAGTAACAACCAACCTGCACTGGCAAATGTTATGCACTAACGGAGAGCCCAAGAACACAGGGATCCGGCTGTGTCAGAACTCATCTTCTGCAATTCTGCAATCCCAGAACCCTCCTTCTGGAATGGTAGGAAACTCCCAGCTTCACACCGGCCTTTTAAAAACCTTGTCCTGCCTTTGCCTGCACCCAAAAATTGTGCAGACAAACACCCTGCTAAGGGAAGTGTCCCACCTTCTCCTGAGTGACCAGCCAGGCAGATGTGTGGTGATGGCTTTTTTCTGGGACATAAGTTAGTCAAGCAATAACAAGCAATAGTTAACTAGCTGACTCTGGAGTATGTTAAGTGCATTTAACACTCACCAGGAATTAGAGCAGCTCCTATCTGAAAACTTTTACTGAACGAGAGTGGTTGCTTTTATTGATTCAACTTGTAATTTTACAAGTCCCACTATTCCCCTACTACATTAATACTTTTGGATCTATTTAACGGAAGAGTATCCAGAAATGGCAAACAGGTTGACAGATATTTTTTTAAAGTGTCACTTACTTGTGTAGCTTAGGTTTTCTTGACATCAAGCAATCAAAACCAAAATTAACTGGATAAAAAGGCAGATACAAAACTGAACCTGGAGACCCTATGTCTCTATTTTGTGTTCATAAAAACAGCTTCATCGTCATCTTTGATAAGCAATGAGTTAGAAATTCATAAACTAGAACTTCTACAGGTTTTATTAATAGACTCTAAGATGTACCAGAGATCTACTTAAAACATCTTCTGAAAATATGATATTGCTGCTCAGAAAGAAGTTAGAAACTAATGTTTGAGGAAGTGGCCTGTTGCCCAATAGTTAAATTCAATTTCCCTACATCTTAGCTTCCAAGATTTTTGAGGAAAATGTGCATTAGCAGTTTAACGCATAAAACCACTAAGGGCTCTGTCCTCCAAACAATGTCTTTTTACAAGTAAAATAAACACAGAAACTCTGGGCAAGTGTGTAGGTTGGTTTACCTGGGCCAATTTCCAATCATCAATATCCAGTGACAGACCCAATTTCACTTTTAAGTTTTATTCATTTTTCCCCCCTAAAGACACTATTTAAAATTGCTGTAAATTAGCATAATCCTAACAAAACATTCTCTGTAATAACAGCTGTAGAATCTCAGATATTGCAAAGAATAAAATCTGCCCTGCCCTACCAGCAACCCCAGAAGGCAGGCAGGCCACGGAGCCCAAAGCATCTTTTTTCTTGTGAAGGTGTCCAAAGGCTCCACTTTGAAACAAGGGGACGACTCGATGGAGAGAGAAACCTGCATTCAAATGCCAGCTCATCTCCTATCCTCAGTTTACCCTCTAAGTGTGATGCTGACGGCCTGGGCTCTTGCCTTGAGTACCACCTCTGTTTCCACCTCCTGGGAGCATGAGCCAAAGCTTCCTCCAGGACTCGATTTGCTCTTGGGCTTGAAGTCCCCAGACCCACTCAGGCTGCTCTGGGCTCCATGCACTCGAACTTTCCTTCGAAGTTGTGTTTGGAAGTTAGAACCCTAACTCCCTAAAGCTTACATACTACCCTCCATAGAACTCAGTACTCTTCCCAATAACTCAACAGCTGTTTCAAGGGTCAGGCACCCTGCAGTGGCCAGCTCGGCCCAGCACCCACTACAAGTAGTGACCCGAGGTCCTTCCGAGCCCCCTGAACCCAGTTGCTGATCTGTAAGGTGGGGTGTGGTCCTTTCAGGGCAGCAGAGGAGGGGAGTGAGTATAGTGGAGGGGACCAGGCTCAGAGCCGTCCATCAAGGGTCAACCTGAGGCCCACATCTCTGGGATGGGTGACCTTGAGCAGCTGTGTGGCGTTGACCTTGAGGCTCCTGTGGCCTCTGGTGCCTCAGTTTCCTCATGCGAAAACTCAGGCAATAACAGCACCTGCCATGCGGCCATGGCAAGGGTGGCACAAGCCAAGGCATGTCAGCTCTCAGGTTCCTTAAACGTTACAAGCGCCTCACAAAAATCATCTAATAATGGCTCTGTTATAATACCGACTCTGTGATTTCCAAGTGGAAACTCACACTTTGAGGTAGAGTTTCAAAATGCAAATTCAATGAAAAGGGAGAAGACTGTAGTAACTAGACAATGAAAGATGTGTTTTATGCTCAAATTCCCATAGCAGAATTGGGGCTTTCCCTAAGACTGCCTCATAATTCCATGCGTTCTGGAAGGTCCAGGATAAGACTTCTTTTTCTCAAGTCAAAATAGCTCATGAAATAGCAAGTCTTGGACAGTGCTGCTCGAGTTGCTCCAGGGAGAAGATTCTGTAAGTTACATTGTCTCTGTGTATTTATCCAAGTGCACTGGTGTGTTTCTAGTCTCAGACCAGGGCTTCCATGTAAGCAAGTGATACAGTAACAGATGGGAATATCTCTGATTTATACCCGACCAATGACACCATTTGTTTCCTGTTAGTATTTGGCAAGAGTGTTCCTGGGTGAGTTCCTTTTCTTCAGCTGTCAGGGCTCCGCTGCCAACGTCTCCTTGTCACTTCCCTACACTGGGTCAATAAAATCTTGGTCTTCTAAGCCACCACTCAACAAATATTGAGCAAGCCCCGCTAACGTGCCAAGCACAGTGTTGGTGCTGGGAACTGAGTGGACAAGACAGAATTGCTGCCCTAAGGGAGCTTATTGTCAAAGGCAGTGGGAGGAAGGAAACAGACAGGGAGAGCCAGGCTGGATGGGCGACAGGGGCGCCAAGAGCAGATGCTGCTTGTGCCACCCGAACCCACTGAGCAGATGGGGCAGTGCAGGGCTGGTTTTCAATCAGCACTCTGAAGGAGAAAATAGTCATATAATGATGGGCCTCCCCTCAATAAAAATCTAATTTATAACCAAAGAAGTAAACTGTTTGTTGAAAATGTTCCCATGCCCACCACTGTGGTTGTAGTGGAACATTCCAGCATCTACTACTGTCTCTGAAATAGCTGCGTGGTGAACTTCAACAAATATATTCAGTCATGCACATTTGTTTCTTCGGGGGGAAACCTACTTATGGATTTTGTTTTATTTTTAATACTCTGCACATTTATTTTAAGCATAAAAACAAGGTAAATTTACAAAGAGCATCTGTAGATTCAGGAGAAAGAGCCTGGCTCCTCACCCAGCATACACAAGGCTTCCTTGCCAAGTGAGACCACCTGTGGCCCGAGATACGTGTCCCCAGGCAGGCGTGTTAGAAACCTGGGTGTGGGAGGGAGTCGGGCAACACCAAACAGAAGCCGATGGTGGGTTCTTCAGCTACTAACAGATGAACAATGGGTCTCTTTGTCCCTCACATTCTATTGTTCTAAACTAATATTTCCCTTGTGAAAATAACTTTGCATTAAAAAAAAATTTTTTTGTATAAACTCTATTTTTGAATACATAATTCTAGAATTGAACATGTAAAAATATTGGCTTTAGGAATTTGTTCATAGACAATTCTCTGAATATAAATCAAGTGTTTGTTTCAAGAAAGTGAAAAAGAGTGGCTGTTGTTAGATCTGACCATATGGAGAAACCAAGAAATCCTACGCGTTTGAACTACATGCTGCTGCTTTTACGTGCCGCAGAGTAAGGGCCGGCAAACGGCCCCTGTGAAGGGCCAGACAGCTAACACGTTAGGCGTTGTGGACCGTATTCTTTGTTTCTATTTTTTTTAAATTTGTTTATTTTTACAAATCTTTGAAAATGCAACCACACTTCTTAGCTCTCAGGCAGCAACAGGATGGGGGAACGGGGTGGGAGCACTGTGGGGCCTCAGCCTCCCCTTTCGTATTTCTTTCGCTGATACATACACATGACTGTTTGGGCTGTCATCTCCCACTTTCTCTCCTGGGACTCTGTCTCTGTTCCATTCCTATGGAAACAGTGTAATTACTTTCATGAAGGAGTCCAGCAGGTTTTGTCTCCAGGCCTCTGTGCCCATCCTAGAGGGGACTGTGGTCCCTGAGAACACCCCTGAGAAGGCCAGCACCCAGACCTGGAGAAAGCCTGCCATCCAGTGCCGGCAGGAGACGGGACGACCCCAGGGTGTGCTCACGGGTGTGTGTGTCACTGCCCCTCAGGCTGAACCTGACCCTGCAAGGCCGGGGAAGCACCTGCATCTGAAACATCTTGGAACAAGCTTAGCCTGCATCTGCCACTGGTGCACCGCCAGGCTCCTGCCCAAGTCGGAGCGCAAACTAGGGCACATGGCCCGACAGCCCAAACACACTACACAGCAAGTGTTCTAAGAACTAAGGAGCAGCCGCCACCCCTGACGAGGCTGCAGAGGGTTCGGTGGTGAGCTAGTGCCCACAGCTCCTTCCCATCATGTGAGTTAGTTCCAATGTCCAGAGGCTGTCTGAGGACTCCCCCTAATTGTCCTCTTGCGTCCCTCTCCAAAGCCAGTGCACATGTAATGCCCTGTCAGGAGCCCTGGGGTCGGTGCCCCCCGAACTCCCTTCAGAATCCTTCTACATTAACCATTCCCCACGAGGGCTTCTCCCTCCGTGCCCAGGCTGCAATGGAAGACATACAGGCCAGCCCGCCTGATCCGTGTCCAGACCACGCAGTTCCACCTCAGCTGGGCTTTGACACCTCTTCCACACATCCCCCTTCTCGACCGGGCTCAAACCTCCTTTCTTCATTCAACTGAAAGCCACCCCCCTCCTCTCCGTGTACAGAGGAGGGGACACACCTAGACTTGGTTTCCATCACCAAGTCCCTCACTCTTCCACACACACTCTCCACATTTTGACATACTTGGCCCACTCAAGTAGCCCTCAAAGAGCAAATGCTGTTTCTTTTTGTTTGTTTGTGGTGTTACATTTTTTTTTTATATAATTTTATTTATTTATTTATTTCTTCCCCCAAAGCCCCAGTAGATAGTTGTATGTCATAGTTGCACATCCTTCTAGTTGCTGTATGTGGGACGCGGCCTCAGCATGGCCGGAGAAGCGGTGCGTCGGTGCGCGCCCGGGATCCGAACCCGGGCCGCCAGCAGCGGAGTGCATGCACTTAACCACTAAGCCACGGGGCCGGGCCCCAGTGGTGTTATTTTTTTAAACAATGCAAAACAATAAGAAATGGGGCTCAGAAAAGGAAAACAAATGCAGGCCACAGGTGCTGCCCCTCAGGGTCACCTGAAAAGAACACAAGCCGCTTCCAGATACAGGCTGGATGTCACCATCCATCACATTTAGTATTCTTCCTGAACCTAGAGCCTGCCTCAGAATCCTTCCCAACAGAGTACATCTGGGAAGCTGCCTCGGATGGATAAAGATGACACTGTGAGTTGAATCTGGTTTCCACCCCTGGCCTGGGTCAATCATCAACAAATTCATTAGGTCAAACCATCTGAACTATATCAAACGATCATCTTTTATAGACGATTGGCAGCTGTATGTGACGCAGACACACACGGAGTCTGGCCCAATCCTTCTCAGATCTCACGGCTGGTTCCCACTGATGCCTTAGCTCTCGAGCTGGTGGCACCGGACTCCTGCAGGACACGTGAGATGACAGGAGAACTTGAGGGCACTCTCATTACATCATAGGTTCTCCCTTTGTCATTCTTTCTGGTACCTGGCCTATTTTGCTGCTAGTGTCCTAACTCTGGCCTCCCTTATCTCCAGGTCCTGGCCCTTGGAGACTGCCGTGACCCCAAATGGACGTCTGCACCTGCAGTTCTAAAGTCAAGCAGGCCTGATCTTACAGGATGTGACACTCTCATCAGATGGCTTTGGCAACTCCATCTCCAACCAGCCACGACTGGAGGGTGTGCTCTACACATTCAAATACACACCAGGCCTCTTGTGGCACGGACATCTCCCCACTTTGACCATGTAGCTTGGGGAGCTTTCCCAACCATCCCCCGCCGCCACCTTTCCTGGGACCAATAAAATCGATGGAGGGAGAAGAAGAGGTGGTGAGTAAAGACAACGGTGGGGAAGGAGATGCTGAAAAATTATTGAATGAGCTCATACTTTAAGATCCAAAAAATGCCTAACATTCCAAAGACTTAGACTGCCCTTGAAGATTAAGAAGGAATAAAATGCCTGAACAAGCCTGAGGTCCACAGCCTGAGTGAGGCTGCAACAGTTATTAAGGGAGTCTGGCCAGAGGTAGAACTGGGGCTGTGAGTTCAGACAGTACCCTGAGCACCTCTCCTAGTGCACCAGGGTCTCACAAGGCAACCTGAGTAAAACAAACTGTTGGTTAGGGAAGAGCTCTGCTTTACAAAGCCCCCTGTTGGTTACAACATAGGAACAGTACGTGACTCAACTAATGCCAATCAGAGCATCTCTGAGTCTTTTGTTGGAGTTACTGAGAAAAACACTCAACTCTTACTCCTCATCACCTGTGAGCACTAAGGACCATGTGGTCACGAGGCCACCAATGAACTGCCTGCCACCAAATGGGGAGACCTAGCTGAGCATGCAGCCCAATAGAGGCAAGAAATGGGAGAGAGAGGTTCCTCATTAGCTTATGTGGATCAGATTAGGGTCTTTCTAAAGCTATAAATCCATCCCCTTAGCTGCTCCATGTATGTGAATTAATAAATCCCCTCTTTTCCACTTAAGCTCATTTAAGTTGGTCATCTATCCTTTGCAACCAAGAGAGTCTGCACTAAGACAGTGAACATGGACCCTGTGGCTTCCAGATCACAGCAGGCAGCTGCCTGGGTGGGTGATGGACTGGTCGCTGCCAGCAAGATGGCAAAGTCAAGGTGTGAAGACAGGAGTACACAGAGCAACGGACCAAGGTAGAAGCACCCAGTGATGGTTCAACTTCGACAGACCCAAGACTATTTTCTAATGTGCAACCAAATCATGCACTTAAAGCTCTAAAACACATCTTTGGACTTAAATTTCTTTAGGAAAAATGATTTGTAATTTCAAATGTGAAACTTTATAGACCCTAGTCTCCTTTTTCCTATTAAAAAATATGGTTTTTAACAACTTCTGATGTCATGAGGTTTCTTAAGGAAAGCAACAGTTGTGTCAACAGCACGCGCTACACTATTTTGGGGCTCTGTGAGTCAAATCACATAAATGAGCACTGCGGGCTGCCTTGGGAACCCAGAAGCCGGCACGTCCTCTTTTGAGTGTTCACAGAGTCCCACTTGACCAGGTATAAATCACTACCTCAAATTATAGTCCTTTGTCCAGAAGGCTCTTCTCCTCTCTGGAATACACGCCCCGACCACAGGCCCGGTGCCCACTCTCAGTAGGCCCTGGATTTCTTGTTAAATTAATTGTAACAATATGGGATGATGTGTTCTGAGTTCCAAACAACCAATTCAAAAACACAGTTTGTCCTGCCAATTTTGTCAATGCCAAAAAGATGACAATCTCCTTATTCTAATTTTACAGCTTTATTTTTCTTGTTCAAATAAAGGAGAACGTGCTTCTCTTTTATTTCTTTGATATTCCGGTAATAATGTTAGTATCCTCCACCTGCTTTAGACGATAAATCTCACCTGATCCTCAATCTGGCTTCCATGTGAGGGGGACAGAGTTAGTAGACTGTTATATAGATGAAGACAATAATAAGGGTCAATGATATTTCCGTGGTTGGAGACTGGCTTAGTATTTGAAATAATTAGAGAAGATGGCTGAAGTGACTTCTGCTTCATTGACTGAACCAAGCTACCAGCAGGCTTGTAATCTTAAGGTTTACAGATATTCCTCATTCAAAAATTATCATGTAATTATGACTGCTTGGTTGGAAGTAACATGGTAAAATTATGTTGAAAAATTTAAATGGCTACATTTCAAAACTACTCAAATTTTATTAGCGTTTACAGATTTTTTTCATTGCAACATTAAACAGCACCCAAGAACGTGTTCAGAAATAAGCCCTAACATCTGTTGAGCAGTGGTAGCTGACAAAATTGTTTTTAAGTTTATTTGATTTGGAAAGGGTTTTTGGAGCTGACAGCTTAAATACATTTCATGTGTCCCAGAGATTAAGGCTGGGTGTTTACCACATGGTTTGTTTCTAAGAAACTAAGTAAACATTCACTAAAAAAAAAAATACTGAAGATACACATGCTCCTGAGAACGCATTTACTGCCCTGACTATAGACACATCTGTTGGAAAACAATTCCAAGCCGAGTCCTGAAGGGAACAGAAAGACTAACAGAGGGGCAGCCAGCCTGCAGTGACCTTACAGCCAGCAGGCCCTCGCTGCCAGAGGAAGTGACACCAGAACTCTCCGCCAGCGTGTGACATTGGCAGCTAGGAAGGGGCAGAGCAAGGCCATAGCACAGGACCATTCAACCTCAGGGGAGCATACCAGGACTCGAACACTGGAAATGAGAAGGCAAAGATGGCTGCTGACTCGCCCATCATAAGTGTCACCGTGCACTGAGCCTACGTCCAACCTGAGACCATCCTGACACTGCACCACAGTCCATAACGCACCCCATGCCCATGTGTGAGAAAGACCTCACAACTCAGCCCCAACCTAGAAAAACCTGAGAGGGTGGTCAGCCCACTTTAAATTCTGTTCATTTCTCTAGTTTCCAAATTACATGATCAGGTCCTAGGCGACATGTATGGGGCTCTACTTTTGATGACCCAGGCTTTACTCAGAGCTGTCAGAATAACCGCGTTGATGAGGGAAGATAGTCCCTCAGGCATATGGTAGTCTGGCCTGGGCTTGATCAAGGAAGAGAACCCCTGGAGCATGGTCAGAGCAGAGTGACCAGGACACGAGGACCTGAAGTCACACCTTTCAGAACAGCTGAGGGGGCTGGCTGACCATGTGGAGCAGGAAGATGAAGGGGCCATCTTTAAAAGGCATGACTCACTGAACTCCTCTTTGCCAGGGGCTAAAGCAGTCTGCTACACATATTCACCCTCTTATTTAGTCCCGACAACCACTGTGAAGCAGAGAAAAATAAGTTGAAATTCAGGAGGATGGGTAACTTACCCAAGGTCACAAGATGGTATGTCACTGACACAGGCTGGAACGGGGTTACGTTTCAATGGCCACAGGTAAGTGAGAGCCTGATACAGAGGCTCAGAGTTTCTAGAAAGAGTACAGCCACTATCCCTGGGGACCCTCAAGAGTCTAAGCGGGATGGGGTCTGGGCAGCAGTGTGGGGGAGGCACTCCCTCCAGCCCTGAGATCCTACACCCCAGGTTCTCCCAAGCCTCTTGGCAAGATGCTCCAGCTCCCTGGTACCACCGTCCTTCCCTCTTGTCTTTGCCCTGCTCACACCTTAAATCATTCAACACTTCCACACCATATTTTAAACCTCAATCATTGAAGACAATGCTACACATTTATAAGTCTTCCCCCAGAATGCGATCCAGTTCATTCCTTCCTAGGAAACCTCCAAGTCTTTATCTAACTCTGTACAGCCATACCTCATTCTACTGCACTTCGCTTTATTGTGCTTCGCAGATACGATGTTTTTGATGAGACCCTCCACTAGCCAAAAGATTACCACTCGATGAAGGCTAAGATGATGGTTAGCATTGTTTAGCAACAAAGTATTTTTGTTGTTGTTGAGGAAGATTCGCCCTGAGCTAACATCTGTGCCAGTCTTCCTCTATTTTGTATGTGGGTCGCCACCACAACATAGCTGCTGACGAGTGGTGTAGGTCTGCACCTGGGAACCGAACCCAGACAGCCAAAGTGGAACATGCCAAACTCAACCAGTAGGCCACAGGGCTGGCCCCAAGTATTTTTTAATTACGGTATGTATGTTGTTTTTTAGACACAACACACCCTTAATAGACTCCAGTATACCTTAATAGACTCCAGTTTAATCTAAACATAACTTCTATATGTACTGCAAAACCAAAAAATTATTGTCTCATTTTATTGCAGTAGTCTGGAACTGAACCCACAATATCTCTGAGTGTGCCTGCACACCCGATGTAAACCAGATGAACAAAACAGACAAGCTCTAGGCTCCTCTTGGAGAGATCTGGAAGATGGGACAAGCCCACTGTACTGTCCTAGTACCCAGATACAAAACAAACACACATTCAGAATTTCCTATTACTTATACTCAGAAAATCTCATTTCTTGAGTTGTATGAACTGCCTTATCATTTCACCCATTTTCTATAACATTCTAAACTCTTCCTTACCTAGTAGTTATAATTACTCTCAGTATCTAACATTTTCTCCTAAAACTTTTCCTAATTAGCAGGACATTCAGGTTTCTTCTATCTCCCTTATCTGTTTCAGACTCTTCTCTTCATGTGGGGGAAACTCCCATTATCCTCCCATTTGGAAAGGACGCCAGCTCCCCCTCCCTCTACTCCAATAAGTCCCTGATAGAAAATCTGCCTTTAAATCTCTGCCTGTTCTCTTCACACTCTCAGTCTGTTATACTTGTAAAATGAACAGCGTGGGGCCAAATTTCCAAGTTACAAGTCAGCATTCTCCGTTTTGGGGAAGCGAGAGCAGGGAGTCGGCTGCAGGAGGCTCCAGGTTGCTGCCACACGTGTGCGGTCACTGCGGGGAAGAACGGGAGAGCACAGACACGGGGACTGCCCGTCGCCGCTGAGATGAGGGCGTCATCCTCCTGGAGGCGAGAGGCGGTATCATCGAAGCCCTCACCTGGCACGTCCCTCGTCCCCAGGCTCTGGGCCAGGAACCGGCTGGCTGCCGGTCTAGACAGAGTTGGGGCTGCTTTGGAGCTTTTTGCCCAAAAATGTGAGTTGGTGAAGAGCCTACAAGAAGCTGAAGATTCGTGCACTGAAAGAATGAGAGTCCCTGAGGAATCAAGCTCACGAGGACGCGGGAATGACAGAACCCACTGCTCCTAGGTCACACCTGGCTCAGGTTCCCTCGTGTCGCTGCAGCAGGCGACCCCGTCGACCCTCACTCCCTCCCCGCCGACCCTCACTCCCTCCCCGCCGACCCTCACTCCCTCCCCGCCGACCCTCACTCCCTCCCCCACTCCCTCCCTGCCAGGCAGCTGTTGGGCTTCAGCGGTGGGCAGGGCTCTGCCCTCCTTTCACAGCTTTCACATCTGGAGGAGGAATTATTCCAGATTCGGAACAAAAGAAGGATTTCAGACAACATGACTTCATCCTGGCACTCTTCACCCCATTTAGCAGCCTATAGTTCCTTGAAAAATTAGCCAAGAGTAGTTAATTTTACAACCACAGAAAGGAAGGTCTATGGCGTATGTTAAGTTTGTCTCTACCAACCTTATTATCTTCCACTCGGTCCACGAGACGGTTTAGTCCCATTTTAGAGAGCTAGTGGCCCCTTCCCCCAAATTCAGATACACCACCAACAGGAAAGCAGCTGCCAGGTTTTCGCTGTTCTGGGCTCCGGGTCCTTCCACACGAGCTGCTCTGCACAGCTAAGCAGGGCCCACCGCCCACGGCATGAAGGAGAAGAGGATTCACACAGAGAGATGTCGTGGGGACAAGGTCTTGGAGCAATGACTCTGTTCTGAAGCTCAAAAATCTCTCAAGGATACCACAATCTCCCGCCTTGAGTAAAGTGTCTCAGGGCAGGTCCATGTTTTCTATCAAATTCCCAGATCATGCTGGACGGCCTCATTTTCTTTCCTTTTTCTTTCTTTTTTTTTTCATTTTGAAGCAAGAGTGTTAAAAACTGTGGCAGTCACATGGGGTCTGTGGCAGGGAAGACAGGGTGCACAGTGAATATTAAGCAGATAAACACACGAGGAGGAAACTCAAATTACAGGCCTGAACGTCATTCACAATTCTAATTAGCAGCCATTAATAGGGCACTAATGGCAAAGGAGTGATTTTCATCTGATTCTCTTCATTGAAAGTGAATGACAGCTGTGAAATTCCCATCAGAGGTGTGAAGGTCACATGTAAGCTAATCCAATCTTTGTGAAGTTCTACAACAAACCAGCAGTGAGCATCGCCAGTAAGGTCTGGGGAAGCTAATCGTTCCTCTCGTCACCAAGAAGTAACAGGGGCAGCTTCTGTTTAATCAGCATATGTGTAGAACGTACATTCTGTTGTGGGTTGAGTTCTGCCCCATAAAAGATATGCTCAAGCCTCAACCCCCACACCTGTGCTGTGACCTTATTTGGAAACAGGGTCTTTGCAGATGTGATCAAGATGAGGTCACACTGGAGTAGCGTGGGCCCTAAATTCAGTGACTGGTGTCCTCATGACAAGAGGACAAATCTGGACACAGAGACACAGACACAGGGAGGCGGCCATGTGATGACGGAGGCAGAGAGCGGAGTGATGCATCTACAAGCCAGGGAACGCCAAGGGTTGTCAGTAACTACCAGCAGCAAGGACAGACACGGAACAGATTCTCCTTCAGAGCCTCCAGCAGGAACCAACACCTTGGTCTCAGATTTCTGGCCTCCAGAACTGTGAGAATAAATTTCTGCTGTTTTAAGCCACCCAGTTTGTAGTAATTTGTTACGGCAGCCCTAAGACGCAGATACACATACACATATTCCACACACATTAAAAGGCTATTTGGGGGCCAGCCCGATGGTGTAGCGGTCAAGTTCAGTGCACTCCACTTTGGCAGCCCAGGGTTTGTGGGTTTGGATCCCAGGCACAGACTTACATCACTCACCAAGCCATGCTGTGGTGGTGACCCACATACAAAATAGAGGAAGATGGGCACAGATGTTAGCTCAGGGATAATCTTCCTCAAGTAAAAAGAGGAGGACTGGCTACAAATATTATCTCAGGGCCATTCTTACTCACCAAAAAAAAAAAAGGCTATTTGCCCGTATAAACATTTTACTTCTTGGATTACTTTCATAGAATCACAAGCTCCCTACTGAGTTACCCACTTTTGCATTGTTAATTCACTAATTAAAAAACATACACCATATTTAAATCCACCCCTCATTTAAATTGCATCTTTAAAAATATCTAAATTGTGTGAGTCAGCTCTCTTTGCTACAAGAATAAAATATGAACCAAAACGTATCACACAATTAAAACACAACAGATGTTATACTCTGAGATCCAGCTAAAATCGATCAGATGGAAAGTGCACTCCAGCAAAGGTCTGGAGAACATCCTGCACCAAAGAGCTTAATACCGAGAGAGAACTCTCTTCTGAAAACAGGAAGGCCCTTACACCTCAACCCTCCCAGCAATCTAAAGATCCCTGCCACAGGTCACAATAATGTTAAAAGATATTTATGCATTAATTAAATCAAAAGAACCACCATGTGCAGACATGAGGAGTGCAGAGAGCTCCAATGAGCTCTCTCTGGACAGGTAGATCACACAGCCACGCCAGGAGCAACATGCCTTTCATTTAACCTTGCTGCCCACGTGTGGCCAGAAGGCAAGTGATCACGCTAGCAGTTATAAGAGAGGAGAATAAATTAGAAGGTAGTAATAACAGCAAGAAATGGAAATGTCTCACAGCTCGCTCTAAGTCCAATCCCCTCGGCCTGGAGCCCATGACGCCCACCATCAGCTGTGGTCTCACCTGACCCTTTGTCTGCAAAGTGGTCACAGGTGAGGCTAAGCTATAATCGGCTTCCTATACCTCCTGCACACCCCAGAGAGGATCCCCATCACTCTGATGCTCTCCATAAACCGGGGAGATGACACAGTACATTCCAGCTCCAGAACATTCTATACGTAAAGCATCTCAATGAAGCGAGCACGGGTAATTGATTGACGTTAACACATTCGACAAGAATTGAAATCACTTTCCAGCTAGAGGCTACTTGACTGTGAGAAAGAACTTCAGTATGGCAAGAAGGCCAGAAATCAAGCCTTTTCTCATTCGTTTCCTTTCAGAAACAACCAATCACGGTTCCCTCCTGCTGCCACGTGAGACTCGCCCAGGCACGTGGACAGAATGTGGGAGTCGGTTCCCTGACCTCGCTAAGACAGGCAAAAATGAGGCCACCTGCCCAGTTCCAGACAGGCACAGGTTGCTGGCCTCTGAGAAATGGATTTGCCAGGGTTCAGGGTCTTCCAGGCACAAGGTGGCATCTGTCTTCACAATTCTTCAGCACCCAGAGGCCCTGATGCACCTCCACTGGGGGGCACCTGGGTGTGGTTCTGCTCTAAGCTCCCAGAGCCCCTGCAGAACAATCCCCTTGACCTGGACTCAGTCAGTGGGAGGTCAGGCGGCTGGGTGGCCTGGGGAGCTCCTGAAGGGGGAGGGAAAAGATCACGGACAATCTCTCCCCTGATCCTGGACGCCTTGGGCATGGGCCCCATCAAGAGGATGAGATATTTCCACTTTGCAGATGAAGGGATGGCCTTTCCTGTAGTCGCACATGCTTTTCTACCCTTTAAAATAGCATATTTTTTAAATTGCATGTGATACCACAAAATTTCAGTACAATAAAATGTGTTCCTTGAAAAATCGACGAAGTGGGACTATTAGAGATGACGGTTTAGGTCCCCCCCACTGGGTAGGATTTTTACTTTTGAAGTACAAACATTCAAGAGAAATGCCTTTGTGCTAATCAAAATACAGCAAAGAAATCACACTCAGACCAAAATTTGATGGAATCAACTGTGAACACCCAAACAGAACACAGCAAAAGCCACAATAATGACAAAATACCACTGCACGGGGAAGGGAAAGGCATCCGTGAGCAAGACAGCCAGTGACCCTGGCTCTAACCACACCAGACACTGGACCAAATACCAGAGAAGCCAGAGCATCGCTATCACCCCAGGGGCCCAGACCACAGAACTTCAGGGACCCCTGACTAACGTCAGGAGCGTTCGAGGGGCGGCAGGCAGATTTACTTGAAGATGATCATTTCACCTGTGGCCAGGTTAACCAGTCCCCAGGCAGCTGTTATCACTAACGTACACAATAGCTAGCCCCAAGGAAGCAGTAGAAAACCCAAGAAAAAAGCTCTCAAGGACTCTCAAGGTGGAATCAAAATAACTGTGGCTACAATCCATGCTCAGACACAAAGAATCAAACAAAACAGAGCCCAGGAAGAAGTTAGAAAGACTTCTAATGTTCTCACCTTCCTTACGTCTCTCTAAATCATGCAGCCTTCTAGCATCTGTATATATTTTTCATTGGACAGCCATGCTTTTTTTCATTGATTCCCACACACATCTTCACCTCAAATCTTCCTAAATTGTCAACTCAATGTGGATCATGAAAAAAGTGGGCCTCTCCCTGATGTGACCACCTCGAGGCTTTTATGATATGATTGCAAAATTCTGCAAAATAATGGCAGAGCCCCAAGCAAAGACCACCACAGAACTGCACCTTCCATACCCTTCTGAATGGTTGCACGGTATCCAGGACAAGAGTTAAACACTAGAACAGGTGTTACAGGAAACATGTGAAGCTATTCAGGACTACTGCTAAAAACACATCTAAGGGACAAAACAGGGTGAAATGTTTAACTTAAAAAAAAGGATAAAATGAAACAAAATCAGATGAGACACAGAACGAGGAGGGAAGGGAACACTACAGTACAAGTTGTGTCTCTCCTCTCTCTTCAAACAAGACAAGCGCTGCCATGAAGAAAATGTATAGTTACCTGCATCCATATCTGCAAAGAATGGAACAGCCAGTAAGAAAAAGAAGGAACCAGAAATTCAGTGTCTCAGAGTTGGATTTTAAAAGGTTATATGGAGAGAAAATATAACTTAGAAAACTGCGTGTGAACTCTATCTTGATTAGGGGACACAGGAGCTAAGTGGTTTCTGATCATTACTGTCATAATTGCATTTAACGCAAAAAATAAAATATGGATATGTTAACTGAAGAAGTAAATGCCCAATGGCAAAAGAAATATCTTATTCTCATGCAAAATGATTATTAAATGTTTAGAATACAATATAAGGGGAAAAACATACTCAAAAATATGGTGGTGGGAATCTGAAAAGCTCATATCTGTGACTAAGTAACAATACATACAAATTACGTATAAACTCAATATCCAGATCAGAGAAACATTTGAGCAATATTTAAGGAGTACTACTGCATTAACATTTGAAAGGACAGAACTATTAGATAAAAAATAAATTCAATAGCATTTCATGGTTCTACTCTATTGCTCCGAACGCCAAAGTGAATATAGCCAGTTAGCTAAAAATACTACCGAACTATATACCTAAGGATTTTTACTGTTTAGTATTTTATTACTTTCTTGACATGTGATACATCAAAGGAATGATTTAGAATACGCTACAGAAAAGTTTAAAAAACTAAATTTCCTGAAGCTTGAGACTGCCTGCCACACAGCGTACCTTCGGGAGACTCCTCCTGGACGTACGTGCCGGTCAGGTACCGGTGCACCAGCGCTGACTTGCCACTGGCCAGGTTACCCACGATTCCCTGAAAGAGAGCAACGGACAATAGATAAGCATCATGGCATGACTCGATTCGGCAATCTGCGAATAGAGAAAGGTTAAAATGTACAGGACTCCTAAACATAATCACAACCAAGCATGGGCTGGATGGCCAAAAAGTGGCTCATTAAACCCTTCTGCTGGAGTAAAAGGGATTCCAACACCTTCAATTGACAGCTCACGTTCTCATGGGCCTTGACAGCTCTACGAGCACATCAGCACTGTTCGAACACACACCGGTGATGGCATCTTCCAGACACCATGTGTGGTGGTTACATCAGGAAAGTGTGCGGTGAGTCAGCTCATCAACATTCACTGTGTACCCTTAATATACTCACAAGGCACCGGGTTACAGGGGACACAATGGCAGTACAGAGTAATACGGGGATAAGAGGGATGTTCTGGTGCATTCCATCACGACTTTGGGTAGAATTTCAGAGCTGGGTGAGACTACTTGAAAAGAGCCACACGGGGAAAGAAGAACGTGGGGAGAGACTAGAGGGGCGAAGCAAGGCAGGGAGGAGGAGAGCAAGCCTGCATCTCTGGAACACGGGACTGTTGCAGGAATGAGAAAGAGGACAGAGCGGGCCCACGTCAAGGGGGCAGAGGTGTTCACAGTGGGTTAGAAAAGGCCGTTAGGCGTCAGGGTGATGAGAGGGCCACTGCTCTAGCAAGTGAGAGACAGCAGGTTGAAATGGACGAGGAAAACAGCAGTAACTTGCAGGCAATGGCAGCTGCATGATCCTTCTTCAGACAAAGTTTCCCTGTTAACACAGCCGGGATACCTGGACTAGAGGCGGGCAGGTCCCTCAGGAAGCCTTCCCTTGACCTGTGCTCGGGATCTCGCTCCCCCTCTGCCTTCCCTGGGAAGCTGCTAATCAACCACCTCCTTCTGTATGCTAATTCGTAACCTCCTGTATTTAATCTCCCCCCTCTAGAACTCTCCTATCTGCACTTTAGCATGATCAAATCAATTCTTTAAGAAAAACAAGAGACCTGCCCCTGGACATAGGTCCCCTTCTATGAAGAGCCTACCACCCCCTTTCCACCAGAGCCAGACTCAAGGCTATGCCTCCCCCAGGCCTACTCTCTGGCCCCCCTCCAGCCTCCACCCTAACAATCTGAAGTTCCACCTGATCGCTACAAGGATGCTGCCCCTGAGGTCACCAACGACTTCCATTTCTAAACCACCAGCCTTTCTCTGGCTCCTGACCCTAACCCAGCCCCATCACCAGAAGCTGTAGCCAAGATTCTCTTTCTTCCAACTTTCTGCCCCAGGCTTCCTCCTCGAATTCCCTGTTCGGCCCACGTGGGCTCCTTCCCTCGATCTCCTAGATTCTCTTAGATTCTTCTAGATCCTCGATCCTAACACCCCGAAGTATGCCTCACCACATCCTACTTACACTCAATAAGCTGATTCCAGAACCTCATTGTCCAGCCCCACAACGGCAAGTGCCAGGTGTTCCTACCCACCCCCACCACAACTACATAAGTTCCTCGTACACACTCGGACACCATCCACACTGCTACCCAAACCCCAGCATGGCCAAATCTTGCCATTCTCTCTCCAATCTGCTCATCATCCTTTTATGACCACATCCCCACCAGCCTCTCAGACCAGAAACCTGGAAGCCTTCCCCAATGCCCACCCCGCCCAGAAGTCACGGAACCCCTGCACTTTTGAGCAATCACATCCTCACTGTCACACCAAGACAGGCTGTGTTGTCCACTGGATCTTGGAAGCAGCTGTTAGTTCATCTCCCCCTGCAAGCTCCCCCTCTTCACCCTGAGACTATCAAAGACATCCTTTAAAATTACCACTGTGAAAATGCTACTCCCTCATTTCACAACCCTAGGAAGATTCTCACTGCCTGCAGGCCAAAGCCCAAATGTGTAGGAACAAAGAACAAATCTTCTCCCTCCAAATCCTCACACACGGCGTTGCTGTGGGCGCACAGTCCTGGTGGTAGGTCTGTGAACTTAGCACACAAACTCCGCACTCTTCCTTCCACCTGGGCACCCCTCCCTTCCTCACCTGACGGGAGTTTTGGATGGTCTCCCTGCTTCTCCTCTGCACACCCAAAAACCTTGCACTGTGACTGGGATGTTGTTGGCTCTATCTCCCACTATGCTCGGGTCCTTGAAAACCAAGAACTATGTTTCTGGATAGGGCACTCTGGCAAGGACACCAAGTCAGAATCCCTATTTTGATTACCGTTTTCAGCCCCAACAAAGAGCCTGGTAAATATGGGATGGAGAGATAGATAGAGGAATGGAGCGAAGAATGGATGGAGGGATGGATAGAGGGAGGGAGGGAGGGATGGAAGGATAGATGGATAGATGGATAGAAGAGAGGGAAGGAGGGAGATTCATTGGTGGATAAATGGATGATGATGCCAACAACTAGAAGAACAAACACAGGAGGGAACAAATTTGGCATGAGATTGCGGGATGTAAGTTAAAATTTGACCTTTCTAAAACCCTTAATCCAACCTGCCCCCCTCACCAGTCACAGCCCTTTCATGTCTCAGCTTCCCACTCCTTGCTTTGTCTTCCAGATTCCAGCTACTAAACCACATCCTGACAGGCCTTGCTGTCTCCAGGCACCTAGACCTCTCCCCATCAATCACTGCCCGAAATACTACTCCTGCTCATCGGTCAGCAATCAGTTCAGATGTCACCTCCCCTGAGAGGCCGTCCGAATGCCACAGCCTCAACCTGGCACCTCTCCTCAAGGCGTCCTTAAGTGCCCTCCTGGCTTGTGACTTATCTCTTTATTTTACCAACCTCAGTATGTGGGTATGACTCTCTCCAACACTGACAATCCCCTACGGGCAAGGACCGCATCTCATCTGTTTCCGGGTTCTCTGTACCCCAGCCTTGCCCCCAGTCCAAAGTGGACTCAACAACACTGGCCAAATGAACGAATGAATGACTCCAACACCAGTGAGTATAAATGAGATGCTTTATCTCTACACCTCAAAGGCAGACTACGTGGACAGATCCTAAATAAAGTTGTTTCCCTTCCTGACTTGACTTCTGTCTCCTTTTTACCTTGGGCCTCTATAATCTGAGAATTTCCACCTATTAATTATTCTTTTGCTCCAGGGCACCTGCTGTTTGCCAGCTTCGTGCTGAGAAAATCCAGAACAGTATGCCACAGAAGTAAATTTTTAATTAAGATTCAAGTTGCTCTTTCCCGAGGAGGAAAAGGCTCAGAATCCAGCACGGTCCCGTCCGTGCTGTCTGTGTGTGGCAATATTCCTTCCTTCTTCCACGGCAATGATCACAAAGAATCAGCTTACCCCTTAGAAGGACCAAATCAATCACCCCCGGGGGTGGAGCGGGAAGGTGCTTTATTTGGTTTCAATGGCCACCTCAGAGACCTGACGCTCGCACACCATGGGCATGATTTTAATTTGAAACACTGGCGGAAACAAACAGCCAACTGCAAGGAGGAAATAACGTAACGGACAAAAATGCTCTTTCAGCTGTAGAGCTCCACCGGGATCCATGAACTGCTACTGGAGGTAAACCGGAGAGAAAGGAATCAGTCCATTCTGGGTCCACAGGCTTTGTGGGGAGAAACGAGGTAACCCGGGTGTGAAGGTGTACTGAAAATTACAGAACTGCATCTTTCACGTGCCAACAGGTCATAACCATCAGCCCCGCATCCTCTGGGCAGCACCAAGACCTGTCAGGGCGCCATGCTCCACACCGTCACATTACAAGAGGAGAAAGAGCGTGGTGTCTTTGTAAACTGATTTCTCTATCGTCCCATACTTCACCACTCACCTGCGAAACGTGTGGTTTGCTGAAAAGGAAATCGAGGCTTTTAGTAAAAATCCCAGCTAGGAATTCAAAGAAAACATACAAATCGGATGTGACAAGTTGCTGACTGACACCCACCTGCACAGGCAAGATGTCTAAGGTATTTATTCTTTCTGCCCAGGGATAAGCATTAAGCACGCGCTGCCCGGCACACATCTCGAGTGACCTGGGTTTGGATCCACTGCAGCCCCAAAAGCAACTGGCCATTGATTATCTAACCACCACACAACTTCAGAAAACATAAGGCATGGTACCACCGCTCTTGAAAATAAAGCAAACATTCAATTGTTTTCTCTGACCAATTCCAGAAGATTTATTGCAAAATATGACATAAAAGAGCCCATTTGAGGTTTGCTATTATGTCATTTAATTGCTGTGTTTGTGAAACGGAGTCAGGAGTTCCGAGGGCACTGACCTAAGGGGCCACCTGTCTCGGGGGGCTGTACTAGGGCGGGGAACAATTGCAGTCCTGTGGACACACAGAGGCTGCCTCTGAACAAAGGACCACTTTCTATAGATGCTGAGAACTCCTTAGCACAGAAGGGATCTGCTGAGGAGGCCAAGAGGATGAGCCGCCTGCTGCTTCCACAGGGGGAGGGGCCTGGACTAGAGTCAAGCTGGCCGTCCCGCTGGGGTCTTGTCCCTCCACAAGCACAGGGGGCAGGACACAATGTCCTTCAAAAGAACTGCAGAGTCATTCACATTCCCTTATCCACAGCATGAAGTCAACCCTTCAGCAAACTCAAGCAAACTTGAACATTTCCGTTTTGGGGAATACAAGTCCATGTTGTCTTTTAACGTAATCACCCCCTACACCTCCCAGCATTTATTCCAGAAAATTACAGGCTTTTGAAATACCAGCAGAAAACAAGCTTTTGGTAGTAAGCTTCCTCAATTATGGGCTGGTCTGAACATGCGGGCTCTGGCAGAACCCTCAACAGGCTACCAAAACTGGGTCTAAAGCGGAGGGTTCCAGACTCAGTGATCCCAGCCAGTGCGTCATACTGTCAAAAGGGTGACCACTGGCCTCATGTGGCTATTTCAATGTAAATTAATTAAACTTAAGCATTTCAAATTCAGTTCCTCAGCCGCACTAGCCACACTTCAAGTACTCAACGGCCACGTGGCCCCGGTGGCTCCCTCAGTGGGCAGCGATGCCAGAGAACATTTCCATTGTTGCAGGAAGTTCTACCAGCGGTGCTGATGTGCAAGCACAAACTGCAGGCTCCAACCCCAGCTCCACCACGTACTAACTGCACCTCCTCGGTCAAGTTCTCCACGTCTCTGAGGCTCAGCGTCCTTACCTGCAAGATGGGGGTAATGACAGCAACTGGCTCATGGGGCGGCTCTCAGGATTAACTGAGACGATTACACAAAGCACTAACACACCCCTCGCAGAGTAAGTGCTTTACAAGCACAGTCATTGTCGTCATCATCAAAACACTGTTCCTGTTGTTTTGCTCCAATCGTGGAACCTAAATGGACCTTGGACTGTCTCTCAAGGGTGGATCTGAAACTCGTAAATCTTTCTGAAAAACTCGGGTAGCAACACTGCCAACTTCTCGGCCTCCATTTGACAGGTATTTCCTGAAGGTGTCCTCCAGGATTAACACATGCCAGGTAGAGCAGTTACGAAACACACAGGACAGAAAGAGGTGGCTGTTTCGGGGCCAGTCTTGCGGAACCCGGGCTTCTGAAAGGGCACTGGGACTGACGGACCCTTTGTCTCTCACAAGAAACCCGCTGGCAGGCGCCACAGAGAAAGGTCAGAGTTCGGGTGGGAGGAATGAGGGGCAACGGGAAGGAGATGGGCCCAGCCGACGACACCCAGAGATGGCAGCAGGGACAGCGTGTCAGACACCAATAGGAGGGCACAAGACTAGGCCTCTCACATGTCCTTTATTTCTTAAAGACGTGTTTTTCCTGGTCACAAATGTCATATATACTCTCTTCAGAAATCTGGATCTTCTTTGTTGCCCAATTTCCTCATCTCAGAGGCGAGAAACCTGAACGGTCCTGTCCCCGTCCCATGTCCCATGGTCCTCCACGAAGCACCCTGAGGGTGGGGCCCATGAGAAGTAGACGTCCAAGGGCCTCTGGGGACCACTGGGCAGACAGGCTAGAGCTACCGATAGAAATGTGGACCTTGGGAGAAAGGGCACACGCAGGGGAAAGAAATATTGAGAGTGAGGTGCCGGGCAGAAGGGAGCAGGCCCATGCCCGAGCCACGCTTAATCCACAGTCTGCTGAACAGGAAAGCTTACCCGTCTCCATTTTACAGTCCATCACCTGAGAAGTTTAAAGAGTACATATATACGCACACACACGTACACACATATACATGTAAATATACATATCTACACACAGATCCATCCCCCAAATGCCACTTATTTTGTAACAAAGAACATGATTGTCTAAAAGTTCTATCTGTCCCTTCCTTCCATCCTAAGGTGGGACACACAGTGGGGAGGTGCTCGAAGGTGTGGCTGCAATAGACCCAAGTCATTTTTTATAAGCCAATTTGAAGTTTTAAATAATCTCACGGTGGTTCATAATAAAGTTCATAAGAAACACAAAATTCTTCTTTTAATTTTATGCCACTACTTTGTAATACAATAAATAGTCACTTTTTTTAATGGTGAATTCCAAAGCTTGATGGCTCATTACAGAAACTTTCCGTAACATCTTGCAAAGGATGAATAAAGGCATGGGTGTGTGTGTGTGGGTGTGTGTGTGTGAGAGAGAGAGAGAGAGAGAGAGACAGAGAGACAGAGTCAGACACAGACACACACCCAGATAGACCCCCACCTGGAAGTGAGAATGATAAACGGATCCTGCCCTGCGCACACAAGGCCACACTGACTGGCTGTCCTTCAAGGCCGTTGCAGGCACACTCAGAGCTCTAGCCCCAACTGTCAGCTACAACTGGCCCCTCCCAGGGATGCACTTAGAGGCAAGCCCCTCGTCTGGGCCCCAGGAGACCAGCAAGCCCTGGGACGCAGGTTTGTGTGTGCTCACAGGTCACATCCCACCTCGTACCGAGCACCCCCTCCTGCGGGTGAGGAATGACATCCACCAAGGCCAGATGAACCACTCACCACTTTGAGCTCCGGGACAGATCGACTTAGCGTCCATTCCTGGCTATTCACAAAGGCATCTGTAAAACAGGAGGGTAAAGCAGAGTTAGATGCTATGACTTACTTAAGTGCAAGGTCAAAATGCCCCCAATGTGCCATTTCTCAAACCACAAAGACACCAAGACAGCGCAGACCAACCTCCTCACGTTGCTTCCACCCCAGAGAAGTTGCGATTTGCCAAAGTTCACACGGCCGTTCCAATTCTGTGTTCTGTCCCCTAAACCATAATGCACACTCTGTCCAACAACTCCAAAGGGGCTTTATACCTTTCCTTTTTCCCCATCTCAAACTGCTCCTGCCCCAGCCCTACAGGTGCCATCCTGTCCAGGGCGTGTGTTAAGACCCTTCTGAGTGCACACAGCTACAAGTGTGAAGAGCAAGGAGGCTCCTGGCTTTTCCAGAACTCACCTTATAGCCAGTCGGTCAACTTCTGGTCTTTTGGTTTTTCACTAAAATAGTCACTTTTCTGAAATCCTACCAACAAAGTGATTATGGTAGATGAAAACTGGATTTTGAAAATCCAAATGATCACAAAACAACAACATTTTACAGTTTAGAAGAAGACTTTGTGCTGGAGTTTTGATCTTCACAAACATATTAGATATCAAAGATCCAGTCAGGACACTTTAGGAGATGTGAGAAAGATGAGGGGTCCCAGCCACTGTGGGGCCTTCTGCAGACCCAGCCCCACCCGGTCAGCACACTGGGGGTGGCCTCCCATGACTGCCCATCTCTGCCTCTCACCCCCATGTGTGTAGGTCAAGGTGGACCCACCCAATGCAGATGACCCAAGTGACTGATTTTCTACGCCGTCCAGTTGACATTTCACATCAATGAGACCCCACAACACCACCCACACTACGTACTCATGACAGACAGGGCCAGCTGGTGAAGAGTGGCAGAAGCTCCGGCCACTACCCAGCAGAGGGCAAACAGCTCTCCTTCCAAATGGGATTCACTTTCTATATATTTTCCACAAATTCAGAAATTTCATCATTCTGTGTTATGTCCAAGAAGAAGTAACACGATTCACAAAATGCCTAGAAATCAAGAAAGGCCATTGGTTTCAAACAGACACAGGACATTTGAACCAAGCAGCTGTGGCAATGAAGCAAGTGGCAGGATCACGCAGGTCCGCTAGGGGCGTCATGGAGGAGGACAAGAAGTGCATCTGCAGGAAGCGAGGCGAACACAACCCACGGTGACACGAAAATGGGGTGTGCGGCCACGCAACCAGGCAGACACCGCTGGCCCTGCAAAGACGGAGGCAGAGGTCTGCTGATGCTCAGGAGCAGGACGGCCCATCAGAGGAAGACTCTGGGCCTTGAGGAAAGGACAGATTGATGGATTAGAAGAGATGGGAGGCCTCAAGCAGTTGGAGAAGATGGAAGGCTGATAAAGACACCCTGAGTAACCTCGAAAGCTCAGTTGGAAGGGACTGGTGTTCAACATCAGAGACGCTGGACTTTTGGGGACTTGAATACACTGCCAGTGGGCAGAGCAGGTGGGCAGAGGTGTGCCTGCAGGAGCTAAGGAAAGATGTTCACGAAAGCCAAGACCAAGAGCTGCTTCTGGCCCCACTGAAGCGAGCACACTGGGGGCTAAGTATCGGGGATACATACCATGTTGTGCACCTGACCACCCACTCTCTGGTCACCCAAGCACCACCTAACAGGCCACAGGTAAGTCATCACCTGTAAACAGATAAACATGGAAGGCAGCAGCAAGGGGCCTGACCCCTTAGGTGCTTGGCAAATGGTAACTGATGTTGTTACTAGTGAACAATGTTACTAATTAGGCGGCAAAACACCATTTTCTGTCATCAACTGCTTGGGAATGTGGCCTACAGGCCCTGAGGGGTGACCCCAACGGTCTAGGGACGACAGGAGAGTAAATGACAGTGACTCTCCCAACATGAAATGCACGCACCCAGAGTGGCCCAGGAAGCTGCCCTGTTACTGTACTTGTAGCAAACCCAATGCTGGTTAAGTAAATTTGGATACATCCATACAATGGATACTAAGTAGCCAATAAAACATTTGAAGCCTCAACATACTGAAGTGCAGGTATCTCGAGGCTATAGAGATGTAAGTATACAAGCATGCACATGTATAAAATATACACATAAGCTTGTCCAGGCTGAGAACATTTCTGGGAGAACTAAAAACTTAACAGTTGTTGATTTATGGTTTGGGAACCAAGTGGCTTAGGGACAAGGGTCGTAAGACTTTCTTTTCACTACTACCTTTTGGTATCTTTCAAATTTCATACTATCTGGCATATAAAAAATTAAATAATATGGTTTTTAACATGAATCTTAGTAGTAAAACAAAGTAGGAATTAAATTTGAGCTCCATTCATGAACGTACTGCTGATTCTTAAACACATACTACTAAAAAATTATGGTTATCACAAGCAATATTAAATATTCATTCTAAAATAGGCAGGGCTCCACTAAACAAAGACGTGATTATAGAAACACTGGAACCACGTGTGGTGCCTTTTTACTTGCAAATACATCCTCATTTGAATAGAATATATTTGAGTTCGTGACAACTCAAAGAAAATAAAAGCTTGACTTCCCGGGCCAAAAACACTCATCTTCCATTAAAAAACATTTATTTTAAAAACTTTCAACATCTCCATCATCGCCCAGTAAGAAGGGAATGCTGCCTCAGACAAGGCTAAATAAAAAATAACAAAGATTTAGCAGAAGACTTACAAAGCAGGATACTCCTTTATCTTGTTTATCGGGACTTTTCTGTGGGCCGGACACGATGCTAGATGGGGGCTAAAGAAACGATGCTAGATGGGGGCTAGAGAGACAAAAGAGGTGCAGCCTCCCCTGGAAGAGCTCATCACAGGGTGAGCCGGGTAGGGGCAGGGCAGGGGCTGGGGCAGACCAGGCTGAATGCCCTATTTCAAGTTCCATGGTGCAGCAACACTGAAAGAAAAAGCATGCTTTGGGGGAACACACCTGGGAGTGTGAGTGTGTGCATGTGTGTGTGTATGTGCACACATGTAGGTTCCTGGACCAGCTAGAATCAATAGTCACAGAAGACGTGTCTCATGTCAGAAGACGCCATTCTGTGCCTCACTCAACTCCTCCACTTGGAGTAGAATAAAATTAAGAAAATGCATTCCCATGCACTGGCTTAAATGCTACTGAATTGGAATTTACAATAAAACACAGCCGGTCACCACTGACTGACTGCGTTTAGCCTGTGAATAACACTAAAGCTCCTCCAGCTCTCGTCACTGAGGGTCAGGAAGGCCCCAGGGTGCCACGGGTAATCCCTAGCACTGAAGACATTTCATCGTGTCTTACCATGAACACGGCACCACTTCAATTACATTTTATTATTTAAATTTGAATCATAATATGACAAAAAACTCCAAGATTAGGGAACACGAAGTGAAGAGGAACTTTTATCAGGGGTAAAAACCCCAAACACTTAGCTTCTTTGGAACAGAAATCAGAAGGTGGTCAGAGAAAGGACAGGGCCTTGCAGGTGACGGTCAAAACAGATCCACCGGGACAGGGGCCCGAGGACACAGGGGCTGGTTCCACAGAGAGGTGGAAAATCAAAGTTACTGAAGACTAGGGGGCAATGTTATCCATTAAACAGACCTTCTTAGCTCTAGTTCTTCTGAGTTGATGACCAAAATATTTGAAGTTGAAGGAAAACACACCAAATCCTGTCAAACTGGTACAGATCCCCAGGTCATACTCATGGTGTATTATTATTTTGGTTCTTAAGAAAGGGAATTCTAAATAACTAAATGTGGATGCCAGGAGAATTCCTTTCTAATTTAACCCTGTATCCAGATCAAGTCCAATGAAGCTCAGAATGTGAAAATGCTTTGTAACCACACCAATACACACTGCTGTGATGCAGAGCAAAGAAGCTGCCAGAACTACACTTTCAAAGGCAAAGATGCTCGGGGTTTGGACAATTAATGCTGAACAACAAGAAAAGTGAAGTTCAAAATACCTGGGTCATCCATTATGGCATCTTTAGTAGTTTGTTTGTTTTGCTTACCTGTATTTTTTCACAATCAACTTTCATTAGTCTCAATAGTCTTTTTAAATATACAATTAAACAGAAGTGAGCGGCGCTGCCCCAACCTCACCTGCAGTGACGAGAGTGAGGTCAGCTGGCCTTGGCTGTTCCGAGTCAGGTAGGAGAATCGAGACACTAACGTATGCACGACACAACCTTTTATTCCTGCTTTGGTCTCCAACACTCTTGACTAAACTGGTTAGTGAGTAATAAACACGTTTATACACAAGCCACATACATGGCGACGACATCACTCGAGAGCGGCTTTGGGGTTTAAGCCAGTCCCTGGTACTGCCCGGCTGAGGAGGACACAGGAGAGTGACTGTCCGCTGGGGTGGAGGGCTGGGCTCCTGCTAACTACCACCAGCCTTCGCTCCCACAGCTGCCTGAACACTAGGGTCTTGCTCGGGCACCTGACGTGGCACACCTTCACGAGGGCCATGAGGATTTCACCCCCCATAAACTCCTGCTCTTCATTCTGAGTGCCTGTGTGACTCTGGACTTTTTAGGACATGTGACCACGTGCTGCCTTTGAAACAGGAGGAACAACCAACACCGGGAAGAAAACCCCTTCGCAATCATTTGGCGGGTCTCCCTCTCCTCCAAGGAGACCTCCCTCCTCCCCATTAGCTGCTGTTTCCACCCTCCACTTCTTTTCCAACCTCAGAAATGTGTGGAGAGGCCAAAAGCACCCCTGCACCTGTGTCAACCTGGCTTTCTCCTACTGAGGAGCGGGGCCGGCAGAGCTGGGTCTGTGGATCTGCAGGGCATGGGCAAGAAGACAGCCTTCCACAAGACTGGCTCAGACAACGTGGACGTGTAAATAAAGACCACCGTCCACGTATCAGCGAAAGGAGCCTCGACTCTGAGGCTGCCCTGCTCTCCTGGCCCCTGACCCGAGCCTGCCTCGGTATCCCTGACCGCACCCCTGTATCATGACACAATCACATGCACTCAGCTCGTCTTTGAAACTAACAGACTGAACCCTCTCCAGACGACACGCAAAGACTGGACTCCTTGAGGGCTCTCAGGAAAATGTCTTATTTGCTTGCCCCCAGACATCCCGACGCCCCTTTCCTGTTCTTTTAGAAGAGAGAGCGCTACAAAGGACTCAAGGCTTATTTCAGAGCAAAGGTCCTCTCCACAGCATACAAGCTGCTTCTCTGAACCACCAGAGACAAGCAAAGAGGCAGCGAGGCTGTTGCTCCCGAGCCTCCCCTTCCAGGGTCACCTCCGGTCCCGCACTGGCTACCTCTCAGTGACAACGACAAGACTCTGGACCCCACAGAACGCAAACACCCATTGAGGCTGACAGATGAGAACAGACCTAGACCATCTGGGGCAGGGAGCTACAGGGAGAAACAAGACAAACTCCTAACAAAGCTATCCAGTTGTTTCTTTTTACTCCCGGGAGAACTGTTGATTTCCCTTGCCCAGGAATTTCTTAAAATTCATCCTGACTACAAGTTCCCTTCATTCTCCGCTTGCTAATAACACGAATTGAGGGACTCAGCTCCAGGTCTGTTTTCAAAAATATTCATATGCAGAATTTAATCAGGAAATTTAAGGTCCTCGTTATACTACACACAAAGTACGTACTCCAATTTGAAAGCCGGAAATGTTCCTTTTTCGAAAAACCCCCTCGGACCAAAGAGCAGAAGCACAATGTGTATGTGTGTGTGTTGGGTGGGGGGGGGGGGGGGGCACACGCCTGATTCCCAGCTGCTTAGTTAGCTCCTGGCTGCCCATCCGGGATCACGGATTAATCACTGAATTCCTAAATACCAGGAATGCAGGTGAAGAAACGTTCCAGCAAATAGACAAAATTACAGTAATTCTGTCATTAGACAGAAAGCCTCTGTTTTCCCCTGTGTGCTACGGTGTTATTTTGTATCATTACAGCACCAACTCTTTCCACTCTCTTTACTTGACTTGAGGTATGGAAAGTCAAAAATTCAAGTCTTGAAACTGACAGGATTTTGCAAAGTAGCTGAGAAATTTTATCCTGTCCTTCAGCATTTTCCTCCAATATCTCAGAGTTTATTTAATTGGAGAGTATGAAGACTGCTACAGACAACATTAACCTTTTCGTTCCACCAACAACCAGGAACACAGGGGTTAAGATCTGCCAGTGAAATTACCCCTTCGTTATGTCCCATTTCCGCTGAGCCTGGACCACACAGTTACACCCTGACCTTCCTTCAGAAAAGCATCAAAGCTGTAGTCTGACTTGCTTCTTGTTCACTTCATGCTGAAAACCAGCATTATGTAAGAATATACATAGGACTTGACTGGCATAACAGTACATTTCAATTAAAGTAATCAGTTATTAAGGACAATTTATTAGCATATCTGGTGGGGGGGGTGTTGAAATTACAATAAAAATGGATATGTTTTATTTTCTCCTGGTCCTCCTGCCCCGCCCTGCCCCTCCCATGGACACTGATATCCTCCTCCCTAAACAAGAATGCGAAAGATTCTTCAAGAGCAAAGAAATTACAATGAGTAAAAATACAAGTCTTCTTTACAAAACGCAATCAAATCTCTTTGCAATACTGGCAAACAATGCAATTTTTCCATCACAATTAATTTGGTTGGAGACAAATGATGTCAGTAACTTATAAAAACACTTTAGACAGAAAACTACCCACATTATATGTGACTTTACCATTGTCTATGTGACAAGCAATGACAACCCTGTACACACGAATGAAGCATGCAGAGAACAGAATACAGCGTTTCCCTTGAGTTTTACGATTGACCTCGGTGAGACGGATGACCATCTCCTGAGCCCTCGCTGTGCCCCAGGCTCCTTAAACACCACACCAGCGTATGGGTAAGGTTCTCACCTCTCCCACCGCAGGGCACAGCTGGAGAGGGCCAGTGACTTGCAGCAGGTCACCCCGGCAACCGAAGCTTTTAAATCTCTCCCTCTTTACCTGCCATGCTCCTCGAAGAAGAGTGCTCCCCGCCCCACCTTGCCTCAGAGTCACCTGGGACTCTTGGCAAAACTGGAGACAGGTGAGCGTCAGCCAGGACTCATCCCCCAGAACTTCAGAATCTGCATTTCTAACCAGCTCCCCATAGGATTTCTTTACTCTGACTCCATCAGTTTTTCAAAATTTGCTAAGCAGAGGTTGCAGATGTAAAATTTCAACATCAGGAAATCAGACTGTGGATGATGGGAGCCCTGCATCTCCCACCTGGCCCTGCCCGTGCCGATGTCCAGGGCCCTGCGGCAGAGGCAGATCCAGGGGAGACAGAGGGAACTCCATGCCAGGAGTCATGGTGGACAGTGACCTCGGTAACCTTCCGAGTCTCTCTAACACTGTTTCCACAAGGGTAAAATGGAAGTGCTTCTTTCCTACTCAGAGAGATGACGGAGCCCCTCGTCTAGCAAAAGGCCAACTACCTAGGTGGAAGCCCTGCCTCTGGGGGTGCGATTAAAGAGCAAGACTTCAGGTACCCGTTTCCTGGGTGCCGGGGCTGCTGGGGTGGACACTCACTACCTGAGTTCACTGCCTGCGTCAGGGCCACAGGTGAGCCTGAAATAAAGTGGCCCAAAAAGCACTGATCAAGCAACGAAACCACAGTGATGAGCTACCGTAGTTCTAAGCAACCCGGTGAGGAAAACCAGCTAAAAGGTATTGTCGGTTACTTTCAATGCCGGGACAACTTATATCACGTTGAACCACGTGGAACTGCTGTTTGGTAGGTCGAAAGTGGTCGAAAAATGGCCACTTCATGTGGTTGACCCAATAGCACGAGAATGCATAGAAAAAAATGTACCCATGCGGCATGATTACCAGTACATGTATTATCAGAAATTCTGCAGAGTTCTAAAATAATCCTGAAAATACCTATATTCATTCTATCTTAGCAGAAAACAACAGAATGAAATGAGCAGAGCAAGAGGACCACGATAAACCAGGCGCTCTCTCAACAGACTTGAACCGAGATGACGACACCCCATCCCCTGGGTCCCCACCTGCGCAGCCTGTGAGAAGCCAGCTCAGTTTCCACTCAGGCCTCCATCTCCACAGCTGGCACTGTGTCCTTCCTCAGGGTCTCAGAGCCTTCAGCTAAAAGCTCCCCGGCTTTCTTCATTAGACAAGGGAGCTGAAATCTCATCTTCAGTATATTAAACCAGCCATCCTTTGGGGCGAGGGCTCACTCCCCAGCAGAGCTGTGGACTCATTTCTTCCTCCAAATTATCAACCAGAAGCACAGCATGTGGCCACAATTAGAACGACTTTATGGTCTCTCCCTCCCCCTTATTCCTGTTTGGCTCCGATGACCACAAATAGACTTTCCAGACAAACCTCGTGAAATGATACACAAGGGTAAAAGAAAGGAGCCTGAAATTGCAGGTGAAATTTTTAAAACATTATCTCAGGGATTGAGACATTTAACTCGAAACTAAATTTCACGAGGATTTTTTAAAAAATATTCTTTTTAGCCACAGAAAAGCGAAGGAGCATTTATTTTTAGTTGAAAGCATTGATAATTCCAACCTATCAGTGGAAACAACAATGGGAAAAAGCAAAAGCATATCCACAGAGAACAGGAGCGTTGGCGGAGACTGCGGCTCCCATGGCAGTGTCATTTCTGTGCTGGGGAAGGAAATGCACATCCTTAATAAAATACAGAAATCCATTTCAATGCAGCAGAAAACAGCCACACTGCAAACTGGCTAATACATAATACATCGATGACTCTCAAAAGGAGGACTTAACGGAAGCTCACTGCACAGTTTTCCACAGTATAATTTAATTTCTCATTTGAAAATCTTTGAACCTCTATGATAAATGGAATAAAGCATAAACCTTTGGGATACCAAATTCTTTCTAGGCTTCTCTAGAAGGTCAGGTTGCTTTTCAGTGGCCTCAAAGATGCACAAACAAGAGTTTCCCACCCCACATTCCCTGACAGCACTCCCCCTCCGAAATTGGCCCTCCCAGTGCAGGATGACATGCGCCAGACCACCAAGATGCCCCCAATCCCACCACCGCAGACACGGCCAAGCCATGGCCTGCGATCCCAAGCATCTTTCCCCTGAGCCCTGATGTGACTCACTAGTCCTTCACAACACCACCAGCATTTAACTGGGTCTTTTCGCTTCTCCTCTAAGGAACCGCACAGGCAATGCTGCCAGCCCAGATGAGCTCTAGGGGATTCACAAGTTTTAAACTTCTCAGAGGATGGATGATACCTTTTGCCGACATTTTCCTCAACAGTGTTCCTAAAGGCTTCATACGCACGTTATTCCAGAACTCTCTGAGAACACCAGTGTTGTGCTGGGTGTGTAAAGAACAGCTTAAAAGATTCATGTCTGAGGATAAGGACAGTAGAGGGTGTGAGGATTTGAGAATGAGAACGCAGGGGAAGAAAATTTTCCTTTCCTTCTTCAAATATGGAAATAGACGGCTACCTACAGCCTCGAGGGGAGCAGGGGAGCCACTTGCAAAGGTCTCTTGGGGACAGCTCCAATAGTTTCACGTTCTGTCTTTCCTTCAGAAGGACACGCATTTCATTAGCTGACACTGCTTCAAAACATTTTATTCATAAATAACTCAATCATCCTCAAACCCATGACCCGATTCCATCTTCCATCTGATTCCAGTTTCATTGTTATAAAACCAGGGTGATGATGGGTTTTGTTGCAAATGTCTTTCCAGGGCAGGCTTTGGATCCCCAGGCAGGATAACACCACCGTCCTAGCTCTTGTTGACCTGAGACAGAACATAAGCATCTTCACAGTCACAGACAACAAGTCTGTCTCCAAGCTCAAACCAGGGGCCTTCTCTCAACACTGGAGTCCCTAGAAGAAGCACCCAAGAGCAGGCCTCCAAATACTTTCTGCTGCGCCCTCGGGACTTCTGGTGAAGCATCACATCCTGCTGTTTCCTTATTTCAGCTGGGGTCTCACTTCCAGTTTTAACTCCCAAACCTCAACAGCTTGGCAGCGAGTTTAGACACCTTCACTGCACGATGCTGGAGGAAATGCAGTCTTCACAACACCTTGACTGCTAACTAAAGTCCATGGAGAAAGAACGGCGTACCATCCACGTGATGACAGCGCCGTCCCGAAAACAGAAACTATGTGCGAATTCGGGTTTCTAATTATGTTAACCCCTCTGGCGGCAGAATGCAATCTGGACGCGATTGTTCACTTTTTGGAAGGTGTTTCACGGCTCTGATGAGTACATTTTGGCCATGAAATGCTTAGGGAAGAAAGAGGTAAATATTCAATCAAGTATTTGGGGATCCCATTTAACCAGAGGCAATTCAAAGGGGTCACAAAACTTTTGGGGAAAAAAAAGTACATTCAGTTTTAAATATATATATTCGGGCCACAAGCTACAATGTTACAGAAAGTCAGCCCCAATTTCCCCTGCTAAACCTAACACTGCCACCCAAAACCTTCTTATATTTCAGCTTTCTACACCAAGACACCCCCAAACCAAAGACACTGCTCGAGTTTACAGGAGGCCTCCCTGGCCCCTGGCCCCAAACCAGCCTGACTCAGCCTGTCTTTGTTCCCACGTCCCGGCAGTAACACCTGACAGTCCCACCCTGCCCAATGCTGGGAAAGATGTGGGGGCAAGGAAGGCCCAGGAATGAGTCTGGAGTCTTGGGATGCCTTGCCTAACCTGAGTCATCTCCATCCTTCCTTCCACAGAAGCCAGGGGTGAGGCCTTGTCAGAAGCCCACAGTGATCCAGGCCACCACCATCGCCCACTGGCCCAGAGACCAGCCATGGGGACAGGCCTCCCTCGTGCTTCTTTCTCTTCTCCAGAGCACCACTTGTTCAAGGCTCACCACGGGGTTTAACACGGAGTAGACATTCAGCCTGTACTTCGCGAGGATTTATGGCTGAGCCTTGGGTAACAGCTTCCATAAAGTGGGAAGGTTAACAAGACCTTTAAAACTATGGCTGGTGTGATTAATAACTATGAAACGATATTGCCACCTACCACACAGGGCTACTATAATGAAGTGTCCCTGAGACAACGACCCTAGGAACACACTGAGCCGTGGCCCCACCACTAAAACCCCAGCTGTCACGGCTAAGGACACACAGTCTCCTGCCAGTGGCTCCTGGCACTTCTAAGAAGCAGAAGAACCTGGTCATCTTAGAGCAAAGTCAGAATCCTACAGTTTACAGGATTTAAAATTTTAAACAGTCTTTAAGGATTCTTTAAAATATTTTAACACTTGAAATTGCAGAGTCCTTGAAAATGAAAATACTGAAATAAGGACACTTTTATGAAAAGGCATGAGTCAGAAATTGCCAGAAAAAACAAAATCAGTAGGTTAAATTCACAGCTATTATTCTGAGATGTAAAAGCAGACAGTTCTGTTTTTGCAAATGTTTTTCCTATTGAAGTCTGAGCAGACACACATATTAAAAGGTAATTTCTATTATGCAACTTAGACGCCAGGGGTAGGCAACAATCAATTTATCTGTGGAAGTTAAGACAACACTGAAATAAACACGAAAATTTTCCCTGGTTAAAATAAATACTGAAGAAAATAGGAGAGAAGGCTTGGATATTTACAGTTCATATGCTGAATTTCTGTCAGTCCCATGCTGGATATAATTGGGCCTGACAGTTTTAATTCCATAAAGAATTGTAAACAGTCAGTAATATTTTTTAATTCATGGTGCAATTAATGTGTATAATAAGAGATGGCTTGATAACAGAGGACAACGAAGCCAGAAGATGACCACAGAATGTGCAATCAGAATTAACCCTTTCTCTACTGCCCCCGAATTTCAGCCAAAACAAACGACTAAGAGGTTGGCCGGAGGAGCGAAGGCACAAGATCCTCAGGGCCTAGGATCACTCCTGCCCAACAGCAGGGACAAAAGGCACAGAGAGGACACTCTGCCTCTGTCCCCATCGCCTGTCCATCAGCGAGAGAGAAACATCACTCCATCCAGGACTGCAAGGAGTCATGGGTAGGTGGGTGCTGCTGTGGTCAACCTTTTCTGAAGGTGCTTCACGAGGACTAACTACGTGAAATACAGACAGTTAACGAGCAAACCAACACTTCCCCAGCTTGGTTCAAATCCATACTCTGCAAGGAACACCAGGGCAACTTCCAGCAAGTCAGTTAGTCTCTCGGGGCCCCTTTCACCTGTAAAATTCAGTCCCTTCTGGCTCTCACATCCTAGAATCTTTTCTTCTAGGAACACCCTTCCAGGCAGACCCATAGCCAGCTGCTTGGGGGCCGTGCCAGCTTCTCTCTCTAATGGGCCTCTGCTGACCAAAAGAGGGGTTTCAGAGACCCTGGATCCTTTACATGGCCTCGTAGTGCCTGTGGCTAAAACAACCCATGACTTAATGTAGACAAAAGCAAATCAAAACCAAAAAAAGTTGGGATATTTCTCTTTATAGGGTGGAGACATGTTCATCTTGAGAGTTAACGTGAATGATTTTTCTTTTTCCCTACAAATAAGTCTGCAGGCCATGCACAGGAAATGGGCAGTGATTTCGTGGTGCCACTAGCAATTTTGTGGCTGCATTACATGATTAGAATAAATACTGCCCATCAGCTTGTAATGCCCAGCAAATCTAATCACGGTCCTGGGAGGAGCGCTGAGCCGGCTGACAAACGGATCCATCTCCCCTCTCGTGGGCGTGGTCCTGGCCTCCTGTCCAGCAGACTACGATCAGGCTGCAAAGTGCAGAAGCTGAACTTAAATGAGCTTAAATCAGCATACTTAAATGTCCACTGAGCCCTCCAGGACCTCACATGACTCCTGGGGACCCCTCGGTCACTGACATTCGGGGTTAACTAATTAGAATTAGTTAGCATATAAACAAGTGCAAAGAATGTTGTCTGGAATTATATTCAACTAATCTGATAGCAGTGGCTGTCTCTGAGGAGTAAGATGCCGGGGGATTTTCTTTCTCTCTTTTACCGATTTCCATCCTGTTTTAATTCTTTACCATGGGCATGTATTATTTTTGTAATAAGAAAAGGCAACAGAAACACCTCAGACAGGACTAGTTCCTTTTTATGCCTCTCAGAACCAGAGGAGTGTGAGATGACTCATCCACGTGGAAATCAAGGTGGCAAACCATGAAGCCTTTAACGTCAGCCTCAACGTCTGAGCATTGAACAGCATAATTAAGGAGGAAAATACAAGGAGTAGGTCCCCATTGTTTCTGTCCTTCTTAGTCATCAGACTACAAATGTCAGATTCTTACCTGGTTTTGAAATTACGAAGACCATTTAACAGTAAAATAATAGACATAAGATAGATATAGATTCCCAAACTATGGGGAGCTGGTCATCATCTCCCACCCACCACCACTATTCTCTGCCCGTCAAACGCAGTTGAATGCCACCGTGGGAAACGCAGGCTGCAGCAGGAGCCTGTGCCGGGCGCATGGTTAATGCCATGCAGGTTAAACTGGGAAGAAGAAATCTGGTTCCCCAGGCATCCTGGAGCTTCTTCAACTCCTAATACTTTGTCCTCTAAGTCTGAGATGTGTTTGCTTTCTAATCACACCTAACTTGTCAGGGTCCCCACATGTACACACAAACAGGGTGAGGCGGGCAGGACATGTCCCGAAACGTCCAAAGGAGATGCCTGAGCTAGATGAAGAAGAACAAATGACCCTGGGAACCAAGAAGTTGCACAGAAAGAAGGTTCCTGATCTTTTTATTCCTTATTCTTTGTATCACTAAACTTAAAGGGAAACAGTCACCTAGTCATACTACTACTAAAACCAGAGGGTGATTTCTGTTACTTTTTACAAAATGTTCACGATATATTTGCAAAAGTAGTAGACACCCAAACTGCCACGTTTTCCAAATGGAAAAGCCAGTAACTACCCGCTGCTGGGTAGTTACAGTAATGCAGAGAAACCAAGATGACTTCTGGCAGACAGATGATTTTCTGCATGTGAATAAAAGGCAACTAGTGATGTTGAGCATGTTTTCAGGTGCCTGTTGGTCATCTGTACGTCTTCTTTGGAAAAATGTGTGTCCTCTGCCCATTTTTCAATCGGATTTTTTTTTTTGATATTGAGTTGTATGTGTTTTCTATGTATTTTGGACATCAGCCTCTTATCAGATATGTAGCTTGCAAACATCTTCTCCCATACAGTAGGTGCCTTTTTGGTTTTGTTTTGTTTTGTTTTTTGTCTTTCGTGAGGAAGACTGTCCCTGAGCTAACATCTGTACCCGTTTTCCTCTATTCTGTATATGGGATGCTGCCACAGCATGGCTTGATTAGTGGTGAGTAGGTCCACGCCAGGGATTCAAACCCGCAAACCCCGGGGCCGCTAAAGCAGAGTGCACGAACTTAACCACTACGCCAGCAGGCCAGCCCCAGGTGCCTTTTTGTTTTGTTCATGGTTTCCTTCATTGTGCAAAAGATTTTTAGCTTGATGTAGTCCCATTTCTTTATTTTTGCTTTTGTTGCCCTTGCCTGAGGAGACATATCTAAAAACATACTGCCAAGACCAATGTCAAAGAGCTTACTGCCTATGTTTTCTTCTCGGAGTTTACGATCATTTCGTAATGTAAAAAAAATCAAATCACTATGTGGTACACCTGAAACTAATATACTATTGTATGTCAATTATACTTCAATAAAAAAATAAAACACTGCAACAAAATCCTTATAAAAAAAGGTAATTAACATCAACTCTTGGTTAACTCTTCTATTTAATTTCTACATCCTCCTACTAGGATGGCAAGTACTACTCCTTTTAAGGAGAGATTTCAACAACACCCTCACATGACCAAGGTGCCCGGCGCCGTCCCTCAGTGCCTGGCTGTGGGGAGTGTTGCTGGTAGACCAGTCTAAGCTGAGGTTGCCTCCCAGTGACTGCCCTTGGCTGAGGAGAGTGGTGTAGCCCAAGGACACGACTCCTGGAGGGCACACCACCTGCGAGCACAGGATGGTAATGGGGATAAAGGTCCAGCTCCCTTGCCTACCTTAAGGCAACTCTGAGAGACATCCACGTCCAGAGGCCTCCCCTGCCTACGTCCTGAGGGTGCCTGAACCCCTCGTGGAGACTGCACTGCAGCCCAAAGCTACCCTCCTTCCAGTCCTGCTGCCTGAACTCCCCCGTGGGTGGGCGTTCTCCCCTCCCCCCCGGGTGGGCGCTCAAGAGCGGGCCTCAGGAAACGTCCTACCCTCAGGAAATGTCTCCTCCTGGCGCCTGCTTCCTAGGCAGCTGACCTCCGACAATGGCCTCACCAACTGCTGGTAACTGCTGCAGAGTACATACAGAGCCCCCACCAGGAAGGGGCCCAGACCACACCTGACCCGGTGAGCACCTGAGTCTGACACTGTGCAGACACGCTGGCTCACAGGTAATGGCACCTTTCCCGTTCAGGTGCCAGTTCCCTGAGGCAGCCACCCACAGCAGTGCGTACTATTCACTCACTGACTCATTCATTCCCCCAGCATTTCTGGAGCTGGGCACCGTGCCAAGAACTAGTGAGATATCCATGACCAGCTCCAACCTGATCCCGTCCTCGAGGAGTGTCAGTCTAGAGCAGACAAGCCCACAAACAGATTCATAAGGATGGGCGGTGATGGTGCTGGGCAGGAAACACAAGGGAGCCTGGTAAAGGGCAAGTGAGACAGGCTGGCTGGGGGAGAGTGACAGGAAGGCATCTCTGAGGGGCTGGCATGTTAAGTGCTGGGACCTGGAGGATGAGGAGCAGCCAGGGGAAGAGACATCAGCAGGGGGGCAGTGCCCAGGCCAGAGGACAACTGAAGAGAGCGGGGAGGGGAGCAGGATGAAGTTCCGCTTGATGTTGGGGTAGAGTTTGGGTTTTATCATAAAGGCAGTGGAAGCCACCTGGTGGCTTTTAAGGTGAGAAGATGACGTGAGTCATACTTTCTGGCTGGTGTGTGAGACCCAGCTATAGAGGGCAGGCCAGAAGGCCCCTCCTGCTCTCTGTGGACCCAGGCAGTACAGGTACAGAAGGAGAAAAGTAGATGGGAGAGGACGAGTGGGAGAGGGAGAGAAGGAGGGAGGGAAGAAAAGGGCATGGGGGAAGGGGGAGGGGAGGGAGAGGGGGAAGGGCACAAGGGAGGGGGGACAGGGAGGGCAAAGAGGCAGGAGGAAAAGGAGGCAGCACTCTAGAACCACTGAGGGACCAGACGCAGGAGGAGGAGGCCAAGTGTTGGGCTGACAGACAGATGGAAGGTAGACGCCATGTTCTGATATGGGGGAGAGGCCAGAGGAGCAGGTGTGGGGGCAGGGGACGTACCTACATGAAGATGTCTACACGCACTTGTGATGATCCTTGGGCATGCAGGGGTTGGTCCCACGTGGTGCCTGCCAGGAAGCCCCCTCAGTTTTTGGTTTTGGATACATAAAACATCTTTTGCAAAAGCCCCTTGGATGGATATTCAAAATCAAACTCCACATGCATGGTTGGCATCTGAACTTTCTTTGTTTGGCTGATTTACATCCTCTGAGGAAAGCTCTGTGATTTTGGTAACTCATCTATCTTGCAACTAGATAACCAGCTACCTAGCTACCACAATGGTACTTATTCCTTTAAGTTTCACAGTACTTTGGCATATCTGTTTCTACTAGGAAATTTAATTGTGCATCCCCGCTTTGCCTCCAAGTTCCCTGGATGTCATCATTCCCAAAGCTTGGTCAGTGCTGCATCCCAGCGGGTGAATGGGGGGCAGGGCAGGGGAGGGGCAACGTGATGGAGACCACAGTGAGGACAAGAAGGAAAGGAAGTGAGATGCAGGTCCCCAGAGCAAGGGGCCCCTCAGCTCTCTGCCTTTGGGGGCCTCTGCAGCTGTGAACCCACAGCCACAGGTACCTTTTACTGAGTCTTCCTTTGGTGCCACCATGCAGCATGTGCCGACACGTGACCTTGCTGTGGTCACATCATTTGATATTATTTGATCGTTTTAGACCCAGAGTTGCTGTGTGGCAGGGGAGAGAGGAGAAAGAGGTGAATCACAGACCCCCCAGCGCCCCAACCGGATGGTGGCACATCTCCAGTGATTATCTTTAACTTGAGGTGGTAAGCAGATTTTGAAGATGTGTTAATGTACTTCTGCTTATTGCAATGGAAATGTGTAAAAATTCCCACCTCTGAGAGCACGTCACCAGCAAGCACAGCCTTTGCAAAGGTTCCCCTCCCCTCCCTCGATGAACAGCAGCAGAATCCACCTGCACACACACTGGTCTTTCCACAGGGCAGCCCTGGGCCAGGTGCACTTAGCAACTAGTACCCCAGAGCCGGGGTCCCTCAGAGAGGGGCAGACTTCTCTGAGCCCCGCCTGGCCTAGGGAATAGGATTTGGGGGGAGGGCAGAATCTTCTAGTCAACAACCCCCACCCCAGTGCTCCAGCACTCTAACCTGATGCTCTGAGATCCCACGATCACAGCCCAATCAGAGAAACTACCAGCAGTCAGCGACTTCCCAGAAGGCTTCTGGCATATTTAAAATAGCCACGAATCCATGCCAAACTCTGTAGGCCCAGACTCAAAGTGTTTACAGGGCTGGATTTAGAACTCTGAAAATAAAACCATTGATTTGGACTTCTCGAAACCAATACTACGACTGGACTAGAGGGGTAAAAATCATTTGCAAAGAAAAAACATAATTTTACTCAAAGATACCGCAAGAGCAGCCAAATTTCAAGACCAACGAGCCCACCCCAAACAGAGTGGAGTCCACCGAGTACGAAACCTGCATCTCTCCCGAGAAGAGCCCGGGATCTGGCTGCCTGGCCTCGCACAGCTCCTGGGACAGCAGAGCCACAGTGACAACCACCAGTCTTGGAATCTGTGTGCCTGCTAAGGCTGAGGTATTTACGCCATCCATCCTCCTAATCAAGAAGCTAAGAATAAGCCACACCTTACCTCCTAGTTATCACTTTTATTTTAAAGTAAAACCTGTGCCTAAATGTTTCAAACGTATAAAATCAAATGTTCCAATTTGGGCTCTGCCTCTGCAACAAAATGTAACCTTGGGAGCCAGACTTGCAGGCCAAGAGCAGGGGAGGCGAGGGTGCCTGGGAGGGGCTCCCCTCCTGCACCTGCCTGCAGCAGCTGCAGCCTCAGGAGCCCACCTGCCTCGGGCCAGGTGCCATCTTCCAAAAGAGTGGGGGTCAGAGATGGGAAGCGGGGAGGGTCAAGGCCCTTCCAGCTCTAACTTTCTGGGGTCATTTGTTTCAGAAATGTGTACTGAAGTCCTCTGAGCAGAAAAAGTGAAGCCACCGCACCAGCCCACAGTGTGGGTCAGAAAGCAAGATCCCTGCTCAGGAAGAAATGAGAGAAGCACCTTTGGACCCATCAGTGACCGGAGAGAAGGGACATGGCTCAACACTGCACAAAAACCAGGAGTGAGACCAGAGGCTTCCAGTTACCCATGAATTTACCATTATAATACCATTTTCATCAAACATACACAACCACTAGATAAATTTACCACCAGATAAAATGATTCCAGGGAAAATAAATACAAGAAGCTTTTTTTAAAACATTGTAAATGCCACTAAATATTCTCAAGTGCTCAATACAGTCCAGAAAGCGAGGTATCCAGCGTGATATCTCAGCTCTGGCGACTCCCAGGCAGGGGGCGCAAAACTCGATCTCACTGCCCACCTGCTCCGACAGCATCAGCCTCGGCCCTGCCAGGCAAGCCTCCACAGGCACCATCCGACACAAGCTCACAGGCGTGCGAGACAATCCACCAACGTCCCAGCTCTACGACTACTCTAGAAAAAAGTAGAAATCGCAATACAGTGGAAATGTTACTGATCTTGCATTACGTGGGTTTGAGGAGATGGAGGAGGCGGGTTAGGGAAGATCCCTGTGGCGGCCTGCCAGTTTGAGGTCCATCGGTCTGAAATGACAAGGAAAGGAGGAGGGCAGTAGAGAAACAGAACTGAGACCTTCGGAACCTGCACAGGACAAGACCACAGCCACCGTGCCGTGATCTCCCTGGGGCTGACAAATGCACCACCACTTTTCTGCACAAGCTACTCCACCTACTCTCTGCGCGGTCCAAAAATGTGCTGTTCTGGGGCTATATGGAGACATACTGCAATGCTAATTTCTGCCCACTAAGGAAGGCGTCCGATGCTGTGTCAGAGACTTGAAGAGCCTAAGCAGGGCAACAAGATCATGCCGTGCCGTTCGACGGGCCATGCAGTGACAAGGACACAGCAACCTCACTTTTCCCATCACTCCTGCTCTAGCTCCCAAGCGCCCAGGACCATCTCAGTGTGGCAGGGAAAGAAGAGGAGCGTGTCGGGGTGTAAGCAGGGTTGTCATCCACTGAAGGCAGCACGGTGGGCTAACAGCAGGAGCCCTGGAGCTCCTGACTGATGGGGCAGCCCTGGGCTTATTTCTTAATCTCTCTGTCTATATATGTCTATGTAGATATCTCTCTGTAGATAACCAATTAATCCTACTGATCTATGGGACAATGATCTACTTCACAGGGCTGCTGCTAGAATCAATGAATCAACATACGCAAACACTGCACAGGCATGGCTACTGCTGCTGCTACTGCCTTATTGGGACACAGCAACAAAACCAGTCTAAAAATAGGCACCACCGGTCTATGCCTCAAATACCAGTTCGGTGGCAGGAGTACCAGACTGAGGGGCAGGAGGCAGGACCTAGGACCCGCCCTGTCGTTTACCCCCTCTGCTCCCTGAGCCGTCACTCAAGGCTCCCAAGCTCATTCCCTCCACGGCAAAGCCTGGGACCCACCGAGTGCACCATGGAGGGCCTCAGTGGTGGAAAGAAATGATGATTACTTTTACTGCAGCAGGAGCAGCTCCCTTGTGTTAATCATAAAGGGCATAAGCCTTTATACACATGGGAGTGACAAAAAACTCAATGTAAGGGAAAACTCCAATCCCCACTTCCACACCTACTGGAAAATGGAAATGCTCAACATGACAGATTCTAGCAGGGCCTGGAGTTTGAGGAGGTGGGATCTGATCTTTCTGAAAGCAGTCTGCATCTCTAGGGACCCAGTGGGAGGCGGAAAGTTCCAGAAGTGTGTTTGAAGCATAGAGGCTGGCAATGTGATTGTCAGCTGAGCTGAGGTGACCCTCGCTGACTCTGGGAAGAACTGGAGATGGAAGGAAAAATGCTCCACAAACATACGCACAGAGCCCCAAACTCCAACAGGCACACCGAGGAAATGGACACCAAGAATACGGACACCTCGATTGTCTACAGACCCCGAAGACGAGACAGGAAGTTCAGGCCTGAATGTCTGAGGACAGAGGTTAAGAGGAGAAATCCAGGAAACATCCCTCTACCACAGAGAGCCTGAACTCCCAGGAATGTGTGCTTTCCCCTCCAAAGAGATGCTTCATGATTTAAATCCTTCTGACGTCCCTCAAGTCTACAAACATCCCTAATAAATCTCTGGGCACATTCTGTGAATGCAGAGAACATTCCTGTTTATTTTGGAAACAGACGAAATGAAAAGCTGAAAAGCCATCTAAACAATCTGCGTTTCAGAGACTGGTCACCACACACAGCAGTATTTTATCTGCATGTATCAGACTGTAACTGACATGCACCAAATACATCTAAGTTTGGACGCTCACCTGAAATGGATTTTAACCTGGTATCTGAGATGAATGACCTTTTTAGGATTTACCTGGCATTATATACACAAACCATATTATCACCCAAAGGCACATTTATCACAAATGAAAGGCATGTTTCTGCATGGGGACAAAATCCCTGGGTATAAAAAGCATTGGTTACCGCTTGCCACCTGGGAACCCTAAAACCAAATTAGTTACTGATGGAACCCGAGAACTCAATCTCCTTCCGTGGATCAATATCTATCTTATGTTAGGAAATGCCACAAAAACCTCCTGCAGTGTGGAAAATTAACTGCCTTAGGGATGCAAGTACCCAGATTCTTCCGTTGAGAATAAAGTTCACTTCTAGAGCTGGGGTTCCTCCCCTCACTGGACACAGGGGGCAGCTGAGGTCAAGAGAGACTGTTATCAGCCCACCCACCTGACCTTTAACCTGTGCATAAATTAAATATTAAATCATACTATTACATAAATTAAATATTAAATCATACTAAATTTACTATTCTATAATTTATAATTTTCCCATATTTATATAATTTATGAATATTAAATATAATAAATATTAAAGAAAATATTAAATTTTAATAAATTTTTTAAATATATATATGTCAGTGGGGAAAAAGAAGCAAGTATATTCCAAAATAAAGTCAATGGAACCCAAAATAGTTACTTCTTTCCAAGGGATCATTAGCTTTACTTTTTACCTACTCCACCTTAAGGGGAAGATACTATTTTTCATGAGAGTAAGATTTCTCATACAAACAGAACCTCGCTTTCCCAGCTGGCCAGGGTGGCAGCACTTTCTTCCAGAATATTTCCTGTTGTTGGGGGTGGGGGACTGGGCCACCACCTGGAGGCAGGTAAAACTGCAGCAGCGGGTAATGGGGACAGAACACTTATTTAGGTCCTCTGCTGTTCTAAGCCAGGGGCGCACACAGGTCCCGAATCCCCTCACCACTAGCCCAGGAGGCCAAGTGCTATTATCAAGCCCCATTTCTCAGATGAAGAAACTGAGTAACTTATTCAAGGACGCACATACAGAAAATGGCAAAACCAGGCACCTGGCTCCAGATGTCTCATTCTTAGCCAAAAGGCTGCACGGACTTGTCGACCAGCTCGAAAGGAGGGATCAGCTGTGACCAGCTTGAAACTGTGACCAGCTTGAAAAGACTTCAAAACGTAATTATTACTATTCCACTACAAAAATGAGCAAGAAAAGACAGCACAGCAGTGTCACAGTATAAAATACATAAACTAACTTAGACCCTCTGTAGGACACAACTTGATGGATACATCTGTGGAAAACAATAAATTTCCCCAATACTCTAATTCTGAACCTTTTCATCTATTAATAACCTACTTTTAAAGGTCAATACTTTTATTCCGTAAGTGCTGGTCAATGCTAACAGCAGATATAAAAATTATAACCACATTATACTTTCAGGTTCTACTGCATTCAGCATCTACTCTTGTGTCGTAAACTTGGGATCTTAGTTTACAGATGGGTGGGCAAGGCCTTCAAACTTCAACAGGTCTTTTAAAATACCAACGCCTTCCCAAGTGGCTCTGTCCATGTCTGTGTGTCTCGCTGTCCTGGGGGAAGGGCGGACAAGGCAGTGAACTCGAGTAGGGTGGAAATGAGCTTAGGACAAGAGCCCTAGGTTTGAAGCATCTCTCTCTTTCACTCCACGGCCTGCCTTCTACCTGGTTGTGGTGAGTGTAAAAGGAGCGAAAATCCTCCAAGAGGCAAGCAGACTGACCAGCTGAGGAGAGGATGAGAAAAGCATAGCGGCTGCGTCCTGAATATCAGCTGTGGGCACAGTCATCTCCTCTGGCGCTGAGGGCCCCAGGGTCAGCCCAGGAGCACAGCGGGGGAACGGTAAGTGGTGGAGTGTGAATTTGAGCAGAGCCCTGGGGTCACTGCCACTCTTTCCACTAGGCCACATGCTTTTCCCCGAGGAGACCTGAGGATGATGATCCGCATAAGAACTGTTGGAACAAACAATTCTGGACACGGGGAAGCAGGCGATGGGGACACCTGCCAGGATGCTGCCTGAAGGCACACTGCATGTCAGCACCAACCCAAACACTTGTCACCTGTTCCCAGGCAAAGCTAAGGCCCCGGGAGGCCTTCTGCCCTCAGTGCCTCTCTATATGACCTGGCTCCCCTTTCACCAGCCCACAGAACACAGAGCAGGCATGGCGGCAGAGGTCACACATCGAGTTATCCAAGACTGGTCCAAATGGGCAGGCCCAAGGACACTTCCCAAGTAGTGGCTTCCAGAGGGGGCTACCGGGCCCCTGACCCCTATGGATACCAGTGTTCATGCTCAGACCCCCACTCCATCCCACCCCCACCATGCTCAGGCCGGACACTTCTCCCACAGCCAGATCGAAGCCTCAAACCCTGCTCAGAGCTGCCCAGTTTAATACTTGAGCCCCTTTCGACTGACAAAGCAGATTTTCTCAATCTCCTGTGTGTATATATTTAATTATCACTCCTCAGTCTTAGGAGTGAGGGTCCCCACAAGAGGTCTGGTCATGGGGCCAGCTCCCCACACCCTGGTCTCTTGCACGTGAACCTGAAGCACCTCTTACTGGGGTTACTTCCTGATACTAACGGTGAGCAAGTTTTACGACATAATCTTAAAGGGTCAATCCACGGTGCTTTTAACCAAAGTAGTAGTATTTTATATACAAAAGGGTCAAAATGTTGGTTTGAGACCAACACAGGTCCAATGACTCCATCTGTATCATATTAGAAAACCTAAATATTTGAAGATAATGTGGAATGCACCAAATGATCTTTATTACACTCCACTTCACTGAACAAATTTGATAAAAATATCGTATCAGTGCCTATTACTCTGAAGGCTGCAAGTCACTGCCAAGAGGAGTATCAGTCACTATTCACCAAGAGGAAGAGGGCTTCGGCCAGGGACACAGACACCTCTGCTTTTCAGGCAACGTGCTCTCCGGCTGCCATCCCTCCAGGGGGAAAGCTGGGATTTTGAGAGGCCGTGTTAGGACGTGGCACTCAGAACAGCTTTCTGAAATAAACACATACTTGGCTTGTATCAGGAATGAAATGAATCCATATGCTCCAATTAACAGTTACTCTCCCACTTACATGAATAAAGAAAGAGGGGGGAAAAGATTAAGCCAAAGAAAAAAGAAGATTCTGTTCTCCCCGCGCGTAATTTTAAGGTACAATGGTCAACAATTTAAAAAGAAGTAAACTGAAGATCATGAGAAAATACAGGGTGACACAGTAAAAACGAAATATGAGATTAATTTATATTTGTTGTAGTTTCAGGGATGGGGCAAATGTACATCTCATAGCAAGTGTAAATCCAAGCATCTCACATATTTGATATTTTCTGTCTTTGGGTCTTTTGCAAAACATATCATACGTAATCATTCAGAAGCAAAGACGATCTGTGGGGCTGCAGAGTGCGGTACTCGCTTTCACACTCACTTCTGGCCTTCCTGAGAATCAGCTAGGGTGGGTAGCGAAACACTAATTGAAATGAATGAGGCAGATGGGGTTCAGGGCAGTTAAGTGACTTGGGGCATCTTGCTAGCTGAACTGCTGCAGCCAAGACTAAACTTATTCCACTAACTCAGGCCACTGCGCTCTCTCCACATGGCGACTGAAAAGTCTTCCACAAGAAACAGAAGAGCATTCTTTCCTGCCACCATCATCGTATTACTCCCATACCTGAAATCAAGTTTTTGAGTCAGGACGTTAAGAGAAAGCAAGAAAGCAGCAAAGGCCATGAGAGAATCTGATTAAGGTCACGCACGGACATCACCCCCCACTGGAAGCCAAAGGGTCAAATGGCATCAGAGCCGTGAGGGACTCGATGGTCCACCGGAGCCCAGACAGCACTAGCGGTGGGGTAGCTGCTGGGGGCCAGTGGGGAGCAGGGAGCAGATTGGTCCTGGCTGGCAGGCAGAATTCTCATTATGACTCAGATTAGACGGCAGAACAAAGCAGGAGCCACAGGTGGGGACAGGTGGGAGGGCAGGCCAAAGAAATTACAGACAAATCTATCTCCCTTTAAGTTTTGGAGAAAGCCAGAAGACCAGGTACAAAAATCATCAAAATCCTAGATCCTGAAAGGACTCTCGACCTTAAAAACTAGGACAGGACTTTAAGACCATTGATTCTAGGCCCCCAGACAACAAACACAACACCCCTTCCAAGATTCCCCCACAAGCCTATGCTTGGAAGCCTCCAGTGACAGGAAACTCTCCATGCAGGGAGGCAGCCTGATCCAAAGTGTGATGGCTCGGCTTGTGAGAAGCGACTTCCTAATTTTGAGTCAAAATCCCTTTCCCTATGCGTTTCACCAATCAGCACTAACTACAGGGTCCTTCTTATGTCTGCTTCTCAAATACCGGGAGACAAGTCTGCACGCTTCCAGGCTTCTCTTTCAAATTAAAAATCCCCAGTGTCTTGAATCAACTCGGTTTCCAGCACCTTCCATGAACCAGATCAGGAAAGCAGATTAGGCACCTCCTCTTAAATACCAGAGAGGTCAGACTCGCAGAACGTTGGGATTCTAGTTTGGGAACTAGAATAATCGGAACAAGAAGATGAAAGCGTCTCAGAGCTATGGATGAGCTGTGCAGCACCACAGGAGGACGGACCAGCCTTGCTCAGGGCTACCACACTGTAAGCAGCTGTGCCCATGTCTAAGGCGGCAGGACTGAAGTTCCAGGAAAGCACACTACAAATATGCATCCCTTTGTAAGTCCAAAATCCTGTTTCACTTATTTCACAGACCAACTGGTTTTCCCATTGTTTTAAAGCCCTTGCTAATTGGAATGGGAAGGTACAAACTAGAGAAATACCCACTGTCCCCCACCCACATCAACTGAAGAAGTGGTTTCTGGGTAATTCTGATCTGGTGTAAGAACTACAGAGGGCAGGAGATGCATGGGAAAGGCTGGTGGCATTGTTTACGAAGTCAGTTCTCAAGTGTCTGACAGTCAGCAGGACGGCTGAAAGGAGCCCTTGCAATGGCAGGCACGGGGGGGGGGGGGCGGGGGGGGACAGAGGACGACACAAGATTCCCTTTGACAACCACATCAAACAAATGAACATCCACTCACATGAATCTGTATCCCACTGGTACCCAAAGACAGTCAGGGGTCCTGCATGTTGACCAAAACAACTACACGGCGTCATGCAAAATCTCGGAGCTAATGCCCACCCCAGAAATCGATTCAACACTTTGTATCACCTCCAACAAAGGACTGGGTAAGAAAGTTAACTCTCATTTTCCCTTTCACCCCACCAACTGAAATGTACCTCTCAAAAATTATCTTCATTAGTCAGATAAAGACCTCTCCCTGCTACACCTGGTGCTGAACGAGGGAACAGAGTATTCCCATCTTCCGACCAACGCAAGCTTATTTTTTAATAAGCTTTCTGAGTCTTTAGATCCATTAGTGATGTCAGAATTGAAAACTGACCACGAAAATGAAAACAAGAGATTATAAGAAAACAAAGGGCCAAGACCCATCTTTGAATTAAAACCAGCCAAATGAAGACCTGCACTAACATTTTTTTAATTATAGGAGCATCTACATTAATGTCTTAAGGAAATTAACAGGAGAAAAGAGAACTAACGAATGTGGATGCCTACATCCAGTGAAATATATGAGAAACAGAATTTCTAAGGCTGTCACCTACAAAAAAGTAAATATCACCACTACAGAAGACTAATTTGGGCTGAACAAAACCTAGAGCAAAATGATGGCAGGCAGATGGTACTGCTCTTAAAATGATGCAAAGACAATAATCTCCCTTCTTTTTGCTAATCTGTTGACCTTAATACCAATTCTGTTCATCACCTGGGGATATAACTGCAGCTGGATATACTTTATCTCAATCACTGTCCTCAATAAATAAAACCTTCACTGTTTTTCATTATTTTACTCACTGTGATATTGTTTTAAATTGATATAATTGTTTCAAATTACCAAAAAAATAAACAACAACAGCCTAAAGCAGATCTCCTATCAAAAACAAAAACTGATGCCAAAAAATATTTTTTTCTTGAAAATAAAAGCTCATTGTGGAAACTGTAACATCCTTTGTAATGCTTGACATTGACATTAGTTGTATAGATCTGGGGAACAGGAATGATTTCTTAGGAGTTAACTATAGAAATCCCAATTACCTTGCTGGCGGAGAATCTCCTCTTTGCCACCTGGAAAACTCTTACTGATCCTGCAAGACCCAAATTGTTTTATCCCACTGTGACGGCTTCATTAACTCCTTCCCTAGCTCGAGGATATCTGCTCCCCTTTTTCATGTCCCCCAATCTTCTCATTAATTCCTCCCACAAACATTTATTAAAAGTCTACGTGACAAGCACAGTGCTCTTAACTCTGCAGCACAAAGTGGAATAATACTTTGTGTCCAGAAGGAACTCACTGACTATGAGAATTGGCAGACATGTACACGAGGTTATTATTACACTCTGGGATTAATGCTCTAATGGAGGTATGCTGTGCAGAGAAATACAGCCATACCTTCCCCTAAGTATCCTCTGAAGTTGTGATTCATTGGAACATCTCCATCTCCCCCAACAGGCTATTGACCTCTGAAGACAGGAAGTTCGCTCTAGCTCCCTGTTCCTACCACAGAATACACCATAGAAACTCAACAAACGTTTGTTAATGCAATAGAAAAACAAGACAACTCAAAAAAAGAAAAGCAGTACCAAGTGCTTGATAGCTGGGTCTTATACTTCCAAACAAAACGTATTTGTTAATTGTATAACCAGCCAGATTTCTGCAATGGGCCTATATTAAAAACTGGAGGATCTGTTTAAGCAGATGTTGTTTGCACATTTCTTTGGTGGCAGGATATCCCAGGTTGACATAAAGAAAGATGCTAACAGGTGACTATGCTGACACATGGGCTCCAAATGGAGAAAATAGATGCAGTAAGACATGGCTCAAGCCCCCGGCGTCTGCCGAGAGGGTCCGTGGCTGATCTTCCAGGCTGCTCTGTCTCAAGGAGAGCAATTCAACCCTGTAACAAAAACAATGGGGGTTTTCCTAAATTGCTATCTGGAGTCATTTATAAAAGCAAGTAAATTCTGAAACGCTAACTATGTAATTAGTTCAAAATATTTCAAACGAGAAACTTTGAGTTATTTTGTTTCTTTAAAACCATGTATGTCCTTTTCAGTAACAAATCAAGTTCCAAAATAAAAATGTATTGTTATTTCTGTAATTTTATTTCATTTAATTGCTGCTTCCTCTCTTTCTCCATTGAATTTTTTTTTAACTATATAAAACAGTCTATCAAGCTACACAAATTGAGTGATACAAATCAAGGGAATCAGAAATTAAAGAACAAAGCCACTCGTAAAAATGTGCTGTCAGAAATCAGTTGTAAATTACTAATTTAAAAAGCTAACCTCAGTCAGGGCTATCAACGAATCACTTTATTAGTGTAATCAATCCCTCTGACAGCAACAGAACACCCTGAAGACACGTGAGCTCTGGACGGGCACAGCCTGCAGCTGGTTCCAAGAAGTGTTTGCAGACTGGCTGAGATGCAGAGAGCATGCACCAGAAAGGGACACGCTACGATGTAATTAATCATTTATTATTTGATCTTTCTTTGTATTAAATTATACTTGTGTCAACAGACTCTGCCCTAATACATGTGTATCAGGTGACAGGAAACTGCCTTTGATCCGACACAGGGCCTCTCTGCAATGTTCTAGGGCTCGCTAATAGCTATGACCCTTACAGAGAACAGCTGCCCTGCAGCTCTGGGAAGCGACTGTTATCCATCAGGGGGAAGGAAGAGGAAGAGCCTAAACAGCCGAGTACCAACAGGGATTAAAAAGCACACGAGAATCATCCTACAAAGGTAGGTGCTTCAATCCTTTCACCCTAGTGCCTTGAATTAAGAATACAGGAAAACGATAGGTCCATGACACGTGAGCCTGTGTGTGTTTTAAAATAAGGCTCTGTCCTGCTTCCCTATTTCCAGCACAGGTACCTTGTCTAAGACAAGGCATATAACTCCAAGTAGCCAAGTAAACCATTTAAACTATTTAACGTAATAATTACTTAGTCCACTAAAGTTATTTCCTATAGTTAATTCAAAAATTTAATAGCTGAAAGAGCTTAACAAAAGGAAAGCCTGCCTGGATAACAACTCTTCTCTAATTTCCTTTATACTTAAAGAACTTCACATTTTAATACCTTGTGGCCAAGATTTAAAGAAAGCTAGTGATGCTCCTCCAGATATATATATATCGTGTTACAGGTCCACAATAGCTTATCTGTAATCCTGAAATCCAAAAAGTTCCGAAAATGGAAGCTTTAGTCACAAACGTTTCGCAGACTCTTAGTGGCAAAACATAATTTATCATATTGAGTGTGAAAATCTCAGGCTTTGCTACAAATTATTAGTGTCTGATTACAGAGTGCTGCCCAACCTCACAGGCACTGTTGCACCATTTTACTTTCATAAAATCCAAATTTTCTAAGTCCTGCAAACACACCTGGCCCCACTGTTGGCACAAGGCTTTGTGGACCTTTGCCCTGTGGACAGGGAACTGAGCCCGAGTTCTACTGCATCTGAATGCTGCCTTAGAAAACTTTACCCTGAATTCAAAACCTCATTTAAATAGCACCTAAATTCTGAATAATCTGTCACAGGAAGTAAATATACAAAAAGTGGAAAAGTATATAATAAAATGAGAATACCTGAAAGCTCTGGGGGCTGCACTTTGTCCTTGTAATAGATACTGGCCTTACAAAAATCTTGAGAACACTGACGTTCTAGCCAAAGGCAGGTGAAAGAGTTAAACAGCTTTTTTTGTGATTACATAGAACTTCAGAATAAAGTAAAGCCCCAGAGTTCTGATGTGTGTGTGCCGTAACCTAGTTCATTAACAGCTTTTTCACACAACCCACAATACTAGTGTTATGTCTCAGACCAAAATAATTCCACCCTGAGAAGAACTGGCCACAAGGGGCAAACAAACCAAGCATTATTATCATTATGACTATTATTGTTATCTTATACCAACCTAGAGGGGAAAATTCCACCACACTCCACAGCTTTACTATTCCAAATCAACTATCAATCCATTTGACCAGACAGGAAAATCCCAAACCCCAAAAGCTTTTACGTTGTATCAATAGGTACCGCATGAAATACATTAATTCTAAATCATGTCTGTGCACTTCTCCCTCCCTCTCTATGATGCATACTTGTCTGGAACCCAAGCAGCTAATTACTATTTTCTACAAAGCCCACGAGAACAAAGATGCAAGCCTGCTATTAGAGGGAGAACCGGGACCTGTGATCTGCATTTCCAGTGAACACAAATGATGCCAGTAGCAACTTCATATAAACGAATCGCTTTACTAAAATAACTCACGTCATCTTTGATATTTTAACAGCATGTAGGAAGGGATGGGATAGTGGTTGGAGTCAAAACACAATACCTTCTAACGCAGTATTCCAAGGCAGGTTAAAACACAAGATGTGTACAGCAAGTTAAACAAATGCAAGCCTGGCAACAGATTATTTTATATCCTCACTAATAAAAAAATTCAGATTTTAACCCTACTGCACATTCAACTGCTTGGTTTCCAACATTCTTTATCACATTTTGAGGATCATTAGAAGCGTATCAGAACATGACATCAATTGTCTTCAGTTTACCTTACAAATGCTTCAGGGAGGGCACTGATTTCTTTTGCATGGTTTTGGTATACAACCTAAGCAGTCAGTAACAGGTGAAATCCGCTAGGGAGGGAGACCCTCTCCAGGGGTGGTGAGTTAGCAGTTGAAAATCTCTAATCAAAAGCCCACACTGCAATGCTTGTCCAACTACCTTTATCTCTATCAGCAGCAGAGTTTTGGTAATTAGCATAGGGAATGTTACTAACGACCGTGCAATGCGTGGGGACAACATCTTTAGGCATCCTCCCCAGGAATAGGGTGTAAGAATCTGGCCCCACCACCCACCCCAGGCTCTTGCCTTCAGAGTACTCCTCCAGCACGTGGAGAGACCAGGTCTGTGTTTTGCCGTTTCTGGAGGATTCTGACCCACAAACGCTACCAGAAGGTTACTTGATTCTTGCAAGGGAATATTATCATATCTGTCTCTAGAACCGTCCCTGCAAGGCCCCTGTTGAAATCATAAGAGAACACAGAACTGGGATTTCAAAACAGGCTGCAGGGCCGTGATTCTCCTGGTTGTATGCTATCATACAGTATTACTAGGAGACAGAATTCTGTCCAGACTTGCTCTCCCCATAAGACACCAGTTGGCAGGGAGGCCGTAGGAAGCGAGGCCGACATCCCTGCCCAGTGGGGTGAACTGTCTTTACCAGAAGAGCAATAGTGAGAGCGAGGCCACGTGACAGCACTCACAGACGGTAGTGCCTACAGGACAGCTAGGGCTTGGGATGGAGGAATAAATTAAGAGGAATGCTGCTTCTCCCAGAGAAGCAGCACCACCTGGACGGCAGCTTCAGCGGCCCAGCCCGGGCTCCCTGCAGCAGCCCACAGGCATCACAGCCAGCAAGCGCGCCGCGCAGCAGCGAGCTCACCGGCCTGCCCATTCAGAAGGCTGCGCCAGCGCCTGCGGGAGAAAGGCGCCGCCGGGCAAGGTGCTCTCTCCGCAGACTCACAGGGGCTGAGATGGCCGACCCTGAAAGGCGCTACCACACACAGCTAGGAGCAGGGGCAGTCAAGAACTTACAGACCGCCTGCAGTCTTAGTGGGGAAAACCGCACTACCCGAGCTCACATCCGGCGTGGCCGCTTGCCGGCTGGTGACTCGGGAGGGCAGGTCCCTTAGCTGCCTCCAAGTCCCAGCGTGCTCAGCCGAGCAGGCACCCTGCGGAGCCGCACCAGTTCCCACCGCAGCCCTCCCCTCCCCGACCGCGCTGCCCACCTCTGCGCGGGGACCCGTCGATGCTCTCGGCGCTGGACGAGTGCGCGTCGGCCGGGGCCCGCCGCAGGCTGCTGAAGTAACCGCGCGGCCGCGACGCGGCGCCGCTCCTGGGGGAAGGGCCGCCGCCGGGCGCGCCGTCCCTGCGCGCGAAAATGCCGCTGAAAAAGCGCAGTAGCCGGTGCTCCGAGGCCGCGACGGGGCCAGCGGCCGCGGCCCGCGCGCGCTCCAGCCGCTGCAGGTCGCTGTTGTCCAGCGTGCGGTTCTTGCTCTTGCTGCGCTCCCAGCGCTCCAGGTCCGAGAGCGCATCGTTCTTGCTAAGCACCTCGCCCACGTCCAGAGTGTTGCGCTTCTCTGAAGAGGGCTGCGAGGCGGCCGCGGGCTCCAGGGCGGCCCCGGGGGCGGCTGCAGTCTCGCCGGCCGCAGCCTCCCCGCCGGGCGCCCAGGCCAGGCTCCCGGAGCTGCTGTGGCGCCTCTCGCGGCCGAGGGCCCGGCCCTGCGGCGTCTCGGGCCCGCTCCAGTGCCTGAAGCTGAGACTCCGCCGCAGGGGCGCGGCCCGGGCTCCCTCGACGTCGGGGCTGCCAGGCGCGGGCGAGCCCGGCCCCTCCTCCATGGCCAGGGGGCTACCGGCTAGGTCCGCGGGTCCCTCGCCGCGTGCGCACGGCCGGAGCCGCCCGAGCTCCAGCTGCCCGGTGCTGCGGGTGCGGAAGGTACGGAAGTCCCAGGCGCGCGGCCGGCAGCCCTCCGGGTCCTCAGCGCCCGCCGCCTCCTCGGCCTCCTCCACGAGCCTCCCGGGCGCGTCTGGGGAACGCGCAGGCCGGGGTCTCCGAGCCGGGCGCGGGTCGGGGCCGCCGGGGCCCGGCGCGGCCAGCTGCTCCTTCCTGACCATGGTCACGGAGATGCGGTAGACTGTCTTCCTGGGGGCCGTCCCGCGCGGCATCGCGTCCGCGGGCGGAGACGCGGGCTCCCCGCTGCCGTCCAGCAGGTACATGTCGCCCGGGGCCGCGGCCGCCGCGCCGCCCGCCGGGGCCCCGGCGCATCCAGCGCGCCGCGGGCTGGGCCGCGCAGTCGGAGCGGTCACCGGGCGAGACCGAGAGAACGGGCGCGCCCGGAGAGGGCCCACGCCCCCCGCTCGCCGCGAGCGCCGCGCTCAGGCTGCGGGGACGGCGCCCCTGGCGCCCGCCCGCCCGTGCGCCGCGCGGCCCAAGTGCGGGGGTCCGGGCCCGGGGCGCCGAGCCATGGGCCGGCGGGGCCGGTGGGCGGAGCGGCGGGCGGGCGGTCAGGCGCGGGTACGGTCTCGCCGGCAGGTGCGGCCGCGGCGCGCAGGGCCCGGGGCGGGCGGCGGCGCCCACGGCTTCATTGTCTACGGCGCGGTGCCCGCTCGCATCCCTGGGCTTTTTTTGCACAGTTCGCCGGCTCCGCAGCCTCCACCCCTCCGTGGGCCCCGGCTGCGCGGGCAGCTGCGCCGGCCGCGCCGAGGGGCGGGCGGGCGGCTGTTTAAAATGGAAACGCGCGCCGGGCGGGGGCCGACGTGCAGCGACCGCGGGCCGCGCGCCCAGCCCGGCCGCCGAGTCCCGGGAGCGCGGCAGCGGCGGGAGCGCGGCCCGGCGGGAAGACACAAGTGCCGGAGTGGATCGCCGCCGCGCGGACCGGAGCCTCCGGGGGCCAGGCCTCGTGCCCCGCCTGAACCCTAACCCTACACCAACCCTCCAGGGCCTGGCTTGCAAAAAAACACAAAATAAGGGACATCGCTCACCTACTGCGGGTTTATATGAAGCATCTCTCCTAAGCATGGAGCTTTAAAGAGGATGAGACTCAAACAATGTATTTGTTAAAAAAAAAAAAGGTATCTTAGGTACTGTTACCCTCTAACTTCACATCCCGGGAGAAGAGAACAAAGAAAAGACGAGGATAGCAGCTTCCCTATGATGACGGGGGCGGTGCACACCACTGCCCTCCAGGTGAAGGACCATGCAGTTTCACCCCTAAAATAACATTTTAGGAGCATCTTCCAAATTTGCGGGGAAAGGCTCCTGACAGACAGCACTTGTTGCCCCGGATAGCAGGCAGGAGCAGACAGTGCTTAAGAACAGGAAGAAACAAGACCTGCCTGTCCAAGGTGGGCGTGTCCACTTCCCAGACATCTCAGTTTTTACTCCTGTAAAGTAGGGATGAAGAGAACAGTACCTAAACCCTGAGTCTCCTCGTGAGGACTAAATTAGCTGAGACATTCTGTGCCAGGCATTTTGTGTAAGCGCTCAATATTCACCACTAATATGTAATATTGAGTTCTCTTCCATCAGATTCCCCTACTCGCTCCCTCCTGGCTCTTACAGATACTGGTTCTTGATATTATCTGATGCAGCACAAAACACACACGTAGTTGATCCACATATCCGTTCTTCATGATGTCCTAAACATAGATGTTTCGGTTTGCTGGTTTAAAAGTTTTGGAAGAAAAATATCATAAATACAATGTCCAGTAATCAAACTGGATGCTTCTTACATGGCCTTCTCCAGGAAATGCCAAAGATGGTGCGAGAGGCTGTTTCTGGGGAAAGTGCCAGTGGCCAGGCGTTACTCTGGAATTTGAGGACTGTAAAGTGCTGGTTTCCCTTCTTTAACATGTTAACAAGTAATTATGGGGCACCTATTGTGTTCATGGCACTGAAAAGATTATCAAGACGAATTCTTAGGTCTTTTATGAAGGACGTTATAGCCTAGGACATCTGGATTCTATCTCAGGGTTAAATTAACTATTCAGATTTAATGAGATAGATCAGAAAGCCTGCTAGTTGATTCAGTTTTATTTTTATAAAGATACTGTAGGGGCCAGGCCTGTGGCCTAGGGGTTAAGTTCAGCACGCTCTGCTTCAGCGGCCCAGGTTCAATTCCCAGGTGTGGACCACTCATCGGCAGCCATGCTGTGGCAGTGACCCACATACAAAATAGAGGAGGACTGGCACATTGTTAGCTCAGGGCAAATCTTCCTCACTAAAATAAATAAATAAATAAATAAAAAGATACTTTAGAGCACAGAGAATTTTTAGGGCAGGGAAAATACTCTGTATGATACCATAATGATGGATACATGCCATTATACATTTGTCCACACCCATAGAAGGTGCAACACCAAGAGTGAACCTGAATGTAAACTATGGGCTTTGGGTGATAACAACATGTCAGTGTAGATTCATCAGTTGTAAGAAATGTCCCACTCTGGTGGAGATGTTGATGGGGGGAGGCTCTGCATTTGTGGGGAGAGGGGCTGTGGGAATTCTCTATACTTTCTGCTCAATATTGCTGTGAACCTAAAATTGCTCTAAAAAATAAAGTCTATAAAAAAAATACTTTAAAACATGTGACCACCTTCAGTGGCTCTCCCTGGATAACATGATTGCCACCATCATACGGTTGCAAGCTCCATGGCACTCAAAGGTTCAGGACCAGTGCCTCTAACATGTCCTCACTGCAAAGGTGCAGAACCCCTGAAAAGATCAGTCTTACCTTCTGAGTTTCAATAAAAAGCCTTCTTTGATAAGACCCAAGAACCACCAACTTCTAGAATAGGAGACAGGCAGTAATCACCCATCAGAATGAGGTTTCTACAGCCCAACAGGTTAGGGAGATGCAGAGGCTCAGAGACGGTAGGTGCTTTCCCCAAGGCTACACAGCTCATCGCTGAGAGCTGAGCCTGGAGTCTTGGAGTCACACTGCCTGTGCCCATTCCTGTGCTACAATGTCATTTCTTTTGTCTTGGTATCAGCATTTGCTTTGTTGGCAACGGAGAGAGACAGACAGAACTGTGTGACTATTCTTGAATTTGACATGAACACAAATGATATCTCAGTATCTTAGCAAGTTTTCATTTATTCATTTATTCATCAAATACAGGGACACCTACTCCAACACTGCACTGTGAGAGGGCAGGGTCTCTGTCCTCAAGGAAGTCACAAACACGTGAAAAATGCTGCAGTTTTCAAGGCTGATTTACCATGAAAAGCCAGTGAGGGAGATGATAGGATGGATGGCAATGCAGAGCCCAGCATTGTCTGTTTAACGGATGAGCACCACTAAGATTTGGCAAAAGTCTAAAATTTTACAGCTGCAGCTACATAGACTTGAAGGCCAACTGGGGTTGTAAGCAGACAGGCAGGGATCTCTGGTAGGGGCGATGGTGAGACCAGAACCCACGGCTCCTAACTTAGCCTGGGGCCCATTCTCACTATATGAGCCCATGGCAACTTTCAAATATTGAGACGAATTTTAATATGAAATTAGTTGGCCTCTAATTAAGATATATAAATATATCTTCTTATCTGAGGCATGCATAGAGCCCAAGGTAAAAAAATAAAATTGCATTCCTTTAGAGCTCAAATATTGAACTGTTACTGCCTTCCGACTGTTGCATGGTTTCCAGAATCCAGCCCAAGTTTTGCACTTTGCCGTATGAGGACGCAGGGTGCAGAGTAGAAGATTCCATTTGATCCACCTTAGATGACACTGAATCTTAGATGACACTAAAGCAGGGAACCTCTTAGCCATAGCCCAGTATGTTCACTATCTTTTAGTGCTTTTCCGCCTCACAAAGAAGCACTTATTTTCCACACGAATCGTAATGACTGCACATTAGGCCTGACTGTCTAGATGGAAAGAGCTGAGAGAGCTCCCTCTCCCCAGTGCCCTGGATACATGGGCTCTTCCGACGCAAAGAATCAGAGGCTCGGACAGAAGCCGTCACTCCAACATCTAAATCCCCTTGCACACAGCCAGACCGGCCTTTTAAAAATAAAAATAATCATACTCTATATGTTCAGGTGGCATTATGCTTATTTTCCTGTTGCTTTTTAAACTGATCCCTCTGAACCATCATCTCTGGATTTTTTCCATGCCTTAGAGTATATCACCATTTTTGCTGGGGAAAAAAAAGCCTGTAGTTGATCTCTCAGCTACATCAAAACCAAACACAGCAGGCAGCAGGCAAAGCCTCAGCGTTGCACAGACGCCAATGCCCGAGAGGGAAGGACTGCATAGGGGGGTCCAGGACAGGGGGACAGCCCTACCGGTGCCCCCATTCATCACCCTCAGCAGCTGGCTTTGCTCTCCCAATTCCAAGTCTATCAGATCCTTTGGCCACCCTCCCACGACTTCCCTGCCCTGGTCCATTTCTAGCTGCCTATAAATTAAACCTCCTCTGTGGGAATATTATTTTGCAAGTGTTACTAGAGCTGATAAACCTTACTTAAAGGAAACCTCCGGTAGTCAGCTGACTTTCCAAATAACAGAACTTGCTGGCTGACAATCAGGTTTACACTATCTTAGCAGAACCACGTCTGCAGGCAACAGAAACTGGCCAAGCACTGACCTTGCCCTAGCCTCTGCATGTCCACCCTAGCAGCCAACAAAGAACCCATCCCCCAGTTCATGGGGCACTTTAAAGGCTATTTTCTAGCAGCAGGTTGACTGGCAGGTACACATAAGAAGCAAAAAGAAAGACGTGTGTTTTACTAACAATTTCATGTTTTACCTTGGCATGAGACTCAAGTCAGATCATCACAGGAGAAATGGTTTTTGATCTTAGTTCTTCCATGACATTCAGCTTCTGCAGACTGACGACTCTGCAATCAACCCTGCCCAGGCTGAACTCATTAAGAGACCATTTTTATAAGCTAAAGGCTAAAAGTGGAACCGTAAAAGAGATAAGGACTTGACCCCTGTCCTCCAGTCGCAGAAGGATGAGTATACTCGGTCTCTGGGGCAAGGACATTCTGATCCAGCAGGAAGAAAGACCAAGGGAGGTCCTTTGAGTATCTACATCCTGCGTGTGTCTTCCCTCAAGGACCAGCAGCCAAACCATGGGACTGTGGAATGACACACAGATGCCTAAGTCAGCACCTGTGCTCTATATGCTCTTCAATTTCAACAGGAGCCCCCACAATGTAACCTCAGTGGGCAACACTAGCATGCTCTAGACCTAGAGAGTGAGAATAACAGGTCGGCGACTACTTATCAAAACCGAATTTGGTTTGACCTTAGAAGAAAGAAAGGGTTTCTTCAGTTTCGACCCAAACACATCCCAAGGTCGGAGAATCACGCAGTTTTGTAGGAGGCCAGGGAGCTGGGTACCCCTGGGTGGGTGGGTGGAGGGCAGAGGAAGAGTGGGAGATCCATCCCAGTGGTATCTCGAGTGCAGTTTAGCATCCCGCATCAAGGAAAAGGGTTTCTCTGGGCAGCCTTCCCACCGATTCCTAGACGACAGATGAACACAGGATGCTGACAAGCGGCAAACACACCTGTGTGGGGCAGCAGTGTGGGTGCTCAAATTTTACTTGCAGAGGATTTTCTCTGCCAAGCAAATCAGGAATGTTGACCTCGACATTTGGTGGACCTCCAATATTTCAGCAAGAGGACCACCTGCGGTCTTCTGTCATCCGGCATGTAGATAGCAGGGTGAAGCTTGTCAACCATGCCCAGAGCACCCTGCTCAGTGATGCAGGAGCTGTTGGCGGGGGAGATGGGGATTGACAAGTGTCATAAATAACCACACTCAGAAGACAGTGTTACCTGTGTAAGAAAGAGGTAGATAAGAGGAGGGCACAAAATGATTATTTCTAGCTGAAACACTCAAAAAAAGGCTTCAAAAAGGGAGGTGGTATTCGGCTTTCATCCAGAGCAGGGTGTCTCAACCTTGGCACTATGGACATTCTGGGCTGGATCATTCTTTGTTGGGGGGCCATCCTGGGCATTGTAGGAACCTTAGCAGCATCCCTGGCCTCTACCCACTGGATGCCAGTAGCACCCAGCCCCCCAGTCATGACAACCAAAAACGAGTGCAAATATTGTCATATGTCTGCTGGGGGGCAAAATGGCACCAGCAAAGAACCACCGCTCCAAAGAGACAAGCAGCACACTCATGTGGAAATGGGGTAAGTGGTTCCTACATTTTCCCAACCTGTCATTTCACTGTTTTATTAATTCAACCATTCCTTGAATTCCTGCCTCTGAATATATTGATGAAAAGCTCCAGAAAGTCTCTCCACAAGAGAGAAGCAATTATTTCCAGTAATCCTTCCCAAAATAGGAAGAACAGCAATAGTTATGGATGAGGCCACCATCGGTCCTCATTCTGTGATAGACAAACCATCAATTACAGTTAATTTAAATGAGTATCATGGACATGATTAAAACGCTAGAAAGGAAAAAAAATAAGCTTTGCCAATATTAATTATTTAAAATCTAAAGCAAGGTTGTCTTACTTTTAATTAGAAAATATCCTAAGCAAGGTGCATGAAGCTCTGACCCATGAGCCCCCTGTGGGGAGACAGCCAGCCAGCACTGGCCAGGCCCGGACAGGAGCACAGGAGAACATGCATGATCTCAGCCAAGCTCACTGGCTTGCCCGCCAGAGAGCTCCGCCCTGAGCCCCTGCAGGGACTTGTGTGCAGGGCTGGACGGGCCAATGGACACAGGGCTACCTTATCAAACTGACCCCTCCTTGTTCTCCTGCACTAGGTCAGGGAGACATCACTCCATCCTCTGGGAACAGGAAGAGCCGTTTAGATTACAGCAAGCTAGGGTTGAAAGAGACCTGAATCCAACCCCCAGCCTGGAGCTCCTTCCCCCACACAGTCGGGTCCAGCGAGCCAACAGGAAGTGCCTAAAACCAGGCTAAAACTTCAGATCCACTGAAGTAGGCCAATGAGAAGTCGTATTGATTTTTAAGACATGCCAATAAGTGTCAGTGTGAGTAGATTCTCATTCCCTAACAAAAGAAAATGTCAGAAATTTCTTGGTGGTCTTTCTTGCTAAGTGTGAGGCAGAGGTGACTTAAGATAAAATTTAAACCAAATCTATTAACCTCCACTTTCGGGAAACAAATACAAATGTGACTTGGTGTGACAACCGAGGCAGCTCCCATTCACCATCACTCTAGAGGGGCCAGACGCTGGCTACAGCCAGAGCTTCCTCCCAGGAGCCTCCCCACCCAGGAGGCTCCCCCTTTCTGCCATCCAGCCTTTGCTCGCTGCAGAGATTAAGCTGAGGAAATCAGAAGGATTTAATCAGGGGCAACACACACTTTGCACCTGTCCCTTGGACAGCTGCAACGAAGCTCTGGAATTTGTCTGGAGAAAACCCAAGAAATGCCTACCGATTACCTAATGTCCCCAGTCTCTGAGGGCACGCGGGGCTGGGCCTATCTAGGAACATTTCCCTCTGCAGGATCCACCCGAAGGGATTCCACATCTGCACAGTTGTCTTGCTACAGACATCACCATCAAAACATAGGGAAGGTTCTGATAAAGACCCCCTAATAACCTCCCAGAGTGCCGTGTCAAAGAACAGCCACCTAAATACACTGACGACATCTGGATGTTTACCAAGCTTGTCTTTAGATCCATTGACCCCACAAGAAAAGCCGATTTTAACAGAGTTATCACTTCTGCGTTCAGTTTGGGATCTGGCTGCTGAGATATCTGGAAATCTTTTATCTGTGCCCAGGGGACTTGAAGGTTTGATATATTTTTCTCTAAATGTTGAAAACATGACTAAGATGCCTATTCAAAGCCCAAACACACCCCGCCCCCGCATCAACAGTGGGAGACACGTGACCACCCTCCTGCCTTTATGAACCAACGTGCCATAAGCTCAGTGTTCCCCAGGCTGGGAGGATAAACACGCCATGGGAGGCTGGTGGCGGCAGCCACCTTCTTGGTAGTTACCATTGCATTCCAGCTCTGGGGAAAGAAGAGAAGTGGATCACGGAGACCAGTTCTGACACAGTAAAATGGAATAAAACATCCGAGTCTTCTCATCTGCTGGCCACGCAGCAGCCATCAGCAACCAGGGAGCAAAGAGCAGGGGAGAGGTGTTCCTGCAGCAGGAAGATGCTGGGGTGGGGAGGCAGAGCTCGTCTGGACTCGTGCAGCTACTGAGCTTCCTCACCTACTCACGACGGGGCACTCCGCTTGCCTCCTTTAAAAAAGCACCACCAACTCCAGAATCTTCCATGAAGGAAGTGGGGGGATGACCAGGCGGAGCAATGATAAATCAAACTGCCAAGGACAAACAATTTACAGTACTCAAATCTTTACTGATCTTCCCCTCCAACGTCATCTCTGTCCCTAGGGGGTCTTGCTGAAGACAGCAATCTGGTTGGTTACGTATCAACACAAAACTTTCCAAATTTGGAAGGAGGTTAATGGAGCTTAAGCTACTCAGCTCTGAGCACTACTGTCCGAGGATCAAAGGCAGCCTGGAAAGCCTCTAACTGCAAAGTCTTAGAACCATCGAAGACATTACTAGTTGGCTTGGCAGCAAGTGGATACACAGAGCTAGGATTCACGTGCCATCCCCCTGGGTCCCTTCTGTCACTCCACCCCAAAGGAGGCGACTCAGGGAGTTCAGCATCTGCGTGGAGAACCAGGTCACACCCGCCTTTCCACTCCAGTGGTCTTTTCCTTCCCTGTGTCCCCAGGGCCTCCTCCCATAGCCATGACCTTGACTTACCTGGGACTAACGCTGCCTACAATCTCGGCCTCCCACAGCCCATTCTCTGCCCACAATCTTCCATGCTGGCCATCCTTTCTTTCCAGAGCTTCCACCACACCTGTCAGGAGGCTCATTTTAGGGCATCCTTTCCTTTCCAGTCCTTCATATCCTTCTCTATCCAGCCAAGGCCAAGGGACATCAGGCTGTCTACTCCAGCCACCACTCTGCCTGCCCCTGATGCTTCTAAGACCCCGCCTGGACTCGCCCCAAAGGTGGGTCCATCCAAACTCCAGCCCACTGGAGCGGGGTTCTTCATGATGCGTCCACGGACCAGCAACATCAGCATCAGCTGGGAACTCAGCCCCCACCCCAAACCTGCACATCTCTAGGAGATTCTTGTGCATGTTTAAGTATGGGAACACTGAAGCTACATCTCCGAGCCCCACTGCAGATCTCACACAACTGCAGTGCCAGGCAGGCCCTCACTGCAGCCCTGCACCCCCACTTTCCCATTCCAACTATCCAAGCTCGCTGCCTTCCCTGAAAACATGGCGGCACTATACCTTTTGAGGAAGAGCTCAGGCCGAGTGTTCAGAGCTGCCTTACTCTCGGCCTCCCAACCACACCCATCTCTCCTGCTCAGAGTTGGCAAATGGACCCTGTCCTATCAATCACAATCATCTTCTCTCCTTCTGCCAGCACAGGAAAATACCCAATTATCCCCCATTTAATAAACAAACAGAAACAAAAGCCTCTGCTCCTTGCAGCCCTCAGCAAAAGCTCCTCTCCTCCATCTGCATGCCCTCCAGCCCTCCCCCAACCTCCTCCCAACTACTCCAGAGTCCACTCGCCCTCCTCCCTTTATTTCCCATCCTTGTCATCGCTCCCTGCATTCCCAGAGCGAATGAGTCCCTGCTGCCCCACTCCTAGTGTTAACCCACTCGCAGGAAGCCATCCTTGCCGCTGCCATCAGAGTGTTAGGGCACAATTCAGCTCAAATCCCCCCGAGACTCCCCATCACCTGTGGAATGAAATGCCCACTCCTTAACTGGCATTCCAGACCCAGGACAGCCCCCAGCCACCCCTGCTGCACAGGTGGCCAGGATGATGCAAACCCCGGGTGACTTCGGGAAAGTGACCTCGAGTCTCTATGTCCAGCTTCCCTTCTGCAGTAAGGCAATACTCACTGGGAAGATGTGATGATCACAGGTGATGATGGAGGGGAAGCATTCACCCCAGTGCTTAGAACAAGTGTGTTGTCTGCTGCATCCCAAGATGCTTCATTCCAACTATCAAGTGCCTTTCTTGTCCTGATCATGCCATTCCCCGTCTCACCACTGCTGGGACCAGCAGGATCAGCTAAATCCTACTCATCTCTGGGGCCTGGGCTCAGGAGTCCCCCCCTCCCTTACCTGTGCACATGCTTACCTGGCTCACCCCTTCTCAGTATCAGTCATCCTGCTCTGACCTGACCCTTACCATTTACATAACCACCTCCCCCAGAAGACAAGGGTCCTTGACACAGGGGCAGCAACTTTATCTCTAAACCCCAGCCCTTATCAGGGTTCTGCCTAATAAAGGCTGCCTGACGGTTAACTTGATCAATCCAGGGGGCTGACTCGAGATTAATTCTGGAAGAGAGCAGTAGTGACTCCATCATGGTACAAATAATAGCAGAGGTCAACTGACTTGCACCCCCTGCAATGCTCCTGTTTACACTGCTACACCACACAGAGGACCCCCACCCCCCGCAAGTTTATCTACAAAGTCTCCAGCGGTTAGGGAAAGACACCGAGAAGAGGGTGATTCATTTCTTCCCCTGGCCACAAAAATCCTCAGCTGCAGCTGATCTTGGGTGGCCACTCCTGAGAGCACATGCCTCTCCCTTGTGGAAAATAAGAAAACACACTGGTGGGGGGGGGTGCAGCTTCCCAGAGTGGGACTGCTGGGGAGGGCCTGCCCCGCGGCAGTGGCTTCATGTCAGGGAACTGAGCACTGGTCAGAGGGGAGGAGCTCTGGAGCCCCAAGAAAGCCCTCAATGGAGGGATCCCCTGGTGCGGCTGCTCCTTCCCCGCCCAGCCCTGGGCCTGGGCCACGTCCTCTATGCAAAAGAAGTCAGGTGGGGATTCGCCCGAGTTCCCAGCCATCCCAGGATGGGGGTGGTCAGCTGGCTCACCCAGACAGCCAGCAAAGGCTACCCGCAGAGCACGGGGCCTTTACTGAAATATACAGAAATGCATGCTCTAGCTCCAGGTGCTCAGAATACCCGTGAAGAACAGAACACTTGAAATAACTTAGAACTCTTTCAACGAAGGGACCTAAACCCAGAATTAATGCAAGGATCTAACGGCCCTTGGCACCTGGTATTTCAGAAGTTCTCAAAATAATGGTTTTCATTTTTCCAGTGGCACGTTCAGGGGAGCTGTCAGGAGCTGCAGTGGACCCTGGGCAGGGCATCGCAGTCTGAGAAGTCACCTACAGAGGGCTGCTCTGCACCCCCGTGTGCAAAGACCACCCCACTGGAGCCTGACCGTCAAAGGGTTTCCAGAGAAGGCACAGCTGTCGCTGGAAATTTCTGGTCGTGAAAAAGGTGATATAGGTAACAGAATGTTCATGCAGAAGGACTTTTTCTCAGGAAGACTGCTCTAGGGAATTAGGAGTTCATGCCCAAGGAAGTCTAACAGGAAAGCAGGCTACAGAGACTCCCCACTGTTGCATACGATTCCTCTGGAACTTCCCAGCATTCACAGGCTGTCATGAAACACAGAGGCAAGGGAATGAACATGGGGCCTCCTACCTGCTCACAGCACCCTCCCTGGGCCACACCCTCGCCCCCATGGACAGAGACAGGTCTCACTAGTGATAAAGAACCTACAGCAGTGGTGTGGCTGTTCTTTGTAAGCCGTGCATGCAGCACACTCTCAGTTTACCCGTGCACTTAGAGACAAGATATAAAAAGGTATTTTACATTAATTGGAGACTCCTAGGACCAATAAAGCCAAGCTGTGTGGGGCTACCACCTACCAGAGAGGTTTACCCCAGGCTTAAAAGACTCCAGGCCGTCAGTAGGGTGGGGGGGCCTGGCCCCAACCCAGCACGTCCGCCCAGACTCCCAAGGAACCTGCTCCCCATGACCCTCCCTCTGGATCCCAGGCTTCCCCTCACTGGGCCGAAAGCTTCAGCCAGACCAGCCCTCGGCTCCCCTTCCCAACAGGGGCCAGGCTTGAGGAGGGCAGAACCTGGCCCAGCTCAGCTGGAGACGCTTCACAGATGTTAATGAAGCTCATCTATTTCATTCCCCAGTGCCCTTAGGAGGTAGGTACTATTGTTATCCCTATTTTACAGATTTGGAAAGTAAGTCACAGAGAGGTTGAAAAGGTGCTGTGGGTCTCTAAGTACAGGGTGGTCCTGGACTGGAGCCCAGCAATCCACACGCGCTCCCTGCCCATCACTCTCAGAAAAGTAGGGACCACACCAAGGGGTGTGGCTGACCCGGCACGTGGCCGTCCCCTAGGGAGAGCCCAGGTCTCCTCGTATGCAAGGGTGGAAGTTAGGGTGAAAAGAAGACAATGAAGGGCTTTGCAAAAGAAAGTCCTGGCACTTCAGCTCACTCTGCTTGGGGGAAGGGGAGGAGGAGAGCAAAGTGGTACAGACTTTAGGGAGCAGGGAGGCAGAAACGGTCAAACAACAAACACACACACAGAAGGACCCCACCCTCCCGAATTCCAAGGGACAGGGCGCTGGGCGGTCAAGGCTGATGGGGGTAAATCAGGCTTCCGATTCCTCTAAATCACAAAGGACAAGGTTCTGGCCCTGAGGTTTGGATGATCCCCAAACCCCATCCTGAAGACTCAGCCCTCTCTCCCTCTTCCTTCTAGAGCTCCTGGAAAGGCGGAGCAAAACTCTCCCCACCCTCCCCTGCACTGGCTTCAAGCTGCTCCTGCCTTCACTCAGACTCCAGCGCAGCCCTCGCAGGAAAACCAATGTGGCCCCACTGCCCAGTCTATCTGCTGAGCCTGCCTCCTCCAGGGAGCCCTCTCTGGGCTCCGCCGCTCCACTGACGCCCTCTCACCCCTCCTTCTCCCAGGCCCTTGACCTTGACCCTGAAAAGCAGCAGGCAAGTCTTTCAACTGCAGACCTCCCTTCCCTAAAGCGGAAACACTCACTTATAAAGCCATAAATTTCTACCATCAGACACATTCCGGAAGTAATGAGATCAGTGCAAAGGCCTGGGCATTAGGAAAAGTGCACGTTTCTCAGAAGGCATCAGACCTTCCGCAGGTTTGTCAATTCAGTCCCTCCGAGGGTAATGTCAGCAGCGTTATTTCTAAAGCAAAACCTCGTCATTTCTCGTAACGGAAGACATTTTGCTAACAGCAAAAGGTGTGTGCACACAAGCAAAAACGATTTACAAAAGGGGTAAAGAAAAGTGCAAAGGAAAATTCCATATATATTTATTGGCTACCAAGGTTTTAATGACCTTGCCTATCAAGACAAACATTTTACAGTTCATAACAACATTTGAAACCATCGCTGCATTTGTCTGCGTGGGCTGCCATAACAAAGTACCACAGACTGGGGGCTCAAACGGCAGAAGTGTATTTTCTCACGGTCCTGCAGGATAGAAGTCCGAGATCAAGGTGCCGGCAGAGTCGATTTCTTCTGAGGCCTCTCTCCTCAGCTTGTAGATGGCTGTGTTCTCCCCAGGTCCTCACATGGTTGTCTCTGTGTGTGTGTCTGTGTCCTAATCTCCTCTTCTCCTCTTATAAAGACACCAGTCGCACTGGATTAGGGCCCATCCTGGTGACCTCATTTTAATTTAATGACCTCTTTAAAGACCCTATCTCCAAATACAGTCATGTTCTGAGGAACTGGGAGGGTAGGACTTCCATATATGAATTCTGGGGGAACACAATTCAGCTCATAATAGCTGCCATCGTGGTTAGCAAATAATAACAATAACAACCATTCCTAACCTAAAGTAAGCAGAACATTTGGGTGTGATAGTCACATCTGGTTTCACAAAAGGCATTTTTCTCAGTAAAAACTCAAAGCAACCCCGACATCAGCAAGGCCCTGCAATGCACAGCTCAGCTCCCGGGCTACCCAGCGCCCCAGCTGGAATAACACTTACTAGTTGGGAGAAACTCAGGACTGAGAGAGGCAAGGTCTCCCTCTCTGATGATGAAGCTCGGCCTCTTCCGACTTGAAGAGGCAGAATCCTCCACCCTCAGGCTGTCATCCCCTTGGGGAAACTAGGAAAATTAACCACATACATGTGGGATCATTTTGGATTCTCGTTTCTACTTTCCAATGTAATATGTTACTGGATTCATTTAAAACTAGGTGTGTCTTGCTCAAATATTAAACCAGAATCCATGTGACTGTGGTCTGAAATTTCAACTCAAGACCCCTACCACAAAGCTGAATGAACGCTTCTCTTTTTCATTTATAGCTATTATGTTAAAAGACTGTATTGTTAACTTCATGTAAATCAAGATTTATCTGTCTCCATGGTGGCAATAAAGCACCAAGATAAATGAAAGCAATATTCGCTACTGCATGGTGTCCTCATTAGCAATCAGCAGCAGGAGTGCCCCCCCTCCCTGCCCCGGCCAGTGGGAATGAGGGCTGCAGTCTTGGGGGAAAGACAGCTCGCAGGGAAGGAAAAGACAGGCGGTGGATGCCTTCCCTGGACACGATGCTTTCTTCGCTTCCCGGTCGAGTCTGTGCAGCCCTGCTAGTTACTTATTGGAAGTATCAGAGCTGCAAGTGCCTTGCCTCCCTCTGCATCACCCCCGCCCTCTTCTATAAACCTCCAGATCACAGACTAGGATCTTCTTCCAACAGAGATTCCCCACGGCATGCAGGACAGCGCCTCACTGGGGGAAAAAAAGGAGCTTAGAAATCTCCACTGAACTAATTCAAGCATAAATAAATCATACTTCTTGCAATGTGTTAAAAATATATATATGGTACTGCAGATTACTTCCTCACCAAGAAAGGAATCCTGCTCCAGGGTGACCAGTAGAGCAATACAGAAGCCACTCACTCTGCTTGGGACCTGACTCCCACCGCCTGGCCTGAGAAACATTCTAATTGTTACTAGTTGATCAGATAAAGGCACTCAGCACAGGTCTGCTGTCTCCATCAGCTTTCACTCAGAAAATTTGGGGTGGGGAATATAACACTGATGAATAAAGGAAAAGGATCCAAGGCAACAGAGAAGTGAGATCAAGATGCAATGAGACGCTGGGGACCAAGCTGTTCAGAGGTGATGCTGCAACTCTGAAAGACATCCCTGGGCATCGCTAGTATTAAAGTTACCTAGAAACAAAGTCAAGACACATCACGTTCCAGTTTTATATCTATTATGGATATCTATTAGAGATCTATTAGAGATCTAATAGATATCTATTATAATATTATATCTCTTATAGATATTTCTATATCTGAGTAGCTTTCACCCTACTCAGTGTATTAACACATACCATGAAGAAGGCATATACCACAATCGCCAAGTGTTATCTTCCAGTGGAATAAAGTGCTTTAAAGAACAAAACGGAGGCAATGGCCCTCCTACCTTCCATACAGTTAATTAATTCCATGTTCGCAATTCCAGCAGGAATAAATTTTCAAAGGGCATGTCTGCTTTTAAATCTATGCTGACCTTGCATCATTGCCCAAATGTTTCTGTTAACACACCACTCAAAAAAAAAAAAAAAAAAAAAAGTGGGCCTCACACTGGGTACGGTAATTAATATTCTTGATTCATGAAAGAGCTTTGTTTGAAATTATATGATTCAATCAGAAAGTCATTTTCTTTCCAAGTTGGCTGGGCTTCCTATATGAATGCAAATCAGAGTGACAAAGACAACACGTAAGGATTGAAAACACTCTGCTTGCTCCTTATGGATGTTTGCATTTGGTGCAGACACAGCCCTGAGAAGCAGTTCAGAGATTCTCAAAGAACAGGCTGGGTATTTTTATTTGAATTTTCTTGAGACTGTTTGCCTCCATGAAAATAAAGCAGAGACCCATGATGGAGACTTTTCAGATGAAATTACCATCAAGCAGTGTCACGTGGGAAGAGAAGATCTTTAAAAAGTCCTGTGGGTTAGGATCAGAGCATGTCAACTGTAGGCCTAGCCAGGGGGACTACTGACTATCAATATCCAGTTCATGTCACTTTAAATGTGTCACCGTCCTAAGATGACTTCATCTCCACTAAACCCACTCATGGACATCTGAGGATGACCTTCCGTTGGGTGAACCACTCTTGATTCTGCTCTCCATGTTGAGATGCTGCACCTATTAAAATTTTTCCTGTCATCAGTCAGTGATGTAGAATACTGTGCCGTTTTCCAATCCGTCATGGATTAAAATATTCAACTGGAAAATCTGTTTCCTTCATCTTGCTATTGTAGTTACACAGTTAAGCAAGCCCAGCTGTACAGGAAATACCACCACAATGAACACATTATTGGGCAGAGAAGAGTCAATCGGGGTTCCTGTCAACCATCTCACATGCTACAAAGAGGCCAGGGGAAGAAAAAAAAAAAATCTGCATTACGTTAAATACACAGTTATTACCAAAATCCCTCCACTGCCTTTTATCACCTCATCAGAGCCCAGACTGAAATAAACTGCTGGGAACCTGATTATAATCTCCTCTCCGTCACTGTAAGATTTTTCTTCTGGTTCTTTATCTGTATTTTCTAAAACTGACATGGAGTGCTTTTAATAAGAAAGGCTATTTTGAATGTTTAAACTTGGATGTAGGCTGGCTCTTCAACAGTTTTGTTTACGTTCTAAGCAAAATAGCAATGATTTTTAAGATCTATCTTGACGTCTCTCTCTGTGGTCTGCTCAAATTGACCGCCTCTAAATCCTTCTTGGAAAGTCTCTCCTTTACTACTTCATCCATCCAATAATCAACAAAGTTGGGGCAGATCAGGCAGAAGAGACCAGTGAGTCTGCACCCCTTTTCCTTAAGCAGCAAAGCAAGAGGGTGACACACAGCAGGTAGGGACTGCTTCCTTTTCATGGAGGAGGAAACAGGGCAAGTGAGTTGCCCAAGGCCAGAGAGCGGATAGGAAGCCAGGTCTGCTGACTCCAAAACCGTGCTCTTCCTTCTCAGCGCTGGGCTGCCTTGCCATGGATGCTGATATATTTTCTACTTCTGTTCAGCTCCAGTGTTGAGCCTCCTTCCCTTAGATTTCAGAGATGTCTGGGATCTCCTGCGTTCACATGCATACCCCTCTCCCATTCCCACTGAGCGCTGTTCTCTTAGGTGTAATCAATGTTGTCACCATACAGACATATAACCAGGTAACTTGCTTAGCGCAGTTCCGCGAGGTTGAGTGAACCAACTGGGAGAGTGTAGGAGACAGAGACAGAGTCTCAGGGACACAGAGGCCCAGGGGAGGGCCTCGGGCTGGGTGGATAGAACCTCAGGCTGTGATGGACAGAGGCTAGCGAGTGTCCAGACGGCCCAGCTGGTGTCCCCTGATAAACATGGAAGCCAGGGCCTGGCCACAGGGGGTCAGGTGGGCTGCTCCCAGAGGGACAAGCTTATTGTCACTCAGGAAACTCACCACAGATCCTTTCCTATGCCATTAGGAAAGCTGGTCCACTGGTCTCTTGCCTAGTCCAGGTATGTTTTAAAATGAAGGTAAGCCTACCTGCTTTAGTATGATCTAGTTAGCATCATTCTTTATTTCTATCCCAATTAAATACCCCTTGAAAAACTGAGTTAAACAAAAAAGGAGGGGGGAGGGCCAGCCCGGTGGCGTAGTAGTTAAGTCTGCACGTTCCACTTCAGTGGCCCAGGGTTCACAGGTTCGGATCCTGGGTGTGGACCTACACACTGCTCATCAAGCCATGCTGTGGTGGCATCCCACATACAAAACAGAGGAAGATGGGCATGGATGTTAGCTCAGGTAGAATCTTCCTCAAGCAAAAAGAGGAAGATTGGCAACAGATGTTAGATCAGAGCCAATCTTCCTCACCAAAAAATAAATAAATAAATAAAAGGTAGCCCCAAAACCTAAGCATTTCATACTAGAAGACACTTTGTGTAATGTAAGGCTAATTTTCATTAAGAGAAGACATTTTCATAGATGGCATCTTGCCTTTGAATACCTGTCCATCCTTGTAGGGTGCTTTATACATCAATTCTGGAACGAGATGGGGTAGAAATATAAATCAATTCATCAATCATTGTGAAATCTCTATTTCTCTAGCTTAGATTCCTAGAAGCATAATTCCTGGGTCAAAGCGTACAAATCTTTTATCCTTTTATCTAGAAAGAGTAAGCAGTTTCCATTCCCCTTGTCATTATTTGGGGGGCTCAATGTTGCCCGCCTCCACCCTACCCACTGACACACAGGCTTCCTCTGGTAACAGCCTACCCCACAGCCACAATACGGCCATAGGACTGGATAGTTCTATGTGATTGTCATCACTGGTTTTAATTTTTGCTTATTTGCTCAAATCACAGCATCTCCTACTAATTGGTTTTTGTCCACTTACCTATGGGAATCTTCATGTTTTTATAATCTATTTGTATGAGCTTTTTAAACATCAGGAATAGCCATTTGTCTATAACGTTCACTGCAAATAGTTTTCCTTAACTTGTCAAAATGGGGTTCAGAGTACATCAAAAACAAAGAATTCTAAGACTACTGCTGATGTAGATATTGAGAGCATAGTCTTCTCAATGGTACCAGATCTCTCTCCCAATTGGCATTACCCATTGGGTGGTTCCCATCTCATCCACAGACCTGCTGGCCAATGCCCCCAGAGGTGGCTCTGTCTTGTCTGGTTCTTAAGAGTGCCAGTCACAGAGGCTGGGACTAGGGGCACATGCTAGCTCTTTCCACAAAACACGCCTTTAATAAGTCTTTCTAGACTTTTAACTGCATTGAAGCTAAGCTCGCAGGTTTGTAATATGCAGAAACCACAGTTCTACTCCGAAAATTGGTACTTTTTTTCATGTTGAGTTTTCTGTGCCTATTTGCCAGGGATTCTTCAGAGCAGCAGGGTGGAGGGCAAGCTCATTTGCAAGAACCCCAGGACCTCAGAAGGCACCGCATGCCATAGCATGAGTGTACAGTGCTTTGTTCTTCTCTGCTGTATCACCAGTGCCTAGAACTGCCATGGAGAACAACTAACAAAATGGATGGACGGGTGGTTGGGGGGATGGGGGCATAGAGGAGGGAGGGAGGGAGGGAGTGGAGGAAAGAGTGGGTGAGTGAATGAATGAACCCACAAACCCACCCAATTCCCAGAGCAGCAAGGGGCTCCCTCACAATCTCTTCCTCTAGGTCTGATCGATGCTTAGTTTCATCTTTGCCATCCAAAAATCACCCTCCAATCAAAAAGACATTTTTCTAATTGCCCATCAGCATGGTCATCCAGTTTGATTTACCAAATCCTGTTTCCTTGGAAACTCCATAAATTAACCTGAGCTAGAAATTAAAAAGCCACTACTTTGATGTAAAATGCACTCCAGAGTAAATAATAAGAGAAGTCAGCCTATGATCTAATGGAAGAGCCAAAGTATTTCCAATTGATTTCATACTCATCAACCCCATGACACCCAAGCACATCCCAGATCCTTAAATTAGTGCCAATGATGCACTGTATGCTCCACAGTACCCTTTAAAATCATAGAACCTCTAGGGCAGTGCCCATTGACATGTGGTCCCCGGACCAGCAGCAATGGCACAAAATATGACATAGGTGTTAGAAATGCAGAATCTCAGGCCCCACCTCAGACCCATTGAATCAGAATCTCTGGGGATGGGGTCCAGGAATCTGTCTCAAGAAGCCTCCAGATGCCTCTTATGCATCTCTACACAAGTGTGCAAAGCACTCCACTAGGGCACAGAATGTTGATATCTTTTCTGACATTTCAGATGTAACAGATACATTTCAGATAAACATTTTACTCAAATGTCTTAAAATGACTGATTTAGTAAAAAGCCACATGTTTTCTTTTTCCCCACCCTTCATTTCCCCCAAATTTTGGAAGAATGGTACATCATTTAAAGGCTCATTAAAGTAACACATTTTTAAAAGACATATACAAGTGTGAGAGGCCTTTAAAGTGTGACAAAGTCAATGATGGAATAATGGAAAAATTTACATTTTCTGGGAGTGGAGGCAGAACTACACCCAAAATGTCACTAGGACTTATTCTGAAATAGAAAAATAAACATCTCCTCTCGACTTACTCCCTAGTTTAGGGAAGACTGACAATTCCCTCCACCCCACAGTCATTGGGCCCTGGGCCCTGGAACTCCCTGCCCAGTAACCACACCCACCTCCTCTGGGGCCCACCTCCTCCTGGGCACCCACCAGCTGTCCCGAAACAGCAATACAACCTCAATTCCCAGGCACGTCATGTTCAGCGTTTTAAATAAGCCTTCTCCTTTGGGACCATCACCAAAGTCACTTGGTTCTGTGTCCTCCAAGGTCCGATCAGAGGAACCACTGTACTGGCTTTGCATCCGCAGGGCAACCACAGCTGGGATCAACAATAATCCTAATGAAAGCTAACACTGCTTGGGTGCTCAGAAGGCTGCGGGCACCCGGACGTGTGTATTTTAGATATGACTGAATTTAGTCCCCAACGACTTTCAGAGATGGGTACCATTATCCCTCTCCTTTTTCCAGATAAAGGACTAGAGGCTTAGAGGGGAGTCACTCAGTCACACAGCCATGCGGGAGGGGAGCAGAAATCTGAACCCAGGTCAGACTGACTCCAAAACCCTGGCTCCTGATGTAAGAGACAAGAGACGGAAAAACAGGAGGAGGAGGGGAGCGTGTTCTGAGGGGAGCCACCTGGCACAGACCGACCATCCTTCCCGGCTTATGGCTGCAGCATGGGGTGAGGGAGGGGGACCTGCTTCTCACATCCTGGGAACTGAGGTAACGCCACACAATTCCAATACTTGAGTGGTCTTTGCGCCTGCCTTTGTGTGGCTTTAGCTTTATGGCAATCACAATCACGAGATGGTATTATTATCCCCAAGAGGAGGAAGTGCTTTTCAGGCCCTGGCTGAATTCACAATGCGAATGGAAAACCTCTTTCCACGGGAAGAACCAACCAGACAGACGGAGAAGTAACCTCACTCTGACCTTCCAGAACCTCTGACTGAAGGCACTTTAAGCAAGTTTGAAACTGTCATCTGCATACATCTCACGGGTCCCTTATTAAGCAGTTCTCTCTTGAAAAGGGACGGAAGCTAGCCCACCAATGGCCCATCACTGGTCCTGATGCAGGGTCAGAGTGCACTGGCCGAGTTTAAGGACCCCAAACAGCAGCACAGGAAACAGAAATAAAAGAAACCAAAGACCACGGCCCTGGGGGCGGAGGAGGGGCAGGTGGCTGGGGGTGACCTGGAAGTCTCCAGAAGGCACAGAGAAAGAGATGGAAGTGGCACTGTGCAGACATGACAGACACACGCACAGCCAAAGCCTTCTCCACACTAGCCCATGACTGTGTGCAGCTTTCTAAGAACAACGGGGGGGGGGGGGGGGGGGTGAGGGTCCTCAAGAAATCACCTGTGCTATGTGTGTGGTGATGGACTGTAATTAGTATTTGTGTGGTGAACACGATGTAATCTATGCAGAAATAGAAGTATAATGATGTACACCTGAAATTTATACAATGTTATAAACCAATGTTACCACAATAAAAAAAAGTTACCTGTGCTAATCTCAGTCACCCCACTACTTCTGACCTTCCATTCTGATTGTATTTGGCAGGGAAGAGTACATTAACCAACTAAAAGATTTAATTTTTCTGAAATGGCAAGAATCTGCTCTCATCCAGACTGATGGAGGAAGTGAGTGGCTGTGTGGTCCATGGTGAGGACAAGACGGGGGGACCCCCAGGCTACCTGGGCCCCCTCACACTCACACTGACAATAAAATAATGATCCAGCATGGAAGTTCATTCCAGACCTAAAATTCTATCGTGTTAATACTTGGATTTCTTTTGTAAGCTACTAAAATGTGATTCCTCAACAGAAAACCTCTGTAAAGCAAGTTCCATGGCCTCTGTCAGACCTGAGACACGCATGCCACCCAGGTGCACGCACACCACCCAGGTGCCCTCAGGTAAAGATCTTCTCCCTGCTCAGCAAATCATTTAGATACTTTAATGGCAGGTAGACTGTGATCAACGGTCAAGATGACAATTACAAAACCCAGTTGCATGCAGTTGCGACCAAACATTTACTGGCACCATAAAAAGCAAACAGAGGGGGCAGCCAGGTGGCGTGATGGTAAAGTTCGCGAGCTCTGCTTTGGTGGCCCAGGGATTGCAGATTCAGATCCCAGGCACAGACCTATGCACTGCTCATCAAGCCATGCTGTGGCGGTGTCCCATATACAAAATGGAGGAAGATGGGCATGGATGTTAGCTCAGGGCTAATCTCCCTCACAAGAAAAAAAAAAGGCAAACAGAAAGCTGCCCTTTGTGTTAGTGGGCAACATCCATCATCAGGACACTAACTCCAGAGTTGACTTTCCATGAAGAGGATGAGCTTGCTCACCTAACCTCCCTTACGTTGGTCAAATCCATCTTCGTGAACAACCTCAAAACAGTTATGTGGGCTCACCCTTTATTTTATGTACAGTTAATTATTTTTCAACTTTAATTTGACTTTGTTTGCCTTACGGCAGGACACAGGCCTAAGATGAGGAGTCTTATTCCTTGATTTAGTGCCCCATTACACTTGAAAGTCTTCTACAAAAGTCATTCTTGCAAGGCACCAAAGCTAACACACTATCAAAGATATTTCTATGCAAGTCAATATATCAAAAAGTGGCTTTCTCAATCAACAGATCATGGCGTACCAATGGATGTGACACCACTTGGCAGAAGCTTACCACTGCTGTCCACTGTGCTGCATTTCAGTGGTGTCTCAAATCCAAGAGCCCCTTTAGCCAACTTCTTCTCGTAGATGATCTCGTGGTCTGAGTGTCTGACTCAGCTTTGCCTCATGCTTATTCAACCTGGATGTCTGAATGATTCCTTCCAAGTGGAGAGACTATAATTGATCTCCAACTTGGAAGATTAAGATTCCGAAAGTGGACTGTTTATTCCAGAGCCGAGAGTGACGATGAGCTACTCTCAGATACACGGGGGCGCTCCTCTGTGGTTTCAGGGAGGTCGACTCCTTGGAAACGCCTGTGTAAGCACCAGCATGTACAACAGATAAACATCAACAATGAACCGTCCAAGGAAGTCCCCACGGACACACACAGCTCCGTGACCACGCCACAGGACCGAGAAATGGGGAAGGAACACGCTGGCAACGTGCTCTATTCCCCCCTCCCCACTGCTCCTTGGGATTCAGTAATCAGGAAGAAACCTAACCGTTCTTCCAGACTTTCCTCTCCCCTCCTCTCATCTGGCCTCCAAGGACTCCATCCCGTACTTCCCAACCACCTGTAGTGGAAGCAGCTCCAATAATCCTATGACATCCGCACGTCTGCAAGGCTGACCTTCCATGGCTCAGAAAGTTCCTCTTGCCAGAATGTGGAGGCTGCTCTGCATACAGTGCCCTCCCTTTGTGGCTGGGGAGCCACCTTCCTGCTCATTCCAGATCTCCTCTACCAGGGGCACCAAAAACAAGGGCAGCACACACCATGGGCTCCGTCGCCTGCTTCCTTTGATTAGATAATCAGTTTTCTCTCAGAGGAAGATCACAGGATGCAGAAGCACCGAATGTGCACGCTGGCTCAGATACCGGCAACCCTATTAAGCGATAGCAAAATGGGAAAGATGAGTAGTTTTTACAAAGTCTGTTTCTCAGCTATGTTTCAACGGCGTGCTTCTCAGTTTCTGGCTTCCTACCCAAAGAAAGAGAAACAGAACTGTGCTCAGATGGATATGCACGATAACCTGATCACCTCCTGCAGATGGACGAGGTAAATTCCCGTGGATTCCCGGGGGAGATGTTTTGGGTCTCACTGGGCAACACTGTACAGGTAGATATCGCTTTATGTCAAACAGAGGGCTTTCCGATTTCTTCCTTTTCTCCCTGTCACTACGATCACTCCACCCTCACAAACACAATCAAAAGAAAATACGGGAAAAATCTTTAACACCCTTTAAACTTCCTGAGAACCCGAGTGTTCACAGCATTCCCCGCCCTGGGCCTCAGTTTCCCCCTCTCAGCAGGAAGCTGTCTCTCCAGTCCTCCTGAGGGAATCTGCCCCGAAGCCGAAACTGATCCTCAAGTCACATTTTTTCCTTCTAAAAGCGAGAATTATGTCTGCGCTTCCTCCTAACTGGAGCCCTCCACAGCTGTGTGACTTCCTGGAGTGAAAGGACGCTGGCTGCCCGAGCACCGATGATTCACCTCCCAGTGAATTAGCCGCGTGGAGGCCAGGGCCCGCCTGCCTTAGCGGGTGGGTCTGTCTTTGGACAGCTGGGCCCTGCGGACGCCTCCGCCGACAGCTGTTAGGACACATGGAGGGTGGAAGGACAAGTTCAGGCACGACCGTCCACTACACTCTTGGCAAAACCAGGACCGAGACCCCATCTTGATACCTTCGCTGTGGGAGGGCTCTCCCAGAGGCCTGCTGGGGACAGTCCCCGGGATAAATGGAGAAAGCTCCTCAGGATCCTGAGGACAGGCTTTCCTTGGTCACAAAAACTCTCTTCCAACCAATTTCTGTGGCTGCAGCCCAAAGCCCCAGGAGGGTGGGTGCGGAAGGCCGCAGCCTCACGTTTTTAGTAAATCCTCCCCACTGAATGCCCCCAACCTCAGTGAAGAAATGCACACTTGAGAAAGCAATCCCACTGTCCACGCAGTGAGCTGGCAGAACTGAGGAGATGAATCCCTGTGCTCAGACAGCCGAGCTGAGCAGGTGAGGTGCACACCATGGATGGGGCATGCCATGCATGGGGCGACCCTCTGGGAATGAACATGAAAACACAGGGATGTGCATCAGCCCCAGGAACCACTTGGGGACTTTATGTTGCATAAAAACGCAAGGTGCAAGGAGATGACTGAGGAAATGAACAATCAACCTACACACTCACAGAAAGGGAATGAAGACAGACACATAGACAGACAGAGGACCTTGTACCACTATTAAAATGATAATCATGAAGGCTAAGTGGTACCACAGAAAATGCTAATGACAATATCTAAGCAGCATTACATTAAGGTCATCTCTCTGCACACAGAAGAACAAGGTTGGAGGAGGACATGGAAAAATGAGGACAGGTAATCCGCCAGACTGCTGAAATCAGACTTGGGGAATGATGATTTCCTTGAGTGTAGTAACATCATATTACAGCAATAACCTCATTTGTGAAATAAATAAAATGTGTATTTTTTTACATTTAATAAGACAGTGTGTATATACCACATCTTCTTTACCGATTCGTCCCTTGATGGGCACTTAGGTTGCTTCCAAGTCTTGGCTATTATGAATAATGGAATAGTACTCAGCCATAAGAAACGATGAAATCCGGCCATTTGTGACAACATGGATGGACCTTGAGGGTATTATGCTAAGTGAAATAAGTCAGAGGGAGAAAGTCAAATACCATATGATCTCACTCATAAGTAGAAGATAAAAACAACACAAGCAATCACATAGAGACAGAGACTGGATTAGTGGTTACTAGAGGGGAAGGGGGAGGGAGGAGGGCAAAAGGTGTGACTGGGCACATGTGTGTGGTGATGGATGGTAATTAGTCTTTGGGTGGTGAATACAACGTAATCTACACAGAAATCAAAATATAATGATGTACACCCGAAATTTATATCATGTTATAAACCAATGTTACCGCAATAAAAAAAAAGAAAAAGATAAAAAAAAAAAAAACAAAGACAATATCACTGAAAGTATGAGGGAGAGAAGTAAAGCCTTTGGACAGAGACAGAGCCGGCGGCCCTGTGGGCAGAAAAGGAACCCCAGGTCACGCCCAGAGAAAGTGACGCCACCAGCCCAGCGGCTCCAACTGTCTGACATTTACCAAAGTGCTGCTTGAACTGCTGCCTTGGAATGCAAAGGAAGGCATTCTCCATACACACAGACACAAAAGGCATTTCTTCTCTAATTACAAGTTTCCCTAAAACACAACCCAGAAATATTCCAATTAAAAAAATTCCACATTTTGGGGACATACACATAGCTCTGCACAGTTTTATTTGCCCGAATTGCATGTGTAAGATGAGAGAGTATTTTTTTCAAGTTCTGACTCCCCTTCTACGTTGTTTCGGGTAATGTGTAGTCTGCCCGACTGCATTTCTGTAATCGGCTGGTGGGCGAGGACCTGTGCTTTGGGTGATTTATGGGAAAAACCCTCCAATCGTAACCTGAATTAAACTCCCAGAGGAAAAAAGATTGGCGTCAGGCAGGTCATTACAAAATGATGACTTTGTTAGAGACGTTGTTATTAAGCAAGAAAACACACAGGGTGTAGACAGAATTGCTTCATAACCTGCCTCAATCCAGTTGAAAAGATCAGCACTTTTCTCTCCCATCTTTTCCAACGCACCAAACTTCCGACAGTTCTCCTTCCAGTGTAAGGGAAAGAATCTGCCTCCTGGCCTCACTCCATTGGGCAGGCTTACGGGAAGCCAGGTTCAAAGGGTTTGTCCGCCACCACTGTTCCTCAGAATTTGCCCCCAAGACATTCTTAAAAGATGACAGGGGAATAAAAATGGTGGCAGGTAAAAGAGAGCTGACAAACGGGTTAAAGATGCCAGCCTCTCCCATCCATGGCTTTCCCTGTAGTCACTGCCAATTAGACAGCTCAATCACAGACCGCGGCTGTTTACGGACTGGAAGAGCCAGTAAACAACCAGGAAATGCAGCTCCTGCCTGGTCTCTAATTAAGCTGAGCCTCTCTGTCCACCAGTGGGGAAAACGGTACTTTGGAGTTTTTGGATTTCCTTGCTTCTGAGTTCTGAGATGGTGACTCATGATTTGGGAGGTAACACACAGTTCGTCCCTTTTCTGGAAGATAATCCTTCTGCCCTGCGTAAGGCCAGCCTCAAGGGACACTTGAACTTCTAAGGGGAGGGACAGCACCTTCCCTCCTGGCTTGGGGCCATAATGGCCATTAGGAATCACTTTTCTCTTTTAACTGCATAATAAACCAGCCAGAATCTTGGGAGATGGGCCAGCCTGAATCAAACAGAGAGCAGGAAATGTTACAGTATCTTAGGCTCACATAGCACCAGGTCCTGGTCCATCCGGGAATCTAGGAGAAAACAGCAAAGCTGGTCCCTGACTAAGGTCCCTGACTAACGTGGCTCTCCACAAGCGGCCACTTCCAGCAGGGGCTGATCCCACAGGTGAGCAATGGTGTTAGTGCACCTGGGGGAGGGAAGCGGTTAAGTGCCTGCTAACAGAGAAATGGAATTAGGTTGCCCTGGAGGCTGAGAACTACCTCCTAAGGAGGAAAAAAAAAAAGAACAGTGGAGACTCTCATGTCAAGAAAAACGAGAAGTGCTTTTGAGCAACTGTGGGTCTCTGAACCCCATAACAGAGAAATCACAACAATAAAGATGCCAATTCCCCAAAAGGGAAACTGTCTAATCCTGATGACATTATCAATTCCTGGATCCCTCAAGACCTCGTGAATAATCCACCAAGACAGTCCCAGAACAGTTTAACCTGCCCTTAAAGGGTTTCTCACATCTCTGAGAAGCAGAAACGGATGGCCCAGCAAAGCGGGGTAAAACATGCTGCTGTTGGTTTGACACACGGGAATGTAGGAAGCCAAGCTCTGCTATTTTCTTAGAGTAAGCGAGATTACCTGTGATTCTTCCTCAAACAAAAACATATCTCCTGCACGCCCAGAAACATAGCAGACAGCTTAAACAACAAAGGCCGAGGAGTACGGAGTGGGTGATGGGGAAAAGTCCCGCCCCACATGAGATGGTCCCGTGACATTTCCACATCTGCCCATGAGCCTCATCCTCACGCCCAGGGGTCACTGAGCAACAGCTCTAGCCAGAGAAATAAATTCCCTTCTCAGCCTCCTCTTCCTCTGCCCACCCTGGAAACACTGAGATTCCCCAGAGCTCTCTCCCAGGCTGACTTCTCACGCCACACAATCACCCTTGATGAGTTCATCCACCCCCATGGCTTGCTTTCCATCTCTGGATAACCTTCAAGTGGATGCCCCCTGCTCAGATCAGAGCTTGAAGGCCACTGGCCCAACAGCATTCCGAACCAGCCCACTCAACTATCCCACAGGAACGTCACACTCATCAATGGTGAGGCCCAAGCGGAACTCATCCTGGTCTGTGATCCCTCCAATTCCCCAAGCCTCACTCCCACCCTCCAGTCATGCCTCCACCAAACCCAGTCAACCATCAAGTCCTATAGAAGCTCCCCCTCAACTCTCTCCAGAATCTGCCCTCTTCTCTCCATCCCCACTGCCATTATCTCAGGCCAATGGTTCTCAACAGGCCATTTTATCGGACTGTCAGGAGACATTTTTGGTTGCTATAACTGGAGAGGGGCTGCTACCGGCATCTAATGGGTCGAGAAGCCAAGGATGCCGCTGAACATCCTACAGTGCACAGGACAACCCCCCAGAACAAAGAATTCTCCAGCTCAGAATGTCAGCAGTGCCAAAGTTGAGAAACTATCTTAGGCCAACACCATCCCCCTCCCAGACTACTACCATCTTCCCGACTGGTCTCCCCTATTCCAGTCTCTCTTTCCCAATTTGTCCCCTGGAGGAAAGCCAGAGCAATCAGCAACCATTTGACTCCAGAACACACATGATCACAACGTGATTCTTTCCCCAATCCTGGAAAGCAAAGCCAGTGACTTATAATCTCCCCACTCACTGAGGGCTGCTATTAATACTGCAGTGTTTTGCTTTATGACCTTTTATCTGGGCATATACAGAGATTTTTTAAATTAAAAAAAAAATTTTTTTTTACAAAATTGAGATAAATATTTAACCTACTATTTTGTAACTTGTTTTAACTTAATCCAGTAACATTAACACTTTCTCACGTCATTTTGATGTTTAACTAGACTAGTGACCACTTTTTCTTGGAGCACACTCCAGTTTACCGCACTGTTTGAGTCAATGTTTACGGACACCTGCCGTGTGCACCAGACAAGACCAAGACATGGCACCTCCAGGGGCTCCCATCCCCAGAGCTGCAGCCACAATGGTGCCACGCTCACCTCTCACAGTCATAACGTCTTGGGGCCAAACATGCTCACCAGATCTAACTTATTTTACAGCCCAGGACACTGCAGCCCGGGGAGACTGCAGGGACATCGCCAGGCTATAAAGCGTGACACACCAACTAGCACCTAGATCTCCTGGCTGCCCATCCTCACTCATTTTCCTCTATAACATGGTACTTTCTCTTCCCACATGGAAAGATCTGAAACATACTGCCCTCTGGCCTGGAGCTCTCCATCTTCACTCTCCTAAAAATAATTACATTTTCAGACCTTCAGCCTTCCCCGCCTCACACAACCACACTTCCCCAGGGACAGGGACAGGGGCTCTGGTGAAGGGAGTGGGACAGCTCTGGAAAAGGACCCCCGGGGATCACACTGACGCCTACACAGGAAAAGTCACAGATCTAGTCGATTGTTTCCAAAATAAACCAAAGTGCATCATTTCTTCTGTCTGTCTTGTTTCTCAGAGACTTAACTCATTGTTGCCAAACCATTTTAGATAATCCCAGAAACTGGAATTTTCTGAATGATGGATGAAAGAATTAATCCACTTACATGCCTAAAGACTCAATCAAATTTTCAGAGCAACTTGTTTTCCCAGGTGGGTCTATTACCAAGCAAGATGAAAGCCAAATCCTGTTAGGCAGAGAAAAGGAGAAATGGAAGGAACCCCCAGCATTTACAGGAAGCTTGGCGGTGAGCAGAGCGTGTTCATGGAGGTACATCATCTCCTTCCTTAAATAACCCTCATTCCTGCCTACAGCCGAGGTGGAGGCTTGGAACAGCTTAACGACTTACCCGCTGCCACACAGCCTGGCTATAAGGTAAGGATTCAAACTCAGGACACCTGTTGCTTATAGCGCAGGTGCCTCCTGATCACAGGTGCTAGGGCAGAAGATTGCACAAGATTCCCCATCTGGGAGGAAACGTTCACACTTCAGAGGGGTAGCCGGTCCTCGAGCAGAGGAAGTGCTGCAGAACTGACAACATGCAGCTGGCCGCCATGTTGACAATTCAGAGGGATTTAGGTCAAGGAGGTGGGGTGGACAGGGGCCTGTTTGCTCCAACCCCTCATTTATCCAACCAACAGGTACAGTGCCCCAAGAAGAGCCAAAACTCTATCAGCACAAAACAAAGGCTCCCTCGTGGAATGTAAAGTCAAGCCTCACTGAAAATCCAACGCCTTTCAACACTTTGAAAAGATTTTATTTTGACCAAAATAAAAACCAGCATTCTGAGTTTCAATTGCACAACTAAAGTGGGAATGAAGAGAAACTGATGAGGGAAAAGCCACAAAAATACAGGACTCAAGCCTCACTCGGAATGGAAACGCTGAGGAAGGGCTTTCTGACATCTGCAAACATAGCAGAGAAGATTCCCCAAATCCCCCGGAAGGTTCAGCCTTTCTCTGACAATCCGCAGGGTCTTGCACACAGCTGGTCCACAGCACAAGGGGGTGGAATTAATTAGAGATGCGTTTAGTTCACAGCCTGAGAGACTCAGTTTCGATACAAGAAAAAACTTTCGGAGGGACAGTTTCTAGGCTCCAGTTCCCATGAGAAGTTGTCAACGAGCGTCTTCTGGTGGGACGGAGTCCTGTCTCAGGGATGCCCTAGGGGACCTTCTAAAGTCGGGGCTCTCTATTGTTTTCAGCAACAGCACACACAGGGTATATAATTATTACAATGACATTGCTGCTCCTTGGGCTTAAGACTCCTAAGGATGTGTAGACACAATGTAAACATACATAAACAGTTACCTTGTTTATCCAGAGCTCCCAAAGCAGAACTTCCACCTAGCAATGCACCGAGGCAGATCAAGCATGTGTTCTGGTACACACACAATAAATTATTACCAGGATTCAAAGAAGAAATTCAAGAGAGAGACATAATTGCAGGAAAATCAAGTGAAAAGCCCCACAGTTTGTCTTAAAGTCACAGCTGCTTCTTTCAGTCCCTGCACATGGGTCCACACGCCCGAGGCTCTCAGAAAATCAGAGCACCACGCTGCAGCTTTTGGGGGGAGGGACTCAAGCAAAGCAGAACCCAGAAGCCCACCAAGCTCGCTCCGAGTGAGGAGCTAAGTCTGCAGGCTGGGTTTCTCATTTTTAAGGAAACAGACATGCCCTCCTGCACAGTTAGAGCCAGCCAGGTCTTCCAGCGCGGCTGCCACTTTCCAGCAGCTAAGCTCCTGCATCTTCCTCTAAAACCATCACGGCAATCTAAACAGGAAAATCAGAGCGACAGAGCACGTTTTATAAACCTACACCGGCAAACCACCAGGCACCACAGAAGGAGACCAGGCAGATAAACAGGGAACGGTCGGCTTTCATGTCTCCTGATTAAATCGGCCAGTGCTGTTTTGCAGCAGAAACACGACCACCTAAACAGCAAGAGAGACAGAGCCTCGATCCCCAGAGAGAAGCCAGGTGGAACTAGAAAAAAATGAAAACATCCTAAGGCTCTCATTTGCAGCCATGACCAGAATACGCCTGCCTGATTCCAGCTCAGAAAATAAACCGTGTAAAACTTGGCCATCAGCAGATGGTCACTGGAAAGCCCCGGGTGTATTGAGGATCTGCCAGCCCCCCAAAGCCTGTGAGGCAGGCAGCATGCGAAGTTCAAGGCTGCTGCAACTGTCATGGAGATGGCTAAGCAGGGGCTCCACAGAGGAGAGCGCAGGCAGAGGGAAGCCTGGGGGCTCCCATGTCCCCAGGGGCTCTGCCCTAACAATTCCCCCATGCCTAGAGCATGGCCTGTGCGTGGCTCCGGGCAGCTGGGCAGTCTCCTGGGAAAGCTGCTCAGGTGGTGAGATCTGAAGTCAGAAAGCCAGTTTGTTAATTCACCTTAAGACATTTAACTGCTGCTCTCGGGTCTTGCAGATAACACTCTCACCTTGCGTCTTAATTAGGATCATTTGGCAACACATGACCGAAAACCCCAAATAACAGTGGCTTAAACAAGACAGAAAGGTATTTCTCTCACATTAATGAAATCTTCAGGTGGGCTGTCCCAGGTGGCTGGTGGCTCTGTACCCTGGACCCCTTCCAATTCCAACGTGGCCATCATTGTTAGGGGTCCACGATGGGTGCATTCAGGCAACAGAAAGAAAAAGCAAGGAGGAAGGGCAAAGAGACCCACCCGCTCCTTGTAATGAGGTCTTCCAGAAGCTGCCACACAACACCTCCAGCGGCATCTCAGGGGAGTAGCCACATCTAACAGCAAGAGGGACTGCGTGGGTCTTTATCCTGGGCACCCCAGTTGAGGAACAGAACTAACAACGGCCTGAACTTAATTAGCACTTCCCTTCTGCCACATGCATTTCTAAGCATTTTTCCATGCATCCCTCATTGGCTGTTCACTGCAACGATGTTGCACAGATGTTACTAACCCCTTTTTCCAGCTGAGGACACTGAGGCAAAGAGAGGTTAAGTCACTCGCCCAGGATCACACAGAAGTCCAACCCACAGAGGCTGGCTCCCAAGGGCTTACCGTGCACCCTAGGATTGCTGGTCCTCCTGGGAAGGAGCAGAATGGGGGAGACACATATTCTATGAAGGTGCTCCAGGAGCCCACGGACCTTTGGTGGGCAGCCCAGACACAGCAGGCACAACCGAGACCACATGGTTTGGTCCTTGGGCACAGGCCCCCTCCCTGTCAACTAAGAGTGCCGGGCCATCCCTGGCAGCCCTCCTTCTGGGCTCGCCCCTCACCCAGCGTCTCCTCAGCTATTTCCCACTGCCTGGCCCGTCATGGTGGGCCAATCCCTCATCCTTCCTTGCACCATGCTCACTGAGCGGATTTTTCAGTTTAACTCTCCTGAAGCAACCTTTCCAAGTCTTTGGAGGACACCCTTTCACTGCCCCCAGGATCTGAAAGCATTCGAGTCATCAAGTTGGTTGTTTATACATTAGAACGGAAACAGACCATTTTCATAGTGTTTATTTGCAAGAGTGATGAACCCTGCAACGTCGGCCGCCCCCTCCTGTGGATGCTTGAGCGTCGCCCCTTATCCAGGCATTGCTGATACATTTGCATATGAAGGAGCTAGACTGTGGGCCCTGTCAAAATATTTTTTGACAGGCCAGAGATGCGTTTTATGACACGGTTCGCAGTTAGCAGAGAATGTGTTCACAATATGCTTCCCCAGTCTGCCCACCACACAGAGGCGGGCTCTTTGTTTCGGTCGGGCTGGGCGCTGGCTGTCATTCAGTTCATACATTATGCAGACCCGGCGGCGAGCTGGGGCAGCCCGCAGGCCTCGCTTCAAATAATTAGGAGGAGGAACGAGGACTGAGGAACAGAGGTGGATGCAGCGGGGCTGAGCGTTGCCATGGCAGCAGCAAGGGAAAGTGGTCGCATTTGGATGAAGGACAAATGTGCCTTCCCCTAAGCCGGTGGTTAGCCAAACAGCATCGGCAACCGTGAATAAACATAATTACTGCACCTGAAGATTGCAGTATAATGCATCCCTCTACTCCCCCAAACATGCCCCTAATTCTTTATCAAATACAGTGTACAGTGTATAACAGGATGTGCTGTATTATAACATGACATGGAAAATGCTCATGCCATAAGCCTATGAAACCCCATCTGAAACATCTTACCAAAAATAAAGTGCAGAAAAATGTTTAGGAGAAATTCCACCAAAATATTAACAATGATGTGTGATAAGGCTCCGGGTTTCCAAAAAATAACTTTTCTTTCAATATGTGCTTTATTTGGCGCAAAATCTTCCTACAGTTCTCTATTTTGAAGTTTCATATTCACATATTACTGTCCTGGTGGAAAAATATAAATGCAATGAAATATTCCGTATAAAGTGGTGAAATGGTTAATATCCACTTCAGAAGATGATATTTTTGATTCATAAGGCTTCATAAAAATCCCCTGAGTAATGGTCATTTCCTGCCTTCCATGAAGTCTATTCATGTCATATTATCAATGACGGTCCCCACGCCTAGAGACAGTCTTCCTGCATATCTGTCCCCTTCTCCTTCTCCTGGTCTAGACCGTCAGTTGCGTCCACAGCCTCCTACCTGGCCTGCCTTCCTCCTCGCTCCCTAAGTCTGATCATGTCGCATCTCACTTAAGCGACCTCGCCCGTCTTTCCAACACCTCCTGTCTCCATCTTCCCGCAAAAGGCCCTGCTCTTGCAAGCCTCTGGGCACTTCCACCCGCTCGCCCCTGTGCCAGCCCCATCTCCAGAAATCCAGGCAAAGAGCTCCTCCTTTCTGGCCCCACCCCGTCCCCCAGAGGCTCCCTGCCTGGTGTCCCCCGAACACTTCCAGCACTGATCCACAGGGACACCAGGCGCAAGACCATGGTGGTGGTCTGGCTATGTGTCCTCTGCTTCAACAGCAGCTCCACTACGACAGCAGGAGTGCAGCCAAGTGAGGGGCCCTCGCCCCACTCCTCTTCTTTGAAAAGATCAGAGGTGACACCATGGAGGTGCCCCATAGGCACCTGACCGCATGCACCCGAGCTGGTCAGCTTTCCTCCATCCGCCCCAACTGAACGTCCCCAGAGCAGTCCCTGCACCTGACTCAGGGGCCTTGTGCTCCCCTCTCCTCCCACCAGACCTGGAGGAGACTTGCCCAGCTGGTGAGTGGGGGCTGGGGCCGCCTTCCCACGCCGGTCAAGGACACGGTGCCCACTCAGCTCCTCTCCTCCCTTCTTTTCCAGCAAGCGTGTCATTCCTTCCCCAAGTTCACGCTTTCGGTGACCCTCTTCCTTCCTCCAGTCAAGTCAAGAAGATTCTGGGACATATTTTTTCCAGTTCTGACCTCATACTCATCTCTCTTTGGCCAGAACTCAAAAATAACATTCAAACCACCGAGAAAAATTGCCAAAAAAAAAAATCTTATTCTCAGCAATAAACATAAGCCCCAATATTGAGTCATCTTGAATGGGAATATCACAAGAGGTGGCTGAAGGCTCAGTCAGGGACAGAGAATTTTACTCTGACCACTCTGGAACTATCGGGGGGTGCTGCTGCCATTCCAAAATGAAGAACAGAACTGGACTGGGCACCTCGATGGCCACCACTGAGGAGATCCGCACACCCAACCTAACACCCAAAGAGCCCCACAGCCACCGCACAAATCAGAGAAGTGACTCTGCTCCCCCTTACAAGATCGAACGTTTCCTTAAAAGGATTCCGTAACATCAAATAACAACCAGAAACACCCACGTTATTTCTTACTATTCAACTTACAGTCTAGCTTGAAATTTTGCTTAATGAGAACAATGAAAACAAACCCAATATACCTACCTGGCAGTTTGACCCAGTTCTACTGGATTTCAAACATTAAATCTATTAGAACCTATCAGAACACGGGTCAACAAAGCCTGGCCCGTGGGGCGCATCCAGCCCGACACAGGTTTTGTAAATAAAGTTTTATTGAAACACAGCCATGCCCACTTGTCTGTGCATTTCACGCTACAACAGCAGCTGAGGGGTTGCGACAGTACTGTGCCGCCACGAAAATACTCACCATCTGGCCCTGTCCAGAAAGCGTTTGCTGACTTCTGCAATAGACCTTTTTATTTCAACTGTATTTTGCCCCCTCAAAAAGAGATTTTTAATATCATTCAAGTTACTTCTTTTTAAATAACTTTATATAATATGTGTTCACTGAAGAAAAGAGGAGTATATATTTAAGAAAAAAATTAAAGGGAAAAAAATCACCCATAAAACCCACCATCACTACCACTAACATTCTGGTGCACGTCCTTCCAGACTTCTATATACATTTGTACTTTTAAAAAACGATGGCATTAACCTACGCGTCATGCAGTCACAATGCTCCAGGCCCTGCAGCACGGGCCTTACCTGAGTATCCCCATTAATCCACCAAACAAACTTGCAAGGGAGAGCATGCACGCTGGATTCAGTTACTTCTGCCCACTGCACAATATAGAAACAAACTTGGACATTCACATTTTCCTGATTTTTTGCTCTTGTAAAATAGAGCAAGAAATACCTGTGCACTCTTTTCACAAATACCTCTGCTAACATTCTACTTTCATACCTTTCTCCACATGGAATTTCTAGATCAAAGGTGTGAACATTTTCAAGGCTTCAGTCACAGGTTGTCATGTTGCCTTCCACAAGGATTGGCCAATGCACATCCTACCAATGGTGTGTGAAAAATGTCCTAAATTATTTTATTTTAATTTTCTGTTAGAAACCTCATTACACCATGATTACAATGAAAAGTCCCAGCTGAGCTAAAAAGAAGCCCTGTTGTCTTCCAGATGACACATTTTATCTCTAACATAATATATCACAGCCAACTCCACACTAGCAAAGTTGTGCAAGGATCTCCTAAACACGTGCCCTTTTTGATGGTGTCATCTTTTTTTTTTTTTTTTGAGGAAGATCAGCCCTGGGCTAACATCCATGTTAATCCTCCTCTTTTTGCTGAGGAAAACCGGCTCTGAGCTAACATCTATTGCCAATCCTCCTCCTTTTTTTCCCCAAAGCCCCAGTAGATAGTTGTATGTCATAGTTGCACATCCTTCTAGTTGCTGTATGTGGGACGCGGCCTCAGCATGGCCGGAGAAGCGGTGCGTCGGTGCGAGCCCGGGATCCGAACCTGGGCCGCCAGTAGCGGAGTGCGCGCACTTAACCGCTAAGCCACGGGGCCGGCCCTGATGGTGTCATCTTTTCATTCCCTTTCAAGTTGAAGTTTATAAAGAATTAAAATTTGGTGCCTTTAACTGCAAAAATAGCTATTTAGGGCGGGTTAATAACAGTGCATTTTCAAACCACAGTTTTCTCTCTCTTTCAGACAATCAGAACCACCATTCCCCACACGGGTAATACGCCTCTTCTCCCAAATACATCTGACCCCAGCCATGCGGGACTCCTGCGATTTTCTTCCAGCTGCTTCAGCCAGCCTTTCAAGCGCCTAAGGCCTGCAGGTCATCACACCTTTTTTAAGTCACAGCACAACTCGCCCTGTGCCCACTGCTACAAGAAAGGCGTCAGCCCCAGAGCTGGGATCTGAGTTCTCTGTGTGTGGCGTCCTGAAGTGGTTCAGGTCTATGCAGGGCCTGCTGTTACATTCAGAGATTTCAAGGTTATGGAGGAAAAGGTCCTGCAAGTCTCGATCTGGAGCAATTCTGAGAGCCCTCCTCATGGAATACTCACACCCACAACCATCCGAGGGGCTACAGCCCAAGTCCCTCAGCAGGATGTGAATCCCCCTCAGCTCTCTCTCCCCACAACATGCATACACAAACACTTACAATGCTCGCTAACATACGTGCACACACACAATTTTCAGCACACACATATACAGAGCAGAAAAATGTTTTAAATAAAATTTTTTAATTGTTTAAAGAAATATATAAATATTTAACTATAGAATAATTAAATTTCTAAATGGAATATTCTATAGCAGGTAAAATGAAAGAACCAGAACAACATATGATAACACTTTTTTTCATTCCAACTGCAGAAAGATGTCTTCAGATTGTCACCACCATAGGTTCTTACCTCTCACGCACGTCGAATACCATACACTGTCTCAGGACGCATACTTGAGTCACATTTAAAGAGATGTGAATGGGAAAGACACAAACCATCTTCAACAGAGTAGAGGAGGCAGTGATGGGTCTTCCACTGTGTCTGTAATGTTTTCTTTCATAAACATAAACACACGCACACCATACAGAAAAAGCAAACGTGGCAAAATTTTACATCAGAGAGATGCGTAATAACACCCATTATGGTATTCTCTCTGGATTTTAGTAGTTGAGCCATTTAATACTTTCAACAATTATGCTATACGGCTCTCTCAATGGTTAAGAAGTTTCCTTTCAGCAAAGTGTCGCTTGGGATGGTGGCTGCAGAGCCGATCTTTGGCCACCACCTCCGGAGTGGGTTGGCCATATTCCCATGTTCTGTTAATAATTAGCAGTGAGAGATTCCCCTGAGGCCCTGCTTGGTGGGATCTAACTCATCCATGAGGCAGCTCACATTGGATCATCTTTAAAACGGAAACAAAATATTCCTCTTGGGTACTATACCTTATTAAATATGACCTTTTGTCATAGTACAAATACTAAGTGTTTCATAAATATTGAAAAACACTACAAGACTCAAAAAAAACTGACGTAGAAAGTAATGACTCAGAGTGGCAGAAAGCAGAGATGTGTCATTCATTCAGAGAAAAGGTCTAAAGCGAGGGGAGGGGTGAAGAGCCAAAAAGTCAAGAAATACACCCCAAATGAGTCGTCGGGAGGCTTCCAGAAGTGCAAGTTTGTCACAGGCCTACAACACAGCATCCTACCCTTCCATTCACGCCCAGCCTTACTGGGAGGCCCAGGGTGACTGCAGCAGGCCTGTGCACAGCGTGGGGACCCAGCAGCACAGGGATGGGAAAAGAAAAGGCAGGAGACGGGTAAGGTCCTGGCCCAGGACAGCTCTCATCACCCTGAATCCTTGAAGCAGCAATGCTCAAAACTGCCATGTGCAGTACAAGTACAGGCTAATAACCCACCATTTCCAAATTAACTCATTTTCTGTCCCCAAAACATGTTTTGCTGATATTTACACAAGTTGGCACGAGGCAAAGCAAATCCTGCTCTGTGGCTGCCACCCATAGATTCCTGTGCTGTGCGCAGCATTCTACATCAACACGCAGAGGTCAGCCCGCAGAACATGCGGACATCCCCAAAGCCGTCAGTCAGTTTGGGTGCATTGTTTCTGCAGCTGTATTGAAAGTTCCAAAGGAAAGGAAAGCCCCATTTGTGTAAAAATATCATAGCTGTGGCAGCCCGGAGAACATCGGGCAATCAACAGGAAAATGAGATCAACTCTAAAACAGACTCCGATTCAAACTGATGGGCGCTGCTGTTGACTCCCTATCCCCACCCCTCCCCTCTGGGGTGCAGGCAGGGTGGGCCAGCAGCATGGGTCCAAGCCCACCAAGACCTATGCCTTCCCCCATCCTATGCCCCGTCCTTGAAGCAATGCTGACTGGCAGAAGAGACTAGAAACATCATAATTTACTTCCTACAATGATTGTCTAGTGTGTGCAAGTGCAAGAAGCAACACGTGCATTTCCTGAAATCTCACAGTACAACAGAGTTTGGGGGAAATGAGTCAGTGCTAAGAACAGAGCCTGGCCCATATTAGTGCTCAATAACCATTAACAATTATGGTCCAAACGATCCATCAGACCCATGTCAGTGGCCACAGGACACTGGCCAAGGGGTCAAAGTTGACTTTGGTTAGTCCACGAATAGGAACAACTGGCCACCAGAGTTCAGTTAAAGGAAGCACAGCAAAGGCCAACCCTGTCATCTCCAACAACTGTCTTTAGATGATGCTTACCTGGCTTTGCACAAGGCGTCCAGGTACAAGGTCTAGTTTCCATTTGCCACGTTTGGGCACATGTGGGCACACAGGTCAGAGAAGGGTGCCCGTCATGCAGCTAAGGGGGCTTTGGAAAATGAGGATGCTACAGACCACTGACTGGCCAGAGAGTCGAAGTGAGAATTAATTAGCTCATTCCAGAACCTACTAAAAGTCTAAAGCACAGTGAACACTTTATAAAGCCAGCAGGAGAGCCAGGGCGGCTGGCAGACACAGACCACTCTGGGAAGCTCCCTTCTCAAAGCTGAGAAGAGCATGAAGAGGAACACCAGCTTTTAACCTGAGCTACTTTTACTAAATCTTACTTTGTGTAGCAAAAAACCCAAACCAACCAAGAACGCTGAATCGTTTGGGATGGCTTTCCCTCTGCGTGAAACCTACTCACACACACCCGGGAAAGGTCAAGGCACTCTGAAGTGGTGAACAGGGTGTTACGTAGGACAGCAGCCAGCTGACCGCTAGCTGGAGACGTGTACTTTAAATCCTGCTCCATCGCCTGCAAGACAAGGGGCAGAGTCTGGAGGAGGCGATAGGAAACGCCCACACCGCGGATGCCGCTCCTAGCGGACGCGGTGCCTGAGCCTTCCGCTCAGATCACTCCCCACCGCCCCCCACCTGACACATGAATCCAGGGTGTCACAGCCGCTCCCCGGGGCTGCAATCACCGCACTCCCTCCCCCTACGCTGGGAGCACCTCAAAACTAACAGCTGCGGCACTTCCATCTTCAGAAACCTGGGGTATAAAAACACGGCAAAGAGTAGTGCTCTGACTTGCAACATGGGAACAAGCAGTGGACACAGGGCACGAGCTGTCCTTGTGTCGGAGAGACCAGAGGGGTCGCTGACGTGGAGTCCAAGAAGCCTCCAAAGGCATGAAGGGCAGGGGGCCATCAGGGTCCAGGGAAACCAGAGCAGAGACATGACAGGCCCCCAAGGACTTGGGTGGGAGCCCTTGACACAGGCGTTCTCATCACAGACTCGGAAGAACACCAGGTGCCCAAAAATGATGAGGACAAGAATGATAGCCGCAGTGGTTTTCGCTCACTACGTCCCTGGCACTGTGCTACACACGCCTATTTCATCTATTTCACCCACTCTGGGAGGAGGGATGAGAACATGCCCATTTTATTGACACAGATGAGGAAACCGAGGCACAAAGACATTAAGCAACTTTCCAAGGTCGCCTCGCCAATCAAGCGGTAGAGCCAAGATTCAAATGGAGCCCCTGGCCCCAGAACTCAAATGGACCCCTAGACCTCACCACTTCTCCATCAGCGGGGAGGGGGCGCCAACAATTTGTCACCACTAAAACTTGAAGAGCTTAAGTTTGGTAATCATTTACCACAACTAAGAGGGAATGAGAACAAACTCAAGATTCATTCACCTGCATACCCAACAAACATTAATAAAGCACCTACTGTGGCCAGACCCTTGTCTAGGCACTGGGGACATGGCAATGAAGAGCCCTCAGGGATCTTATACCACATCCAGTGGGCAGAAAGACACAAATGGTATGTGTCAGGGTGGTTAAGTTCTACGGAGGAACAAGAAGCAGGTAAGGGAGGGTGGTTGTCAATGAGGTTTCTCCAAGGACACCCGAGTGGAGGCTGAAGGAAGGGGGGGCTGAGCCCCAAGGATATCGGGGAGAAGGTTGTCCAGGGAGAGGAAACAGTGCAAAACACCAACGGGTGGGAGCGTGCCTTTGGGATGTTAAAGGGACAGGAGGATGACCAGTGAGGCCAGAGCGGCCGCAGGTGAGGGCCAGGGGAGCCAGAGGGCTGTACAGTGCCTTGGAAGCCAGGGGGGAGGTTTTGGCCAGAGGTGTCACGCCGTGCATTGGGTTTAGAGGGCTCCCTCGCCTGCCGTGCGAGGCCAACTGTCAGGGAGGGCAGGAGCATCATCTAGGAGACCGCAGCAATGACCCTCAGGGAGATGCCGCTGCCCACGGCCAGGGCGCTAACAGCTGATTCCTAGAAGGTGAGGAATCTCGGCATGGGGCAAGGGAGGGCTTCAGATGTGACAAGTAAGCTCTCCGGGGAGCCAAGAGCAGGTGCTGCAGAGGCCCAGGAAGGCAGTGCCCCCGCTGGGGACAAGCAACTAGGGCGAGTACAACGTGGTTCTCCTTGAGACATGTCACCAAAGGCAACTAGCCCATATCAGAAGGGCCCAGTGGGCACCGAGGCTCAGGAAAACGAGTCCAGCACGGACTCAGGCCACCCATCCTAGACAAAGTCCCTCGGAGGAAGACAGAGCAGGGTCGTCCTCGCAACACAGAAGGAATTACCCACGTGTCTGAGCGCTGAAAGGAGATGGACAGGGGCTAACAGGACAGTGAGCAGGATGTCCCTGTGCTAAGTCCTGGTACTTATTAGTTTCTTATTGCAGCTGAAACAAATTACCACAAAATTAGTCACTTAAAACAACAGAGATTTCATATCTTACATCCAAAATTAGTTTTGGCTAAATCCAAGGTGTCTGCAGGGCTGGTTCCTTCTGGAGGCTCTAGGGGAGAATCTATTTCCCCGCCTTTTCCAGCTTCTAGAGGCCGCCGTTATTCCTTGGCTTATGGCTCCATCACTCCAACTTCTGCTTCCGTCCTCGTGTCTCCTTCTCTGACTCTGACCCTCCTGCCTCCATTTTACAAAGACTCTTGTAGTTACACTGTGCCCACCTGGATAATCCAAGACAATCTCATCAAAATGGCCTTAATTTAATCACATCTGCAAAGTCCCTTTTACCACATAAAGTGACATATTCACAAGATTCAGGGATTAGGACGTGGACATCTTTGGGGGCCGTTATTCTGTCTACTATACTTTCAGTTTTTTTTTTTGGTGAAGATTAAATGAGATTATACATGCCACTTAACCAATGCTTGATAAAATTTAAATACTACTAACAAGAGTTTATTAATAGTGATTAACAGACTATTAAAATTGAGAATCTTCTAATTTTAAGCTCTTATAGTACAATGTCTAAATATAAGCTTAATGATGGATCTTATTAATGAAAAGATAAAATAATTAAGGCCTTTTTAGTCTATAAATCCTTACCTTGAGGCTTGCTAATTTGTGCCCGAAAATTTCTGCATCAATGGAAAATGGGTCTACAAGAAAATGAAAGACAGAAAAGGAAAAAACTGCAGGAAGCCAATTAAACTGGACAGATCGGGGCTTAAATCGCAAGAATAGACCAGGTGCCCAATAACACAATGTCTTGGCTCGGCGGAGTAGGTATGGAGCCCACAAAAGCCAACGGCTCCTGAAAATCACCCACAAAAACCTACTGGAATTTTTCGGCTCCTGTGGTTCAGTAATATGAGACAGAAATTATTAGCCTTCCATGAATCTGGTCCCAACCAGAACACAGTCAAAAGTCAGTTACTAATGGATATAATGGGTTACAAATCTCAACAGCACTAACAGTAAAAAGAGAGCATAAATTGCGTGCATCAAAGACTGAATTTACATAACCCTACAAAATTTGTACGTGTGATTAAAGGCTTGAACCTGCCGAAGGCTGATTTTCTCAAAATTAGACAAGTCACATACGCTTGGATGATGCTCCATGAAATGTTACTTAACTCTCATTTAACTTAACTCACTCTCCAGCTCCCAACCCACACCACCACAAAGGAAATTCAGCTTCCCAAATCCCACTTTAAATTCAAAAGTGAGTTCATGCACATCCCAAAATGAGCCGTTGTATTCACTTACTTAATAAAAGAAATCTGATTTCGGAGAGTTTTAAAAAAAACAAACCTCTTGACGGTAAAATATGTTTCTACCCAAACCTTTATCCAGATCACAGATTAGAGATTATAACTCAAAAGCAAATGTTTTCAACAAGAAAGAAAGCAGCAAGCACACTGCTGATCTGAGGCTTAATTATTTCAACCACTATCCTACCTTCCTCGTAAACTCCAGCGTTTTCAAAAATGTTTATAGAAAGAGTAACTTTCTGTGCTTTGGACAGAACAAAATCTAATTCTCTGGACATTTTAACCTAGTTTTTAAAAATTATTATTTTGGTTACTGTTCCTCATCTAGTCACACATATCTGTTCTGTGTTTTAAGAATGTTTTTTTCCTACATTGCAATTAATCCTTAAAATTAAAGTTACCATTCCCTGGAAGGGTCACTTCAGCATGCCAAAAATGAAAGCAAATGTTTCCCTTCTTTACTGCAAATTTATACAGCGTGAGCCCTGCCCAATCCCTGGAGAACCGGCATGACTTTGACTTTTTAATCCTTTCAAAGTTAAAGGAAAAAAAAATTAAAGATTCACATTTGTTTGTTTTACAAGCATCTCTAGGGAAATTAATAGCAGCGTTTACAAATTACACAATATATTCCCTTCAAAGATGCAAAAAAAAAAAAAAAAAAAGTGCATCTTTCCCAAGCTTTCGTTAAGCTGCAACGTGGTTTTTAAAATTATATGTTCAAAATTTTCTTCTTTTTTTACTGTTAATTTTTAAAAATCTGTTTAGGGCAAAAACACCTATTAAAGGTCTCCTCCATGCTACGCCCCGAGTCAAGTCAACTACAGCCGGGTCGAGTGAGACCCCGAGTGGGGCTGGAAGCCATACGCAGATGAGGGTTTCTACACACTCACATATGTGTTTTATTTAAAGGGGCTGATGTAATCCAGGGTTAAGGGCTGGCAGACAGAAATGGAATTGCTAGGTTAAAGGCCACATACATTTTCAAGGATTTTATTACGTTTTACCAATTTTTTTTCCAGAAGGGCTGTCTCAATTTACACTCCTTCCACTAATGTAAAAGGGGAATGCTATGGTCTTAATGTGTCCCCCCAAAATTCACAGGTGGAAATTGAACCTCTGAGGTGATGGTATTAGGAGGCGGGCTTTGGGGAGGTGATTGGGTCGTGAGGGTGGAGCCCCCAGGAATGGGATTAATGCCCTTATGGAAGAGGCCTCAGAGAATTCCCTGCCCCTTCAGCCATGTGAGGACACAAGTCTGCTACCCAGAAGCGGGCCTTCACCCGACCACGCTAGCACTCTGCTCTCAGGCGTCCAGCCTCCAAAAATGTGAGATATAATTTTCTGTTGTTTATAAGCCACCCAGTCTGTAGTATTTTGCTATAGCAGCCGGAATGGACTAAGACAGGGACCCATTCCCATATATCTTTGCCAACATGGAGTCTTTGTTTGTTTTTCACATTGTACTAAACTAGATTTTTTTAAAAAGTCACCTGACCATTTTAATTGTTCTTTAATTAATGAAGCTAAGTATGTTTACATCTTATTTGCCCTTTTTATTTCCTTTTATGAATCTGTGCCCATTCCTTTTGTTAGGGAATTTCTTTTTCTTATTGTTTTATAAGCACTCTTTACATATAAAAGACAACCTTTGCCATATGTTGTAAATATTTTCCCAGTTTTTTATTTGCCTTTTAATTTTGCTTGAAGTGTTTGTGAGGTTCAGAAGTCATTCAGTTGTTCAGATGTTGTCAAGGCAAACCTCTTTCTTTCATTTTCTGCCTTCGATGGCCATCCCAAGAATATATGACTTTGAAGAAGATTTGTTTTTGAAAAAAGGATTCTGTCTTTGGAATGGCCATAGGCAAAAAGAGAAAAACAATAATTTGACCTAGTTTCACAATAACCCAGCTCCCCAAGAGAGGCAGAATGCATAGTTATCCTGTGAAGTCAGGAGACCAGAGGACGGCTGACCCCATTGCCTTAAGATACTTTCTCTTGGCACAAAAACAGGCTACAATGGCTCAGAGATGAGAATGATGCCAAAGGTACGTTTGATCCATGTTTATGGATAAATTTAGGCAAAATATAATAAATTCTCTGCCTAGCAACACTAGAGAGATAACGCTTTGAAAAAATAGAGATAACACTTTGAAAAAATAGCGTGAGTAAAGAATGTGTGAGTAAAGAATGGGATCATTCCAATTTTAGGTCATTCTAGATCATTCCAATTTTAACAATACTGGCAAGCTCCTCAGCAGGGTCAGTTATAATACAGTATGAGGCCAAGCGGAAAGAGGACGGACGTTGTGGTCAGATGCCCTGTGAAGTCTGGTACTTCAATTCCCAGTTGTATGACCCTGGATGACCGAACTGAGCCTGAGACAAACTCTCCGCTGCAGGACTGTGGAAATGACAACTCTTCCTCTGACCAAATGAAGCAGCAGAGGCTACGCGTCACCATCTTGTACTCTTCATAAGAGGCTACGATCATTTGCAGTCAATTCGTAGAAAAACAATCCAACAGAAAAACCCCGCACCTTGTGTAGAACTCTTGATTTGTGCACACCGGCCCCAAGCAGAAGTTTACTTGGTTTTGGTTATTTGGAAGTTGGCCCTAGGATTACTGAGGCCAAGTGAACCGAAATTGTCCTAAGACTATTACATATGGCATGTGCTCTACGTAGAGAAAACATCTGAGCCAAACAATTAACAGCCACAGGATCAAATTTATTCCTAAGAGACAAAGGAAATGGAAAAAAACAGCACCTCACGGCATCCACTGTTTGTTCTATTTCACACAGAAGAACTCATGGCAAATGCTGAGGCAGCTGATCTAGCCTCTTCCCCAACCACGTGGACACTGTGTCTGCTCCCACGCCTGGCACATCCCAAATCCCAAGCCAGGCTCCACGGGGGTGGGGGTGGAGGGGACGCACATTCCTGCAGGGACCCTCAATGCTCCCAGTGTTGGTGAAACTGACTAAAGATTTTATACCAGAAACCTTTCAGTGACTTGTCACAGGCTTTATAAAGAGCTAAGCCCCTAACCCCCACTCCATGCTTCTTGCGATCTCTCCCCACTGAGTTGCAACAGCCTTCTTCCACTTCTTCAAATATATCCCTCCTATCACAGGGCCTTTGCACATGCTGTTCCCCCTCTGGGTTGACACTCAAGAGCAGCAGCTTGCTAGGTTAACTCCCACCTCCTCAGAAGCCCTTTTTCTGACCCCCCTTCTGGTATATGCACCCCAGCACCAGCCACCTCCCCTCTAAGCAGCACTGATCACACTGCTAACTTGATGGCTACTGGGTGACTCTGGCCAACATCACCTTCCCTTCTCGCCTCCAAGTACCCTGAGGCCAAAGACCTTGCTTGCTTTGGCACACCAGCGCTGACAGGGTGCCTAGCACATTTGCAGATGTTCAATAACTATCTGATGAATGAATAAATGAACAGACACAAACGTAGAAAATTTCGGGGCTTTCATGAGCATTTGGCCAGAACATACATATATGGGTGTGTCTGTGTGTATTTTTTTAATGTAAGAAGAAAATCACACTCGAGATTTTGACTCATCCATACATTCGTAAATGACAAAGAACTCTTACAGGCCACTGCTGGCCAGGTGTCACCCCAATTCCCTACACACAGAGGGCCAAGGACACCCGCTGACCGCTCAGGGTTGTGATATGCTAATTGGCTGTTAATTACAGCCGCTCCTCAGAACCTGGGGGTGGGGGGAGCGGCCAATTAGGCCCACTCACAATGAAATATTTTAAAATAATTACCAGTTTATTTTAAATACTTCTTTTATCAGTCGATCACCTGGAGTAACAAGCAATAAAATGGTTCTATTTACCTGTGATATATTTTCTTCTTTTTTCATTTTCCTTACAATTTCTAGTAGTTTTTAAGGGAGAGCAGGAGAAAGCAGAACATCCTTGGGCAAGAATGCTCTCATGTTTAGCTGAAAAAGCTTTCCCAGTCTTTATTTCCTTGGGGGAATAAGATGCTCTGTTAGCTTCTGAAATCAGTTTCTATTCAAATGGATGTACTATTTCTCATTAGAGGAAGAGGAAAGGTTTGGGGGACCTCCAACATATGCATTAAATGTAAACAAGCTTAGATTATAAGGCAGAACCCATTTTCTTATAAAATAAGTTGCCAAATTATTAAGGTACTTATATCCCTAAGACTACTTGCCTCAGAGCTCATATAAAGAGTATTAAATGCAAAACGATTTCAATACAACTTATATTTCTTTGCTCACCTTACTTTGGGAAACAGAGGGTCAACTCCACATAACTACCCATCAACAAGGACACCCCTAGCCATGATGAGAGACGTGGAACATTTGAAAAATGAAAGGGCACCAAGACGACCTAAGCTAAGAGTCTCACCTGGAGGCAGAAGCTATAATCTAGAGATGCTGGCTTATCCGTCCACAAGAGCACAGTGCTGGCTGGTAGGACACGCCCAAGGTAGAAGCAGGTACGTGCCACTGCATGCCATCTGGGGACATCACTGAGTCTGGCTCTCCGGCCATCCCACACAGAACAGCCACCACATCCCAAGTGACCCTGGATGCTCTGGTCGAGAACTCCCAAATTCTGGCCATCTGAACCACGCCTCTTCCTCCACTAATTTCACGGATTTGTAGGTGGGTCACAGGGAAACTCACACGAAGTCATGTTCATTTCCCTTAGCACCTGAATGCGATTAGCTCTTAAGTGTGTATTTGTCAGTTTGAATAAGCACAAAGGCGAAGACCAATTCATAGATCATCTGGAGGGGTCCAGGCACTCAAGGCATTGCCCCTGAGATCTCATTACCAGAGGCAAGAGCCTCAGCTGATATGAATTATTTACTGCAGTCCTGGCCCTCTGATTGTGCACATGCATTATATGCAGTGAAGGTGCATCTGGGCCTCACTTTAAACAGCCTACCATCCAGAGGCACCCGCTCTGAGCCGCGTGAAAGGTGCAATCAATTAACGAGCACCCTGAAGTCCTACTGAGATGAGAGGAAATAAGTGCTGGGATTAGATCTGTACAACCCTCCCTTCCAGCACAGCAAATCCACCAGACGCACACTCAAGCAGCAGACTACGGGGCTTCGTGAGAAAAGGGAAAGTGCGCGACAATAGGCAATTTGGAAAACAAAGTCCAGAAATTACGCTCAGGTTACGATTACAATTAGAAAATGAGGCACGTCTGACTGTCCTCCACTGAGGCAGCAGGCTGCAGACCAGAATAATTTTACATAATTATCACCGTCAAGGCTGACGGAGCCCTTCCTACAAGGGAGGCTGGCTGTGCCTGGGTTTCTGACCAGTGGCCTAAGACGAGCTTTCAGCCCCTGAAGGACATACCCACAAACACGTTACAGAACAGTGACCATATGTTCTAAACCTGGGACAGAAGATGGAAGGACTTCTTTGTCTAATATGTAAACATATTTATGTGAAAACTCCTACAAAGGTATGAAATTCAAATCATATTTATAATTGATGAACGCACTTTAAAGAAATGAAGACATTTACATCCCATCTAGATTTTAGCAGCAACTCAAGATTGTATTTTTTTACTCTAAGTGTAATGTCTATATGGCTGTTCTTTACAACTGGCTCAATCTCCTGCTTATCAACGAGGAAACCCAACCTCCCGAGGACTCTTGTTCAGAGAAGACACGTGGAAAGGGATTCTCTGATTACATCTCAATCTGTATTCAGGGCCTGAGCACCCCAGCGATCTATACAGGCTTCAAAACACCCCCATTCACCCCAGTGTTATCTTCCATGGCTCTGGGCCAACCACTCCTCCAAAGACCAGCTCCTTAAAGATACTAACACATAATGAAAACACCTGACGCTCTATTGAGACCAACCACGACTTGGAAAGGTTAACATGTTTTGGGCTTTCATTCAGTTGCAGACTCCTGATCTCAAAGGGCTGCAATCTGAAAGGGACTCTTTGACCCCAAAGTGTTATATGGTTCACGAGGGAACCAAACTCATGTGACATTTCAGCTGCCTGAGAAGGTGCTCTGGGAACACCATGGAAGAGGTGGCCCCTAAGCTGGGCCGTCGGAAGATTTCAACTAGCAAAACGAAGCAAGAGGCAGAGGCCCAAGTAAAGGCAGAGTCCTCCTCTTGGAGCAGTGGAAGGTCAATGCACCAGCGCAGTGGGGGCATGGCATCCAGAGAGCTGACGTCGTTACAGGGCCAGAGGGAGGTGGCCCACAGGCTGATGTGGGTGATGCTGCGTTTAGGATCCATTAGGTAGTGCCTTGGGAAGAAACCCAAGCTCGAGTCAGTCAACCATCCTACCAAGTGGCCCTTCAGAGGGGCTGGGAGAGAAGACAATTCCAGGCAAGAGACATCTGAAAAGCAACTGGGCATTAGGACAAGAAAGGCGGGGGGGGGGGGGGGGGGGGGGTGGTGGCACAGGGCAGGAAGTGAGGCCTGCAAGAATCTTCTGAACCAGAGGACACCTGCAGCCCTGTTTTAGAGCACCCCATGGTCTTGGCTCTAGGGCAAGGAACCAGGGAGCAGAGTGTGCATCTGAGGAAGTCAGGTCTGCTCAGAGCAAATGTGAGGGGAAATGGTGCGCTAAGGACTGGACTGTGTCCCCCCAAAATTCACACGTTGGAGCCCTAACCCCTAATGTGATGTATTTGGAGCTGGGGCCTTTAGGAGACCATTAGGTTTAGAGGAGGTCATGAAGGTGGAGCCCCCATGGTGGATCAGTGCCCTTATAAGGAGAGACGCAGGTATTTGCTTCCTCTTTCTCCACCAGGTAAGAAGACACAGCAAGAAGTCAGTCATCTGCCAGCCCGGAAGACAGGCCTCACCAGAATCTGACCATGCTAGCCCCTGATCTTGGGCTTCCAGGCTCCAGAACCGTGAGAAATCCATGTCTGTTGGTTAAGCAGCCCCGTCTGTGGTATTTTGTTACAGCAGCACAAGCTGAGACATTGGCGGACCCTAGGCGCTTGGGCATCAGAGCATAGCAGGTCTTGCCTGACCAAGTAGGAAGCCTGACCGTGTTCAGTGAATGTGGAGAACAGTGCCGACTCCAGCAGGACAGATGGTGGCTGTGGTTTATCAGCTAGCAGCGTCAACACCGATCAGAAGCCGGGAGCCGAGTTGGAGCTTATTCCAAAGGTGGAGACAAGCTCGTCACCCTCTCTGTCTGTGACCAGGAGCTCCAGGATGCCGGCCCTGCACCAGGTCAGGGTGCTCCAGCGAACCTTTGCAGAGCCAATGTGGGAAGGGCATTGCTGTAGCGAAGACCTTTACAATTACTGTACCCTGGCTGAATGGAGGTGCCTGTATGTGTTTACGAGTCTGTTTTAATTCTGATTACATGGTATTTTGTAACAAGAAAGACTTGGCTTTTTACACTATATAAAAAGAAGCAGATGCCATTGGTTTAGACAGAGGAAACCATGTTTTAGAAACAGAAGGATAAACAGAAGCAGGCCTTGGAACCACGGAGCTCACAGCTGGAGGGAATGTGGGTCTCGCTGGGTCAACTCTCTGACGGCAGAGATGGAATTGGGACCAGTTCTGCCCAGGGTCAGAACCAGGAGAAGGAGGTGCTGACTCAGGCCCCAAATAGGGTCGGGGACCCAGGGCCGTGCCCCTTGAATGTCATCTACACTGATACAGTTCAGCATTTGTAATCATCTTTACATGAGAAGTAACTTTCTTCATAATCCAAAATTAGGCTATGCCAACATTTCTAAATTAGTGAGTCATTTTTTAATACAGATCATTACAGGTCAATGTTTTCATCTCAGATGCTTCTCTGACAGCATTCACCTCTCCAATTCCCAGAAGAGCACCCCAGTTTGAGACCAGAGGGAACAGACAGGCCGTGGCCCTACTCACAGCTTGCTGGGGGGCGATCCACAGCCAGGCTCAGAGACCCCTCTTCCTGCAAAAGGAGTAACGTGGCTCTTGGGCATTGCTTTCTCTTCTTTCCTCTTTTTCTTTTCTAAAAAGCAAGAAGGTATGCAACCTCGGATCTCCTTTCCAGCCCTGCTGCCTTGCACCAGTTACAGCGATACCTCGGAAGGCATCTTCCGTCCAAGAACCCAGAAGGCTCTTCAGTGGACATCATTATTCCTCCTGACTTCTAAGACCTGGATCACCCCCATGTCTCCATGGCAGGAAACGGAGCAGAGAGGCAGCCAATGCACTTGCACACATTACACAGCACAGTAGGGCATACAGAATGTCACAGTTACCTCGTTCAAGGCTGAAGAGGAAACCAGACCAATGATCCCAAGGGGGACCCAGCAGGGTCCAGTCCACACCTGCCTCTTCCTCACCCTGATCCACCCAACCCTCCTGAGAATCACGGACTCAGCGGGCTCCATTTTTGGCTCCAAACCGTAAGGCTACAGAACAAAAGCAGGGATCTGATGGACACAGTGACAATACCCCGGTATTAAAATGAACTGCAAGTGTCACATCTCCTCCTCCACCTCCTGGTCCACTCGCGCCCACAAACCCCACTTCTGTAAGCTGAGAATCACGGCTGTGGCTGTTATTGCTTTCGCATCCTCAGAGTTCAGTACAACACCCAGGGGTGCTCAAATGTTGGGTGAATGAGCAGTTAGAGCCGGAAGAATGATTTCAATGATCTTTGGCCAACAATTACAGAATGCCGTTAAAGGAGGTCAGTTACCTGGGAAACACAGAACAGTAAAGAAACTCTCAACATGCAGGCAACACATGTCCACAATTTGTTTTCTTAATTTGAAAGAACATTATGACAGACTCACATGTGCTTGCTTCCCTTACAGGGCTGTCAGGTAACAATGCAGTGTGAAATTATCAGATGGCTTCAAGTTGAAATGCGCTCATCTTGTCGATGTTAGTACCGCGTCAAACCTGAGGAGCTGACAGCCCAGACTGAGGAGCCTAATTCCACATACCCACGGGAGAGTCTCCAGGCATTCTGAAAATCCTAGATTAACTGTTCATAAGTACTCTGTCCCTGAGGAAGGAGATAACTCAGTTATTCTAAGATGGTCACTTCCTGTCTCCAGGCGAGTGACTTGACCTCATGCAACTAGCCAGCAAGTCTCCATTCACCCACCTCTGAGGCACAAAGCCAAGAGTCACGTCTTCAGCCTGGCTGCAGCCCCTAAACGTTTCCATGCCCTCCCACTGCACTTCCCAGCCCACTGTGGTCATGTGGGACCACTGACCAGTTCTGGCCAGCGAGTTATGGGAAAGAGTGACCCATGTAACTTCTAAGCCAGAGCATCTAACTGCAAACACAGGACCCTCCAGAGCTCTTTCCCCTGGCACAGAACCAGGAATGTTTATAATGAGGACTGCACCCGTCAGCCTGGAACCCCAAGGGACTAGGATGAACAGAAGCCCCTCTGCCTGGCCTCAGTGCACACGCAGTCTGGGGTGAGAGCAAAAACAGACCCACACTGCCTTAGGCTCGGCCGAGACTGCGTGTTACTGCAGCGCAGCCCGGCCTGTCCTTACTGATACTCTGTCATGCTGCTTTACTCCATTCCCCCTAGTTATTTCTCTAAATCTCAAATAATTTTATCCCAGTCAGGCCTTCGGGGCTTCCTGATCATTCTGCAGCTCTCCCTTCCCTATGTATTCATCCCCAGGTCACTTTTATGTTAACTTCTCCCCTCCTTGGGACAGTTAACACTTCATCGTCTTCTTCCCAGCACCACTGATCGCTTCAACTCCAATATTTCTTCTCCTCTCCTGCGTTCCCACAGCTTGTTTTAGGATTATAAACAGTCACCAAGAAAAAGTGCTCAGAGAGCTACCTCACGAGGACCTGTCCACAAAACTCCCCACACAACAAGAAAGAAAACTGCCAAAACTAAGGTAAGAAAGAAGGAAAGGAACTCACCAAGCCCTCTGTAATAAGCATCCTTCAAAACGACAAAGCTCGGTGCAAAATCACGCCTATGCAGAACTTAACCACTGCTTCCTTCCTCTATGGTCCCTTAAATTTGCTCTTCTATTTCTATTATTACTCTTACTATGCTGACTCTCACGTGAGTCGTCAGGGGGTTACCTAGGAAGTAAAGAGAAAGTTAAAAGACTGAACGACCAAGAGTGGGTTATGCCAGGTGAACCTTCCCTTAAATTCTAACTTCGCTTCCATTCTTGTCCTTGCATCTCCCAGGCCTCCAACAGACTGACTTCAAGGTCTTCCATCAGTCACGTCTCACGGACAATTGCTCCTCTGTTCCCCAGCAAAAAAAATAAATAAGAAAAAGGACAATAATTTTTTGCTTGGCAGCCGGATAGCAGCAGAGCCCCTGGAATCAGCAGGCCCCATTCCTGTCCCGGCTCCATCATTTCTGAGTCTATGACCTTGGAGGAGCCGTCTAACCACGTAAACTCTCTGAGCATCTCATCCAGATGGCAGGGCCAGGCGCATCGGGACAGACACAGGAGGCTCAGCCCCACACTGGACGGGCAAGCCTGCTGCCGCTGTGGGGCCTGCAGCCTGATGTCCCCTCCCTGAGCATCCCCTAGCCTGGGACAGCGCCACCCTCTGAGGACCACACCCAATGGAATCCCTGCCAAGCCCTCTCAGCTGGGAACTCCAACCAGCAGGTCTCTTTCCAGAGCCAGATTACAAGGGGGAAAAAATACACCATGGAATTTTACAGGATACAGCCAGCCAGCTCTGATTCCAACAGTCTCCGACACTGTTGGCCAGCGCTCTTTCCCTGTGAGAACAAGAAGCGATGGTAGACGTGGACCAGGCCTAACACTGAGACTCAACAAGGGGACGTTCTGGAGAAGTCGGCCGTGAAGCCAAAGATACAAGTGAGCAAAGCTAAGAGCTACACAGTCTCCGTGCAGGAGGAGTCTGAACCCCAGACCCCCTTTGGCCCCCACTAAACTAAGACATCCTACAAAGTATAGGGCCAGATCTTCATCAGCCACCCTGCATCTAGGACACAGTGGGCATTCCCTAAGCACATTTCTAAGTCAGGCTGAGAAGACCTGGCTGCATTTTTTTGTCTAACATATTTTCAAAAGAACAATATTTGTTTTGGTGGAACACAACATCTAGATATTATCTACCCTTTCAAAATGCTAAAATACTAACAAAACCTCAAAGAATGTTCCCACCACAGTGTCCTGGGGCCTGGGAATCCAGACCTTCCAGCAGCTCAGCAGTCTCCTCCTCTCCCTGCTCTCCCCCATCCCCAGGAAGATGCCCTGCAGCTGGAACCCCACCAAGTTCTGGGGGGAGACTCAAGTCCGTTGCCCCCAGCATGCCAGCTAGAGGGGGCCTCACAGGGCTCAGGCTCCAACCCCTTCAGGTGACAGGTGAAGCAAAGGCTGGGAAAGGGGCCCTGAGTCATTCTCCATCCCCCTGACAGTGAAGAGCCAGGCCTGCGGGCTCCCAGCGAGTTCCCCCGACGCCCAGAACGCCTTCCTCCTGCCCTGGGCTCTGTGTGTCATCTTATTCCTGCAGGGAGCACTGAAGAGGGTCAAACACAAGTCCATATAACAGTAGCTAGATTTCCACATAACTAGCTGGATTTCGTGGGTGAGAAGGTAAAGCTGACCCAAGCACACTGTTTCCATGATACAGTGGAATAACTGAACCCAAACATCAACTGGCTAAATCATGCATTGGGCTTCTATAAAACCTCCCATTGCCCACCAGGACCCTCCCCTGCACAGTTTGAGGGCAGCCCAGGGTTGGGGAGAGACAGCCTTGGAGACATGGAAACTCACTGGGGTCCCAACTCTGCTACCTGGGAACCTGGGAAACGTCCTTACCCACCTGACCCTGTTTTCTCATCCACAGGATGTAAACAAGAATTTAACACCTGCTCCTCCCACCTCCCAGCCTCACTGGGCCAATGAGATAACGTGTATAAAATAGGTTTGTAAACAATTATAATTTACAGTAAAAAGTGCTGCTTCTTGCTTTAACACTCCAGGGCACCAATAACTGTTTCTGCTATTATTCTCCCAGGATTGGTTTGTGACTCCTTTGGTGATATGCAGGATTCACTGTGATGCGTTATTACGTTTTGTGAAAAAAGGCTCCTCTGGAATGCGATTCTACTACACATTCAGAACAGAAGCCCTGCTGATGGTCTAATCGAAGCAGGTCTCGGTCTCTGAGCTGCTGAGGGCCATCTCCCCACCAGTCATGCGGCTCTGCCACCCTTCCCCCGAAATCCATTAGAGGATGGAGGGCAAAAGGGTGAATTAACGTTCATCTTGGGCAAACAGTTTTGCTTTCATTAACAATGGACACATGATCAGTTCTCAGCCATACGGCGTGGGCTGTGGTGGAGAACAGCACCCCTCTCTCCTGCCTCCCGCATCAGATTTGTTAAGAGGCTACAAAAGTGTGTTGGTCGAGCAGCTGCAAACACACGTGGACAGTAATGCCAATCATGACAGACAGGCAGTGAGCAACTGGCCACAGCAGAAGGCTCACTCTACACCTACGAGAGGCTTGGAAAACAGCCGATCTTGGGAATCAGTGAATTTTTATTAGCGTCCAAAGAATTCTTTTCTGCGGACATATAGTTGCTTTTTTGATTGTTTTCACTATAAAACATATGGTTATTAGTGAAAGCCTAGAAAATTCTTGAAAGTAGAAAGAAAAAACCGCAATTCCAATAGGGAAACACATCTTGGTGTCTGCAGTGTTTAAACAACCAGAGCTCTATGAACCACCAAACTGAAGCTGTGGGAGAAAGACGGTGCGGCGTGCCTGCGTTACCATGGTAACACAGGCCGCCAAGGGTGTGCCCTGTTTCCTCTACGCTCTTCGGATCTGTGGCTGAAATTCTAGAGTCATTAACTAATTGCTGGTTGAGAATAAATGTTACACAACAAAAATGTGCTGACCGGGCAGAGCTGGCAATTTTTAGCATCTTCAGAGACTCCCAATTTCGGATGTAGAATAAGTCTAAAATTTTTACATTTCTGTAACTGTGCTTACATTTGTTAAATGCTGCTTTCCCTATGTTCTTCCACAGGGTGATCTGACTACTTAGTGTTTGCACCTGTTACACTCCCACATTTCACTTGGCAACACTGCAAGAAGAAAGTAACTAACAGTGATAAAAATAACATGGTGCCAAACGATGTAACGCTAAATGATGAGCATAAAAAGGTTAAGAACAGATTCTAGGACTGGATCGCATGCAGCGAAATGCAGCTCCATCCGGTATTCGTTGTGCAGCCTTGGGACAGTTATAAACTCCCCGAGCCTGACTTTCCTCACCTGTAAAGTGGGGATACCAGCAACGATATTAAAGAAGATGATGGATGTGAAATGCATAGCACAGTTCCTGGAACATGGAAAGCACTCAGTCAATGTTAGCCCCACTTATTATATTTTATTATTATTAAATATTATTTGCCAGGAGAAATACAAATGTGCAGCCTGAAACCAACTTGAGAAGGGATGATAAATCTGACCCAAGATTTTTTAAAAATTCTATTCCTGATGCCAAATTATAGAGCTGGGGGTTGCCTCAATTCTGAGGGCAAGGATGATATTTATCTTAAAAGAAAAAAAAAATGAACAAACAAACCAAGTGCACGGCTAGAAAGCTTTTAACAAAAATGTTAAAATATAGCTCTTCTATTTTATCCATCCACTATGCAACAGCTTTTTATCTAGATTCTTAGATAAGGGCTCTATTAATAGTAAGCTTTCCAAAAACAACAGATAAACCAACATGGGGAATGAGCACTGAAAGGAGGCCTTGATCTCGTGATGCTGGAAGAAACCAGAGTAACCAGAGTATGGTATTCTGATCGATGCGTGCGCTGGGGCTGCATACAGCGCATCTGACTCAGAGATGGGAAGCCAACTCAATGCACTCCTTTCTGACAAACAGGGATAGAATTAAACTAATTCCCTAACTACCAAGAATTCTAGTGCTTAAATTTCCCCATGCAACATTTGACAGCCAAAACATTTACAAGCACAACTTTGCAGATATGAGAGAAAATACTTCACACACATGGAGAAACACTGTGAAGAGGAAAAGGTACGTTTTTCCACTGTGAAACAAAAAAAGATATTTTTTTACTTTAAGAAAAAAATCACTGAAGGTTCATACTTACAGAATCTAACATGTTTTTAATACACAAAAGAGGAGGTAGCTAACAAAAACTGCCTTCTCTGGTGTATACTACAGTTTTTTAAGAGTTCACTGGGGGCCGGCCCCGCGGCTTAGCGGTTAGGTGCGCACGCTCCACTACTGGTGGCCCGGGTTCGGATCCCAGGTGCGTACCAACGCACAGCTTGTCCAGCCATGCTGAGGCGGCGTCCCACATACAGAAACTAGAAGGGTGTGCAACTCTGACATACAACTATCTACTGGGGCTTTGGGGAGACAAAGGGGAAAAAAAAAGGGAGGAGGATTGGCAATAGACGTTACCTCAGGGCCGGTCTTCCTCAGCAAAAAGAGGAGGATTGGCATGGATACTACCTCAGGGCTGATCTTCCTCACAAAAAAAAAAAAAAAAGAGTTCACTGTATGACTTAGCGACATCCCCTGAGCACCTACATTGCAGAATATCTATTCCACATTAAGTCACTCAACAAATGCAGATTGAGTACTACGAAGCAGTATTTGGTAGACAGCAGGGCTGGAAGAGACAAAGACCCCTGTCCTCAGGAGCTTACCGTCCAGCAGCGGTGGACAAGCAAGACACAGTGGCAGCAGCATCTTAAAGGCTGATCCGTGCTCTGGAAAACAGAGAATCAGAGTTCTGAGGGAGGAGGGAAGACACATCCCAGCGCTGAACGGGGTGCGGTGGCCCCACTAGGAAGCTGAGATGTGAGCAAGGACTTGAGGAAGTGAAAGATGCAGGAGGAAGGGCAGTCTGGGCAGAGGCAACAGCTGGAGCAAAGGCCCGAGGCTGGCGCACTGCCGCAGCAGGGCGGGAGCGGGGGAGGCGGCGGGGAGGAGGCCAGGAGGAAAGGAGGCTGGCAAACCTCTCCTGTCCCGCGCCGGAGGAAACAGTTCAGATTTTTCCGGCCAACAGACACAATCAAGAGTATTACATAGGTCTCTTTCGCAACCACTCGACTCCAATGACGGCGCCTGAGAGCGGCCGGGGCCCATATGTAAGGAAGTGGGCGTGGCCGTGAGCCAACAGACTGTCACGTACAGACACTGAAATTTGAATTTCACAGCACTTTCACACGTCACAAAGTATTTTTCTTCTTCCTCGCCCCCCGCCAATCGTGTGAAACCATAAAAACCATTCTTAGCTCAAGAAACGTTCAAAACGGGCGGCAAGACAGATTGGCTCGCAGGCCCAGGCTCTGATCCTCACAGGCCATTGTAAGGTCATTGGCGTTTGTTCTGAGCGCCACAGGGGCCACTGCAGGTGCAAAGCCAGGAATGACATGACCGGACTTGGGTTTTAAGAGTCACCTAGAAGCTTTCTGACAATGGACCGTGGGGAGGGGGGGTGACAACGAGGAGAGCAGCTAACAGGCTAGTGCAGTGATCCCCAGAGAGATGGAGGCTGTCCAGGGGAGGTGGCGAGAACTGGGGGATTCTTCCTACACTAGGGATGGAACCAGGGGTGTCCCTGCCTGGCTGGATGCGGAGAGCAGCGAGGAAAAAGGAGGCATTAAGGAAGATCCTGATGTTTGGGGCCTGAATGATTAACTGAAGAAACGAACTGACTGTGAACTGAGATGGGCAGGGCTGCAGGTGGGACATTCGGAGGGCTGCAGGGGATGGACGGGGGGTGCCGGCTTCAGGCTTGGGCACAGTGAGCCGGAGGTGTTATAAACACCACAAGCAGAGCTGCATTAATACTGGAGAAAGGTAACCCAGTGCACTTCCCAGACGGGCAGCCCCCAGGATCAGGCGTATTAATAGCTCCGCAGGAAAACGTCAATACTCACACCAAGGGGGTGAACAGAGGCCAGAAATTGCCTCCTGTTAGGTCTTCAGGTCTAGCTCTGCTGCCAAATGAGTTCCATCCCTCACGGCCTTCTGGATGTGGGATAAGGGCCTTGAACCTTTATTTGCTGAATGAATATCTAAATGACTACAAAAGCGGGGAGGAGGTGCTCCCTGAAGGTTGTTTACATTCCTCTGAGGTTGGCAACATGGGGTTTACTGTGGCTGCAATTTGTGCCTATTTGTCCTTAAAGTTGCCTGGAAGAATCACCTGTTTTCAAAGGACACGTTTCACCTCCACTGGGAAACAAGAGCTTCCCCGAGTCAGTTATACATCCTTCACGGCCCATCACGTCGTCTGCAGCCTCCATGCCTGGGATCAGGCACTGCCTCCGCCACAGAGACTCCCACTGCCCTCCCCCGGAAGATCCCCACTCATCTTCCCGGCCTCGGCTCAAGCAGGTGCAAGTACAAAGAGTCTCCCGGTCACAGGGCCAGTGCTCTCTCTCTGGAACATCCTGGAGAGTGGTCTGTTTTCATTTGAGGGGGAAAGTCCATAATCGTTCTGAGCCAAGCAGAACAAGCAGGGTCCAAAAAGGGGGCACGTGGGAGCAATGCTCACAAGGGGTCCTCAGGTTTCTCTCTTTTTTTCCAGCTTTACTGAGATATAATTGACATATAATATATGTAAGTTTAAGGTTTACAACGGGATGATTTGATAGACGTATACATTGTGAAATGATTACCACAATAGGGTTAGCAAACACCTCCATCCCCTCACACAATTACCTTTTGTTTTGTGGTGAGAACATTTAAGATCTACTCTCTTAACAACTTTCAAGTATATAATACAGTATTGTTAACTGTAGTCACCATGCTGTACATTAGATCCCCAGAACTTATTCATCCTATAACTGAAAGTCTGTACCTTTTGACCAACATCTCCCCACTTCTCCCACCCCCCAGCCCCTAGCAACCACTAATCTGTTCTGTTTCTATGATTTCAGCTTTTTTAAATTCCACATATAAGTGAGATGATACAGTATTTGTCTTTGTCTGATTTATTTCAGTTAGCACAATGCCCTCAAAGTCCATCCATGTTTTCGCAAGTGGCAGGATTTCCTTCTTTTTTATGACTGAATAATGTTCCATTGTATATACATATGCCATATTTTATCCATTCATCCGTCCATTAACGTCCATTAGGTTGTTTCCATGTCTTGGCTATTATGAATATGCTGCAATGAATATGGGAGTGCAGATATCTCTTCTAGACACTGTTTTCATTTCCTTTGGATGTATACCCAAAAGTGAGATCGCTGGATTATACGGTAGTTCTATTTTTAATTCTTTGAGGAACCTCCATACTGTTTTCCATAATAACTGCACCAATTTTCATTGCCACCAACAGTGCACAAGGGTTCCCTTTTCCCCACATCCTCGCCAGCACTTGTTGTCTCTCGTCTTTTTGATAAAAGCCATGATATCTCATGTGGTGTTGATTTGCACTTCCCTGATGACTAGTGATGCTCAGCTCCTTTTCATGTGCCCGTTGGCCATTTGTATGACTTCTTTGGAAAAATGTCTATTCAAGTCCTCTGCTCATTTTTTAATCAGATTGTTTGGTTTTTGGGGGGTTCCTGTCTTAGGGCTGGTGACTCTCAAAGCCATTTTTAGAAGGTTCCAGAGAAACGTGAGCAATGGCAGGGCCTCAAAGTCATGTGCAGTTTTCCAAAGCTGAGTGACCACTTTGTACAAAGCTTGACTTGGTGGGGAATTATTTATTTATTTTTGTAGCCAGGGGGTAAAGCCTCACATGACTTTGTAGTCATTTCCCATATGTGGAGAAAGTATCACCAATTACCGCCCTTCATGCTGGCTAATTATTTAAAGTAAACACCCCCTGTGATCCTCCACAGCTCACCCTGCAGTGCCTACCTCCCTGTATGGGGCACCAGGACAAAAGGCAGAGACCACATCCCCAGCCACCTCGCCTCACCCCCACCTTCTCCGTCATCTGATTCCTCCTGGGCAAAACTGGGACAGGAAGAAAGAAAATGTACACGCCTGCCACACATAGTGTAATTTACTCCAGCTCACACATCCTCGGTAGCTAAAAATATATACCTGCATGGGCTCCCTCTGCCTACGAGGAAGCGATCAGCTGTGGTAAACTGAGGTGCCCTCTAGAAGCAGCTAGAAGTTTCCATTTTGGCTTCAAGTAAATCCTCCACAAGTAAAAACAGAGGAAGCATTTCAAACTGATTCAGTACGAGTATCCAAAAAACTCCGAGTAAACACATTTTTACCTGCTTCGAGGAAAACAATGAGCTCATCTGTGCAAACTACAACACAGAGCAAGATCAACAAAAGGAAGCAGGCTCCCACTCACTGCACCAGCCAAATATTTAGAGCAGCTGAGCCCATCCACAGCCCCAAATATTTAGATCAGTGAACGAAGAATTTGTTTTTCGCATGCTTTCTAAATATAAGGCACTACTCTGGTGCACATAGCAAGTGAGAGGGGAATGGGGCCCTCGTTCACCTCTCTGCCCATACATGAGAAATAACATAACCAAATCACCCCTCTCTCCCCCAGGACTTGAGGTTCACAAAGGAAGAACAACTCTCTAGGGACAATGAGGGTCCTCTGATGAGACTCTCCCACCCTCCCTGGACCGCCAGACCCACCTGCCTTACACATCACACAGTTCCAGAGCTCTCTGGACCCCAGACCAGGGAACAGCAGCAGAGAGCTCACCAGCAATGCAGACTCTCAGGCCCAGCTCAGACCTGCAAGGTCCTGGGGTGACTCGAAGGCACCTGGAGTTGGAGCAGCCTGTACCAAGTCTCCCTGCTCCCTCTCCCAGGTCCCTGGGTTCCGGTCTGAGACACAGACTCTCCCCTGCAACTCACAAGCGGGTCTATTTCCTCAAGATTCCACAGCCTGTCCACAGCCATCAGAATGGTGCCCCTGCCTCCCAGTTTGAGCATCTGTTGAATAAGTGTGAACCAGCACCTGTGGCTGGGTTCTCTGATGTCACATTTAATCCCCTTATATAGGGTTGGAAGTGTTTACTGTGTTCATGGATAGCTGTGCCACTTACACGTGATTTGAAATTAAAGGTTGTGCTTATGGACAATTTCCAGGGACTCTCCCATCAGAGCACAGCAGGCCCTCAGGGCAAACCTGATGCATTTACACAACCCTTTCCAAAAACATAACCTCGTAAATGTGAGAAATGCCTGACTCCCAGTATACAATGTATGCAAAGCAGCACGCCATTGCTTCCTTCTGAAAAGAAAATACTTTGACTTTGTGGTTCTCCAAATTAGTTTAATAACCCACCCTAGTTTATGTTGATTTATTCTTAAATGGTTCTTAGCAAGGCAAATAAATGTATAAATTTTTCTTAATTTTCAAAGCCAACAGAAACATTCTAAAATAGACTTTGCCACTTTGTCTTGCTGTCAACAGCTGGCTTTTGTGAATTTCATATCAATCCCCAGCTATAAATATCTCAGCTGTATCCGCAGGGGGTTTAGCCCGGGTTAGCGATGGAGTCACACCAACAGGGAGCAGCAGGACGGTCACTCTCTGTCAACACATCTCACTCCCTCCATCTACTGGTGGCTGCAGAAAATGAAGCCCAAAACAGTCCAGGCTTCAGTTTTAAAACTGGCACTGACAAATCTACATAGCATTGCTTTACTTAGTTATAAATAACAGCGTAAGTTAAAGTGCTATACTTACCTAAGAAAAGTGAAACCATCTGAGCAGGCTATAGTGGACCAGAGTCTAAAAGTAATGTGAATTCTAGACTTGGTAACATTAACATTCTGAGGACGTCTTTCAGTGTTTACACTGGACAGGGGACGCTGTGGAGTGATAGCACCATTTCTGGCCCTCCAGGGGGCATGCTCCCCCAGGAAACCTGCTTGTCTCAAGTGTCAGCTCTAAGAATTGGTAATGAGCCCACTAGCTGTTTTTAAGTCATCATGAGCAGGCTGGCCGGCTCCCCAGTAAATCTGTGGTTTGCCACCCACTTCCCCTGGCTAATGAGCTACCCCTTCACTCCCCTGCCAGGGCACTTACTCAAGGCTGCCCCCTTGCTCTCTGAGACCCCTTTTCTGGGGAAATCTGGGCGAGTTCTTCAGGCGTGAAATAGACCGACTCCTCTGGGCTCCACCCCTGCCCCCCGGGCCATCCCCTAATCACAGGAGCCTGGGACACACAGACACCCCTCCTCCTTCTCATCAGTGCTAATCCCGGGGTCCTGACTCCAGCCACCTCCTCTGAATAGGGTGAGATTCAATTTCTTTAAAAATTATTTTAATGTTCTTATAATTGTGTTTATATCATAAAAAATAATGATCTGGAAAACTACACATCATATTCCCAATTCTCTAAAATATCAAAATTGCTAAATATCATGAAACATCAATCATGGTGCCCAGCACGTAGAGGTGCTACACATCTCAGCTGAAGGAATGACAGGAGAAAGTAAGCAAGATGGGAAAATATAATCATTTAAAAAGTGGGAACAGTAGAGACCAGAAACCTATTCCTGTGTCTCATGGAGTAGAAGAAGGACAGAGGAGGGAGGACCACTGCTGACTCCAGTTTTCTTTTTCAGGTTTAATAATAAAAATAATATTTAAATAGGAAAAAAATCAGAATGCAATTTTGCTGCTAAGAACAGATAGTAGTAGACTAAGTTAAATCACCAGAAGGGGGCAGCATCTTAAAGATGATCTAAGCACTTCTTATTCTGTCTCGAGTAAGAAGCTCACATACTAAAAGCCCATTCAAGAACTAAAAATATACCAGGTTTCCATTTAAATATCTCAATCTCCACTTGCCATCACCTAAAAATATTTTTTATTGCATGTGAATCTACAATTAAAATTTTAATTAATATAACATATATATTTATGATACATTACAAATTAACCAAGGTATTGGTTCATCCTTTTTCTTACATAGCTGTAGTGCTCTCCTACATTATTTGAATACACATTTTTTGAAAATCTTGAAGCCAAAACACTAGTAAATATAAATGTATGTCTATATATTCAGAAAAATATATTTGTTATACTTAGCTGACATCATTTGCTTAACCATAGCAAAAATCTTCAAAATATTTCTTAGCCAAGTTCATCAGAAACATTTGAAATGTAAATCAAGCAGGAAAAATATGACCTAAAACAATTAAAAATAAATTCTCCCCTGCACCAGTGGAAGGTTATTAATTTCACTATAATTCATTCCAAAACTAATTTTAAACTGTTGCTTTTGAAATCAAGCTTTTTCTTTGTGATCAGTCTTATATCAGGGCCTCTGTCTTTGGAGGAACTGGTGGGGGAAACACCATCCATCTGTGTATAAGGAGGGCCCATATTCACCCACCATATCATTTCTATTAGCTGCACAACAGAATCTTCTGGAGAGCTCTGTGAAAGCAGCCGGCCTGGAGCCCGCTCGGGAGCCACAGGTAATCCCAATTTACCCCGCAGGTGGAGGGTGGCTGAGGTCAATACATAACTACAGACCCACCACTTGTACCCCCTTATCCCAGCCTTCTCACACCTGAGCAGGTGAAGAAGGACCATAAGCAGGATGAGTTGTTCTAGAAGCTCAGTGACCCACAAGGCCACGCTTCCTGCCACAGTCCCAAGACCCATTCATCTGATCACCACTGACTGGAACACTTAGCCTCTCCTTATTCTGAGTCAAAATGTGCCTTCCTGGAATACTTCCTGGAATACCAACATTACTGGGAGCCGTGCAGAAGAAGGTACACTGACCCCATCTTCTCTTTCTCAATTGGTCTTCTCTTCTCCAGAAAAACAGTCCGCCCAGTATCTTCAACCCTGAGAGGACAGGGCTTTCTAGCCATTGCCTCCCTGAACAACCTTGGTCAAATTCAGGCTTCTCGACTGATACCCCAACCCAGACTCGCTCCATTCCACGTGTGGCTGGATGGTGAAGAAAGGGTACTGAGGCTCTTACCTCCCTTCGTCTCACCTCTGACATGATTACTGGTGTTCAGCATCCCTCCAGGCATGTCACACCCGTACACTGGAAAGGCCAGCTTGTTATCACTGATCACACCCAACAGGGAGGAGATCTTTGAGACAAATTTTCTGGAGAACCTTCTGGAGTCTGCACCACCAGCCACAAACCCACCACGGTCCTAATTCCAAAACTGTCAGCCTAGAACCAGCCTCTTCTGGAGCCCAGCCCTCCAAAAACACTGTGAGACAGGATCTTCTCCAAAGTAAAGATCCCATTGCTCTGTGACACGATTTCAAGCCCCTTCACCATCACGCTCATTCTATAAGATAGGGTTTTTGTCTCCTTGTTCTTCAAGAGTGCAGTGTCCAAACAGGCACATGAAAAGATGTTCAACATCACTAATTATTAGGGACACACAAATCAAAACTATAATGAGGTATCACCTCACTCCCATCAGAATGGCTATAATTATCAAGATGAGAAATAACAAGTGTTGGAGAGGATGTGGAGAAAAGGGAACTCTCGTACACTGCTGGTGGGAATGCAAACTGGTGCAGCCACTATGGAAAACAGTACGGAGATTTTTCAAAAAATTAAAAAACAGGGGCTGGCCCCATGGCTTAGCGGTTAAGTGTTCACGCTCTGCTACTGGCAGCCCAGGTTCAGATCCGGGCGCACACCGATGCACCGCTTCTCCGGCCATGCTGAGGCTGTGTCCCACATACAGCAACTAGAAGGATGTGCAACTATGACATACAACTATCTACTGGGGCTTCGGGAAAAAAAAAAAAAAGGAGGAGGATTGGTAATAGATGTTAGCTCAGAGCCGGTCTTCCTCAGCAAAAAGAGGAGGATTAGCACGGATGTTAGCTCAGGGCCGATCTTCCTCACACACACAAAAAAATTTAAAAACAGAAATGTCATATGATCCAGCTAACCCACTACTGGGTATTTATCCAAAGAACATGAAATCAACAATTCAAAGAGAGTTATGCACCCCTATGTTCACTGCAGCTTTATTCACAATAGCCAAGAAGTGGAAGCAACCCAAGTGCCTCCATCAATGGATGACTGGATAAAGAAGATGTGGTATATATATACAATGGAATACTACACAGCTATAAAAAAAGACAAAATCGTCCCATTTGCAACAACAGGGATGGACCTTGAGGGTATTATGTTAAGCAAAATAAGTCAGACAGAGAAAGACAAACACTGCATGATTTGACTCATATGTGGAAGATAAACAAACGCATGGATAAAGAGAACAGATTAGTGGTTACCAGAGGGGAAGGAGGTGGTTAAAGGGGTAAAGGGGTACATATGTATGGTGATGGATAAAAATTAGACTATTGGTGGTGAGCACGATGCAGTCTATACAGAAACTGATATGTAATAGCGTACACCTGAAATCTCACAATGTTATAAACCATTACAACCTCAATAAAATAACAGGGAAAAAAAAAGTGTGATCTCTGGATTAAATGCTACATCCCAGTGGTGTGAGCTGTGGAGGACAAACACCTCCTTTGCTCCAGGACAGAGATGACAAGCACGGCTCCTTGCCGCCTCAGAGACCCTCCCTGGACACAGCTCTCCATCCTGCTGGGCCTGGACCCCTCAGAACAGAGCTGCTCCAACTGACTCCCATCTCAGACTTGAGGAAACAGATACGGTGCAGCAAGTGGGGCAATTTGCCCTTTTGGAACTACATCCCACTAAGAGTGATGGACCCTCTGAACCCGAACCCGGCCTTTATGATGTGTCCTGCCAAGAACTGCTCGGTTCTAGACCCAAGACCAAGACGTCACATCACTGTCAACTCAATTGCATCACATTGAGTCAATTCATTTTTATCACTATTTACGGAATTTAAAAAAATGTACCTGACCCCATCAGGAAGGAGTAGTCTACTAGGGCAAGTGTTGTTACCTTTAGATTCCACAGACAGGCCGTGGCTGAGGTGCGATGAGGGGCTTTGCTGATAACCCCCAGGGAAGCCCCACCTCTGGCTTGACCACTGTCTCCAATATCGCCTCCCAGTGAGCCAGAGGGGACACGCAAGCCCTGGAGGGTGTGGAGGGGCAGGGGGAGCACTCGGCTGCCACTCTATGATCCCCATGCAGGGGGCCTGCCCTTTTCTTTGCATCTTATCTCAGAAATAACAGATAAGGTCCTTTTCCAGCTTCTTGGCCAAACTCAGCTTCCGTGACACTCCTCTCCCAGCTCATCACCAGTGCTTTTCCACCCTGAGCCTCGTGCCAGGGAGCTCAGACTCCTTGCTCGTCACTAGTATATGTGCAAATGCCCGGAAGCATGCAGCATCCTGAGAAAGCACAAAGCATGTGCACCAAAGGGCTAGCAATATTTACCTTGGGATGGAGAGATATGGTTGCTTTCTACTTACGTTTTCATAATAAGAAAAATTATAACTAGTTTTAAAAATTCGAACCCTAAAAAGATTACCATTGAGGAAAAATTGGAGTAGATGCTAACAATGAGAGAAAAGGAAAGAAGAGGTATTTCCTAATCCTTCCCTAACCTCTTTCCTTCTCCGGACTCTCTGGACTCCTGTCACCCTCCACTGGGAGTGTGCCCTGCCTGCACCCTCCTTCTCCTTCCTGCCAACACTTGGCAACACAAAGGCTAAGACGATATCACTTTCTCTGATCATCTTCATTCTAGAATAATTTAAAATATAAAGACAGCCTTCCCAAAGAGCCATGACACCTGTAGCTGGCATGGTCCTTTTCCCTGTGAAGAACTAGGAGTTACATTTGAAAAGTTCAGTTGGAGTGAAAATTCATAAATCAGCCATTGAAAGAACGGTGTCTCTCAAAGGATAAGGGTGCCCAGCACCCTTCCCGAGGCCTTGAGGGCACTTCTGGGGCCTCCTGGAAAGGAGCACGTAGAATATCTGGCAGAGGTATTGCTATAGCCAGCATGTTTGTGTCCGCCCAAAACTTGTATGTTGACGCAAGGCAACCCCCAAGGCAACGGCATTAGGAGGTGGGGCCTTTGGGAAGAGCTTAGGTCATGAGGGTGGAGCCCTCATGAATGGGATGAGTGCTCATATAAAGGAGGCCCCAGAGACGCCCTCGCCCCTCCTGCCACATGAGGACACAGTGAGAAGGCAGTCTGTGAACCAGGAAGTGAGCTCCCACCAGACACCAAGTCTGCCCGCACCTTGATCTTGGACTTCCAGCCTCCAGAACCAAGAGAAATAAATTGTTGTTTAAGCCGCCCAGTCTATGGTACTTGTTACAGTAACCCAAACGGAAAGAGACAGATACATTGAAGGTAAAGGAAACACAGCTGCATTTCAACATGAAAACAAATAAGCAAGCACCAGCATAGAGAGCAGCAGGAAATCCACATTGCTGATAACCAGGGATTCTGAAATAGGCTAGGAAAACAAGCCCCTCGAGATCCTCCCCTGCTGGAAGATTCTATAAAGGGTCCCAGCAGTACTAACAATCCCCAACATGCTCTGTAAAGGGAGCCCAGCTACATTCCAGAGCGTACCGATAAATTTTAGTTAGTAACAATATTTACGGTACTTTTTTTTCTTTTTTTGTGAGGAAGGTTGGCCCTGAACTAACATCTGTGCCAATCTTCCTCTATTTTGTATATGGGATCCCACCACAGCATGGCTTGATGAGTGGTGTGTAGGTCCGTGCTCAGGATCCAAAACCATGAACCCCTGGCCGCCAAAGCGGAGCAGGAGAACTTAACCACTACGCCACCGGGCCAACCCCTATGGCATTCTTGATCTATAAATTTACCCTAGATCATCTCCAAGTAAAGCTGGATTTAACAGAACAGAAAAATAACTATTTGTGTCAGTTTGTAAATTTAAGGAAATCCAGAAATTTTCCCAAAAAGGAATTAGGGAATTTGAATGGAGTATAACTTCTTAATAACTCGGCTGCTGGAGGTATAACTTCTTAATAACTCAACTTCTTAATAACTCAACTCTATTAAAGCCGATTTCTATTTTTACCAGGATTTCACTATGTGGAGGGGTTAAGTGCAAGAGGCCAGATATGAGCAGGTGTGTTGGCAGGGGTGAGTCATGGGTTCTAAACAGGTTCGCACATCCCAGTATCAAGGACTGGGAAGGTGCAGGGGTGAGGGCTGGGACTGGCATTAAAGAAAGAACGAGGAGAAGGGTTGATCATAAAGAAGCAGAAGAAACTCTAGTTTTCCCTTCATCCTAAAATATTTTATCCATAATAAATTCTGAGAACTACCCTTCCCCATAAATTTTCATTAAACAGCGGTAGAACAAAATCCTCCACGCGAAATGAGAGTTTCTAATACCCATCAGCAAACGACTGAACTTCAGTTCCTGGGAAGCTGTGGGGGAGCAGCAGGTGCTCACCAGGTGTGTTCCTGTGTGTTCCTGTCCGCTGTGTTACCACAGTGGCCTTGGGCGGGGTCCTTCACCACCCCCCAGCCCCCAGCAGCCTCTTCAGGGTAAGGTTACTGTGCGACAAAGGGAAGGACACCTTTCCAGTCCTTCAAAGAATGTCAGGCACGTGGTGAGCTCCAAGTCTCTTACACCTACGATTATGACAAGGAAGATGCAGAACTGAAAGAAAGCTGCCCTCTCTTCTTTTACTCTCCCGCTGTTCGTGGCTCCATCTGCTTTAAAAGACAAGTCTCAGTCCTCCTTCAATCAGACACTCTCCTCACTTTACCACCCTCTGGTCCCTAGTAGAAAGCTCCGAACATGAGCAGATAAGGGGTGTCTGCTCAGTTAACAAGTGAAATAAAAGTGATTCTATTATTACCACCATGTTTATATTTGGATAAGACTTTCTCCCTACTAACAGTTCAATATTTATTCAACTCAAGCCACTGATCCTCCATTCAAATTAGGATTTAGTGAGCCTTTCTTCATTAAACTGCACAAGAATTAACTCATGACAGAGCTAAACAGTAAATGTCTCTGTTTTCATAGGACTAAAAACTGTCACCCTGGTTAATTTTCTAGATCTGGGTGCCCATTACACGTGAGTTCACTTCGTGGGAATTCTTCCAGCCGCACCTGAAGAACTGTGCACTGTGTCTGAACTACACTCCCATGCAGCCTGTGCCCCAGAAAACCGCCATCCACGTGTCCCCCCCTTTCCTACGGGGACGGGAAGGATGTAACCTCCCCAAGCCACGTTTGCTTTGATGGAGCAAGTTTATCACATCTCCTGGTGGTCTGTTTTATTCACGTGTAAGAACCGTACTCCACAGGAAGAGTGAAAAACGTCACACGTGGGTCCTTCACAGCTCACGCTGACAGCACAGATCAGGAGGGCTGTGGAGCCAGGACTCAGGGTGGCACAGGAATCATCACCAAGAAACGATAGCGTGGGTGGGCCTCTGGGGCCTGTCATCCCGCGTGCAGCATCCTCCGGGTCCAGCGTGGGCCGGGACTCGTGGACAGCTCGCTCCATCAGCGGCTGTGACTGCTGAAGCCCATTCTCCTGTGGATCCAGGGCCCGCCTCACGGTAGCTCTGGGCCCAGACGTCACAGAACGCACCCTCCACACTCACCCCCACAGGAGAGTCTCAGTATTTGGGATGGTCACGGTCCCCCAGTGCACAGCCTCTCCCTTGGGCTCACCACCCCTGCTCCCTCCCCTTGTCACAGCCACCACAGCCTATCAGCTAAGCCCGCCTCCTGGTGGATGGGCTGGCCACTGGTGACTGCAGTCTCTCTGTCTCTCCTCCAGATAACGTGCCCCTATGGGCCTGAGGTCTTACCCCACCCCAACTCCTGTGTGTCAGTGTGTGACTGTGCGTGTCAGTGTGTGACTGTGCGTGTCTGTGTGTGCACCAGTGCACCCACACCACAGTGTTAACTCACAGCGAGCCTAAAGTTGACCAAAATCCTAACATCTACTGTTCCTCCAGGAGGCATTTCCTTTCAGCCACCTCTTCCCCAGCCTGTATCTGACTCACTGATCAGCTAAGCTCCCAAACCTCCTTCCGGCTCCCACTGGACTTCTAATCTGTCCTCAGCATCTGCCTAAAGCTGCCCCTCAGTGTCAGCTGCAATCAGGGAGCCTTAGAATTTAGCTGATTTCTCCATGCAGTTTAGGTTTGCACAAATCTGTACAGCATGTGGTTGGAGCTTTTTAACTGCTCACCTTGCAATCTCAAAATACCTCAAATGACACAGAAATGACGAGATCAGCTTTATTTTGGGGTCTGCACAAAACACTGAGCTGACCCCAAAGCAGGAATTAAGACAATGGTGGACGCCAGTGGGTGAAACCCGGTGTGTAATAGATTTGAATGTACCTGTTGCTTTTGAGTTTTTAAGAAGGAAAAAATATATTTAGTAAAAATGGACTCACACTTCTGCGGCTTTTTTTAAATCTTTTATTTTTAATTTAATCTTTTATTTTTTTATTTTATTGAAATCATAATGGTTTATAACATTGTGAGATTTCAGGTGTACACTATTATATATCAATTTCTGTATAGACTGCATAGTGCTCACCACCAATAGTCTAATTTTTATCCATCACCGTATATATGTGGCTCTTCACCCCTTTCACCCACCTCCCAACCCCCTTCCCCTCTGGTAACCACTAATCTGTTCTCTTTATCCATGTGTTTGTTTATCTTCCACATATAAGTGAAATCATGAGGTGTTTGTCTTTCTCTGTCTGGCTTATTTTGCTTAACATCATACCCTCAAGGTCCATCCATGTTGTTGCAAATGGGACGATTTTTGTCTTTTTTATGGCTGAGTAGTATTCCATTGTATATATATACCACATCTTCTTTATTCACTCATCAGTTGATGGGCACTTGGTTGCTTCCACGTCTTGGCTATTGTGAATAATGCTGCAATGAACATAGAGGTGCATAAGTCTCTTTGAACTGTTGGTTTTATGTTCTTTGGATAAATACCCAATACTGGGATAGCTGGATTGTATGGTATTTCTATTTTTAATTTTTTGAAAAATCTCCATATTGTTTTCCATAGTGACTGCAACAGTTTGCATTCTCTGTGCGATCTTTTTAAGTCCCTCCTCCAAACCTACCTATGACCCCCAGCCTCCATGGGACGGCTGATGTCACCTCACTCCTTTCACAGACCATGACACTCTGCTCTGCCCTCTTCCCGGCAGATAACCACTGGCCTGAAATAAAGTCAGGCGGGTCCAAACACATTTCTTTGGCACCATGATCCTATAAGTCTCAGGATAAACGTCTGATGCCCAGGCTGGGGCAGCTGCCTCAGAGATGCCCCAGAACCCCTGGCTTTGGCCTTTCACCTCTACAAATCAAGGAGAAATGAGGATTATTCTGGAAAATGCACAAGTGGGGTCTGCAGATGGCCAGTTAACTAGGGAGTCATTTCAACTTTAAAACACAGAGGCACCCGGCAGGTTCAGAGCCAAATTCTACCAATAATTTTAAATGAATGGAAAGCTCTTTGAAACGTTTCTCCCCCAATTCCAGAAATAAGTTTCATCAAATAAGTTCTTTAAATTCTTGCCAAAGCTGCTGCCTGGGTCACTTAATGTTAGAAAGCAAAATCAGGACCCGGAACAGAATGCTGTGATTCCTGGGGAGCTGGAGCAAGGGCACGGACCCCACCCTCACCAACAGTAATGGGTGAGACAGGCTAAGGATGACTGGTTATTGCTTTCTGACTCATCCTGGGCTCCATCGGGCCATCACTCCAGCAGTAAAATCCTTGAAGCACACTCCATGCTTTTGTTATAAATCACATTTGATAAACATTTATACATCCTTCTAAAAAAGATCCTTCTCTTCTATTTGAAAAGCCCAAATTCTGGCGTCCCTTTAATCTCAAGGTTGCCAACTGAAACCTGTCCACACAATTACACACACGACCCCATGACCTGATCACAGAGGGTTTTGTCCGTGCAACGAGCTGCTGTGACATCCAAGGAGACACCTCGTGTTGCTCAATGGGCCACCACTGTCATTTGGGGAAAGACAATTCTACACTGTGTGGGCCTGTCCAGTAGCAATCCTGGCTTCAGGGCACCAAAGGCCACCGCACATTGCCACATGGCCTCTAAGAGCAGCACCCTCAGCTAAGAGTGGACAGTGCAGCACCCTCATTGATCTGCCAAAGCTCAGGCTCAAGTTGCAGCCAGATGGGTTGAAACCACAACCAGGAGCTCTGGGGCCCACGTCTGGGGACCAGGTGTCTCTTCTCCTATAGGGCTGACACACCCATGGCATCACCTCAAGCTTCTTTCCAGCATCATATCCACCACAATCGGCTGCTTCCTGCTGCCATAATGTCTTTCCTGGAAGGGAGACAAGCATTTCACATTCCCTAAAGGCTGGTTCTTGAAGGACATCCACACAGGCCTGAAAGATCTCCTGGGTGAACATAGAGCAATGAAACCTTCCTGTGCGCTATTCAAACCATCACACTGCACAAACCACATTCCTCAAAGTCCCAATCTCTGTGAGCATCAGTTTCGTGATAAGAAAACCTCACCCCATACTTCACAGGGTTATTACAAGGCTCAGATAAGGGCACTATAAGGAAACACAGCAGTCAGCACTTGTTATTCACCATAACAGCAGTGGGACCATGTGATTCTATGAGATCTAGAGCAAAGAACCCACTGCTCAGAAATAATCACCTCTCACATGGAGGCTGATTCGAAAGTTCTCTCTGGATTTTTTCCCTTCCACCCTGTAGTTGAGCTCTCTGGTTTTATGCACTATTTCCATTGTTGGCAGTTGTCAAAGGACCGCTGTCAAAATATTAGAGACCGAAGAAGCCAAAAAGAAGTAACCACAAAAAGATAGCTATCATCAATTAATAAAACAATCTTGATGAATAACTCAGCAAAATGATTCCTGTACTGGAGGATACCCATAAACGGGTACACAAGTACCTCTTCTTCATAAAGCAATGCCATGTACTCTAAGAGTGACAGCACTCTTGGATTCACTTGATGCTGCCTCAAGAAGACATCCAGAGGGTGGGAAAGGATGCCCTGCCCAAACGCCATCTCTACCTAGCACCAACAAGAAGCCACCGTAATGAAAAAGAATGAGGAAACAGATCAACCTACAACAGGCAAGCAGCCAGCATTTCTATATTCTCACCATTAATCTAAAAAAAGAGAGGGGAAGACAGTTTAGTGGTTCCTCAAAAAGTTAAACACAGAATTACCACATCACCCAACAATTCAGCTCCTAAGGATATATCCCAAAATAAGTGAAGACAGGTAACTCAAGCAAATACATATACATATGTGTACATATAAGCAGCACTAGCCACAACAGCCAAAGGTGGAGACAACCCAAATGCCCAACAACAGATGAGTGGACAAACGCTGGTATAGACTTACAATGGAATAGTACTCAGCCATAAAAAGCAACAAAGTATTGACACATGCTACAACATGGACAAATCTCAAAAACATGATGCTAGGTGAAAGAAGGCAGACACAAAAGTCCACACATTCTAGGATTCTATTTATAGGAAATGTCCAGAATAGGTAAATCCACAGAGACAGAAAGCAGATTGGTGGCTGCCAAGGTTGGAGGGAGAGGACAATGGGGAGTGACTACTAATGGGTATGGGGTTTCCTTTTGGGGGCGATGAAAATGCTTTGGAACTAGACAGAGGTGGTAGTCGCCCAATATTGTGAATGTACCAAATGCCACTGAAGTGTTTGCTTTAAAATGGTTAATTTTATGTTATGTGAATTTCACCCCAATAATTTTTAAAAAATAATGGTAACAAAAAAGGGCCACTTCACCCACTAGGAGACTGACCTAACCTGTACTGAGTCCCAAGAAAACTGATGTGCCTAAGGAAGAAGGCTTTTAAAAGGAAAAGGTCTGCGACCCTAGAGCATTGGGGGGAGGGGACAATGAAAGGTCATCTACTAGGAAGAATTAACCAATCAGCAAAGGCATCGTCTGGTAAACCCTCAAGTATTGACAAATGCTGCTTCGGGAAAGGGGCCTGATTGCCCCAAACACTCCTTGTCTGACATCACAGTATGACCTTCAGGGGCTTCCAAGATGCTTCCCGCAAGGAGAAAATGGAGCCCGGCTCAGCAGAAACCAGCTGATCATAACAGAAGAAACCTTTCATTTCTGAAGCCCTCACTGGGCAGACTCTGACACAGTGCGCCTTACATACAAGTTTTATTCTAGTAAATAAGCTGTGAAAATAAGTGCGCCACTGTGACAAGAGTTGAAGAAGGCCATTTCATGATGACGATTTTGTTTCCTGATTTTCTTTCCAAGATTATTAAGCTGGGTACCTTTTAACTGTAGCCAGTAATAACACAACCCTAATTCATCTAAGACTTAGACCATCGAAGGAAAGGAAATAGAAATAAATTATATATCTATATACCTATATCTAGATAGATAGATATAGATGCATAATTTGAATTACCTGTAAGATAGATATAGATAGATGTAAATATACTATAGATGTATAATTTTGACACTAAACACTGAAAACCTACTGGGCTTTAATACAAGTATTTGTTTCAAGAGCATACTATAATTTTTTTTTAACTGTGGTGAAAATCTGTGTAACATAAAATTTACCATTCTAACCATTTTTAAGTGTAGAATTCAGTGGCATTAAGTACTTTGACATGTTTTGTGCTCACTATCCTTTTAAAGGTCTCAATCACGTCAGTGACTTCTCTTAAAGACGCCCCGGAGCTGTTCCCAGGTTACAGGATGCAAAGCGGAGGTGGTGCCCAGTGGGTCCCAGGACCCAGGCGCCCCGCAGAGCTCCTCACGCTCAGGCCCTCGGAGCTCCAGTCCAGACAACAGGGTGACCTGCCTCCCATGAGGGCAGTCCTGCCTGCAGCCATGGCTACAGCAGACACCTGGGACAGCCTCAGGTGCAGGCCAGGCCCCCCTGCGAACACTGGCCCCTCCTCTGCAACAGGACACCTCCCCCAACAGCCCCGTTGGGACCAGGCTGGGGTTTTGTTTTTTTCAACCAGGACAAAGGCAATCTATCAGGTCCCAAGCCCGCAGACATGAGGCTTTTGTGCAGCGCTGAAAGAGGGATTACATTTCAGAAATAGCCAACCTACTCTCCCTCCTGGAGGAGGGAGCAGACGAGTCCCCACTGAATGCACTTTTTGTTTCTGGCTCAATGAGCCGAGCCATCGCAGGGTGACGATACACACTCCCCACTCGGTGGATGTTCAGAATGCTCGGAGTTAACTGGCCACACAGAAATAACCGGGGGTGGCAGTGAGGGGCAGCAAATCGCCTGCCTCCCCACAGCCATAGTCGGGGCGGCAAGGACTCTGAGCCACCACTGACCCCAGCAAGTGATGCGAGAGCTTCAGGTGACTTCTGAAGAAACACAGGACTCCGTTCCAGACAGGCACTTAGTGACAGGCAATGTCTATTCTGCCCAAGACTCTGGGCAGAGGGTCAAGACAGCAGGATTAAATCAAAACTCTAAGGGCACACTGTCCAATATGGAGGCCGCCAGCCACAGGTGGCTACTGAGCTCGTGAAGTGTGGCTGGTCTGAACCGAGATCTGCTGTGAGTGAATAACACGCACCACAACCCACAGGCTTAGTACCAAAAAGGAATGTAACATACCTGCTTAATAAATTCCATATCACTGCAAATCAGAAGAATAATACTTTGGATACGTTGGATTAAACAGAATGTATTAGTAAAATTAACTTCACCTGTTTCTTTTTACTTTTTTGTGTGGCTACTAGAGAATTTTAAAGGACTGGTGTGGCTCACGTTCTATTTCCCTGGGACAGAGGTGCTAAGGGACATCAAGAAAATCCCAGATTTCATGACACTAAATTCTTTCCTTGGGGAAGATGCAGAGGCAGAGTCTGGCATTCAGGGTATGAATGGGAGATGGAGATCTGTGGAAGGAGGAGAGAGAGCAGGACTGACCAGAGGGAGAGGCCCAGTGCCAGCTCAGCCAGCTTCAGGGGAGCCCTGGAGTGTGGGGCGGCCTGTCAGTATCATCCAGGAGAGACTGAAATGGCCGGACCTTCACGCCCAGGCAGACTCAGTCATTGGAAGAGGGCCTGCAAGGACCCTGAAGGTCCTGAAGGGGCCACAGCCAACGATGCCCCCTGCAGCTGGGGCAGCAGTCCTCCGGGAGGGGCCCTCCAGGGCCCAGCATCCCTCTCCTCTGTCCTCCACCTGCAGTACTTGTACCTGCTCTCAGTGGCCTCTGAGGTTCCAGTGGCCTCCCCACACAGCATGACCGTAGGTAAACATCGCAGAGACACACGCAGCCAAGTTCTCAAAACCGGATCCCCAATCACCTCATTAAAATTAGGCAATGCTTCCAGGTCACGCAGAGTAACTACTCACTGACACCGGCTGCCTCCGTGACTAGAACAGACCAAGCTCACAGACCTCAGTGCACGCAGAAGGCCGTGCTGACCACAAGACACAAAAATAATAGGTGCATTAACTTACATTGATTCAGGGTCCCATCTCTCAGCCCCCAAACAGTTTAACAAAAAAGACTGGAGAATGAAATGAATACAGTGATTGATTGACTGGACAGAGACTCACAGCACAGAGACAAACAAAATCTAAACCCTGCCTCCGCCCTGGAGAACCTGAGGCCAAGTGTCACACAATCTACTGACTGGCAGCAGCACCGTGACCCCGCCTCCGGGTCCCCAGCCAGCTGCTCTGCCCGCTGGTCACCAGATGTTTTGTTCTTGCCAAAAGCTGGGCTGCCTGATGCCAACTTCCCAAGGCAGCTTTTCCCACTCAACTCCTGGGTGGCAAGCTTGTCACTTGAATGTCTCAAGTTGCTGTGCCTGCACACACGCTCCTAGGGGCAGGACCGTGCCCACTCCCCCACGCCCCCTCCCCGGGATGGAGCTGCTGGCAGGAAGAACTCTATCTCCTGACGGGATGTGTCTCAGTCAGCTTGGGCTGCTGTAACAACACACCACAGTCTGGGGCGCTTAAACCACAGACATTTATTTCTCATAGCTCCTGAGGCTGGGAAGTCCTAGATCAAGGTGCTAGCCGTTTTGGCTCCTGCTGAGAGCTGCTTCCTGGCTTCGGGGTGGACGCCTTCACGCTGTGTCCTTACATGACGGAGAGAGCAAGACATCTCTCTGGCGTCTCCTTCTTACAAGGGCACTAATGCCATCGTGGGGGCCCAACCTCGCGACCTCCTCTAAACCTAATCACCACTCAAAGGCCCCACCTCCTAATACCATCACATGGGGGGTTAGGGCTTCAACACACGGATTTTGGGAGGACACAATTCCGTCCATAGGGGTGCACCAAAAACCTCATCGTCAGTCGACCCTCACATCTACAGAGGAGGAGAAACATCTCTTCTGCTGAACTGTGAACATGACCTTGAATTTCCTACGTCTGGCTCACAAGCATGCTTGGTTCTTCTAGCCAGGATCTGCCAGCTTCAAGGATGCAGCTGAGCGCCATGAAACCGGCCAAGCAAATGATCACATCCATTTCTCCACCTTCCCAAACATCCTCACTGAGGGCCGACTGGCCCCACCTCTGCCACTCCCATCTTTGGACCCACAGGTCCCTCTGCCTGCAGTTGCTGAGCCTAGGCACCCCCCATGACACAGCCCTGCCCGTCTGGGCCCGTTTCCCTGGGCCCTCTGCTGGAACTTCTACCTCAAATGGACACTGACCATGCTTAATCCTTAGGGTGTAAGACACACCTTCCCAGCAGATGGGGATGCTGAAAGGCAGCCTCGTCCTCTATCACCTTGAGTCTCCATGGCCAAGCAGACGCATGAGACAGAGCAGGTCAACCATTTTGACTCAGGGGTCCACGGACGGGGCTTCAGAGGGTCTGCGAAGCCCCTGGAATTGTCTGCAAGCTGCTGTGTGAGTGCAGGCCTGTGAATCTTTCTGTAGCACAGACCCCAAAAGTTAAAGCACTTCTATCAATAGTTGGGGGCTGGGGGAGGAGGAGGACTATGTGAGAATCTCCAGCGACACGGAAATTAACTGCATAATACGTCTCAACATGGGTAATTCCCATTGCTGAGTAAGGCATGTCAGTGAAATGAAATGCCCATTTGTACTTCACGTGAATGGCATGAAGATTGAATTGTAAAGGAAAAGTGCTCATTAGGTCTTGCAGTTGTGTGTTTTTTTAAATACATTAAAAGCAAAATACTCCTTTCAGGGAACATTGTTTCAAAAGACTGGAAATCGAGAAGGAAAATGATGTGGCTTCAGCTACGATGCTTTGGAGAACACCACTAGTGTACCAATAGGAAAAGTGGACAGTCACCCAAGATGCAGATCTAAACAGCATTCCCAAACCTAGAACAGAGGACCGACTCATGTATACTAGGTTCTCCAGGACTTGTCAGGATGTCAAAGAATTGACAGGAAGGCATCTCTTCATTTATATGAGGCTATGAAAGAATAAATACATACATAGATAAAAAGTATTTAAAATCTTCTAAAATTCTAACTACATGACTACTACTGGACCTTGATGTTAATCTCTGTGCTTTTCCTCTTCTATGTGACATTTACGTGTGCAGGGGAATGAGTCTGCTGCCACCATGAAGACAGCGCTTGAACCAGCAGTGTTAGAGCTGGCTCAGAACAAGGGCTGGCTGTGTAGCCTGGACAAGCCATTCTACTGCTGTGGGTCGATCTCTCAACCTGTCAAATAAGGGAGTTAGTCATCGCCAGGCTCCCGTGGCTCTCACAGGACAGTTTTACAGGACCCAGTGGTCAGACCCAGGCAGAAACACGATGTCCTGACTCTGAGTCCATGGCTCTTTCTGCTCTAGGACTTTGGGTATCCCTAATGGGGCCGTTTTCCATCCACACGACAGTTCTGACGCCAAATGTGTGGGTTGTTTTCACACCCACAACCGATTCTCCAACTCCTTGAACACCAACTTGGTGTCCAAGATTCAGATGAATTCTGACACTAACTAGCGTCAGACCCCATGGGTTAAGGGCCTAGTCCCACAAGACTGCCCCTACCTCAGACACCAGTTAGCATTTGCCACTCTCTCTACAGCCTTTCCCACAAAGTGCTACCAGCTGCCATACTTGAACACCTGACATTCTTCTAGATGGAAGGGCCTACATAATTAAGTGACCCTCCATTCCCCATTCTTCTGCACACACGCACCACTCACCACAGAGAGGTCCATGGGGATGGGTTTCACTTGGTCACTGTTCCAAGGCCAACCCCATGCCTCAGATCCACAGAACGGTCAGGGGGGAGCTATGAGCCCTCTAGACAGCACACGGCAGGAACCAGAAGTACTAATTCTCGCCCTGAACCATTTTGCCTCTCAACACTCATCAACACTCCACGGTGGCACACGACCCTGCCGGGAGCACAGACTAAGCCCTTCCTAAATGTCTTCCCAGGGACAGCTCACTGCCAGAGGCAAACCTGGCCCAGCTGCCCACACGCATATTCTCTAGGGCCATCTCTTCTGGATCCCTGCTTGGTCCTGAGGACTGTGTGTGCTCGACCATCTCCCAGCCCCTCCCCAGCAGCCTCCCCTGTACTGGGGTATGCCTGGAAGCATCACCCATCATTGGAGCCACAGCCAAAGCCCAGAGCAGGGCAGCCGGGTCCCAGAGGCCCTGGTGGGCACCCAGATAACCACTGTAACAAGCCTCTGGGGAGAGGTACACCACCCACTCTGGTCTCTGTCACAAAGGGGTTATCACAGGCTGGGCAGTAACATCTGGGGAAGTCTGGAGCTCCACGACAAAGAACAGCACCCAAGAAGCTGTGTGAGGGTACAGTTTGCCTCATAAAAATGCCATTTTTCCACATCTTCTCTTTTGAATGCTTTCCCTGATGTCAACAGGAGATCATTCAAGAGACTTCCCGGGCCGGCCCTGTGGCTTAGCGGTTAAGTGTGCGCGCTCCGCCGCTGACCGCCCGGCTTCGGATCCCGGGCACGCACCCACACACCGCTTCTCCGGCCATGCTGAGGCCGCGTCCCACATACAGCAACTAGAAGGATGTGCAACCACGACATACAACTATCTAATGGGGCTTTAGGGGGAAAATAAAATCTTAAAAAGAGACTTCCCTCCCCTATTTTAGGAAAGAGACAGTTATTTTACAGAAAGCAAAAGGACACCAGAAACAGAAGACAGTCAAGATAAACCTACATGTGAAAAGAAAAAGCTGAAAAGAACCTTTTCCACAAAGAAAACGTCTATCATTTTAAATATGCAAATCTGTGCGTTGATACTTTCCCCTAAGGCAGCTTTCTCCCAGAACAGAGCTGAGGCGTGGAACGAGCCTGTCTGTGGATCACCTGGGCTGCCAGTGCACGAGACACACTGTTCACTAAACCAGAGAAGTGACAGGGAGGACAGAGCTTTGGGACCAGGTGGACGTTCACCGATACTTTCTTCAATAGCTCATAATCAAATCGGTTCTTAAAAGGTTCAGCCTTGATTATGTTTCCTTGGATCTGCGTCCCAAATCTCGAGCATCACGTCCCACCTCATGATTTTTGCTGCATTCAAGTACCACCTATACTACCGCTCACTCTCTTTCAATCAATGTTAAACTCTTCTACATTTTAGATTTATCCTAAGTAATAGTTCCTACGAACTCATGCTTTCGATTTCTTTCTAATACACATTAAAATGCAAACATAAATAATCAACGAACATTGCATGTAATGCCAATTTAGGAAGCACTCAATTACCCCACGCTGCAATTCATACACTATTGAGCGGTTGGAAAAACAACACTGAATCCAACAATCTCTTCGTTCTCCAAGTCACTTGTGGCAAGTTTAGATTCTAAACTAAGATCTCAGACAACATTCAAAATGAGTCATTTGTCCTTGTTTGATGTTCTTTCTTTTCTTCTTGGTGTTCCTTCCCTCCTGGTTTACTTGGCCCACCACTGCGCTTGATACAGCCTCTTTAGAGAGCAAAAGGCCTCCCCCGTAAGGGCCACGTGCACGGGCTATTCACTAACCGCCACACCAAAACGGACCTAAGACGGTGATTCTTCACTTTCTGAATAGCCTGATGAGAACCTTCAAACCAAGGAATCCAAAGCCTTCAGTGGTGGGAAGTGGTTTTTTGGGGGGGGTTGTTTTTCTTTTTATTGAAGTATAATTGATGTACAATATCCTATTAGTTTCGGGTGTACATCGTAGTGATTCAGTGTTTACATACATTACAAAATGATCACCACAATAAGTCTAGTTACCATCTGTTACCATACAAAGTTATTAAAATATTATTGACTATATTCCCTATGCCGTACATTATATCCCCGTAACTTATTTTATAACTGGAAATTTGTACCTCTTAATCCCCTTCACCTACCTTGCCCACCTCCCCTACCACTCCCCCATCTGTATCCACTAGTTTGTTTGCTGTATCTATGAGTCTGTTTCTATTTAGTCTTGTTTGTTCATTTGTTTTGTTTTTTAGATTCCACATATGAGTGAAATCATATGGTATTTGTCTTTCTCTGTCTGACTTATTTCGCTTAGCATAGTGCCCTCTAGGTCCATCCATGTTGTCAGAAATGATGAGATTTCATTCTTTTTTATGGCTGAGTAATATTCCATTGTATATATATACCACACCCACCACATCCTCTTTATCCACTCATCTATCAATGGACACTTAGGGAAGTGTTTAAAGAGATTTAAAGGTATCATCTGATCACTACTATTAAAACAAGAAACTACACTGCCATACAGGGCTCTTTATGAGTGGCTTTAATTTACTTTATCAGATAATTCGCCCCAACTAATCACATTTTGTTAAACAGTCTTGTGTTCAGCAAAGCAAAAACAAAACAAAAAAATGGCTTAACACATACAATCAAATCAATCCATTTGTGTCTTCCCATTAAGGTAAGGGAACATTTTCAGCTTTTCTGTTCAGAAGATTTTAATGCCTGGTGCAGGGGGTGGAGATTTAACAGGTGTTTTTAGCATGGTTATCCAAATGATAAATTCATCAGTCATGTTTAAGAAGAACCTGAAAGAATCTATCCAGCCCCAAATTCTTCGGGTTTCAGAATCACTTACAGCCAATCTGAACACCTAGCTTGCATTGAGTGCTACTAAGTGGACGGCAACTTTTAGGTGACGTCCCCGCAGACATCAGACCCCTGAGGCCAGGCCCAGCTCTGTGTGCTATACAGTGAGCAGGACCCCGAGGTACCCAGGCCCTGTCTTAAGAAGCCAACAGTCAGGGCCTGGTGAAGCCAGAGGGCTCCCAGCCAACACAGGAAGCATCGGGCTAAATGCAGAGGTCGTGCCAGGAGAAAGCTGCACAGAATGCCAGCTGGCCAGATGATCCTGCCTGGAGATGGCTTGAGCCGTGTGAACACACGGGGCCTCCAGCCTCTGAGCTGGCCAGTCCCAATGGCGGGGACGAGGGAAGATTTGGATTTTAGAAGTGCATATTCCACATGGTAACAGCTCTTTTGACCCACCACCCCGAGCTGACTCTCTAGATTAAATGAGGCCCTCTTTTCCTCCTAAAATGTACCCTCCAAGCCCACCCACGCTGAGGGGTAGTAGCTGGGCTCACCACACCCTCACCCACCACTGGAGAACCTCAAGAGCCCGCTGTGTTGTTTCCCAACTTTCTTATACCCGCTGTACTTACAACTATAATTACATCACTTAATTAAATATTATACAAATCGATTAAATGGGAATTTTAATAAGAGCAACTATGATTACATCATTTGATTAAACATTACACAAATTGATTAAATGGGAATTTAAATAAGAGGGTTTTTTTCCTATGAAAGTTAAGTTGAATGTTTTGGGAAGACTCAGTGAAGACAAGCTGTTTGTTTGTTTTTTTTTAAATATACTCTTTAAATAAATGTGTGCAAGACCACTGTAAAGATGGGGAGAAGGGGATCCCAAAAGTCTAACAGTAGCCATTAAGCTGTTTCTTATTCATTCTCAGGTATCTATTCATGTTCCAAAAGGAGTGTCAGGCAGAGTGTCTGCTCACCGCCACACCCCTGCTGCCTCGGCAGCCCACTCAGGGCCAGGCTTTGGTCTTGTGCATTTTTGTGGCCTTGGCCTCTAGCGAGCACTGGGCACACAGTAGGTCCTCATTAGCAAGCTGAAGTCAACGAGGTGACACACACAACAGCCTGACAGCTGGGACAGTGGAAGGCTCTGGAAAGGCAGCAGCAGTAGCATTTCAAAGGCTGAGAGGTGACTTCTCGCTGAGGTGATGGGGAAGGAAGTCGCTGTTTCCCCAGAGAGATGAGATCCGAGCTGGACCTGAAGCCCAGATGCAGAGAAGGAGGCAGGAGGCACCCGGGGAAGGAACGCAGTAGCACGTGCAGGGGTGGCAGGGCTTGGAGGGAAGGGTGCCAAGCGAGGAAGATGCGGGAAGACCAGAGGGCTGGAGAGCTCCAGCTGGGGCAGGACGGTGCTGCCCAGCGACAGGACCTGGCTGAGAGGACATAACCCCAATCACCTGGAGAACTAGCCTGGCCTGCAGCAAATGGGATCCAGATCCCGGGTCCACATGGCCACACAGGAAGTGCTGCTGACGGCGGCATGGACTCCTGCAGGGGGGCCTCCAGGCCACGGCCTGCACAGGAGCTCCAGGACAGCAGCTGGCGGGGGGCACACACTCGGCGCTGCTAAGAGAATGGTGACTTTTAGATCACGTCCTGGGTGCCATTCCTGGAATTATGTGACTATAAGAAGCTGAGTCACAAAGCACACACTCAGGTGCAGGCGGCTGTGAAGAAGGGCCGGCTGACATGGAGAGGACAGGGCAGAACCTGTCCCCACAGGTTTCCCACAGGAAAGCAGTCATGTCCGAGGGCTCAGCACGTGTTCTCCCTCACCCTTGACAGCTCTCAGAGATGCTATGCAGTTAATGCCTTTTCACTGAGGTTGTCAAGCAAAGCGCAACGAAGTTCAGACCCAGATAGAGGCTGAGCCCACACCAGTGTCAGAGCAGAGAGCAGACGGCGGACCTCTGGACTTCCAGGATAGAGGGGGTCACTCTTCCCTTACTGAGCACTGACTCTAACACAGGGCCATGTTGGCCTCTTTCCTTTAGGCCAGTCCATCCCTCTGTCTTCCAGAAGAGTTGTCTTTAAAGCAAAGATTCCCAATTTCCCTGTAACACGAAAGAGTTTTCCAAGTAGAATAAATTCTGGAAAAGGACCCAGGAAATTGGTTTTTATACATAGGTGGCTAATATTTTAACCTTAGCCAGACCAGCACTGGCCATCAGAACTCTGCAATGATGGAAATGTTCCTTACCTGCATGGTCCAACATGGTCACCACCAGCAACATGTGGCCATTGGACACTAAAAATGTGACTAATGCAACTGAGGAACTGAATTTCTCCTTTAGTTTAAATTTAAATAGTCCCATGTGGCTAGTGGCTACCATATTGGAGGATGCAGAGCTAGGTGACATATAGACATCATATTTAAAATATTTTACCATGAATAGTAAGATATGAAAGAGTTCCTGAGTAACACTACTTGCCAGGCACTGTCTTAATCACCTACACACATCACCACATTTAATTCTGATAAAAATGTTATCAGAGGGTTGTCATTATCCCCACTTTACTGATGAAGAAACCGAGGCTCAGGGAAGCCAGAATCTAAATAATCTGTTGACTTAGAATCAAGTGACATCCAAACAAAATTAATTTTAAGAACTAGTGTCTAACGCATTGGCAAAAGATCAGCACTTAATGTTCAGTGACTGCAAAATTACCACTAAACTCACCTAAAAAGGGATCGAGAGAATTTTCAGTTAGCAAGTCACTTCTTTCTCTAAATCTTTGCAAAGCAAGACAGGAATGAGAGGGGGTACTTACATATATTGTGCTTCCTACATTTTTAAAGGGACCCAAGTTTATTTGTAAGTCTTCGACCCCTTTTTAAGAAGCGACGTTGTCATGCATTACAAGATGAAGATCTGTCTTTGACATTCTTTTTGGCCAGCAAGAGGGAGACCAGCCTTAATGAAGCTGCCCTAGCCTTGCAAGGAATGGCCCACTCCTCCCCAGACCCCAGACATACACGGCTTCCTAACGGGGGCGGAGCCGGTATGCGGGACAGCTGCCTGCTGGAGGCAGATGCGCCTTCTCCACCAAGGCAAAGGGCACTGATTACCGCTCCAGGAAGAACACAAATAGCACAAGCCCTTCTAACCACGCCCAGCCCAGCGAGCAGAGCAAAGGCTGGAAGGAAGGGAAGCCTGGAGACTCATTCTGGACAAAATGAAAAACAGCTCCCCACTGGCTCTCTAAAAAGCAAAAAACTGAAAGAAACAGAGCGAAGGAACGAAAGGAAAAAAGTACTGAGAGAAGCAAGCGCAAAGAAGACAGGATCTCCAAATATTTGTAATCATAGGCCAGTCACATTTTTTCCCTTAGATACACAATTTTGGTTTTAATGTTTAATTCTATAAATATTTTAAATTTATACTTTTTTTGATTATGGAAGTAAAGAGAGCGCCAACCCAGAAAACAATAGTGTCCATATTGGGTACTGATGAGCAATGGGAATTCTGGACCCAGGCAGCCCGAGGAATAAATACTACACATGGGTCAGTCTCGGAACCAATGGGCTCCAAGAGGAGACTTGCACTTCCCGTGACCGATGAGCTAAGGTGAGACCACAGACCCTCTTGCCAGAGCACCACACACACCCGCTGTGTGGGTACAGCCCCTTCTGCGCCTCCCTTCTTCCAATCATTGAATCTGTGCACAGGGCTTGCTCACAGACTGCTGTCTTGTGGGGAGAGGGGGTGCAGAACCCCGGGCTCAGAGGCATGAAACGGCAGGTTCCCTTTCCATTTTGCCCTTTTACTGCATGTGGGCCCCCAACAGTCTGAGCCTCAGTTTCCCTATCTGTAAAACTGACTAACAAATCCTACTGTGGAAGGTCGCTTGGAAGATTAAGTGAGGACCTACACAAAGGGATGCTTGGCCAGAGACAGGCATCCAAAAGTGGTCATGTGATTGCTCTAAGCTCCTTCTCACGGTGTGAGGCAGACTGAGCAATGGGTCCCCAAGATGTCCACTTCCTAGGGCCCCCAAGATGTCCACTTCCTAGTCCCCTGAACCCGTGGATATGTCACCTTACACGGCAGAAGGGACTCTGTGGATGTGATTAAGTATCCTGAGCGTAGGCTGGATTATCCAGGTGGGTGGGCCCAATGTAATCACAAGGTCCTTATAGGAGGGAAGCAGTAGAGTCAGACAGAGGGCAACATGACGATGGAGCAGAGGGACCAAGAGAGAGACTGGAAGATGCTACATGGCTGGCCTTGAAGACAGAGGAGGGGGCCAGGAGCCAAGGAATGCGGGTGGACTCTAGAAATTGGAAGAGGTGAGGAAATGGCTTGTCTCCTAGAGCTTCGAGAAAGAATGCAGCCTTATGGACACAGTTAAGTACTTATGACCTCCAGAACTCCAAGAATAAACATGTTTATTTTTTAAGCCACTCCATGTGCAGTAATTTGTTACAGCAGCCATAGGAAATGCACACACAAATGTTTTCCTCTTGTATCTGCTCAGTGATAGGAACGATCCACATCTTCTCCCCCAACGTACACATGGAACTTCTCTTTCCTGCGTCTGAGTCTCGCTCTGACACTCTGAGTCAACGTTCACCCCACACATCCTTACTGGGTGCCCACAGCGCACTACGAGCTGGTGGCTTCAGGACATGCCTTTACCCGGCCAATGAACCTCAGCTTCCTTCTCAGCCAAAACAAGGCGAACTCTATTTCAGTGGGTTGTTCTGTCAACTAAACAAGAGAAGGGGTGTAAATGCTTAGCAGAGCGCCCGGCACATGGGAGGCAGCCGATGACAGCAGCTCTGATTCCATTTACCCAGAACTGCACATCAATCTGTAACGACCCCTCTGCCCTCAAGCTAGCTGGTGAACTCCACAAGGCCCAATCAGGGACAAATTCCATACAGGCCTCGATCTGACAACTTGTGCCTTTGGTACTCCCTTTCAGGATGCCATCGAAGGGGCCTGAAGGCACTAGAGCCACCTCAAGGTCAATACAGAAACCCCTACTGAGTCAGAGGACCAGAGACAGAAGGGCATTGGTAAAGTCATCCCCCCCATCCCCCAACACATGCTAAGACAACCTCCCAGGGGGCGTCCACTCAGCAGATCTTGATTACCAACAAGAATGCAGGCTCCAATGTCACCTTCTGGAAATTTCTCAGTTCTGGCCTATAGCTCCCTTCTCTCCACCCCACCCTAAACGCCGGGATGAGAATTTAGATAGTTCAACAGCCCCACATTACGACATGAGCTGGGAAGCAGGTTGTTTAGGTCTCTTTGCAAACACGGCGTTGAAGAGAGCTCTCAGAAGACCTCCGACCTGCAGACACATGGCTCAGGAACAGTGAGCACGGTCCCTGCCAGTGAAGAGGACCAGAAGGGGAGGGCCGCAGAAGAACAGCACAGCCCAAGCCAAGGCGCAGACGTGGCGGGACTGTGGGGCCTCTCACGAGGACAGGCGACTGGGGGGAGGGCACAGGGGAGGGCAGTGCTGGCCGGCAAAGATGAAGACATGAAGGGGCAGATCCTCGAGCTACACAGTGCCCAGTGCCCGTTTCCCAGCCAAGGCAGGGACCCATAGGGGCTCAAGAAGAGAAAGAACCTGGTGAAGGGAGGCCATGGGTCAGGGTTTCTCCTGGGACATATGGGTTTCTGGTTAGGCAGGCCCTCTCCCACAAAACAGACAGTTTCTCCATGTTTTTCCAAGATCTCCATTTCTATACATCGTTCTGGCTCAACTGTGACAGGACAGAAGAGAAGCAAAGCCTCCAGCCCACACATCCAAGCTCTGTGCACACACTCTGCACACAGCTGCCTGCTGGCCTGGGGGTGGGCACACGGGCAGCATGGTCCCCCTTAGGGGGATGGACCCGGGCAAGAGGTCCACGCAGCTCCTACAACCAGGCTCAGGCCTGTACTGGGCTGAATGGTGTTCCCCCCAAAATTCACATCCTGGAAGACACAGACAGGGAGGAGGCCATGTGACAGCGGAGGCTAAGACTGGAGTGACCCAGCCACAAGCCAAGGAACGCCAAAGACTGCTGGCAAACACCAGAAGCTGGAAGAGGCCAGGATGGATCCCCCCAGAGCCTCTGGAGGGAGTGTGGCCCTGTCAACACCTGGAGTTCAGACTTCCGGCCTCCAGAATTATAAGAGAATAAATTTCTGTTGTTTGAAGCCACCCGGTTTGCAGCACTTGGTTACGGCAGCCACGGGAAACTGACACGGGGCCCTTTGGGCAGGGAATTCTAGGTTCACTCACGCTTGACCGAACCATTTCCTGCCTGGATCTGCGTCCACTCATGTCTTCCTCCAACAGACTCCCCCTGAGTGCCGGCGGGGTCCAGCTGGACACCAGACGTGAGACCTGGGAGACAAAGCACCCGCTCTCCACAACACTTACAACCTGCCCTCTATTTCATACGTTGAAAAGGTTGTTGAAACCATCGAATGGCACACTTATTCCCTGTGCATTTCATCGTTTATAAATGCTTATCTCAAAAGAAAAAACAACTATAAACCAATACTGAACTCAAGTTAATAGCCGATACACACATGGCAGTACTCAGCAGCATAAGTACTTAAGTCCACGACTGGCTTTGAAATGCATCAAAAAAATGAAACAATTCAGGGATGGACAGATACATGACAAAACAAGCACAGTTACGCGTTAATTGTAGAATTCAGGCAGTGGGCATACAAGGACTCAATGTTTGAAAATTTGCATCATAAGACGTTATAATAAATAGTTCAGTGGCAACACATCCTTTGAAAGTTTTTAAGTATCAGTAACACAAGAAGTTTTTGGTATAGATATTTCACAGCGGCCTTTTAAGAACATTTTCATCACAACTAAGAAAAGTGTGTCTCCATAATAATACTCGAATACGTGAATGCCCGGTTAGTTCCTCTGAAGAATCCCCTTCCACATGTCACACCATCAATTATGTCAGGCAGGTGTGACTTGTACAACTAACACGTGAAAAATTGTGAAAGAGGGCACTAAAAAGATGAACCTTTTAAAAGCATCCCCTTAATTCCCTTAAAACAGATACCACAAAGCCAAGGCGGGCTGTCACCTTGGTTTAAAATGCTGGCAAGGGGCACACGGCTCCACGGGGCAGGGGGCTGATGCCAGGCAGGGGAGAGGGGGTCGAGGCTGACACTTTGCCCTGGGTCTGGCTCACAGCAGGCAGGCCCTTGACATGTTAAATGGACGAATGATGCAAGAACCCTACTTCTGCAGAATTTGCAGAAAGGTGGTCTCAGGTATTTGGCCTGAGCGACTAGATTAAAACGCTTCCCCCACATCAGGTACCAGGAGGCCTCCTGGGCCTACTGTACGTCAGACGAGATCGATATCTATGGAAAATGATGCTCAGTAATAGTAACAGCATCCCCCCAGAGTCTAACTGCTCAAAAGCAAAGCTCAAGGCAGTAATTTCAACCCAGTTCATTGGTCCAAGGAAAGCATCATATGATGTCACATCTTGGTCATTAGTAGCTGGACCTCTTTAAGATTCAATGGATACAGGCCAAGGTCATGATCATAAATAGATTTTAAAAGGTTGTGTGGGCTGAAAAAATGTGTGCGGGATGAAAGGAAACTGCCAAGAGGAAGACCTCTTGACTGCTCGAGATCATTTCCCCTAAACAGAGACCCACGTACCAGCAGCAACACACATCCTCTCTCACGAAAAGGCTTATGGGGGGCCCCCAGAGCATGGACGGCTTCTCATCACAGCCATGTGACCTGGAGCAAGCTCCTCATCCCAGCCCAGCCTCAGTTTCCCCATCTGTAAGAGAAGGATACCACCACCCACTTTACAGGGGTTGTGACAAGGATTAAACCAAAGAACACTTTTAAGCAGCTGGCACAATGCCTAACACACACCATACACTCAATGGACGCTAGTTTCCCTCTCTCTCTCTCCATGTAGAGGCTCCTTCCCAAGCCATAGCCAAGTTAATGAGAATCAAGAGAATACAGCAAATTCCTGGAATTTACCCAGAAATCAAAAAATCACCCTACCAAGCACGGGATGATAACTTTATTATAATAATCCAAGTCCCCAGGGCTATAACTTACACAGACAGAATTCTACAGCTACAATTTCCTGTCTGATTGTAAAATCAGAACAGTGTTTGTCGAAGACCCTGGATCCAATTAATGCATTAATTTCCTCCACAGAAGGAGCCAATGCATCTTAGTTTGTGCCCATGCGGGAGAGATGGCGACTGAGCAGCGGGGCTCAGGAAGCTTCCTGGGGGCCACTACAGTCACCGGGGCAAGAGTTAAAGCAAGTGTGGACTGCAGCCACAGCCCTGGAGATGAGGGCTCGGAGGCAGATTCGAGAGGGGAGGAGGGGAAGGCAACAGCAGGACCAGACACAGAGGCAAATGGCAGGACAGAAAGAATCGCCACTCTGAGGTGCTGCGGACACTGAGCGGGTCTAGAGCTTGGAAGCACGGCCAAGGCCAGGCAGCTGTCTGAGGGCGCAGCGAGGGCTGGTGGGGGACACCTGGGCCTGCGGAGACACTGCTCTTCCCCCCCGTGCCAGCACTGCACGCAGATTCCTTTCCGTAACCTCCACAGCAGTGCCAGGAGGGAAAGACGTGTGCCCCCGCCATTCCCACCGTACAGCTGGGGAGAGCTGAGGCACGCTGACCTGCCCAAGGTCGCCCAGCTGCACAGGAGCAGAGCCAGGACTAGAAGCCTCTGCTCCTACCGAGGACTGAGGATGTTCACAGCAGGAGCTCAGGGGACGTGGGTTTCGAGAATAAAGGGCTGAAAGAAAGCCCTGGGTCTGGTGATTAGAAGGCCACTGGAAAGTTCCAGGCACATGGAAAGAAATCAACGGCTGGGGGTTGAGGAGTGGACTTGGGGGTTTGGGGGGTCGGGGCTAGGAGCCCAGATGAAGAGGAGAGAAGCAAACACCTGCCATGCAGGGGGTGGGAGGCTCCGTGGGCTCCATGCCATTCAAGAACAACATGCTCGGCTCCAAATGCACAAAAAGAGGCAACTTCCACCGTCCCTCCCCACGGTCAGTGATCAGCAGCGTAACAGAAGTCCCACCGTCCCTCCCTCACTCTTCAACCCCACAGCGGCAAAAAACACACCCATACACTATAATCACTTGATTACAGCCATAATACGCTGTGATTTGACTACACTGCCTGCTTATTACAGTATGAGAAAATAAAGGAGCCGTTTCAATTACGCCTAATGTAACAGATGAATAAAGGAATCCCTTTCAGTCGTGGTGAACAGCCTTAAAAGTTAATTACACACCAATTTCCTTTAAGAAAATCACTGAGATCATTTTTTAGAGGCGAAAATTTAATACTACCCACACTCTAACCTCCAAGCTCAAATATTTTGTCATCGTTTGCTGAGTTTTGTGTGTCTGCTCATTTCGACACTGTCACGGTATCAGCTAATTCGTTTGGAGGAAAAGCTCAAGCTAGTCCATGGAAGGGCCATAATATGAGTTAAAACTAAAAGCTCTACGTTTTATGACATATGACAAAAGTCTAACTCAGGAGGGCCTAAAGGAAGTTATGTTTCAACTTGACTGGAAGTCGGTGGCTTTCCTCCGCAAACAGAAGTGGCTTAGGATCTAATCTGTCAACAGTTTTTAAATCAAAGACTTTAGTTTCTGCTTTAAACACTAAGTCAATTACAGTTCTAATCCGAAAAAGGTACTTAATGGGTCTTTATTTAAGTTCACAGATAGTTTTTCCAAATACGGAATTAGCTATTTAATCCTCTCAACATCCTCACCAGATAGGCAGATGGAAAGAGCCTCAAGAATACTTGAGGAGGGTCGGCCTGTGCGCTGGAGGGGGACCAGGCAAGGCCAATCCAGGCCCTGAACCTCCTCTCAGCATCCCCCCAGGTGAGCAGCCAGAGGAAGCACCTGGTGACACACCTGGATCAACTGACTTAACACTCTCCGGTGTCAGGAAAGCCCTCCAGCTGTGCCCCTACACCCTCCCCTCCACATCAGCAGAAGAGCTTTGTGAGCCCTCCCACTCTTCCGCCACACACCCTTGGCAGCCCTCGACCTAAGGGTTTCTCAGGGTCACTTTGTTGGTGGTTTAGAATTCAGGACACAAAGGAATAACATTGGAAAAGGTGGCTAGGTCCCCTGCCAGCCCACTGAGGCCTCTCTGACCCTCAAAGAAGCCAAAATACTGTGTTCACACCAAGAAAACAGCCTAGGATGCAGAGCCACGGTCATACTACTACAGCCGCCGCAACACTAAGGCTCTAAATAAGGACCGAGGCCGCCCTGCAGTGCCAATCCTGGGACACTCTTGCCTTGGCATGTCACCTTCTCCACGTGGCCCAAACATCAAGGGAACAGCGCACACTCCCAGGAAACACTCAAGTCCTTTGTTTGTGCTGACAGTCTGGTCAAAGTTTTTCATGACTTTTCAACAAAACATGAGGAACTCTCACAGAGGGCAGAGTGTCCAGCAGTGACCTCAGATTTCCTGAAGCCTCCTTTGGTCTAGCAGAGAATGTAACACCTGAGGCTGAAAACACCTGAAAGGCAGGTACATTTGTTTCCTGTTGCTGCTGTAACAAATGGCCACAAACTTAGCGGTTTAAAACAATATCAATTCACTATCTTACAGTTCTGGAGGGCAGAAGTCAGACAGGTCTCACCGGGCTAAAACCAAGGTGTCAGCAGCCCTTCTGAAGGCTCTAGGGGACAATCCCTTCCTTGCCTTCTCCAAAAGCTTTTAGAGGCCACCCACATTCTTTGGCTCGTAGTCCCTTCTCCAAAATCAAAGCCAGCAACGTTGCATGGGTCCTAGTCACATCTCCCTCTCTGACTCTCCTCTTCTACCTTCCTCTTCTCCTTTTAAGAACGCTTTTGATTACACTGGACCCACGAGGTAATCCAGGATAATCCCCCCATCTCGGGGTTCTTACCTTAACCACACCTACAGAGTCCCTTTTGCCATATAAGGGACCATAATCATAAGTTCTGGGGATTAGGGCATGGACATCTTTAAGGGTCATTATTCTGCCCACCACAGTAGGCGAAGATGAGGTAGATAAACCCTTATGCTTAAAAATGCTTCTCAGCAAATGCTCAAGGATGGTCCCTGTCACACTGCTTACTAACTGGGGAAGCACAAGTCGAGCTGAACGGGGGTCTAGTTAAATAAATGACGGCACAGTCATACAATGGGACGGCACAGGTGCTGTGAAAAAGAGAGATCTGAACATGGAGAGATGTCCAAACACATGGTGAAGGGAAAAAAGCAAACTGCAGAACAGGACTTATAGCATTCTATTTTTCTTTTAAAAAGTGAAGAATTATCCCTATCTCACACCATATACAGAAATTAACTCAAAAGAGATCAAAGACCTAAACGTAAGAGGTAGAGCCACGAGACCCTTAGAAGAAAACATAGGAGGAAATACGCATGGCCTTAAATTAGACAGTGATTTCTTAAATATAACACCAAAGCCTAGCCAACCAAAGAAAAAATAGACAAATTGGACTTCATTAAAGACGTCTGTACACCAAAGAACATTGTTGTGAAAAGACAATGCACAAAATGGCAGAAAATATTTGCAAATCATATATCTGATAAGGGTCTAGTATCCAGAACATACAAACAACTCTTACCACTCAACAACAAAAAGAGAAATAACCCAATTAAAACATGGGCAAAAGATGTGAACAGGCATTTCTCCTAAGAAGATATACAAATGGCCAACAAGCACATGAAAAAATACTCAACACCACTGGTCATTAGGGAAATGCAAATCAAAACGACGATGAGATACCGCTTCATACTCACTAAGGTAGAACCAAAAAGACAGAAAATAACAAGTATTGGCAAAGATGTAGAGAAACTGGAACCCTCATACACTGCTAGTAGGAACTTATTCACAAGAGCCAAAAGGTGGAAGCAACACAAGTGTCCATCCATGGAAGAATGGAGAAACAAAATGCAATATACACACACTCACACACATGCACACACGCACAATGGAATTCAGTCTTAAAGGGGCAGAAATTCTGACACATGCTACAACATGCATGAAACTTGAAATCATCACACTAATTGAAAGAAGCCAGTCACAAAAGATAAAAAATTCTATGATTCTATTTATACAAAATGTCCAGAACAGGCAAATCCATAGAGACAAAAATTAAATTAGAAGTTGCCAGAGGCTGGAAGGAGGGAGAAATGGACAGTATCTGCTCATGGGTACAGGGTTCTCTCCGGGGTGACAAAAATGTTCTGAAAATTAGACAGCAGTGATGGTCGCACGACTCTGGGAATGCACTAAAAACCATGGAACTGTATGCTTTAAAGGGGTGAATTTTATGGTGTGTTAATTATATTTCAATAAAGCTGTTATTTTTAAAAAGTAAAAATGATATGCTGGATTTCATGGGCATAGAAGATTTCTGGAAGGATCTCCAAGAAACATAACAGTGGTTACCTCTGGGGGTGAGAGGAGGAACATCCTTTAACTTTGTATCTTCTGTGCTATCTAATTTTTTCTACAGTGAGTACACATTACTCTCATAATGAAAAGCTGATTTAAAATCTGAGACAATACTACTTATAATGAGAGACACTTCACTTGCATAATCAACCACCCAGCATGAGGCAAGCACACACCCAGCCGTCTGAAGCTGTGCTTTCTGCAAAGGCCCCATTCACTTGCCAGAGAGAAGCACATCGAGACACAAGTAAGACACCATTGCTCACCTCCACGGACAGCTTTCCAAACCGTCTTAGGACACTCAAATCACTCCATCATCGTATTCTTATGAATTCTAAGCTGGTGAATACTTAAAAAACCTCAACAAAATGTGTAATGAACTTCTTTTCCTAATTACAAGCAGACCTGTTGGAGGCTATGGTAATGATTGCACACAGCACAGTTTCAGATGGGCTCTATTCCTACCCACAATACCTTGAGGGTCCTCGTGAAATCGATTTGTACAGTATATTCATGGCTGAGAGCATAACTGGATTATTATAAATTACAGCAGTTGAAAGTTGTTGCATCCTTCTAATCAAACCTTTCGAGGCTGCATCCTCTGTGAGGAATGCTGCCCCCATCCCATCATAACTCACTTTGTTCCTATGGGAAAACCAGACCAGGCTTCCTGGAACTCAGTGTGGGGGAATGTGGGCTGGACTCTCTGGGGTCCTTTTATTTCTCCTGAAGGCTAAGACTGGAGGGGTGGCAAGGGCAAAGCAGAAAGAGAAAGGAAGTTGATGGAGACGTAAGAACATTCTGGAAGGGCTCTGAGTATTTTCAAGGGCTTGAGAGGTCGGATTTCAACACATATGGCTTTCCTGGTTATACTTCATTCTTAGAAGCCATTGCAGGCATTAGAGATACTGGGACAAAGGGAAACCGAGGCCGAGAGAGACTCACAGAGGCCTACAAAGAACAAAGTCCGTCAGAGACAGACAGACAGCGGCGGACACGTTTTCATGGGTAACGAGGAAGAGCTGACAGGAAGGATTTTCAGGGGAGAAAGTGTTTAAGGTAAGGAGAAAAGTAATGGCTAAAGTCATTTGATGTAAATATGCAACAAGGACAACACAGAATTAAGTGAGAAATAAGTCATGAGATGGGGGAACAAGGCAACCCATGTCTAAGAGTCTGCGTACAAAAAGGCTCGGTGCTTCCCACTGGGAGGGGGCAGAGCATGGCAGGGGCAGTCCCGGGCCATCTCCTGGGGGCTTCAGTATACACACACCCAGACACACACACACACACACACACACACAACCACACAGGCTCACACACAGGCTCAAGCAGAAACACACACAAATTCAGGCAGGCTCACACACACACATACAGGTTCACATACGCTCAGACACAGGCTCACACACAGACACACACACATGCCCCACGGCCTCCAAGGACCTCAACAGTCACCACGAACGTGCGCACTTACCGCGCCCTCTGTGTACAGAGCTACACCTCTCCCCACAGGGAAGGCCTCGTCCCCCTTGAAGGCAACCCTCCTGGTTGCAACCTCCTGAGTACGGCAACCATACTCAGACGGAGGGCCTGAGGCTCAGGTGGACTGAACACCATGGCCAAGGTCAGAAAAAGGAACAAAGCTGGACTGAGCCCCAGGCACCTCTGCCTCTAGAGCCCCTGCTCGGAGTCCAAACCCATATTTTTACAAACAGGTGCACTAACCTGTCTGGGACCAAGACCTCACTCACATGAGGAAGGGCTCAGGGAAGCACCAATGTGGACCTCAAAGGTCATTCAGGCACCAACAGTTAACTGCAAATTGAAAATGCCCTTGAAGTATAGCTGGGGCGGTCATCCTCAAAAGGAGCAACCCCAGCATGCACGCAACCCTGTGCACAGGCACATTACGTGCTGCTCTGGGGTCGGGCAGTCTGGGCGGACTGCTCTCCCCCACTGTCCTGTGGCCCATGGCAAGTCTGTGAAGCCTCTGTGCCTCAGTTTCCACCTCCAAACAGCAAGGAAATTTCTAGTACGGGACGGTGGGAGAATTAAGTGGGCTCCTTCAGGTGAAGCCCTTTGAGTTCCTGGCCCAGAGAAAAGGCCAACACATGTTCATCAACATTATCACCATCGTCATCATTTCCCATTTTTCATTAGTTCTCAAAAGGCAGAATCTACGGAATGAGTTCAGACTCCATTCCTCTCACCAAACCAAGGCGGCCCAAGCCCCTGCCCAGCACCGCCATCTGCTGAGTTATTTGCTAATTCCCCTAGTCTTATTGCTGGTCTTCCCAACTGTTGTAGACAGTAAGGCTTCCCAGCCCTATGAGAAAGTCAACACCCTGCACATCACAGCTCCCAAGATGAACAGACGCTTGTGAACCACAGGGAAGGAGCGAGCAGGAGACATTCTCGGTGCTTCCCCTACAGGCCCTCAGCCCACTGACCAGGAATGTGTGGGCTTTGCAGCCTACGTGCTCTGTTCTGCAAGCCAGCGGGAAGCAGACCTGGTTGGCAAGGCAACCAGACCCACAGGCTCTGGAGTCCTTCCCACCCAGGACCGCACCAGACAGATCCCAGGTCCCCGCCACTGGGAAATCAGGACTGCCCTTCTGGCTTCCAGCCTCCGGAAAGCCCTGGGGCAACAATGGTGTGTGATAAATGCTCAGTGTCTTGGAAACTGATCGAGCCCTGATCCAAGATTATACACCCCTCAGCTCAAACCTGACTTCTACATTCCCAAGGAAAAAGCAAAAGACCACACAAGCTTGTGTTGGGGATTTAGCCAAAATAAACTTCTGGAAACACATCTGCACGGGGTAAGTGCACATTTGCATGGTGTAGGTGTGCATTCACACTGGTCTTGCTTTCACTCCTAGGCCTAGCCACTGCTCAACTGTACAACCAAAATAGATTTCTAGACTCATCACCTGTGGCCTGGAAGAGAAAATGTTAATATTCAGCTTACTGCACTTTCTAAGGCAGTTAGTAAATTAATATATATTGGTTTGTATTAATTTATATAGTTTATTTATACACACATACACACACATGGAGGGAGGGGACACACAAAGGCTGAAAACAAAGCCGCCCTCCCACTGAATCTGCAGGAGGCTCTGGACTCCCTCCCTCCCCAGGCAGCAGTCACTCGCAGGCCCAGGCACCCAGGGGCAGTCTGAGAAAGGGTGAGGGTCGTGGCACACTCATGGCCTCTCTATTGTGTCACCCCAGATTCCCATGTGGCTCATCTACAGGAGAGGCCTGGGACTGCCTCCCGAGCAACGTCCATCCTAGAAGGCCTAGGTGTGGGCAGCTGGGACAAGCTTGCCTTGGGCTGTGGGGACAGTGTCCTCCTATCTTGTCTGAGGCACTGGAGCAGTGGCTGAGTCCTAGAATGCAGAAGGCAGGAGTAGGCCAAGGACAAAGGGACCAGGGGGTCAGAGGCCTGTTCCTGGAGTGGGGGCCGATGGGTGTTGTGGACAGTAGGAGGTCCCTCTGATTCCAAACTCACCAAGAGGCAGCTCTGAGGGCCTGGGGGCCACCTCTGCTGGTCAGCAGCAGGTGACAGGTGCGGCCCCCACGCCGCTCCCCCCACGACGCACACCCCCTTCAGTCTCAGTCCACCTGTCTCTCCTCCCAGGGCAAAGCTGCAGCCAGTCACCTGTCACTGCTCTCCATCCCCGCTTCTTGGACAAGCAGCTCCCACTCAGCCCACAGACAGAACGCGTGGACGGCAGCAGCCAGGCCCGGGAGGTCTGCTTTCCAGTCTGTGTGGCCACGCCTCGCTGTGGTGTGTGGCACAGAGAAGGTACCCAAATACTCAGTAACACAACCAGTCAATCATCCAACCAATCAAGGTCCTGGCCAAACCTGCAGTGGCATTGGCCACCGCCACAGACAAATGGCAGGCCACCTACCATGTAGCTTTTAACTTCAGATACTCAGAGATGGCAGGTGACCCCCACTTCTCTTCTCCCAAGCACTGCAGCTAACCGTGGCTTCACCCGGGTGTGAGTCACAGAGCGAGGCTGCCAAGATCAAAGCAGAGGTTCACACACGTGCTTTGGGTCAACTTCCTCTCCTACCCTGCTGAAAGTAACCTGAGGAAAAGACACAAGGACTGAAGCGTTCACGCACAGCCCAGCCTCTGACATGGCCATCTCTTCCTGCTGCACAACATCTGGGGTGGCAGGGGCACACGGCATAAGCTTCCTTTGCTTGCTGAGGCGAGCCCTCTGGGCCCCATCCAGCGCCGGATGCACCTGTAGACTGTGCCGCCCTGACACGCGTGCACCCCCCTGGCAGACGCAGGGCATCTACAAGCATCTCCCTGTGCACGCAGCCAGGCTCTAGGCACCAGACTGCCTTTATTCAGAGATGCAATGGAGACCGACGGGCACAAGTGAGCAGGGAGCCCCTTCCTCGGGGCTGTGCTGCCTCTGGCTCTCAGCTGAGCAGACCCACTGTGCATGCGGGAAAGCCCACAGAGCAGGCCAGCAGGCTCTCTGCCCCCAGAGGGCTGAGGACAGGAAGAAGGGTGGTGTTACAGAGCAGGCAAGCCTCTGGCTCCTTTAACAAGAAATACTTTCCCCACTAACCCAGATTCTAAGGAAACCATCCATCTGAGGAAAAGAATCACAGAGCCCCAGTAGCTCTGCCTAGGGGCAGCTGGGCCCCTCCACCCCATCTGACCTCGCCAGGGCTTCCCTTGGGTTCCAGAATGCAGAGAAACCAACCGCTCACGCGGCGGGAAACCAGCTCCCCGACCTCTCTACAATTTTATTGGATGGGGGGAAAGTTCATTTGGCAAATTCAAAAAACTTCCAAAATGCATCAAGGCTTTTACGAGCCCCTTGGAACCTATGACCACAGGCTAAATGGAACGCTTTTTCCTCCCTCCCTAAAGCTAGAAGCCTCCCCAGTGGTCTCCTGAGAGGCACCAGAAGCAGGCCGAGGATAGTGAGGGACTTCTGCCATGGTATGGCAGCATGGTCCTGGTTTTCTTTCCTTACCAGGAAAGCTCGAGTCCTCTCAGGGGATCCTAGAGATGCTGCCCTGCTCCCGCCCCAGGGCTGTAATCAAGAGCCCCAGATGCAGGCCAACTTCCCACATAAGAAACCCAAACAAACCACGAGGAGCAGCTAAGCAGGCCACACTCTCCGCTTCAGCATCAATACCCCCAGGCGACCCATGCTAATTAAAACAGGATGCTCAAGATCAGCACTCCTAATTACCTGCAAATTAATGTGCTGTCTTACAGGCTCCCTCCTCCTTCTCCCCAAGGCCTGCCTTCAGTGAACCTTTCTATTTTTGAAGATCGTTTTCCCTGGATCCCTTCTGCAGGTCTCTTGCAGCAACTCGATGCTAGTTACAGACAAGCCTCCCCAAACTTCTGGCCAGAGGTACTCGGGAGAGAAGCCTTTGTCCAACCAGTAATGGGCCCCAGGGGGCTGACCTCGGCTCAGGGCCCCACCAGTTGGGGTAGGAGGTGGAATGAATGGTTACTCTCTGATCCCTAATCTGAGGTTCTTTCACACATGGAATGAATCTTGGTTAAGCCGTTTTCAAGAAGAAGTGCTACTTCTGCTGCCGAGTACAGGGAGCTCCACATAAGACTGTCCCATGTGCTTACAGGTGCCTGAGTGGCTCCTCCCCTGCAGCCTCCCCACGCCTGCCAGAGGGCCTGCCCTTGGGTCTCTCCAGATCCAAAGCCTTGGGAGGTGACCGCCTGACCAATGGTCCTGCTGTGGCTCCAAATGTAAACTGTTAATGGGCGTCTTCAGGGACCAGGCTCCACTTCACACACAGACCCCACTGCCACCAAGTGTCAACCAACAGGGCAGGGAGATGTGCTGAAACGCCAGGACTCAACCTGATGATGAAGATGACGATGACAGTAGCAGCGAACACTTACTAAGTACTCTCCACGTGCTAGTGTCCAGGAATCTGTTTTTCTGAACTAATCCTGACAACAATCCAAGACAGGTAGTAATGCTACCTGCAGATAAAATAAAATCGAGGCTCAGAGGAACTACACAACTAGGGGGCCATCACAATTACACCCATATAAACTGTGTGCCTGTGTGTGTGTATGTGTGTAGTCAGGACCAAGGTGGGCACTGCCCATCAACACTGGAGCCCACAGCAAGGCCCCCACTGCTCTGCAGGGCGGGAACCTGGCTCGGGTGAGAGGGGCACCACCCATCACCCTCACCTCCAGGCACTACATTCTGCAGCTGGTTCCTGAAACTCAACGCTCTGGACTGCACATACCTGTCTCTCCCGTTCTCCCCCACCTCGATGAACCCTCCTTGTCCCCTCTGCCTCCATTCTCAGGGCTGAGCCTCTCTGCATCCACAGCAGCTCTGCACACCTGAGCCACACCTGTCTCCACACCAGACCTCCAACAGGTGTGTGCGCCTGCCCATCACCCCTGCAGGTGGAGAAGCTGCTCCCACGCCCGCATCCCCACTGCCTGGTGAATGGGAGCTTTGCTACTCCGACATTTTTGGAGAGTGAATAACTAAGTGAATGAAGGAAGAACAGAAGAGTTCCACACCTTCTGGAAAGTCCATTCCCCAGGGTTCTGCACTGCATCCAAACCGCTCATGGTTCTACTTGACAAGCGACTCAGTGGGTCTTCCTGGCCTCTGACAATAGCAAGCATTAACACAACGAAATCCCACTTGCATTCTAAGTACACCAGGAAAGTGTTCCAAACCTGGTTTCCTAAACTACTCCCAGCTATAAAATGTCCCTTGATAGAATTTCTTGGCATCAACTTCTCTCTCCTCCCTGCAGTAACTGTATTTCTCCATGCCAGCAATCTGGGAATGGAAAATGGATCAAGGAGAGCCGTCCAGATGAACGTGGCTGAGGGCGGGTTTAACAGCCATTCAGAGGACGCTCAAATTCATCCATTTAACGCTTCTCTGAAGTCCTCTTCAAGGCGGTGGCAGGGGCCAGATTAAAACCATCTGAACCATAACTCCACACTTGAGTTCTTGAAGAAACTCTAACTTCCTGTGTCTTTTTAAAAGAAGTTGAAATACACCAGGAGGAACGTGACATGATCGCCCCTCGCTCCTCCCAGCCCTCCTCCTTCATCACAGGGCTCGCTCGTGGCTGAAGGGTGGCAGCTGCCCATTTCAGCGTCACCTGAAGTGCTGGGGTGTTGCAATGCTCTGGGCATGTTCTGCTCTTTTTCCACCTCCCAGGCAAGGGAAGAGCAAAGGTGAGCCCTTTTTACACCCAAGAGAAAACCCAGGGTTTGTCCTTCTTTCTCTAAAGGCGCGCCACTCACAAACCCTCAGCAAATGTCCTCCAAGAAGGCACCTGGCAAAGAAAAATGTTTCAATTAGTCTCACAAAGGGGCCTGAGAATCCGTCCAGCTCCTCTCTCTTCACCGGCTCAGGATCAACTCGGGAGATGCAGAGGCCTGGAAACCCCGACCCCAGAAGGCGGACGAGGCAGGCAAAAGAGAAGCAAGTATGGTTCCTGAGAGTGAGCCACAAGGACAGGGCCCGACCTTCCCCAGGTGGTCCCACCTGTGCCGGAGGTGGGCCAGCGGGTGTGACGCTTCCTGCCCTGTGGATGGAGCACCAGCTGCTCCATCCAGGCACGCTGAGCCTGCCAGTTCTTTCCTCTGATGAAAACTCACTTTTAAGAAATCCTGTTTTATCAGCAGACTCAGTGAACTCACTCTTGAGCCACAGAAGGATCAAGGCTCACGGTCACACTCAGCATCGCGCCTGTACCTCCCTGCTTCTCGAGTCTAGGACAGAAGATGCTCGGACCTAAAGTTCTGCTGACGCTCAGCACTACGAGGCAAACAAACCTGTCTGCGGTGCTCCATCAACTCAGCTCCCGGAGGCAGCAGGTATGGTTGGGGCCGGTGAACTGACAATCCTGACAGCTCCCAGGGGATGCGACACTGCTGCCATGGCATCTGGAGTGAAGCAGGCAGAGCTGGACCACGACCTGGGAAGCCGCTCTGCACTCTCCGCTGACCTTTGTCGGATGATGGCTGGTGAGGAGCCACCAGCAGCAAAGGGTTTTAATTTTATAAAGGGCTCCAAAGGCAAAGAAAGGAAAAGGACCTCAGAGGAGACTCCAGTTGCGGGGCACAAACGTGGGGACAGGCCCACTTGACTGAGCAGGGCTGCCCAGACACTGTGAAGAGTCAGAGTCTCGGGACACCTATGCGCCCAGCCACAACCGACTCGCAGTCGGCCACAGGCCGGGCTAGGAGTGTGCAGTCCTGCAGTCACCATGCTGGCCGTGGCCCACCCAGGCCCTGCCCCCTCCCAGTCCAGCGCTCTTGAAGAACTAAGTTCTATTCCTACTTCTACCCAGTGTGGACCTGCACCAGATCTCTAAAGCACCAACCCTACCAGCCCTCCCTAAGAATTCACCCAGTGCCCTCAGGACAAAGAGAAGGACATGCACATCACGTTACACAGTGGTGGATCACTGAAGAGTGAGCTGAGTCCATGAGAGCTGAGGGCCAATCCCCACCCCATTCCAAACACCCCACCCGCGGTGACCTGAGAACCCCACAGCGTCTCATCGCCCTCCACCTGGGCAGCCCCGCCCTCCCACTCACTCCAGCAGCTGTTTGTACTCTTTCCTCTAACGTGGCAAGTGGGAGCTACTGAGGTGTTCGAGGTCCAGCCTGCCTCAGGAAAATCCCAAGCAAGCATTGCCATCAAGGTGATTTTTTTGACAACTGAACCCACTACAAATACACCATATAAGGTATTTGCAGAGCACTCTCTGCACAAACGCTGCAAGGAGTGGCTCCAGGACAAGCCCAGGTCTGACAACAGGCTTCCCTGGGAGGGTGACAGTCCCTCTTGCTGGTGGCTGCCCAGAGCACTGTTAGAAATCCCTGTGACGAGGCCCCAGGGCATGGAGGAGGAGCTGCCCACTCCTGGGCCCACAAATGGCCTCCCTGACACAGCCCCATCATGGAATCTGGGATGATGCCCTAGCTTGCCTTCTGGCACAGGTGACACCACACCTGTGGGGCGACTGCACCATGGACCAGAGAGCACAATGGGGCTGCTACTGCTTCCTTTCCTGATTCCCTCCACATGGGGTGAACCACACGCACAAATCACAAGGATGACGGATTAACGGCGTAGCCCAGAGCTTCTCAAACCCTAATGTGTCTACTAATCACATGGGGATCCAAATGCAATTACGATTCAGGCACACATCCCGCATCTCTAACATGCTCCCAAGGGATGCTAGTCTTCTGATCACACTGTGAGTTGCAACCAGGGAGCCCTCTGTATTTCCCACCTTGTTTCTTAAATCAACAATTCTGAGTGGTTAAAACAGTTCTCCATAGAACGAAACTGCTCAGGGTGCTCATAAAACAGACTCACGTGAGTGCTCACAAGTATCAATACTCTTAATGTTATTCACCAGGTGTTAAAATGTAAAAAGTATCAGGCGCATTTTTAAAAATCAGATTGTGGAAAGGGGCTTTAAAAAAAAAACTAATCCAAAGGAACAAAAGCTGCCCACAGGTATGCGGAAGATCAACGGGCAAAAGCAACTCATACCAGGAAAGCTGGGACAGGCAGGCAGAGCTAAAAATAGAGACTGGGTGTGGAGCGTTTTATGCTGGCTGATGAATACCCTGCATCTCCTGTAAACTCAACAGCTGCTCTCCAAACAAGTGGCCAGGGTGGGTGTGGAGGTGCCCTTGGGGGTCCTCTGAGAGCAGGAGGCTTATGCAGTCTGTCTTCCAGAGGAAGGTGGATGGGACGTCAACCCCCCAGACATCCCTCAGGCTGCACTCACTGATCCTCCCCAGTCCTCTTGGTCCTCCCTGCCCTTCCCACTTTATTGTCTCCAGGAACCTCTCCTAGTCCACATTGCTTCAATACAAAAGGTCTGGGGAACCCCCTTTATTTAGCACGCCCTCCTCCAAGAACTGTGAGGTACATGATGCCAGAGGAACGGAAAGCCTTGAAATATTGTCACCTGCATGGGCTCCAAGAACCTACAGGCTGTGTCTCCAGAGAGAGAGCACATCCCCATTTCCGCGCAAGCCCTGGCATGTGGTGCTTTCCACCCAAACCGGACCACCCCACCATGCAAACAGCAAAGTTTCTCTAGAGGCATTTGTTCTGTAGACAGCCAGACACAGAAGCAGCCAGCGGCAATGTGCAAACAAAAGGGTGCGGCTGTTCTAATAAAACTTTATTTACAAAAAACGGGGTGGTGGACTGCATTTGGCTGGTGGGCAGAGTTTGCTGACCCCAGCTCTAGAGCAGCCCTCAATCAAATACATGGATAATTCTGTAGTGCAATGTGTGCACCTTCACATGCATGGACATAAAGACCATACACAGCCTCCTGGCTGAATAGCTCAGGCTTTGCTGCCCAATGAGTGTGCTGCAATCTTAGGAGGTTCTGGATTTCCAAATTCCAGATAAGGGGCTGTGGGCCTTTATACACCCCATTGTTTCTGATAGTTGGCGGGGGGGGGGAGGGGGGGGGGAAGAAACCTTAAAGTGGAGAAGACAAACACAAAGAGGAGAAAATGAGCCCATTAAGCAGCAGCTCTCAGTGTGTTGTACCCCATGAATCGCACCACTGGAATATGGAGACCGAGATGGGGAAGATAGTGCGTCGGGCACACAGGGCAGCACGGGGTTAGGGCTATCACCATCACTCAGAGAGAAAAAGGAGTCAGCGGGCTGAGGGCTGAATTAGTGCCCAAAGCATGGACTGCGCTCTCTGCTCTAACAGGAACCTCAGAGCCATCACTCTGTTTTCTTGCTAGAAAACGGACATAACTATTTCTCATGACATTTGGGCAGAAACAGCAGCCAGGGGCTAACCTCTCAAGGCTTGGCTAACAGACATTTATCGTACCTGTTACTGCTGTATATGCATTTTCATAAAATGGTATCAAGAATGGGTTGTTAAACAGATAGGCATGAATTTTATTGGGCTTTTCCTTTTCAATGCACAGACATCCAAGCATCTGTCTGTCGCCTTCACTCCCAATTCACCCCCATGCCCACAGAGTTTCTCACAGGAACAAGGTGAAATCAGGCCATCCTCGCAGTCTGAGAGACTCACACAAGGTAAGAGGAGGTGATCCAGGAGGTTGGCATCATAGGAATTTGAGTATTTCCTGGGAGAAACAGATTCCTTTCCAAATAGAACATGAAGATGGATGTTCACTGTGACATCACTTCACAGAGCCCCATGCTGAATCTTGGCCCCAGTAGACACACTTTGCAAAGAAGGCTGGCAGGGGGTGGGAAGGTATATAAATCATATTAAGGCAGGCAAAGGGAACACCAGAAGGCAGGAACGTCAAAGGCCCACTCCCTTCCATCAGATGTGCTCACCTAGGGTTCGCTAATCTTGGTGTTAATAGATTTCATGGCACCCACAGGTTTTGCCTGTGCCAGGCTGAAAATCTGGCCTCACAAGCCTGTGGTCTCATTCATCTCGGTTTAGTTTTCCTAGGGTGGCTGATGGAAAATGCTGGAGGAATGTGACTTGTTTCTTTTATTATGTTATAGATGCTCTGAGCAGTAAAGCAATGTTCATATAACCAGGACCAAGAGGATCAAAGGGAGCCCAGGCTCATTCTCTGGAGCTACAAGAGTTTGGGGAACCAATCGAAAAGTCAATATAAGCAGCATATTACTGCCTGGAGTTTTATTCAGTTGTTGGGAGGAAAAAATATATACAATATGAGGCAAAGATTTGCCAAAAGATTTCTTAAAGCCTTCTACAATCACAAGGGAAAGTACATATCTTTGGCAGTGGGTACCAAATGGCTAAGCTTATCTCCTTGGGGCTGATGACATCAGGGTCTGACTCCCAAGTCCACTGTCTTTGTCCCATCCCTGCCCTCCATTGGAGGATAGAGCATCACTCCACAGTGATACCATGACCCTAAAAACATGTGTCTTCTGTTAAATAGTCAAAGGCCCCTAGACATCTGTGGCGACATGTCTTTTTTTTCCTTAAGTCATTCACCTCTGCACAGCTTTATGGCCAACCCAACAGGTCCACGTGGATCAGGAGTTGAGTATTGCAAATGGCCTGCCTTCTCACTCTGCTTCCACAACTGCTTGCTTTTCTTTTCCCTTCTTTAATCTGCTTCAAGATTCACAGCAGCATCTAAATAAAGTCTTTTCATTGTGCCAAAGAAGAAACTGAAGACCACAGAGGTGATGCAACATGCTGGGCAAGGAGTATAGCGGGAGGTCTGAGACCAGCGGTTCCTCGTTCTGGCCCACACGAGGGCACTCACGTGGTGTTGGACCCAAGGACTGGTGGGGCAAGATAAGCCATCGCCATCACCCCCAGCGATGCCCCCACCATCACACCCCGCCCCACCCATCATCCCCATCAGCTGCTAAGTAACCTGAATCTTGGATGGAAACCAGAGTCATCTTGGAAAGACCCCAGCCTTGCTCCCGGCAGAGATCAGGGACAGATGCGCGGATCCCAGCACAGTTCTGGGGCCATAATTCCTTCTCTGGATAGGCTGCCAGGAACCACTGGGAGTTCCACCTGGCTAATTTAAAACTAGGCTACTGCCAGAGTACAACCTCCACTTTTCTTGTCCCCTCTGCCCCTGAAAAAGATTTCTAGCTGCCTATTTTCTCTTGGTGGGATAATGGAGGCCTGAAGAAGTAGCATGGCCACCTCGGGGGGTGGCAGAGGGCCAGCTGGGCACTCAGCCATGGGGTTTGCTCCAGCTCCCCTCTTGGCTCAGATGAGTGACAGCCACACACGATGGCAGGCAATTGACTGAGTTATAGGGATGGCCCCGATTGGTTTGGCCTGCTTTGGTGACAGCTGTCCCCATGTCCCTGAAATTCTTCCCTCTGACCCCCTCCATCACAGACAGACCATTACAGCCCAGTGTGGAAATAGCTTCCTATCCAAAGAGAAGCCTGGATGGAACCCTGAAGAATGAGGAGGGTACTGTCAAGACCCTGGGGGTGGGGAGTGGACGTGCAGGCGTGCAGAGGGGTCCCCATGAACAAGGGCCTGGAGGTGAGAACCTCGCTTGGTATAAAGCACTATTTCTCAACCTATTTTTCATTATTACTCATCCTAAAAAGCCTTTCCAGGATTTTTTTCCCTCATCACTCTCCCCCACAAAATTTTAATTACAGTACATCTGTTTATGTCCTGCGGCCCTTTGGAGCCCCACAAACCACTGCAATATCTAGGATTTTTCCCCCCCAAGAACCAATCTTCACTCCCATTGAGAATGCTTGGTATAAAGGATTACAAGCAGCCTGAGTTGTTGAAGCAACAAGCATGGGGCTTGCTCTGCCAACGGGTGGAGTCCTGCGGTCTATGGCCCACCCTGTCCTCCAGGGTTGAGGGTGTCTCCTCTGGGCCCCACCTGCCCCACCTGCATCAGGACCCCTTCCTCCTTCACGCTCTGTGTCCAACGAGTACTGAGCAAGTGCCAACCAAGGCTTGGCACTACAGCAGATAACGGGGTGCATAAAAGGTGGTCCTGGTCCATGACACTTTCAGGACCAGTAGAGCCAAAGCAGAGTCCAGTCTGTCCATCATAAAGCAACACCCAACAAAGCTAGAATAAAGAGAGTTACTGCAGGAGAGAGAAGGGCCAGGCCATCAGGGCCAGCTTCCCAGAGGGCACGGGAGCTGATACACACTGATTTCCCTAATCAGCAGGAATGTTGGGGGGCCGGGGGCGGGGAGGGCAGGACATGCCAACTAAGGAAGGATGGTGACACACACCACTCACAACCAAACAGCCCAACATCTTCAGGAAGTCAATGGCTTCAGGAAACAGTTATTGAGTCTGACTAAATCTGACCATGTGTTACAGCAGAAAACCCCATCCACTATTCCCCCTGCTTCATTATCTGCAGTTGCAAGAGACCCAGATCGGTTTCAGCTCAGTCTCCAATTTCCTCTAAATAAACCTCTCACTAAGGTTTCATACCCTGGCCCGGCAGAACTGTAGCTGGGGTGGGTGCACTGTTTCTCTGGGACTCACAGAAATCGTCGCTTCCTTTCAAAAGCAAAATGCTCACACTCAGTTGTAGGGTTGGATGAAGCTGTTTCACTGATGGCATTCTTGAACACTTACACCCTTCGAGACACAAGAAGGAAGGGAGAGCCAGAATGATTTTAACCAACAGCACTATCACTAACAAGCCCTTTGAACCTAGGTGGGTCACTGGGATCAGCTTTGGGAGTGTCCACATCTTTGAGAGCACAGAGCCCTATTTTCCCTAAGGGACTATGATCTAAACAACAAAACGGCCATAACCAGGGCAACAGGGAGAAGGTTGAGAGAAGAGTGCGTAGGGTGTAAGAGAGACATCCATATGTTGAAATGACTGCTTATCTCATTAGAATATTGTTTAACTCAGGCCAAAATTTAAACACTCAACTATTAAAAACTTCCACCCACAGAGTACAGGACCATTGAGAAGATGGTAATGTGACCGTGGGCCAGTCTTCACCAGGAGGAAACAAAGCAATTCTGAAACCTGAGACAAAAGGTCCCCTGAAGTCAACATTCCAGCAGGAAGACAGATTTTCCCCTGTAACCAACTGGAAATTCGAGTTTGACAGTTATAGGATGGGAGGGCCTTAGATGAAGGGTTTCAAGTGCTAAGGAGCATTAGTTTTTAGGCATCTACATCAGCCTCCCACCTCCCACCAGCCAGGCACACACTGCCCCACCCTGGTGGGCGACAGACTGGCGCACATCTGGGTTACTTCACCGTAACTAAGAAGGGAAGGAGCTCCCGTGGTCAGCCCCCACACTTTGAGAACCTTCTTTGCAGTGAATAAAGCCTATTTCCAGACACAGACTGTGTGAAGGATCCTATTTCTACCCCAAGGAGGCTGGTCAAGCCCCCAAAAGCATCCTTTCCTTCTAAAACTTACATAACAGAAATTTAAATGCAGACCCATCTCAAGGGGGAAAAAGTCAACCCCTGCAGAACTCAGGACCTCGTAAGCAACACCAGGCAGCACAAAACCCCCATTGGTTGCTGCACATTTTTCACAAAAGTGAACAGCAGCATCCTGTGTGTCTCTGCTGCCTTCATCCCGCCCTGCCACAATGCTTGATGGACCACTGCGTGGACCACTGGACTGGAGCTCTCTGCCACTCACTTCCATCAAGTTCCTGAAACTGGAGAAACCCACATCCGAGTAAGCAGTCATCACTCATAAAGATGGCCATTCACAAGGTAAGTGTTTGTTAGGCATTTGAGCACATTCAAGGATAGTCTTATAAAAATATCACCCCCAGTCACTCTGCATTCAAACATGCTTCCTTGAATGGCAGAAAGGGAGGTGACAAGACGGCCAGCACACAAGGAATGGGGCATGACCAGAGCCGGCCTAATTCAGGCCACAAGAGTGCCATGGATGCGGGCGGCAGATATATGAATCGTCATAACCGTAGCAACAGGGGAAAAAGTTGCCAAGCCCTGGTAGGATGTCGTCTTAGATCCGTCCCTTAGATTTCTGTCCTGAGTCTATGCTTTTAAATGGCACGTGCCGCCAGTGGATACCCCAAATTCCTGCTAGGACAGGTGAGGGCTCAGAGGGGCTCCTCCTCCACACCACTCAGCTCCTCGAACAGTTCCCGCAAATGAATAAGAATAGCTGAGCTCCTCACAGGTGCTCTCGGCTGTGGTCACAGCTCCGAATATTCTGCCGGAAATGTGGAGCAAGACAATGAATTTCAGTAGTTGGAAAAGGAACTGGAGGAACCAAATAAGATCTGATCAGAAAAATACTTTCTGCCATCACAGGTAGAGTTGATGGACACTTGCACAGGAGGGTTCTTTCTCTTCCCAGGAGCACTTACCCTGAAGAAAAGTGCTCAAGAAACTGCTAGAAAAAGGCACTGCAAATGGAATTCCTATCTTCTTTTGCTAAATCTGTTTGGAAATAAAATGTCAAACTATACCGTCTAACCCCATCCAGGAGGAAGCCGCACCCCTGAGAGGGGAGGGGTACCACCGTGGGAGAAGGTGCAGCAGGAGTAGGGGTGTAGGAGTTCGCACTCCGACCCCAATCCCCGGTCAGGGGCTGGCCCTGCTTTCCTCCAGGGTGGCCGTGTTCTGGGCCCTTCTCTGTTGTAACATGGTCTGCACCCTCCGGAGATGGCTGCTAGTAAACAGGTATAATTTGTTTCTAAAGCAAGAGAAATGACCTTTGCAAGCACGGATGCTCCAGGCAGCATCCCAGGCGAGGCAAAGCCAGGAGGCACTTCACACTTGAAGGACAAGAGACGTCTGCAGGAGCAGTTAGACTTTACAGAGACGGCAACAGCAGGGTAGCCCAGGACCAGACCAGCCCGGGAGAAGGCTTCCTGCTCAGAGTCTGGTTTCATCCCAGCCTCCAGCCTGTGGGGGAGGGCTCCAGGAGGCACAAGGATCCCTGAGGAGACAGAAGCGCTGTGCCTCCATGCTATCAGACCCTGGGGCACAGCTCCAGGCCTGGAGGAGGCCCCCAAAATGGCCCCAGGCAGCCACAGGTTATCCTGGAGCTCAGTCCAGCAACATCCTTCCTCCAACTTCTCACCTGGATGCTCTGACAGGCTCTTCATCTCCTGGTTAAGATGCAAAGCTATTAATCCCTCCCATACAGGGAATGACAGCCAAAATTCCAGACTCAGATTCAACGATCTCCTACTGAGCATGCTCCACAGGAGCGGAAACTTAATAGCAATGAAGCAGCTAACTTGTATCCTGAACAGCTACATTGTAACTGAAGGTATTTCTTACTGACGCTTCAGCACACGCCCCAGCTCAGGCACCTCCACTCAGAGCTTGCTGGTGACAGAGACAACCAGCCCTCCTCCTCAGGGCCAAGTCTGTCCCCGAGAGCTGCCCCCAGGCTACCCCACATGGGAAGGCGATCTAGCACATCACACTGGGGCGAGGCCACATCACCCAGGGAATGACAGTGCCTCGATCTGCCCAACAGGTCCCGAAGAAAAGCCAGCCCTCAACTGACAGGTGAACAATGGGGACTCCATCAGAACATCCCCAAATCCCGAAAACGAAGGACAAAACCCCAGGGGGAATTTGGTCCCCCTAGGCTGGTGGTCCAGTTAACAGAGACAAAAAATGCCGGCACTTTTCTTAAAAGCCACGAGGGCCACTGTTGGGACAAGTGGAGGCGGTATGTGAGGCCAGCACGGGAGGGAGGGGTACCGGATTAGTGCTCCACGGTCAGCCGTTACTGAGGAGAATAATCTCCTCGTTTTTCAGGAGACACCGTGTGGCCGTATTTGGTGCTGAAACGTCATGATGCCCACAAGGCATTCTCAAAGGGTTCAGTAAAAAGAATGTGCACATATAATTAAATATACGTGGACACATAAAGCAAAGGTGGCAAACTGTTTTTTAAGTCTCAAAGAAAATCAACTCTCTTTATAAGATCATCTCATGTAAAATATATATAGTTTTATAAGCATTTAAAAAAATCTAAATACATCGAACTCATGTATTAGTATCAGGCAGGTGGGGGGGATTTACAGATGTGGGTTTTTCCTGGTATTTAATTTTTTTTTTTTAATAGTGAACGGGTATTATCAGAAAGAACACGAGATTTTACTTTTCGGCGATGGAGGCTGGAGTTGATGAGCTCTTTTGATCTGATAGAGGAGCTGGCTGAAACCGCAGGAGGAAACAAGCTCCGTGGATTGCTTCCTTTTCATCTGAGGATTCACTTCCGCTCCCAACCGTGTCCACACAAGAAAGGGCTCCCCGAAGGCCAAGGCCTCGACCCCAGCCCTGGCCCTGGCCCTTGTGCTCAGCATGGGTCTCTGCTCTCTGGCTTCAAACACCTGCCCTCAGGCTCTCTGACAACTGGCCGTCAGGGACCCACTGTCTGAACTGCACTTTGCTCCCTGGGTCCTGCTCTGAAGACTGGCTGCAATAAATGAAAGTGAAAGATATAAAGCACACAAATAATTCTAGCCTTAAGAGCAATAACCCTGTTTCCACAAAGAATATGAGCTTCAGTCCTGGAACAAACTGATCTTTCACAATCTAAGTCCTTATCCATTAAAGCGTCAGATAACATCCAGTGTCAGCAGGAAAAAAAAATGATGCTGTCATCAGAAAGAATAAGACAGAATCACAATGGCGGTCATACAGTGTAATTCATAAATAGAATACTATACAGCAGTGAAAATGAAGGAACCATAGCTATATGTACTATCATGACTTTGTTACAAAAATAAGGTTTAGCCAAAAAAGCAAGTCATAGAACCACACACAAGTATTTGTGTCTAGTTTTCAAAAACAGGCAAAACTGAACAATACATATTTTAGGGATACAGATATTAAAGGGTAAAACTATAAAGGAAAGGAATAAAGAAAGGAATAAAGAACAGAAAGTTTAGGATAGTAGTTACGGGCAGTGGGGGGGAATTCAATCAAGAAGAAGCATTTGGAGAACTACAAAGTTTCCTGTATGCTTCTTCCACTGGATGGGGATGTGGGCAACCATTTTATTATCCCTTAATCTGTACATATTCTTTCATTCCTTTTCATGTGAGATAAATCTACATGTCCTGATGCAAGACCTCGGCCCACAATTATTGTTAAAAAGAATAACTGTGTTTAAGTATTTAATAGTAAGAGATACATGCTTATCTAAGAAAAGAAAATTTCTGGAATATTCCAAAAAAAATTAACTAAAATTACTTTTGGTATTTATCTTCCTTTTTTTTTTAACCATGAGCAAGTATCACTTTTATTTAAAACAAATTCTCCTAAGTCTGTATCGATCTAGACTTTGCTCAAGCAATTGAATGACCACATAAAGAACCATGCTGGGTAAAAAATGGCCACGAACATCCCTCCACATCTGCAACTTTTTTATTCTATGCCCCCAAAATTCCAGAAGTCATTTATTTCTCCATGAAGTGTATGTGCCAGCCCCGAACTGCCTCCTCACTTTTTACACCACCCCAGTCGTGGGCGTGAAGTGGATAAACGCGCTGTCTTCACTAATAACTCCAAATCCTCCGGTATTTCTCCCCCTTCATAACGTCTCTTCGTCCCACTGTAATTCATCCAAGATTTGTTCATCGTCTGCTCTCTCAGACACTGTAAGCAGACTTTGTAGAGATTTTCTTCAGTATCCTCTTCCCCTCCAAAGATGGCACACCCAGAAGAGTAAGCAGAGGCTTTCTAGAGTCTTTAAGAACATCATTTATTTTTTGCTTTTCTGATAACCACGCTTTTTTCTTTTTGATCTTATTAAATAAAAATAACGTTCTCTCCTCAACAAAGATAGAGAAAAGGATTGTGAGGGAGGACAATGAGAAAAGAAGTGTCCCCATCTGCTTCCATCCGTCCCCTGCACGCTCCCCGCTCCTGAGGACCCTGCAGGAGGCAGCAGGACGCGGTGGCTCTCTGGGCAGGACTGACTTCCACAGTCCTGTCAGCCTAACAGAGACCCAGGAGGACCAAGGTGGATCCCCAGGTGCAGGCACCACGTGCTTCCTTGCCCTGCACTACAAAATGGCTTAATTTCCTACACCCAAAACCCTAGGAAAGGGGAAATCGAAATTTCCTTAGTTGCTCTTCATTTCCATTCATACCCACTCTGTCCCTCATCCCCAGCACGGGCACCCAGAACTAACATGTTCCCCCGCAGAGACCCCCCAGCAACTCCTTACTGAAGCATCTTTAACCTAAGCTTCTCTTCTCAGAAACAAATGACTAACAGAAAGAGAACTGAAGATGAGACGTGTGTCAATTACCTTTGCCCCACAGCTTGGTACCGCTGTGGGCTGCTGTAGCGACTTGCGCCACCTCACACCTAAGTCTCCTCCCTCCCACCTGAGAGGGGAAACCTGGGAAGGAGGGTGGAGAGAAAAATTCCAAAAGTAGATGCAACTGAAAAATAGCCACTCAACATGAAGGAGGCAGCATGGCATCCTAAAAGGGACTGAAAACGGAGAGGCAGGAGACCAGCATCCTTCCTTCTAATTGAGCCAGGAGCCCTCACCAAGTAGCCCTGGGCAGGGACAAGATCCATCACCCATCCCCATATCTCAAGAGTGAACGTGGGCCTAAATTAGAAAGATCCCTACGAGATCAGCTACCTAGCACATTTTAACATTCCAAAGCATTGTCACTGCTCTGTGCCCCTAATGTTCTCCCTTAAGCAGAGACGGTCCAGTAACATAAAATTTCAGCCGCAGCAGTTAACATTCCTAATACATGTTCCTAGGTGAAGTTGCACAAAGAGTAAGTTATTAGATGCAGTCTGAGGTTTGCACACCAATTGCCACAATGCTGCAAGGGGTCTTCCAGACCAACAAAGATCACCGTGTTCAGTTAGGAAAAGGCAGGTGTATGTGCTGGTTTGCTGCGCTTTCTCACAACATCCGAGAGTTTGCATGTAGCAAAAGAGGTGCTGCTTGGCTTGTGAACAACAAACAAACAATTGGCTTGTGAACAACAAACAAACAATTTAAAACTCGCACTTTAAAAAGTGGTAGATGAGACACAATCAAGTTTTTCTTTCTGCCTCCCAATGGGAAAAAATGGTTTACAATGCTATAAAGAAACAGTAATAGTTTTCCACTTACTTTTTTTTTAATTGATGTTAAAACACTATAGCAAAGTGATAGTAAATTTTAAAAACATCTTTCCTCTTATTTTTTCCTTATGGTAATACAATTCTCTCCCACTGGTATTCCAAGTCCTGTTCTGGAATACTAAATCCTCTCTTGGACAACACACTTCAAAAATGTCCTCAACAAGGAAAAAGCATCAAGAGGAGGGAAGTGTCTATGATGAGAAGGTGGGAAAGCAAGTCCTCGGAGGAGGACGAATGGCCCAAGATGGTTCAGTCTGCACCAAAGAGGCAGAGGGCAGCTCCTGCAGTGGGAGGGACCACCAGATGATGATCTGCTCCATGCACTCAACAAGGGGACAGCAAGGCGTACGGAAACCTGTGCAGAGAGAATGTTCCAGAGAATGGGACCCCTGGGCTCAAGAGCAACCCCCCCATCCTCTGCACAGAGGTGTTTGTGAGCACACACACAATGGCTTTCTCCTAAGCCTGGGGGAGAGGCCAGCATGTCTTTGACAATCTGAGTATATAATCCAATGGATTCTGGGATCAAATAATGCTCATCACATAAAAATAAGATGCTCTCTTTTCTTCAACAGCACCACCAAGAACAATAGGCCTCAGCCAAAAACCAATCCTGTCCCTGCCTTGGGAATTCAGATCTTACATTATAAATCAGTAACACCCAATCTGCACAACCATAAACATCAAGAGGCTCCAAATAAGCCTTTAGTCCTATTCTCTTTTCAGCAAATTAGCAATGTGGATTAGACTCCATAGCTGTTCTCTGAATTTGTCCTGGGAGAACAGGGCATACGCTAAGACTTGGCTTATCTTGAACGTGCAACAATTATGACGACAGTGGGCCCATCAGCAGCCGCACAAAATATGAATTAAGAGCGATCATGAAGCCACTTAGTGTGGCTGGCACAAAATATCAGAAAAAGTCTTTAAGCCTGCTATTTAGGGGGAAGCATGCCAGTTTTTCTGATGACGGAGGCACAAACGTTAAAATGTGGCTGACTTCATGCTGTGCAGGAAAGAAAAGGAGGGCAAGAGAAAAAATTTTTAAAAAACACAAGTGACTTCCAGCAGCGAGTCCTCCCGGATCACTCGGTGACTTTGGCCTTAAAACATCCATGACCTGCAGCCAATGGTATCTTAAGTGTCGAGATAATTATTGGACTGGATTCAGAGTTCGATCATCTGAATTTCAAACCTCCTACAGGTTCGGCAATATTAATATTAGAGGTGATCATTAGAATCAAAGGGATAGTTTTCACATGAAGAGCTCCGAGTTCCTAAGATTTCTCCTGTTTTACACACAGCCAGCAGTGGGGAGCTGAGATGCGAACCCGAGCTGTGCTGTATCCCCAGTGCTATCTCCTCTCCGATGTCCAAACGGCCACCAGAGTCCATCCACTCCCAGCTACGTACTCAGCTCACATGGGGCCCTGTTCTTCTGGCCCACATTGCTCCTCTGAGCTTACATCAGCCCTCTCTCCTCAGCTCTCTGTTCCTAAAAAGCTCAAGGCTCCTCCCACCTCTAGGCTCTGCCTGGAAGCTCCATCTACCCCATAAGGACATCTCCATCCTTACGTGCTCCCTTACTCCAGGCCTGTGGTCAGATGCCCCTTCTCAGCCATGCCTTCTGTGATCCCACTACGTTTTCAACATTACCACTGGCACACACACACCCTGACATCCCTTCCCTGCCGTTTTCTCTTCTTTGTCACGATTTACTAGGTATCGTACCATATATGTTACTAAATTCTGTCTCTTGTTTGTATCCTCCACCTACTTCAAAAATATTAGCTCCAGGGGGGCCGGCCCGGTGGCGCAAGCGGTTAAGTGCGCGCGCTCCGCTGCGGCGGCCCGGGGTTCGCTGGTTCGGATCCCGGGCGCGCACCGACGCACTGCTTGGTAAGCCATGCTGTGGCGGCGTCCCATATAAAGTGGAGGAAGATAGGCACAGACGTTAGCCCAGGGCCGTCTTCCTCAGCAAAAAAAAAAGAGGAGGATTGGTGGATGTTAGCTCAGGGCTGATCTCCTCACAAAAAAAAAAAAAAAAAAAAAAATATTAGCTCCAGGAAGGCGAGTATTCACTGTTGAATCCCCAACGCCTGGCACGGGGTCCGGGACGTGGGAGCCACTCAACAGGGACCTGTGGAACCATGAATAAGTAAGTGAGTGAATGAATGAATGAACAAAGGAACAAAGGAACGAGTTAGGCTCCCGTACCTGCCGCCATCAGAGAAGCAGGGAGCTGTTAGTCTGTCTTGTTCGAGGGGCGGGGGGGAGACAAGAAGCAGAACAAGAGCTAAGAAAAGCAGACACTCACGCTGTATCAACTGGCCACACAGTTTAAAAACATTTATGTGCGAAACTCGAGTGAAAGCTTTCCCCTCAGTGGAGCTCAGCTCACACTGTTGATCACACACACATTACCCACACGCTGCAGCTCACGAGCACCAAGGTACGCAGCGCAGGGGACAAGGAGGACCGGACACAGTGCCAGTGCCTGAGGGACGTGCACCCACGCCCACCCACGTGCACACAGAGGTGCCCACATCTGTGCATACTCAATGCACACTCATGCACACAATCACATGCACTCATGCACATATATGTGCACACACTCACACATGCACACATACACACACACACACCTATACCCAAACTGTGCACACACTCATACACACGTGAGCACACAACACACACATTGGGCTGCATGTGACAATGCTGTAAGAAAACGAGAAAGGGCCACGAAGAAGGCAAATGCCCCCCTCCCCATAGGGAGCTAAAAGGAGATCTTTTTCATGGAAAATTGGACATTTGATCTATTCTTGAAAGATTATTAGGACTTGCACCAATGGAAAGGGAGATTTTCTTGTTGGGAAAAAAACATCACCAGCAAGTGGAAATGCACGCAACTTAGCAACATAAGCTTTAAAAGGGGACGCGCGTTCCAAGCAAGTAACGAAGATGAAGCAAAGGCTGAAGTCCTGCAGGACCAGCCAGAAAGGCCCCTGTGGCCAGATTCTGGAGAGCTCCAAAGGGTGGAGGAGCCAGGCAGGACCTTGGGCTCCAAACATGTGTCTCCTGCTCCAAGAAGGTTCTGGAAAACAGACTGTTGCTGCCAGGTTATGCAGAGACAGCTGTGGGCAACATCCTCCTAAGGAACCTTCCTCTGCATTTGACTCTCCCAGCTCATTGTGTGCACACACACTCACTGATTAGGCATGAAAATACAAGTTTTGTTAAAGGCAACAGAAAGCCTTTTCTATAGAAATGAAAGTGTGCGCCTCGAACAGCAAAGAGCATTAAAGGGCTGGAGCTCGGAGCCAAGGCGCCAAGGGGCGCCTGGCACAGCCCAGCCCGGCCCCCGGGGTCTTTGAGGAAACCTTTTGCCATGACACTGCGCCTTCCTACCCGCCGCGCAGAACAGAGAGAGGGAGGATAAAGAGGACAGACACTCATTTCATGTGGCGGTTAAATCCAAAATGCTGTTCAGAGATCAATTCATCCCGAACCTCTACGGGGGAAAGGGGCAGTCGAGTTCTAATTTCATTTGGCAGTGACTGACATAATGAGGGTCAGGCGCCGGTGACCTCCACACCCTCTTCAATGCACTTGCTCATCACACACAGTCCTGCCTCTTCTTGAACTCAGTTCTACCTGGAAGTTCGTGCACGCACGGTGAAAAGGCCCGGCACAGATGAAACGGAGCAGCATTGAAGGGCACTGCAAATCCCCTCGCCCATGTGCATGTGCACTCTCTCCTGCAAGGATCCGGAATAGACCGGGCTGGCACAGGACAGCAGGCAGCAAGAGGGTGGCCTCGGCCACCCCGCCCCCCACCGGAAAACCCTTTGCAGGGGCAGAAAACCATTCACCTCGGTCGCTGGTCCTTTGACATCTCCAGACACACAAGTCTGCATTCTAGGGAACGAGGATGGGGAAACAGGAGGAAGGCATCTGCAGGAAAAAAACATCCCTGGGCATTTGCTTCCCAGAGTCGGTGGCCTGAGTTTCACTCCACTATTTTGGAGGAAAGGTCAATGCTACAACTGATAACCCATCCCAAGAACGCCGAACAGGGCAGAATGAGCTTGAAACAAAATGCTCTGACAGTATGATGCAGTCTATACAGAAACTGATAAATAATAATGCACACTTGAAATTTCACAATGTTATAAACCATTAAGACCTCAATAAAAAATTTTTTTGAATGCTCTGACAATTTGAGAGAGAGAGAGAGAGAAGACTGCTGCCACTCCCAGGCATTTATCTGTGTAGGGGGCTGCTGTGAGCACTTCCATGGATTATTGCATGTGAATTTCCCAACACTGCTCGGAGGAGGTACCACCACTATCCCCATGTTACAGGATGCGGAAAGTGAGGCAGAGGGCCTCCTTGGGGCTCAAGGAAACAATTCGCAGTGGGCATATGTTATGATCAAACCAGGTAACAATTTCAACATGAAGGTGTGTGTATAAATGAACTTCTGATTAGATCGAGTTTCAGGCATTTATCAGAAAAGGTAAATGGCTTGTAGCTGACATGGTTATGGAGACAAAAATATCTGCCCAATGAGGAGACGAGGCGTGGCCAAGGGGAAAGGGGCTAATAGTGCCACACGTGAGAAAATTTCAATGCTGACCTCGTGCTGGCCACTCAATGCCATTTTCTGAGCATCCCTTTTCATCAGGACCAAAGACAAAAGAACAAAGACGAAAAACACAGAATAAAGCCTGGATGATGATTTTAAAAACGAGAGTAGGATGCTGGCCCTGTGTTTAATCTCCGCCAGAGTGTAATTTCATTCAACATTCCAGGCAAAATCTTTGTTTTGATCCTTAGCACAAAATACCACCCAGTTTCTAATTATCTGACATGTTTCTATACAATGGTAATTATAACATACATTAGTAAGCAATGGATGTACACATTTCTCTAAGACCGCTCTCCATTTGTCTGATCCAGAAAAATTAGTCATTAAGCTTTCTTACATAATTTCCTACTAAAATCCGCCTGATTTCCTGCCTGCCACAAACATTTGGATCTTCATTAATTCTAAAAAGATGGAAGTCAAAATCTCTTTCATCAGAACGGGGCTAACTGTGGTTTTTAATGAACTTGACCATTTTTGATTTTTAATGGACTATTAGTAGATTGAAAAAAATCATGCTTTTTAAACAAAAACATCCAAAGTAAGACTGTAACTCTTTGATGCTCATTAACTTGTTCCTGATTCATTCTGTTCCCCTCATTCTCACCAAACTGGCACCACACACATTTTTGTTTTTCCCTTTCTAAAGATCAGTAGCAATAAATGCTTTTTTTTCCTTTGAGCAACATCATGACCAATGAGAAGCACTGACGACAGAATCAAACCAAAGAGAGCAAAACTCGTGTTTGCCAATGTACAAAAAACGCGTTTGACCTCGGCTGTTCACAGTCAATGCTTATGATCAGGGCCGCCACCCACCAGCTCCAGGAGGGAGCAGCATGGCATACAGGCTGCACTCAGAACCATGCTGCACATGGGGAGGAGACAAGGGGTAAACTGAGGCAGGGGCTCTTGGTTTTCTTTTCATCTGTTTTAAAACATTAATTTTTATCATCTTTTATTTGAAGTGCTCAAAAAGGTAAAGAAAAATCTAGTTTGGGAAGAGTCCATTCCAGTTCATCCCTATGAGTAAATATCATGCAGCCGTAAAAAAGATTGTTGATGAAAGGTGAGGCCCCAGGGAAATGTCACTGGAACAAAGATTAAGTAGGAAAACATTGGACACCCCATTGTGTACGTGGCACATACCAACCCTCATTAGACACAAAGGTGGGAAAACGAGGAAACCTCCCGAAAGTAACAGATGTTACCTCCAGGTAGAAGAATATGGGCAGTTTTTTTTCTTCTTCTTTATAGTTTTCTACATCATCTATATTGTACATGAAACACATGAATAATCAGAAAAAGAGTTAAACTCATTCCCTGCAAATTCTACTTGTTGTGATCAACTCTACCTTTTCTCCTGTTTTCTCTTCTTTCTGTGTAAAAGTCTAAAACCTAGACAGACATCTGCCAGGTGTCCAGTCCAGTGGAGGCACTCATTTCTCAGGGCTGGGGCTCCTGCTTGCAGTCTGGAGGCAAAGTTGGGCAGAGAACCAAGGTCTCCCAATTCCCTTGTCCCACCACGAGTGCTGCGTGGATGAGGACACGTGCACAAATCATTAATGCATTTCAAGGCAGAAAGTGGCAGGTGACATGGGAGAGGGGCAGTCATGAGCTATGGGACACAGGCAAGGCCAAGGGGACAGGAGCAAGCCAGCCCCACCAACTTGCTGTGGAGGGCAGAGCAAGACAGCCTCTTCAGTGCAGATGAGTAGCGGGGCATGGCTGGCTGGCTGCAAAGGGACCAGCAATCACACAAATTACAAGAGGAAGCACTGCTCAGCCCCAGCAAAAAGAGGAGCCCCAGTCGGTGAAGGGCAGTCAGGGGCATCAATCTGGACCATGAGAACGAGCTGGGATACCAAAATCAGCCTCCTCATGCTGACTCGCGGTACATGTGCATTAGCAGGTCTGTGCCAACTGCCCCAAATCAGTATTCAGTTACTCATTTTCCAAGTGTACTTCCTAAAATGAAGTGGATGTTGGCAGAGAGTGACAGATAACCTGATGGTCAGCAGTGCCCCCTGCCCCCACCCCGTGTGGACTGGCTGAGCCCCAGCGATGACAGGTATGCCCGGTCACTGCATGGCGGGAGAAGAATCACCTGCAGGAACTTCAGTCTCCATGAGAAACAGAGTAAGAGGATGGTGCTCGGCAGAATAACGGCCCCCTAAAGATGTCCGCATCCTGATCCCCAGATCCCGTGACTATGTGACCTGACATGGCAAAAGGGACTTTGCAGATGTGATTAAGCTAAAGATCTTAAAATAGGGGGATTATTCTGGATTATCCAAATGGGCCCAATGTAATCATGAGGGTCCTTATAATTTGGAAGGGGGAGGCAGATGAATGAGAGAAGGAGATGCAATGATGGAAGCAGGGGTCAGAGAGAGATTTGAAGATGCCACACTGCTGGCTTTGAGGATCAGGGAAGGGGCCCCAAGCCAAAGAATGCAGGTGCCTCTAGCAGCTGGAAAAAGCAAGAGAATGGATTTTCCCGTAGAGCCTCCAGAAGGAGCACAGCCCTGCCAACACACTAATTTTAGAACTTCTGACCTCTACAACTGTAAGGAACAAACCTGTGTTGTTTTAAGCCACTAACTTTGGGGTAATTGGCTACAGCAGCCACAGTTAACTAATACGGGACCGAGATCACAAGGGACCCTGCGAAAGCCCTTGTAACTAGCAGCTCCAGGAGGTAAAAGCAGAATCAAATGGGAGATTACATTAGGCACAGGGCATGGGGCACTGAAAACCCGCAGTAGTGGATCCTGGTAGACTAGCCCCGTACCGGCAGCATTCACTCCCGTCAGTAACCTGGCAACAATTTTGCTTGTACTTTACGTAACCGCATCTTGTGGACTCCCACCCCTCTCACGGCACTACAGTGGGTTTACTGTCACAAGTACGTTACAACTCACGTTCATTTACTACTCTTTCCTCAACAGAAACTTCAAGACGTCCAGCTCTGTCACCTTTAGGGCAGCGGGTGATAAATGTCTTGACACAGACAAGAGGCCAGAGAGGGTGGGCTGCCCCGGGCCTTCTCATCTCAGTCCTTGGGTGCTGATTCTTGCCTCTCCAACCCTACTTGACCCCAAAACCACACCGAGGCTTAGGACTGAGAAGGCTGCAACACGCCTTACTTTAACCTTCCAAGCCCTGGCGGACAGGTATCCTCGAACTCCGTCCCCATCACCCAGCAAGGTGAACACAGCCTTTGCTTGGCCCAATCCCTGCATCATCGCAGCGGCATGCCCTCCTCCAACTGCACAGGGGCGGGCAGGCCTGGGGCCGGGTTTCTGCCTGCCCAGCTTCAATTCTCTCCTGAAACGCTCAACCTCTACTTCTGATGTTGCCAACAGCCCTGACCCACAGGTCAGGCGGAGAGGATGAAACCCATGATGGTCCCAGAGAAGATTCACAAGCAAGCGTGTGCACCTCACAGAGGGGACCGCACAGCTGGGGACAGATCAATACAGGAATGAAAGTAATCTGAGTACAGATGTTCACTTCTCCCTTCCAACTCTCAGATTTTTCGATGTGGGGACCTGAGCTCTTTTGGTCCAAGCTCTCAAGCATTCTGTACTAACTCCCTGGGGCTGACCGGTCTGATACTGGCTGTGCACCTCTGTCCCCTGTCCCATGGACACTCAGCACGCTCACATCATCTGTAGCTCCTGCCAGTTCAATCTCCACCCGTGGGCTGTGGGGTCAGGCTCTCCTGGACACTAAACCTGGTTTCTCCATCTGCCACCTGTGGAGCTTACATGATGTTCATATTCTCCGAGTCTCTTCATCCCTACAATGACATAACAGTAAGGATCTTGTAGATTATTATAAGAGGTAGTCAACAACGTATATAAAGTTCTAGGCACAAAGTAGACACCCACTGAATTGTAGCTGCCACAACCACCAGCACAGAGCAATCTCCAGCATACGCTACGGAAATACTAGTTCCCTGCAGAGGCCTTAGGACAGTCGCTTCCCACAAGATAAAAGGGTCAACATTCTAATCGTGACAAGGTAACGCTGGATGGTGACAGGGGCTTCCTCACGGTGCAGCCAGAAATCTTGCGGGGCAGCAGAAAGGTGGCTTGGAGCCACTCCCCATGCAGAGTTAGATTCCTGAGCAAGAGAACGAGGTGTTTTGTAGCCCTTGAAAACAACTGGCACCACACGCAAGAAAGGAAAGAGAAAAATACACGGTAGGACTATCAAGTAACCAACAGCCAAATAGCAATCAAAAGTAGTAATCACACACAAGGATGCCTGCAACACACCAAAGCTCACGAGGAAAGGATGGAGAGGTGCGTTCTTCCAAAGTTCCTGCACGAAGTTGGGCAAACAATTTTTTGAGAAGCCGATCTTTCATTGACTATATGAAAATGACAGTCTCAGCCATCGCTCCCCAGGCAACTCCTGCACACTTTGCTTCTACTTTCCCTGGAGTTTTGAACACTGCTCCATCTCACACTCTAACGCCAGACCTGAAATCAGCCAAAAGTCCATAATCAATTCCTGATGAAGCCTAAGGAATATAAAACACCAGCGGAAGGGGCAGGTGGCAGGGGGAGGGAACTCGAGTGTGCAGGTGGTGGCTGGTCCCTAGGGCTTGCTGGGGTGAGAGAATTAACTCACTCCTGCAGCCAGGCTGGGAAAGGTCACCCCATTCCACTACTTACCTCTCGAATGCAATGCCACTGAGTGTGGAGGGTGGGGAGGGGGTTCCACTCTCCTCCTCGGGTAAATTGGTACAAACTTCCTAGAATCTATGCAACTGCACATTTTTTTTTTGAAGAAAACTTGGACAGAACAATTACCCATCTAAGACAACATCACAAAGAAGTACTCACTGCAGTTGTTATGAAAACGTCCTTTATTGCATTGTCGAGAATAGTGAAAACTCAGAAGCAACTTAAGTGCCTAACAAAGTGTGGCTAGCTATGAAACATCTGTTTACTTGAGAGGATGATACAGATGCAACATGGTGAAGATGCTCTAGTTACATGGCTCGGTATGAAAACCAGGGCGTGAGGTTTTATGCATCATAAGAGCCTTTATAAGACGTGAATTGAAGAAGCAAAGAACATCTGAAATGATGTAGTACACGAAAACCTAAATACTGCATCTAGAAACGCTGGGTTATGGGCTTTTTTTCTGTCTCTACTTTGTGTAATCCTACAATGAACACAAACTATTAATATTTAAAGTAATAGTCTGTTTAAAAATAACAGGAAGGCTGTTTTTCAGACATTTTTCCCACTTCTTAATGACTTCTTGATTTAGGTCAATTTAAATACAATCATGCACCAAATAATGACGTTTCGGTCAATGATAGACTGCATACACGATAGGGTCCCATAAGATTAGTACCATGTAGCCTAGGTGTACAGTAGGCTGTACCATCTAGGTTTGTGTAAGTATACTCTACGCTGTTCACACAACGACGACATCTAACAACGAGTTTCTCAGAATGCATCCCTATCGTTGAGCAATCCATGACTATACATAAGCCGCACTTGCACACTGAGAATGCCTGGCCAATGGCTTCCTTGACAACCTGAATCCTCCTCCTATAATGACACACCACCTGCCATTTTCTGTTTCATGGAGATCTTGTCATCTTCCATCCCATACCTATTCCTACTCATCATTGTTGCCAGGAACACTAAGTTGGCACAGAAGAACTCCTGTTTCACTTTCACTTGATAAAGTTTCATGGAAGACTCCAAGTTTGACAGTGTTCCCAACTCAGAAGAAAAACAAGAATAGACCACCACCCTCCCAAAAGCTTGGAGAGAAATGCTTCCCAAAACAAGCCAGTGTATCAGTTCCACTGTTTCATTTCATCAGTGGAAGTTTGTCCATATATTTTTTGGATAAATGATACCAGAATTCACCCACATTCACTTAACGATTTGATAAAAAAACAGTGTTCCTTTAACTTCTAGGCTGATTATGCATCATAACTACTCTCAAGCTAAAGAAGCAACAAGCGCCTCCAATTTCCAACCCCAGGAATGGCAATGGCCTGATATACATCATCCCCATAGTTCATGTCCTCATCTGCATCTTTTTTTTTTAATTGGCGTCATAATAGTTTATAACATTGTGAAATTTCAGTTGTACATTATTACCCATCCGTCACCATATAAATGCGCCCCTTCACCCCTTGTGCCCACCTCCCCAACCCCCCTCCCCTCTGGTAACCACTAAACTGTTCTCTTTGTCCGTGTGTTAGTCTATCTTCCAGATATGAGTGGAATCATACGGTGTCTGTCTTTCTCTGTATGGCGCATCTCTTTTTTGATTTGAACTTATATACAACAATCTTATAAAGCTCCTACTCCTTGTAAGGTTTATTTTAGGGCTTTTTTTCCTTCTCCAAATAATTCACTCCTTGTTACCCTAAGTTATTCACAGAGGTTTGTTAAATCTTTTTATGTAACAGGATTATAAGAGGGATATTCTACATTTTCAAATGATTTTCCTGCTTCAAAAATAAAAATCTAACTCCTAGTTATCAAATAAACAAAGACGAATTGTAAATAAAGGCAACAGCCACGCCCAAGCCTTCCCAGGGAAGAAGACGAGCCAGGACATCTGTGCTGTACCGAAGGCCTTCCTACAGGGCTCCTCCGTGGACACTCATCACAGCTGGTCCACAGGTTTGCATCAACCGAGAGAACTCAATATGCCTCTGGATTCATTTGGCTGAGTGGTCCTGACTTTGAAAAATAGCCATCCGGATACAGCGCCCACTCATTCTACCCACCTTATAAACCAGTCTTCTCTCTCTTGTAATGGAGACATTTGCTTAAAACCACATCAATATCTCAAGTTTCAAAGGAGGCACTGACATAAAATACAAATTTAACATTAAACAGTTACCACCCCCAAAAAGGACAAGTAAATGAAAGTGATCAATTGCAATATTCTCTGCTAAATTTAAAACCTGCCCCATCTACTCACCTTAAGAAATTTAACCCTGATCTTTTAAGGTGACATTCACATTCTGCAGACTAAGAAGGAACACACAATACATTTTAAAGCTTTTTTTTTTTTTTAGTGGAAAATCCTATTTTGCAAGGGAGACTTTGTGTGTGTGTGTGTGTGTGAGGAGGACCAGCCCCTGTGCTAACATCCAATGCCAATCCTCCTCTTTTTTGCTGAGGAAGACTGGCCCTGGGCTAACATCCCTGCCCATCTTCCTCCACTTTATATGGGCCACCGCCACAGCATGGCTTAACAAGCGGTGCGTCGGTGCGCGCCCAGGATCCAAACCGGCGAACCCCGGGCCGCCACAGCGGAGCGTGCACACTTAACTGCTTGCACCACCGGGCTGGCCCCCAAGGGAGACATTTTACCTAGAATTTGTACACAGAATTAGTTTATCTAGAATTTAACACATAGTTAGCCAGCAATATCCAAGAATCGACCCAAGGAGATGCCTGATCCCTCAAGAGTTCCTCCCTCCCATTATGTTGGGTCCATGATGAGATGAGGCCACTACAAGGAAGGGTGACATGTTACCCACTATCTTCTGCTCTTGGACGCCCAGTCTCTCCCTCGTTTAGGAAGCAGTCTCTCCAGTTACAACCTTCTGCTTTCCTGCTTTGTGTGGTGAGAACATTTCCAGGAAGGCAGAGGTGAGGCGTGTACAGCCAACTAGTCCCTTGGGAGAAAGCCTTGGGGAATATGGCGGGGTGGGTGGGTGGGGATTATACCGACACATGGGAATCGCTTAGAACCATGGTGGCACTGTCTTCTAATGGCAGTTACCCACCTGCGTCCTCTCCTCTCTCTAGATTCTCAACTCAAAGGCTCATGACTTTCCTCCTCTGTCGAGCCTTGATACAAATGTATACTGTAACTGCCACAACACCGCAGCTTGCTAACCACCCTGTGCTTTTACAGCCAAACCCCACAGTGAGGCAGGATAAAAGGTTACATTTGAGCTGGTGCCGTCCCCCGCCTCACCCGGGCATGACCCACTCGTTCTGAGCAGGACTTCTAATCAGAACCAACGTCCGTGGGTGTTGTTGGGTTCAGGGTCTGCCGCACCTGCTGTAGAGACCCAAGTTCAGCCAGATGACACGTGACAGTGGCGCCCCCATGATGGCCATGGCAGCGAGGCTGCCTGGAAACACTGATTAAGCAGCGTCTCCACTGTGCCAGGCAGAGCTTATGTGAATTCCCCTTTCAACACTCACCATACAACTCAAGAAGAAATGGGCAGCATCAGCCCCACTGGACAGATGGGGAAGCAGAGCAGAAACCCACAACCTGCTGAGGTCACATGACAGTCAGTGGGGCATTCAAACCAAGACCGTCTGACCAGTGACCGCCACCTCCCCGTCTACACCCACGCTGGTTCCTTCCCTGCGGACATCCAGCTCAGCCTGCTCTGCAACTGGATAAGCACTTGCTGTTTCTTCCTTGGGTGGCATAAAGCACTTCTCAGAATTGGCTAATTGTGGTGAGGATGACAACGGGCTGGGAGGGAGCTCAGCCGACAGCTCATCCCGAGTGGGAAGTGGGACACCTCTCCCAGGAGCCGGCTCCCGGCGAGCGGCCGTCCACCGCAAGTCTGGATAAACCTGCCTTGCAGGGAACTGTTCCCTCCTCTGAAATGCACCACCAATCACAACGCCCCAGAGGGGGGCAAAGACTAGACCTGCACAGAGAAAGAAACACTCTCTTCCCAAGAGCTTCCCAACAACCCAGAAAGCATGAACGACAGAATTACAAAATCACCATTTTGCAACCTCTGAGCAGGAATGGATCCAGACCACAATTGTCAATAGAGAGACATCATCAGGAACTGCTAACATCAACAGAAAGACAACCAGGAGGTATGTTCTTCCTGAGGACACCCAGCCACCACCCAGGAGGCAGGCTAGCCAAACAAAACCAGGACTGGACCTGAAACCAACCTCCAAAAACCACCCATTTACAGGAAGACACAGAAGGCAAAGGAGCACGCTAAATAATTCCAAGGGGATACAGTCAAAAAAATTGAGACTGGGCCCGGCCCGGTGGCGCAAGCAGTTAAGTGCGTGCGCTCCGCTGCAGCAGCCCGGGGTTCGCCGGTTAGGAACCCGGGCGCGCGCCGAAGCACCGCTTGTGCTGTGGTGGCGTCTCATATAAGGTGGAGGAAGATGGGCATGGATGTTAGCCCAGAGCCAGTCTTCCTCAGCAAAAAGAGAAGGATTGGCAGATGTTAGCTCAGGGCCCATCTTCCTCACAAAAAAAAAAAAAAAATTGAGACTGAGGAACCACTACAAAACACATAATTCAGCTTTGTTAACAAATCTATTACGTACATGTGAAGAAGAGAAAGACTGCTATGGAACCTACGCATTAAAAGAGATGGAGGAGAAGCATCAGCCAATTGTACTTTGTAGACATTATTTGGATCCTGACTCAAAAAACAGAAAAAAAAAATATGATACTCCTGAGACAATTAGAAATTTGGACACGAATTGGCTATTTGATGATATTAAGGAATTGTTAACTTTTTAAGCGTGATAATGGTAAAGTGGTCATGTGTGCCCTTTTTTTTTAAGTTCTCCTCTTTTGGAGATAGATACTGAAATATTTATGGATGAAATGATAGGGTGTTTTGCACTTGCTTCAAAAGAATATTGGAGAGCCGGCCCGGTGGCGTAGTCGTTAAGTGTGCGCACTCCGCTTCGGCGGCCCGGGGTTTGCAGGTTTGGATCCTGGGCACACCTTGACGTACTGCTTGTCAAGCCATGCTGTGGTGGCGTCCCATATAAAATAGAGGAAGATGGGCACAGATGTTAGCCCAGGTCCAATTTTCCTCAGCAAAAAGGAGGATTGGCATCGGATGTTAGCTCAGGGTTAATCTTCCTCACCAAAAAAAAAAAAAAAAAAAATATTGGGAGGTGGCAGGGTATATAGAGGAAATAAGGTTGGCTATGGGTTGATAATTATTAAAGCTGGCTGATGAGTATAATGGGAGGTACAATTCTGTTTTCTAGGTATATCATTAGACCTTCTCCTTAGGAGGGAAATAAACTATTTATCATTCAATATTCTTAGTCTCAAGTTTCCACATCCATAAATTGAGAATTATATCTATATCTCTGAGTTGCCCTGAGGATTAAACTAATTAATAAATATAAGCTGATTAACATGATTCATGTCACATAATCTGCAAATTGCTATCAATAGTACCAGTTTCAAACATGTCAAGGTTTTTTGCTCTGACAATTCTGCTGTCCCCAATAGTGTGGGGCCACCTGGCCGTGGCCTCCTGTTGCTACAGCTGCTGACGAGGCCCACAGGCAGGGGCCCCTTTTGTGCAAAGAGCAGCATGCATTAAAGAAGTGACGTCAGAGGCACCAGCCTGGAAATGAAGTTAACCTAAGGATGACGTTACTGATGGTGATGCCACCCGTCCCTCTGGTTTAAGACACAGAAAGTAATATTGCTTTGAGGATTTAAAAGGTGAAGAATCTTTCATTTTTCTTCTTGGTTTCTGTGTGGGTTGGACGTTGTCTTCCTATTAAGACATTCAAACTTGATGTGTTCTTCTTTCTCTTTGTCCTATTGCAGGAAACACCAGCTGAAGAGACATTCTGGAAGCTCAGGGCCACTCCCAAAGGCTTGCTGCAGGAACAGCTGACACAGGCCGACCCACGACTGCCATCCTGACTTCTGGGTCAGCACGAGAGATCAAAGTCAATTCTAGGAAGACAATGGGGGGACGGGGGCTGATCACAGAAAGTCCTGGAAGAGGTAATCTAGGGGGTATGGGACTTGGGCTGACCGCCAACTTTGTTTCTGTCACCTCTAAAATTCTTTATCGAAACCCTTTTTCAACAGCATTCAAAGATGACAGTCAGTAGGTTAAGGAAGAGTCAAAGTCGTCAGACTGCCCAAAGCTGGGCTGGGAGACTCGTGGTATAATTCAATCAATCGATTAATCAATTGATTGACTGATCGATATAATCATTTTGATTATTCTTACTTGGATTAAATGCCAGAGCTACAGAAAGAACTAAACTTGGTAAAAGGAACACAGCAGGGCAGTTGTCTTTATGCAAGGCGGAAGACGGCCAACCCTTCCCTCTTCCTGTGGACATGGTTTCTGGGCCAAGCTTGCGGCCCCGCTGCTGGGTCGGATCCCTGCTCCACCCCAGAAGCCGAGCCTGGCTGAGCTCGCATCTCATCTGCCAAGAGGGTAGTAACCCGAGGTGTGAGAACCAGCGAGGCATCCCTGGGCTGGAGCCTCACTGCAAACGATTATTTCCACTCGTCAGTAGACTTCTTTTTTTTAACCAAATTTTATATTTTTTTCATAATCTACTTTATATTTTAAAAAAACACTGCTTTCACCTAAACACACATTCTTTTAAATTTTTTATAAAACAGTAACCTCATGGCTATTACTTTTTCCCAGTAAAAATTAGTGTCTGCAACCTCAATTAAGATAAAATTATAATAAACATACAAAAATATACATATTATGAGCCAAATATAATATATTATAGATAATGTAAATAAAGGTACTATAAAAGAAACAAAGATATAAGAATAAATTACCATTGGGCCGGCCCCGTGGCTTGGTGGTTAAGTGCGCGCGCTCTGATGCTGGTGGCCCGGGTTCAGATCCCGTGCGCGCACCGAGGCACCACTTCTCCGTCCATCCTGAGGCCGAGTCCCACATACAGCAACTAGAAGGATGTGCAGCTATGACATACAACTATCTACTGGGGTTTGGGGGGAAAAATAAATAAATAAAATCTTTACAAAAAAAATAAATAAATTACCATAAAGATAGAAAATAAACAGTTCAGTTCAGTTTCAGAAATCTGCCGTCCCCTGGTTCCATCCAGTTTGGAAGTCAGTGGCTGAACCGCACCCACTGGCAGTATCTACACAGCCATGCAGTCAGAGCCCCGATCTGAGTGACTAATGAAACACCTGTGATGCTATATCAGCAACAAATCCTCAGAAACCACATGTGGGTGATATGGGGGAGACAGGGGGAGGGAAGGACACTGTTATGGACTGAATTGTATTCCCCCCAAATTCACGTGCTGAAGCCCTAACTCCCAATGTGGCTGTATTTGGAGACAGGGTCTTTAAGGAGGTAATTAAAGTTAAATGAGGTCGTAAGGGTGGGACCCTAATCTGATGGGACTGCTGTCCTTATAAGAAGAGAGAGACACCAGGGATGTGTACAGAGAAAAGGCCATGTGAGGACACAGCCAAGGAGAGGCCTCAGGAGAAACCAAACCTGCTGACACCTTCATCTTGGACTTCCAGCCTCCAGGACTGTGACACAATGAATGTCTGTTGCTTACGCCCCCCAGTCTGTGGTAGTTTGTTAGGACAGCCCTGCAGGCCCTTGCCAATACCTACCAGCGTCCCTGGCCAATCAGATCTTACCCTTCAGGGCCAAGGACGCTTCTGCCCGCACCTGTCCATCAACAGTATTTGCACGGCTGACTTCTGGCACAACCACATTATGGAGTTTGAACCCCAGTGCAGTGAGCCGGCTGCTGGAGGAAAGCCCCACGCTGTACTCTCGCAAGCTGACCAGCCACACCCCTGACCCCAGAAGATGGAGAAGAGCTGAAGTGTCCCGAGGGGCCAAATGGAGGGATAGCCACTCGACAAACATCTTTCTGAGCGTCTCCAGGTGTGATGGGAGGCGAGACGCAGGGAGGGCAGCCAGAAAGAGCGGCAGCCTGGACAGTGCACCAGGGCACGGGGGTCAGGTGCTCACACTCATTTCCTCCAGAAGAAGTAGGACACTGAGGCTCAGAATTCAAACAACTTCCCCAAAGGCACACAGCTAGAAAGAAGCAGCACCAGACTTCGTTCCAAGACTCCTTAAACACACAGTACCTGGGCCTCAAGCAATAGTTATAGGATGGAGCAGAAGCAGAAAATGCCACAAGGAAGGTTCAAAGAAAAGGTTCCCGGGTATGAGAGATGGAAAGAGCACAGTGCTGACTTTGTTTTATTTCCAGGCTTAGGGAGCAGAGTAGAACTCGCAGGAAAGGTGTTCCTGCAACAAGCATTCACAGAGCATTTATTATTGCCAGGTGTGCATGTAAATGGGGTGCCACGTGTCCTGGAGGGACGAGAAGACAGGAGGCTGTGACCGTAAAGTCTGGGAGAGGAAGGAAGCGCAGGCAAGTGTGTGCCCGTGGGAACCACTCGGCCTGCCTGAGCAACAGCAAAGTCACGGGGCAGGAGCGAGAGCCTGAACCTGAGCGCTGCGACGGCCAGCCACCTGTCACAACCAGCCGGACGACAGGTCTGCAGAGTCCACACACAGCCCAGCAACTTCTCCCCGCACCCAGCAGGCCCTCGATCGTTGTGTCACTCGGCTACCCCCACTCTAAAAAGTATCTCACTTCCATTAAGACTTAAAAGGCAGCTCTGGCATTTTCCCAGCTCCCTGTATGAGTAATTTCCATTCTTTATATTTGCAAGGAGTAATTCAAAACGTTTGAAGCCACTTATCTGTTTGCACATCTTAAAGATTCGCATCACGCATCGCATAACAACGTTTCAGTCAAGGATGCATCACGTATACGACAGTGGTCCCATATGATCAGTACCACGTAGCCTAGATGTGTACAGGTTGTACCATCTAGGTTTGTGTAAGTGCACTCTATGTCCGCACAACGACGAAACTGTCTAACAATGCATTTCTCAGAACATGTCCCCATCGTTAAGCGATGCATGACTGTACTCCAAAATGTCCAGCTCCACAGTAACCAGACTTTTCCACACAGAATTACGAGGAAGGAGGACTTCAGCAGACGCACGGAATCACACTTAGGACTCATGATGAGCATCCCATGCTGACTGGAGAGCCGTGCCCCTTCCCCCGTGCTGCACGGGTGCTGTTCCCGCCCGCTCAGCAGCGACGCGCCTGGCTTTTGGATACAGCTTCTCGATTAGCCTTTGAAGACCTGCACCTCTTCTCTCTGCTGCCTTCCCGATGGGGCTGTCAATCAAGGTGGCTAATTCCCTCCAAGCAGATGGAGGAGAGAAATGCAGTGCTCCAGAGACACAGCAACTTGTGCCTGCTCCCCGGACCCCTCCAGTGGCCCTGGTTCAGTCCATCCCCGTCCCCAGTTCTCAGCCTGGCCTCCCATGCTCAGAGTTGCCCCACATCCTTCTGGTAAATTCCACATCTGCTTGAGTTAGCCAGAATGGGATTCTGATGTTTTCAACCAAAGACCCAAACAGACCAATTTACCAAACTCCAGCCTGAAGGATAAGCAAATTTTGATGATTCTAAAAAGAAAAGACCAGCTGCTTAGGGCAAAGATTGCCCAAATTTACAAATTTTTTTTAGTGACCTAAATTCTGAAGGTAATTCCCAAAATAGCAGCCATGGCAACCTCAAGGTCCTGGGTACACAGCCTCAGCTGTGGGCCTCGTCTTTAGGATACTGGAGTCCTTGAATATGTGTATTACATATCAGACGTGGCCAGAGCTTGGTCTTTCCACTCTCAACCAGTCAAGCTCCATGGAGCTCTTACCACACAGCTGGTCCTGGATGAGACACTGGCATCTGGACCCATGACCACAGTCCCTGAGCACTTCGAGCCCACGCTGGGGAGAGACGGGAGAAGCCACAAGAGCAAAGTGCACGGGCCACGTGCCTGGCATCACCACCAGGAGCCATCCGAACGGTCTCCAGGGAGCAGTGACACTTGAAGGAGTGGCGAAGGCATCTCTTGTAAGAAAAGATAAGCAAACCCGGAGGCAGGACCCAGACCATCGGGAGCCCAGGGCAGACAAGGTGGCCCCCAGGCAACTGTCTGCAGTGAAGGTGCCCACGGGGAGGGGCAAGCCCACGCAGGCCCATCGCAAAGGGCCCTGGACGCTAGGCAAAGCAACTGCATTCTCATTTCTTTATTTACCCGATGACTTGTTCTAAAAAGGCTCAGGGGTGTGGCCGAGGAATCTCAACTTCATTCTGAAAGCCCTAGTGAGCCATTAAAGGCTTTTAAGCAGGGCCAGGCCTGGCCAGATTTGTTTTGGGATCTATTTATGGGTTAGCCAAGCTGTCAAACACGAATTAGCGCATCCACATCCTCGGACATGTGAGCGCAGATGCACAGACACGCTGGCACACACCGAGACATGGCTCCTTACAATCACCTGTGCTTAACCGCACAGGTTAAGCACATAAGCATATAAACATAAATACATGGTTATTACACACACATCAAAGATGCGGGAGAAAGCGCACGATCTGTGAAGGCGATCATAAAACACTGACAGAATCCTAGCGGTTATCCCACTGTTCAAACTTGAAAAGCTATAAAATCGTTATTTATCTGGAAGAGCGTGACAATTCTCAAGAAGGTTTAAAGTGGGGGGTTGTGTGTGGATGGGGCTTTGAGTTCTAATTAAGACAGGCCTGAAGAACGGTCCCAGTGCTCGGGCATCACACGTGCACGTGTAGAGAAGGGAAGCCAGGCCTCAGGAACCAGCCACGGCGATTGCAGCAGCCGAATGTGAACGTGACGACGTGAATACAGGGGAAGAAGACACTTCATACATTTCAGCTTTCATGATCTCAAACCCTTAAGATAGTCTGGTATCAAGAAAAAGCTAGTGAAGCCACATTTGAACCAGAAAAGCCTAAACCAACCCAATAAAGCTGCCATCTAAATTTGAAGAAAAGTGACCAACCTGATGTGGAAGGACCTGAGGAACCCTGAGAACAACCGCCACGGATGGGAATCCCACAGCTGCTATCGGCAGAGGAGCCCAGACCAGCCGGGAGCCCCTCGCTCCTGCTAGCGGCACAGCGCACTTCTTTATAACATCCAAAGTGCTTAAAACAATATTTTCACTCACATATCTTAATTTCTGGGAGAGGGAGGCAAAGGGCAGGTTCCCTGGCTGGCAGGAAAGTTACCCGGCCCTCAGGGGACACGGGAGCTGCTGAGCAGTGGCAGGACCCCAGTGAGGTCAAGGTCTACTTCCAGGTCAAAGGTCAGGGCCTATATCCAGGTCAGAGGTCGCTGTCCAGCAGCGCACCATGGTGCATCCTAACAGGGAAAGTGAGGCAGGAATGGGGAAGGAAGTGCATGGGTTATTTTCTTATTCCAATGTCAACAAAACCAGCACTTCCCATCCTTGCTATTCTCCCCCAAAAGTAAAAAAACTGACCCCCAAACTCCCAACCGAGATACAAGTTGGCTGTCTGGCACTTTGCCGATGGGCAACAGGGTAGGAAGCGACCGCTGACGTGGACACTAACTGCCCTCTCCCTCCACACACGCTGAACCCCACCATGAGCACTTGTAGGAAAAGCTTTGGAGGAGCAAAACCCACAGTTTGAGGAAATTACACGGGGTTTTCTCCCCACCCTGTAAGTAAAAGAACTGAACTCTCCTGAATGGGGACTCGTCAAGAAGATTTACACATCACGGTCTCGGGGAGGTACACTCTTGGCCAGAGAACAGGCGAGTAATTTCCCCGAGCCAAGCAAAGGTTAATAATCAAGGAAGTTTGTTAAGGCGGCCCTGGGCTGCCAGGCGGTTAGTCATAAAGAGCCGGGTAGAATTTGCCTACTCAAGCACTGGAGGAGGGACAGGAGAGAAGGGCACAACCCCCTGGGGAGCCAGTTTCCTAGAAAACTCAAGGGAGAAGCAGCCATGAGGCTCACACAGCCCCTCACTCCTCGTCTCCGAGGGCCCGGGTCAGACCCGGGCAACAAGGCCAGTCCTCCTTATTTAGAAGGGTCCCATCCAGTGAGCACGAGGTACACACCGCCTGGAGAGTGCCACCAGTTCCCTGAACCTGAAACAGAAGCGTGAGCCCGGACAGCCCTGTCAGCACAGAGCTCCAGCTGCAGATCAGAGGCGGCGAGGGACACAGACGCCTACCCGGAGGTTCTCAGCCTCGGCACTCCTGAGACCCTGGGCCGCCCTGTGCTCTGAAGTCTGCTGAGCCTGGTCTCCATCCACCAGACGCCAGAAACACCTTCCTCCCCGAAGCCATGACCACCAAAATTTCTCCAGACACTGCCATACGTCCTCTGGGGGGCAAAACTGCCCACTCCCCCCACTACGAACCACTGATCTTGGCCGGAAACAGACATACCAGCAGGGAGGCCAGGGTCATACAGTGATACGCAGGAACCAGGAGCTGACTCCAGAGGTCCCCCGGGGCCTTCTGCTCTGCCTCACCCCCTGCCTGCCCTGGAGCCTGCCGTGGAGGCAACTCCAAGTCCACTCGGACTGCAACTAGACGGTTGTAATTTTTATTCGCTTTGTAAGCACTCACATGGGTCTGATTTTCACAAACGTAATATGTGATCACAGCTCCTCTGTCTTGGGCTCCTCAACCTCCAAGGAGGTCTCGCCTCTTTCCTACTCTGCCTCTCCCCTCCTCGGCCTCACCCCTACAGCCTCCAAGCCCTCTCATTAGCACAAGACACTTCACAGACCATGAGACACGGGTGGCAAAGCCTCTTTCTCAAGGATAGATGCCATCCCCAAACAGTCACAGCCAGTAGCCTGCTGAACCTAAATCCAGAGGGGAGACTCTGACACTGCTGCCAGGAGAGTGAAATCAAATACCAATTTGGAAAACAGTTTGGCAGTTCTTTTTTGTTTGTTCGTTTTGGTGAGTAAGATTAGCCCTGGGCTAACATCTGTGCCCATCTTCCTCTACTTTATATGTGGGACACCTGCCACAGCATGGCTTGACAAGCAGCATGTAGGTCCACGCCCAGGATCCGAACCTGCGAACCCTGGGCCACCAAAGCAGATCACATGAACTTAACTACTATTCCACAGGGCCAGCCCTGGCAGTTTTGTTTTGTTTTGTTTTGTTTTTGGTGAGGAAGATCGGCCCTCAGCTAACATCCATTGCCAATCTTCCTCTTTTTGCTGAGGAAGATTAGCTCTGAGCTAACACCTGTGCCCATCTTCCTCTATTTTTTATGTGGGATGTTGCTACAGCATGGATTGATGAGCAGTGCACTGGTCCGTGCCTGGGAGCCGAACCTGCAAACCCCAGGCCTCTGAGGCAGAGCACACAAACTTAACCACTTACCCCACTGGGCCAGCCCCCTCTGGCAGTTTTTTTAATGTTAAATACACACTGACCACATCTCCTTGCTACTTCATTCCCATGTATTTACTCAAGAGAAATGAAAGCACGTGCCCATATGAAGAACTGTAGCTGAACGTTCTTGGCAGCTTTATTTATAAAAGCCAAACCCTGGCAACAATCAATATCCATCAACAGGACAAACTGTGGTAAGCCCATACAATGGAATACTATTCAGCAATAAAAAAGAACAAGCTACTGATCTGTGCTACAACTTAGACGAATCTCAGAATCATTATACGGAGTGAATGAAGCCAGATAAGGAAAGGGTCTATTACTGTGTGATTTCATTTCTATTAAATTCTAGGAAATGCACACTAATCCCAAGTGACAGACAGCAGATCAGTGCAAGCAGATGGGGGCAGGAGGAGGGAGGAGTCACAGAGGGGCAGGGGGAAGCATCTGGGGAGATGGGCATGTTCAATATCTTGATTGTGGTTTCATGGACGTATATATCAGTCAAAACTCATCAAATTGTCAACTTCCAACATGTATAGTATCTCTTATATAAATCATAACTCTAAATTGTAGGATAAAATGAGTCCAGAAAGAGCACTGCAGCTAAAATTCACCAATAATTTTGACAGTAACTGCTGGCAACTGTTCCATCACATGAGGGTTAGAGGACCCTACAGGTGAGTCCTGCCGACGCAGTGAGGGCTGCTCAGGCGGGAACTCCCAGGTGGCAGGACCACACACGCCCTACACTGCTCAGGTGCCAGGGAGGATGGGGGGCACAGCCGCCCCCTATGCCTCCCACTACTTCCCCTCACCCAGGTCCGAGGCCCCATCACCCCTCAATGAGCCTGTGGCTGCAGGCAGGGTGCAGTGGTCAGCTCCCTGCACAGATGGCGAAGCATGACTAACCACACCTGAAAGGCAAGCCTGGCCTAGAACAGAATAAGAATCCAAACCATCTCCAAATGTCCTTGGAAGGAATGCTGTGGGCAGGGCACTGGACGGGAATCAGAACCGCCGTCCTGGCAAAGTCAACTACTGGACAACCTGGGCAAGCCACGCCTCCCTCTCCATCCCCAGTGCCCCATCTGAACGAGGGACAGTGCCATCCAACCAGCCCCACCCACACCTGTGGTAGAGAGCAAATCACATGCCGCGCTCCCCAAATGGAAACTGGCTTTGCTCCCCCATTAGCGGAGCATCAGGCCGTGCACGGGATTAGGCTCTGCCACCTTGCTTTGCATGACCCCAGGCAAATCACACTGATTCCCAGGGCATCAATTTCTCCCTATTATGCTAATTATAGCTCAGAGAATAAGTAACTTCTACTTAGTTGGGTAAAAAATTAACTGCTTGCTAGCATCTCCATTATTAAAATGTCACATAATTCATGTGGCTCGAATTTAAGAGCTATAGTTTCCACCAGCCCGGATTAGAGGTGTTGCAGGTTTTCTGAACTTGGGTGAATTTTCAAAGGCATGCTGTTTGGAAATTCCCCCTTCCCCCAGACTGTGAACCTGTAATCACAGGCAGCCAGCTTGCCATTGTGTCTCCTCCTCATGCAATCAAAACCTCCAGTCAGCGTCCCAGCGCCACCAAACCTCAGCCCCGGAGTAAATGTGAACACGAAGCTGTAATTTTCTTTATAACCTCGGTGAGTAAAACTGAGTGTGAATGTGAGCTTCAAATCACCAATCGGAATCTGCAGGAGGGGTGCAGACAACGGAGAATTCCCCCTGTATCTGCAGACCTTGGGCTGATCTGAGAGGTTTCCTTTCTGACTCCCGAGTTCAAATCCAGACTCAGCCACCTCCAGGCGTGGGGGGACTTGAGCAAGGCTTTAAACTCTGGGCCTCAGGCTCCAGAACTGTGAAATGGGGGTTCTGCTACCTCCATCCTGGGGTGACCAGAATAAAATGACACAAAGTATGTTAAGCCCTTAACACCAGGTCCCACAGATGGCACACATTCAATAAACAGTTGGTACTATTATGGATTTTAAGTGAGGGAAAGGGAAGAAACTAGGAGGGTGTTCTTGAAATGTTTGATAGAAATTTCTGGAACCCGGAGCAGGAGCAGCTGTCAGGGATGCCTCCAGGCAATGGCGTCATTTACAAGGCAAACCCAAGCCCGCTAGGCTGCTGGAGCAGAGTTGTGCCCAGGTCCAGGAGGCCGACCCAGACTCCCCTGCCAGTGCGCCCCACCCGTCCTCCACAGCCTGGTGGGGCCCCTCCCTGACTGTCCTTGCAGCGCATGGCATTTTTAAGCAGCTGTTCATGTCCTCTCTTCCTAAAAACAAATTCATAACTAACATCTGAAACGGAACCACTGGGGGGAAGGGGATGCTACGGCTCCTTAGCCAGTCGGCATGGAGCGCTGGGCCTGGCACGCAGGACCGCTCAGTAATTAGCCATCTACCGACAGTTTGACAGACTCTGAACAGCTGCTCCACTGGGGGCTTTCCACGGACAGACGCTTGGCGTAAAAATATGACCACTCATGATCGCAAAACGGTCCCCCAAGGAAACAGCAGGAAGTTCTGAGGGAGGACTCAGCTCCAAAGACACGCTCATGACCTGGCTGCCTGGGGCCTCCAGGGAGAATCGGCAAGCTCAGAGAAAAGGCTGGAATCTAGTAGAGATCATAACGCACGCAGAGAAAGGAGCAAGAAAACCTACTCTACCGAACTCCATAAGCAGATGGCTGGGGGCTCAATCCAACGTGCTCTGTCCATTCGGCTCCTTGTCCACCCTCAGCCCTCATTTCCTCCCATCTCCGCAGAGTGTAGACAGAGGACAGGAGAGCAGCATGGATGTGAGTGGAGGAAAACAAGGGTAAGTGTTGCGGTTTATTAGTGGTTTTGCGTCTTAGTGGCTTTGCATCTTGGAGGTCCCGCTCACACAGACGCAGCATCTGACAGCTCCTAACCAGGAACGTTGCTGATGACATCCTATTTTCAAACCAAGAGAAGAACTCTTGATCAAATAAACTCAATTTTCTGATTAAAATTCCTGTTTTTATGTCCAGAAAGCCCCAAAAAGGCAATACCATGGTCATCATAGTTTGTCATGTTTTCTTAAATATTGGAACCCAAGCTTTACAAACCCTAGTATCTGAATCTAACAGGAGTTATGTAACATGAGCCAAGGTAACGGTAACCATGGAAAGTGGATCTTCCAAACTCAAGTTTCCAGAAAAGTTCACTGCAATTAGCTTTGCACGGTGTCTTCCTCCAGGATTCTGAGGCAGGCAGGGACTGCTTTAAGAATCAACATGTGGTTGCAGCAGGATGGAGAATTCTGTCCTCTAACCCTAGAAGGTTGAAACCCCAACCAAGATGGTCCATGCATTTCTCCATCCCCTCCCCCATGAACAAGCAACCCCCAAGGTTGCCGGGGCTGGCTTATAAAACAGAGACCAAGGGCACGTGCTCCCGCCCTCTTGGGGAAAAGACACCCTCACACGTCCATACAAACATTCACACACACACACAGACTTAAGTGTAAATCGCATTAGGTTTCCATGAAAGAGAGACACACATAAAAAGAGGGAGAGAAGGAGGATGAACAGGGAGTCCGGCCTGGTGTGCTGGCCAAGGAAGACTCCTCTGGGTCCCTGGAGAAGTGGCATTTAAGACAAGGCCTCAGCAGCAAGAGGCCTTTTAATACAGTCGAGTGTTGCTTAACCACAAGGACGTGTTCCGAGAAATGCCTCGTTAGGCGATTTTCTTGTTGTGCAAACATCATAGAGTGTACTGACACAAACCTAGATGTATAGCCTACCACACATCTAGGCTACATGGTACTAATCCTATGGGACCACCGACCTATATGCGGTCCATTGTTGACGGAAATGTTACACAGCGCATGACTGTAACTTGGAGAGAGCCAAGCTGCAAGGAGAATTTCGGTCGCCTGTTATTGAAATTCTCAGATGAAATGGACAGGTAAGTCATCTAAAAACTCCCTCCACCATGATAATGCATGAGTGAGGCTGGAGCCGTCTTTATAAACTAAACTGTCAGAACGAAAGTGTCCCTGTCATCAGCTGATGACACGTCCAGAAGTTAAGCTTTTCCCACTTTTGGGGGAGGGGGGTCATAGTGAGAAAGTGAGCATGTGGGAGAAAGGGAAGGACACTCAGAGCTACCAACCTTTTTTTTTTTTAGAAACTCAACCCCTAGTTGAGTGACAATTAAAAAAGTGACGACTGAAATATATCTAGCTACAAATTCCCCTCAGCCAAAAGCCTACTTGGACTTTGAAGAGACGATCATGACAAAACGGAGATTAAAAGCCTAAAAAGCTTCTGCAAGGCAAAGGAAACCACGAACAAAAGGAAAAGACAACCCACTAACTGGGAGGAGATATTCGCAAATCATATATCTGACAAGAGGTTAATCTCCAAAATATATAAAGAACTCATCAACAAAAAATAAACAACCCGATCAAAAACTGGGCAGAGAGAGGCCGGCCCCGTGGCATAGTGGTTAAGTCCAGCATGCTCTGCTTCAGCAGCCCAAGTTCGCAGGTTCAGATCTTGGGCGCGGACCTACACCACTCATCAGCCATGCTGTGGCAGCGTCCCACATACAAAATGGAGGAGGACAGGCACAGATGTTAGCTCAGGGCTAATCTTCCTCAAGCAAAAAAAAAGACAGGAAGATTGGCAACAGATGTTAACTCAGAGCAACTCTTCCTCACCATAAAAAAAAAAAAATGAGCAGAGGATATGAACAGACATTTTTCCAAAGAAGATGTACAGATGGCCAACAGACACATGAAAAGATGTTCAACATCACTAATTATTAGGGAAATGCAAATCAAAACTACAATGAGTTACACCTCACACCCATCAGAATGGCTATAATTAACAAGACAAGGAATAACAAGTGTTGGAGAGGATGTGGAGAAAAGGGAATTCTCAAACACTGCTGGTGGGAGTGCACATTGGTGCAGCCACTATGGAAAACAGTACGGAGATTTCTCAAAAAATTAAAAATAGAAATACTATATGATCCAGCTATTCCACTTTTGGGTATTTATCCAAAGAACATGAAAACACTAATTCGAAAAGATACATGCACCCCTATGTTCACTGCAGCATTATTCACAATAGCCAAGATGTGGAAGCAACCCAAGTGCCCATCAACTGATGAACAGATAAAGAAGATGTGGTATATATAGAGAGAAGGGAATACTACTCAGCTATTAAAAAAAAGACAAAATTGTGCCATTTGCAACAACATAGATGGACCTTGAGGGTATTATGCTAAGTGAAATAAGTCAAACAGAGAAAGACAAATACCATATGATTTCACTCATACGTGGAACATAAACACACAGATCAAGAGAACCGATTAGTGATTACCAGAGAAGAGGGAGAGGGAGGGCAAAAGGGGTAAAGGAACACATATATATGGTGACGGATGGAAACCAGACCTTTGGTGGTGAACACAATGCAGTCTACTACACAGAAGCCGAAATATAAGGATGTACACCTGAAATTTACAGAATGTTATAAACCAACGTGAGTTCAATAAAATAAAAAATTTAAAAACCTGAAAAAAAAAAAGCCGGGGGTCTGGCTAGAGATTTTAGACATACAGGTTCATTTAAATAGAAATCTGATGTGGAAGCAAAGGCAGGGCTGTGAGCTAAGATGGCGTGAAGTCCCATGACAGAGGAGATGAGTCCGACTGGCCAGCGTAACCTGGGCGCGTCCCGGAGATGCACCCTGTGACATGCGCACAGGAGCAGAGAACTGTAGTGAAGACTTCTAGATGATGGGAAGGAATCTGCTGATTCAGTACCCCCACCCTCCGCCAAAAGGCCGTATGGTCATAGGCCAGCTCTGGGCAGGATGTGGGGAGAGCTGCAGGGGGTCAGATGAGGAGGAGGCTGGGGGACTATTAGCCCATTATGAGGTCATCGCTGGCTCAAGGACATTCCAGAAGACATGCCCCCTTGGGGCCCAGTCTGGGGGACAGGAATTTGGGCCTAATCAGGTTCTGTAATTAACACTGCAGAGACAGGAATCACACTAGAATTCAGCTCCCAGTTCAGCCCCAAGATGACCCCAGCTTGGAGGCTGCTCCCTAAAACTCATGAACAGGAGAGGTGATTGAGAGCTGAACTAGTTGTCTAGGGTCTGCCTTAGAACCTACCACAGACAATACAGACTCCTTAATCACTCCTGCAGCATCCGCCATGTGCTCAGTACAATGACGATGACACACCATCATTAGGGTTACAGACAGCTTCACACCTGCTTCCTACTGTCTCTGGCTAAGTCCGGGGGACCAGAATATTGCGGACATGTTGGAGACCATCATCAATGAGGCTCCTTCTGCAGACCCCTGCACACACTCAGGGGTTATAATGAGCCTTTGAACGTGTGTACGTGTTACACAAGGCACACAAGTGCTAGATCATCCACCTACTACATGGATTACATACACACATACAATGTTTCCTTCCTTTGTTTGGATATTACTCTACTGAGTGGAATTTCACTCTGACTGTGTTTGCTGGGGGAAGAGGACTATAGTGTTGAAACAATTCAACACAATGCCCTGGGGGCGATCCAGCCTCACTGACCAAGACTTCTGCTCCTATCCTCCCCATCTGTACCTCCACCAGACCAGGTCAGACTGGTCCTGAGTTCAAGGACTGAGGAGCAATGGATGGGGCAGTAACAGTCACCTTGGAGTCAGGAGGAACCTCGAGATCAAAGTTCAATTCCATGGATTTTAGGATCTGAAACTGAGGCCCAAAGGGACACATGCATTTCCCAAGGATTCCACAGCAAGTCACTGAGGCAGGAGCCTGTCTCGGATCCCCAGGCCTGGGTTATCTGTCGCCTACAGGCCACATAGAGTCATCAAGGCTATGATCCTCTGACATCATTCTGCTTCCAGGAAGCAGTCACAGTGTAACATGTTCCAACAAGAAAATGCCTGTGTTCTATATCAATACATCCGCTGCTCCTAAAAGCAAAGTCCTGGCACACAGAGGACTTTGTCTCACCCCACCCCCAAAATGACTGAGGCCCAAAGAGGGGCTGCCCTCGGCATAGAAGTCAAGTCAGAGTTCAATTCGAGGTTCAAGTTTGAACTGTATCAAAATTAACAGAGCAAAACGCTGCCCTTCCGAAGCACAGGTTAAACCAGCTCCCCTGCAGAAGGAGACACCCTGCACTCGACCCACACTTAACAAGCACCTTGTCCCCGCTGGGCCAACACTGCACCTGGAATCCGACGCCACAACACCCTGGCTGACACTGTTTCCAGAATCCTTTAGATTCCAAGCCAAAAACAGACCAGCCTGGGAGAACTCTGCATTCTATTGAAAATGTAGTTAAATTATCCTCTGGATGGATGGAAAGAGACACAAAACATCAACAAGCGGGAAGTCAAGGCGATGGGTATGCGCCAGCTCACTCTGAACTAACTTTCACCTCCTTTCAACTCCTCTGTATGTTTGAAAATTTTCATTACAAAATGTTGAGGAAAAGAAATCCTTGAGTTGTGACCAAATTTCATCTCTTTTAGTAGTAAAACGTCTTGCTCACACAACTCCCAGGTCCTGGACTAGCGGCACCCCCCCTTCCCTGGGCAGACCCAGGAGGGACCGAAGTCCACACAGGTGGTGAGGGCTCCGCGGATCAGGTGAGCCATTCACTGGCCACGCCCCTCTACACAAAGCGCCCCAACGTTTACGTCGATGAGTGGACGAGTGCCCCATCTTCCCAGATGAACAGGATCACACCACTCCACGATTCTCTGATCCCCAAGCAGGCAACGTGCAAACTGAGAAATCTTCCATTCCATTCCATCAGAAGAAGAAGCTGGGATTCCAGAAAAAACATGGGCTCTGAAGTCTAAGTCTGCAATCCGGAGCCACGTGCAGGAACAGCAGCACTGCCATCAAGTCCAGACCCAGCTCGCTGCCCAGGCGGGGCCTCAAAGACTCGTGGAGAGGAGCACAAAACACAACTGCCCACGGTCTGAGCACCGTTCCCAAGATGCTCCTGGCAAGACAGGAGATTATGGAAAGAGTTTGGGGCTTTGGAATTTTGAGGGGGAAAATCTCTAGACTTTGGGCAGAAAGAGATACATAATTTTTTTTATTCCCAGCATAAAATGACCAGTAAGAAAAGTACAAACTGAGACACCTCAGTAAAACTGAAATTTCCTAGGTGAAAAACTGGAAACTGACTCTTTGGTGGGAAGACAGAGGGATTTCTTTGGGCAGCAACGAGTTTTCCAAGGCCTCCTGCTGAGGCAAGATGACATGCACCTCTCAAAGACCCCCCCCCCCCGCCCCCGTTATTAGCTTCCCATCTTCTGGTGCTCAGACAGGGCTTCCTCTGGGAGCCCCTGGGCCTGTTCACTGCACCCCATCTACTCTCCCAGCCCACCACACACCTGGCCCACAGCAGGCACGTGCCCTGCCCTTGCACGGCAAATGGCCTGCTCACCTCTGTGGTCCCACCACCTGCTCTACAAGTCTATGGATTAAAGCAATTAAGTGAAAAAATACACACAGCTGACAGACAGACAGATATAGACGGATCCATGACTCAAGCATCATGTGGCATATGCTCTGCACTGCTCTGCAACAGGCACAGGTAGGCAGAGACGACCTGTCCAGACCAGCAGGATCACAGCCCAGGGTCTGCAAGCAGAAGCTCAATCACATAAGTCTGATCATATGTGGGGTGATTCAGCTCCTGCAGAGGGACGCACAGTAGCCATACTCCCAAGGGATGGACGGCTGTACAGTGTGCCTCAGACACCCATTTAAGACTCTGCAGAGGAGGAGGCGGCTGCAATACATTCTGGATGCCTGCCTCTCAGCCTGGTTGATAGACGGGGGTGACTTCCGCATCTATACATCCTAACCCATCCCACACGGACAGGGCTCTCCTCTACAAACCCTGGGTAACTGTTCTGCGTGGCTGAGCACCTCCCTCCTGCCCAAACCTCGGGGCATCTAAAGGTGGAACCCCCCCAACCAGCCCCGGACTCCTCTGTTCCCAGGATCAAACCTCAGCCCCACCTCCTGGCTCCCTCCACCCTGAGACGCACAGGCAACCTCAGGCCTGCACTTCCATGTGCATCTTTGAGGCTCATCTGTCTCTCTCCCTCACCCAGGCTCCCAGCTTCCCTCACTACAGCCCTGATTTGAACCCACCCTGCCACTCCCCACTACCATGGCCAGCGCTAAGTCATCACCATTTCTGTCAGCTGAGCATCACAGCTCTCTGCTGCCCTCCCCGAACAGAAACCCACAATCAATAGTGTCCTGCTGCCCAATAAAAGAGCTCCCAGCCTACTCTCTGGGGCTGGCAAGGCTCTTCCCCATCGTTCTGGCCTCTTCCCCCGAAGTTCTCCACACACTGAAGAGATTCGGTTCTGGATGCTCTGGTCCTATTACCCACCAGCCTGAGAAGCCCTCTCCTGCCTGATGCCTACCCAGCTTCCAGGTCTGGTTAATCCCATTCCCTCCACGGCACCTCCCTCTCCCCCCCCCCCCCACACACAAACATACTGCCTCATACAGCTGGTTATCTCAGTTTGTTTTGGTGTAGCCTCCCGGGCTGGATCTGAGGTGTCCTGGGAGAGGGGCTCATGTCCCACACATGTGCGTACATCCCCAGACAAAAACTGTGCTTTGCCCATTGCTGGTGCTCGATAAAATCTTGCCTATTGATTCTCACATTAGCCACTTCCTATACTTAACAAAGTGAGGATAAACGTGACCCACCCACCCCCATCCCTCAAAATAAATATTTGCATTTGTAAGGCCGCTAGAGAAGTTCACACAGGCACACACCCCTCCATCCGCACACACCCCTCCATCCACAGCCACTGGGTCCTTGTAAGCTTCCCAGCCGAGGTCTTCTTTAGCGTGGCCTTTGTGAGCAGAGATGGGCAGCTCCCAGGACACAGCAGAAGGAACAAAGAAAACAACCTCTTGAGAACAGCTGAGAGTTGGCAACACTTAGCTTTTCTTTTTTTCTTTTGTGTCTTCCACATAATTGCTACAAACAACAGAAACTGAATAGCGCTAATGTGTAACTATTAAGACCACAGAACAGTTCAGGCCAAGAGTAGAAAATGAGTTTCTCTTTAAATACCAACACAGATCCAAAGGTGATCTCAAATCCAGGACAGAGGTGGTGAGACGGATTCAGGGCTGGCCTGGGCTCAGCCAGAAAGAGAACCTCAACTGATTACTCATGTGCCAGGAGCCGGGAGAGCTGAAGGGAGCCCGTTCCAGTCTCAGGGGAATTGTAGCAACCATGTTTCAAAGGAAAGTACTTCCTGGTGCAGGATTTCACTCACAGCTCTGTGATTACTACTCAACTAACAAGGAATTAACAGTCTGTAGAAAATCCTAAATTTTAAAAACCTAATGTCTGAGATAGTGCCGGAAATATATTAGCCACTTAAATATTTTCTTATGTACAAACAATGGAAAGAATGAAAAGCAAAGGAGGGAGGCAGCAGGTAAACCACCACGTGGTTTCAGTGCCATGAAATGAATCTGGAATAGCAACGGAAGTCTCTCCAGATAGGGGCTACCCGCCTGATGGAGCAGTTTCAGAATCAGCTGTATCCAGAAAGGGAGAAAAGGTAACATGATGACACGGCACTCGGCTCCCAAGCACACATCCAACAGGAACAAGGACACGTGGGAACCAAAAGACATGGATGCGAATGTGCACAGCAGCACTATTCATATCAGCCCCAAATAGGAAACGACCCAAATGCCCACCCAACGGTAGAACAGACGATAACACGAAGGCAACCATCTCTAACCACACACACTACAGATGAGTCTCGCCTGTGCTGACCACATTCTCTTTCTCGATCTGGGCGCTGGTTACACACACGTGGTCACTTTGTAAAAAGTTCCTCCCTATGACTAGGGCATCTTTCCGTGTTTAAGATCCATGTCAAAAAAGAGTCCAAAAACATTAGGAAGTTTGACAGGGTCTCAATTTCAAACTCCCAATAATCATACGTGGAAAATCAGAGACCCAGGCTTGAGTGTCGAAGCTAAAACTGAAACAATGCTCGTGTGTGTTTGTTTGAAGTCAGGTTCACCAGCCTGAACTCACAGGAGCGGTGTTAGAACAGGAGGAGACTGAATCACCGCTTGAGGCAGCACCCAGATCTTTGAAAACAACAACAAAGGGTGGGCAGACAGGCTTCCGGAAGCACCCTCCCTGGAAAGTATGCCAAGTCTCCCCTCGCAGAAAAGGACACTGGAAACATAAACAGCAGACATTCAGGGCAATCAGCTCTCTCCAAAGTAATTTCTATTCCATTACAAAACCGAGCAAGTCTTTACCTATAATACCCAATCTTGCTGACGGCCACCATCTGCCCTCACCAAGAAGTAAAAACTCTTTCAATAAACTAAAGTGGGTCTTGTTTTGTTGTAGGCATTCATCAAAACAAAAATTCTAATTCCTTCTTTAAGTATCCTCAGTATGGTTAGTATATCCATATCAACTAAAACTCACTGAATTAAAACTAAGTTCATTTCCTAAAGATACTGTTCTCGCTTAGAGACTGTTCTCTGAGAATATGGTAACAGTAGCTTCAGCACGGCTGTGTCCTGAGCTGGAAACCAACACAGTTCTATTTGCTGGAGCTTGCTGCATGTTGACATTTCTAAGACCAAACATAAATCGTTTGTGAACATGGCCCGTCATTATTTGGAATTCTTCTCCCAGAGCCATGAAAAGTGTTTCCCACCCTTTTAAAAAAAAGAAAAAAAAAAAAAGCAGCTTCTAACCATGATGCTAATGACAACCAGACGGCGTGAGCAGTTTTAAAGATGAGACAGTTGCTTGTGTAGAAACACGGCACAAATACTCCAACACGGCAGCCCAAAAAAAGACAATCCCCGTCAAACAGCGGGAGAAGTGTGAAATTTGCAAATGAGCCCCTGGTTAAACAAAAACACCAATCTGTTCCCAGAGAGCTCGGGGCGGCCACCTGTTCCAGGCTGGTGGTGAGTTCTGATTACCAGTGGAAGAAACAATATCAGAGCGATGACAGCCCCCTCTCGTGCCCGGGTCCCCACCCTTGAGCCTATATTTAGTCTGCTCTTTATGGAAAATATCCCGACCTCGCACACAGATAAGCTATTTGGCTGGTTAGTCAAAGGGTCCCTTAACAACCTCTTCTGGCAGGGGTGGTATTTGCTCTCCTTCCCTCCCCAGCCAAGACACCCCCTTCTGGCCTTGATCAGCTGTGAGGGAGGAGCACAGGGAGATGGCGGGACCAGACCCAAACTCCAGTGCCAGCCCTGCTCCTGGATGGGTCATCAGGGCATCTTGGGAAAGTCACTCCACACACAGCCCTGTGTGCAGGCTTCCCACACTAGAAAACGGGAACCCAAAATCCCTCTCAGCCCCTCGGAGGCACAGAGCTCCCGGAAGGAGGGGGCTCGCTGCAGCGCACAAAGCCGTGCACTCAGACCCTGAGCAACAATAACAGATGCTGCAGAGATTAGAGATCACCATCTGCAGAGTGCATTTTGCTTCTCAGAGAAAGGTACTTCACCAAGGGAAGGAATTATGGAGCTAAGCAGCAGATCAGAACCCCGAACCCTGGATTTTAAAAATAACTAAGCCTGATCCGCTTTGCCCAACTCAATCACTTAAGCAAAGGACTCAAAGGATCCGGGAGTGTTGGGAAGGGGGAGGGAGCAGGGGCCCCGGGTTTGTTTGAATGTTGAGAAACCCGAGACAAGACCAAATCAGTAGTTAAAACAAGCCAGTGAGACTCACCAACCATAAACACCTGCAGGGTACACAGGAAAAGAGAAGGATGCAAAATAAGGGATTTTAGTCTTAACAAAATAAAAAGTCCGGTTTGGGCAAAAAACAGAGGTGGTAGTAACAGGGCCACAGGTTTTGTTTTGAAGGTTCCTGCAGCTGCCGTAGCAGCTTCTCCCTCCTGAGTCACTTCCTCCAGGCACCCCCAACAGGCCTTGTAAGCTGCTAATAATATATAGCATTCCTCTTACAGAAATGCTTTTAGCTTGGAAACAGCAGTGACAAAATGTTTATCTGCCAAATTATCATAACAAGTGAATATTGAAGAACCACACCTAAATATACAGGAGACGACGCTAAAAATCAACAATCTCCAAAAGACAGGAAGGGAAGTCCACAGAACCACAGACCCGGACTTAGAAGGGAATGGGACATCAGCTGGTCCTACCTCCCAATGGGATCCCCTGGGCAATGTCCATCCCCCACCTGACCACTCAGCATTGCGGGGGTGGAGGGAACATGGACTTGAACCCATCTGGACCTGGATTTAAATTCCTCCTCCACTATGTTTAAGCCCTGTGACCCTAAGCAACTCCCTAGGCTGCTGGACTCACCTGTAACCTGCAGGGCAGTATGAGAGGAAGCCCTCTCGCTGGCCGGAGCACTGCATGCAAGAATGAGCAGGGAGTGCTGGCCCAGAGAAGAAGCCCAGTTTACTGGACTGCCTTCTCTCCACAGCAATGCTTCTCAAAATGTGGTCCCCGGACCAGCAGCATCAGCATCCTCTGGAATCTTGTTAGGAAAGCACATTCTCAGGCAGCTCCAGATCTACAGAACCAGAAGCTCTGGTGGTAGAGGCCAGCAATCTGTTTCCCCAAGCCTGCCAAGAGATTTGATTGCACACTCAAGTTTGAGAACCATGGCTCTCAATGTTACAAAGATGCTACATTATGTCAGCCACCTAGTCTGTCACTCGTTTGTCCCTGTCGATGATATTGATTCTATGTCTGACATCCACTCACACGCAATAAAAAACAAACACCAACCTCTGGCAGAGAGCCGGGTTGAAAAAGTTGCCAGGATTCAGCAAGCAGATCTTTTCCTTCCCCTACATCCACTAAAGAAAATCTCATTTCCACCCCAAACACCACCCAAGCAAACCCAACAGATCGAAAAGGTGCCGGTCCTAACATCTGTGCTCTTGTGACAAGTCTCAACACACCCTCACCTCTGCCAGAGGATAAACACTGTTTACATTACCAATGAGGAGCAAGAGCACCCAAGCTCCAGAGAAAATGTCAGACCCTCTGGCAAGTCTGCCAGTCAACCAACAATTCCTGGACCTGCTCCAAGGGCCAGACATGACACACTGAATCACGGAGGAGATTAAAAATGAACACGACCCGATTTCTGCCCTCAAAGAGCTCCCAGTCTTCAGGCTGGAGCGGTGGAAGGAGATGAGCCACAGGGTGCTGGGGCCACAGAGCAGGCAGCCCTTGATTGTGCCTGGGAGAGGCAAGGAAAGACGCTGACATCAGCCAGGCCAGAAGGGACGCCTGGACTGCAGAGGGGTCAGATACCAGTAAGGCATGAAATTTAACCTGGAAACAACAAACAGCCAACTGAGAATTATTTTTAAGGAGGAGACTGCAGCATTTATCTCAATAATCCCATACCTGCAACCTTTGATGAAACTTGAAATATTACGAATATAGTGGCAAAGAAAAATTATGTTTGTCCATGGCAGAGAGAAGAAATTTATTCCTTAAACATGTACACCTGCAACACCAGATTAAATAAACTTCTAGATGAAAATCAGCTCTTACAAGAGTTTTGCCGTGGTAAGCCACTTTACAGAGGATATGATACTTTGGGTTATTTGTGGCATTCTCAAATGCTTCACATCTCGGTAAAGAGAACACACGCTTGGGATGGTTTGCACATATGGCTTGTGGGACTATGAATAACCGGGAGCCGGGTTTCTATCTCTTAAGGAGCTGGAGAGCCAATGCTGAGGTCAGATCAGCTCAGCTCCTCTCTCTCGGGCAGTGTCCTACACTTTCTGGGCCTCAGAGGTGGCATCCGTGTCCTGGGACTGCCGCCAGATGAATCGAGATGATACAGGGTAAGCAGCTGGCACTCTGCTGTACGCTGATGCTCCACAAGGCAGCTGTACCATGGGATTAAGTGGGCCCCCTGCCCTGTCTTCCCAGGTCCCCCGAACGCCAGAGTCCAGGCCTGGAATGCCCCTGTGACAAGTGGTTCAGGGGTTCAGGCAGAGCTCTCCCACCAAGGACGGGCCAATGTGACCTCTCCAGAGCCCTCAGAGGAAGCCACACCAACCACTGGTGGGGTCAGTGGGGAACTTGGTTCCCCTGATCTGCTGCCTCATGAGGGTGGAGGCATGAACGCTGGTTGGGGGCCCCACCACTGCTGGCTGAATGAGCTGGCTGGGCTCTCCTTTGCATCACAGTTCTGCTGCTGGCAAGTTGAATTACCACACGCAATTGCGAAGAGAGGCTTTATCCTTAAAAGAAGAACAAGCTTTATTTAACAAAAAAGGCAGCTAACTCATTTACCTCAACCCCATCAACTCCGGACAGACAGTTTAAAGGAGAACCAGAGGGGAAAACCTAGACAAGCTGTTCACACTGGGGGCAGGCAGGTCGCAGGCTCATCTCTGGGCACGGAGGATACCCATGCTACAGGGCTACATCTCACAGCATGGCACACCCCTGCGGGACTCCCCAGAAATCTGATCCGGTGAATCTGAAAATGATCAGCAATACTTCCTTAAACTCCACAGATTTGGGGTAAAAAAATAAATCCCTCAAAGTCTGAAATAAAGATTTGAAAAAAGCACTTTTTTTTTGGCAAGGTACTGTTTTAAAACAAGACAGACCAAAATCACATTTCCCATGCCTACAAACTGGGTCACAGACCCATTCTTATTTGGGAATCTTGGTGAGCTCTTTCAACTAAAATATATAAGATTCAGTTCATCGTTAAGAGCTTTTTCCAATCCTGACCTCACTCGAATCACTTTGAAATAAGCAATAGCCAAAATATCCTTCCCTTTGACAAGGCCACTCCCCACTCTAACAGCAAAAGTTCCTGAAGACGCCAGAAAACAGGGAAATTTTAAGTAAATTATGGTACAGCCAAATACTAGAATATCATGCCGACAGGAGAAATCACATCTTAAAAGTTTTTCATAACACTGAAAAATGCTCACATTATGCTGATCAAGAAGTTTTGTAAGTATGACTCCAGTTTTGTGTACGAACAGAGGCGGGAAAAAAACCTAGCTGGATATCTTCTAAAATGCAGACAGTTTTCCCTGTTTGGTGGAACGAGTGATTTTTAAACTATTTGCTACAATGTGCATATACTTTTCCTGATTGGAAATGGTTATATTTTAAAATTCATGAAGATTGACATTTTGCCGCTGTACCATCCTAACTTCCAAGGTTCACAGGCAGGAGCAGATCCGCGTATGTTTCTTAAGGTTACTGTGATGCTCCAGGCTCACACTCAGTTATCGCGCTGGGTTCCTCCAAATGCACCTGCAGTCTCCGCACCCCAGGGCAATGCTCTGATTCCGTGTATGTGAACCCAACCCTACACAACTGCACACAATTGTTTCTGCATAGTTCTCTTCTCATAGGAAAAATGTCATCCTGCCACAATTAAGCAGTCCTCTCCATTTCCAAAATATCAATGATGTAGACATAAATCACAACCATATCTTAAAACCGGCACAGAGTGGAAGAACATTTCATTGTAACAAATGAACTTACGTTTCATTAGAAGGGGCAGTGTAAGGTTCTTGGGGAGGCTGCAGACGTGGGCTCTCTATTCAAATGACCCTTTGGTTCAGACCAGACATCGAATGACCTCAGTCAAATGTTCAGGAGGTCATTTCCCTCCCTGAGCCTCCATCCTCCATAAATGAGGACCATGAACCTGGCCCACAGTCTCTCCCGGGGTTGGCACAGCTACACAATGAGATTATGAACACATGAGCATCTTTGCTACAGTTCTATACATATGAAAGGTGGTATCATTCTTGATAATAATGCAAAGAACAGAAGCATATTTGAATGGTTCTTAAGCCTCATTAAATTAACAACAGCCCTGACACAATACAGACATTTCTTTTCCTAACAGAAAAATAACAGCATCATCAAAGCCTCAAACAGCATTCATTCACTGATTCTGAGTCTTATTAAAAATGACAAGGATTCCAGCCAAGAAGGGGCCTAAGGTCTCACATCATAAAGGCAGGCATCAAGCTACCAAAAACTATTATCTAGGAATCACACAATTTTTTTTCCTTTTAAGAAAAGAAACATGAAACCACATCCTCTTGCTAGAAAGTCAAATTGCTTTGCTGGAAGTGCTGGAGACCCGAGAGTTCAGCTTCAAGAATGGGAAATGAAAACGAGGCGTCGTGAATCACACTCGCGTGAATCACACTCAGCTAGGGGTCTGTGCACAGCAACAAGGTGCTCTCAGCCAGGTGCCTTCCATACTTGGCACCGGCTTTCAAAGTGTTTCATCAGACTTCTGAGGATGCTGCCCGAGAGCCGGAAAGAGACAACTGAAACAGGCACAGCGCCCCTTCACTTTGATGGCAACGGAACCAGAGCTCAGTCTGGAGGAACATTTCTGCAACATCTCCTGGCCATCAGCAGATGTGTGCAGGTCCACGGCCTCCCATAATAAGTCTTGTCAGAGGCACACTGGAGCCTCTGCCTCTCAAGGAATCTGGAAGCACCTTAAATTGCCAAGAGGGCAACCAGGTGCACTGAGAGCCGGGCCCCACATAAGCCTGGAGCACTGCTCAGATCCTCTCTGGGAATTAGCGAGTCCCCTGCGGATACAGCCGGCCAATCGGCAGTCTGGCCGGGGCACTATTCCAGTCCATGGGGCTGCCAAATGCCAAGAGGATCAGCACCACAACATCCACCTTCTGCATCTAACTGGCCAAGCGTCAAACCAAGACACTCTGGGGTTAGCAGTTCAGACTGCATAGGGTCAGAACACAGCCCTCCCACGGCCGGTGCCCTCTCACTGGCAGATGGAGGGGAGCTGGGCGACTGCCTGCAGCCAGGCTTTTGGACACACTCCTGCCAAGCCTTGGAACGCTCTCAATGCTCCTCAACAGCGGCCCTACTGGCCTTTGGTTAGGGCAGTTCTGCATTACGGGCAACTCACCCTGCAGACCTTTTACCATCACTGGCCAGCAGCAATGTGAGGGAAAAGACTGCTGATGGATTGTGGCTGGGGTATAACTCCACATTCCGTGTTTACATCCTACCTGGCCCCCCAGGTGAATCTTGGCAGGACCAAATGGACAAAGCAAGGGGACAATCCAGAAGCCTAGTAGCACAGAAATGAGCCACTGGTAACCCCAAGAGAACACAGGCCCAGGAGAGGAGAACTCTGCCATACCTCTCCTGCAGGGTCACAGCCTTGCCTGACACGCGGGAAGGGTGGGTGCCCTCCAGGGATGTGAAAGTGAGACCCGGAGGGTGAGGGACTCCCTGCCCTCCTGGTAGGGTGGTTCTTCTAATTTGCCCCAGGACTTTTGGTAGAAAACACTCTATGGAGGCCAGCCTTTGAATGGGGCAGGTGGACCTGCACCTAGACACGATGCTGCCTGCAGCTGGGCTGGCTCTCTGCATGGGCTCAGTCCAGCTGCCTCCACTGTGCCCCTGAACTGGGCAAAGACACGAAGGGGGACGGCCCGCTCCGCCTGAAAAACACGCTGGCCGGAGCCTCACCCCGGCAGCAGCACTCCTCAAAACACGTCTTCAACGTTCAGCAAGACGCTCGGCCCTGGTCTGGTAACCTGTCACGGTCCAGGGGCGCCAATCGCTCCAGCTGCCCCCCAGTATCGGCTGGGCGCAGGATACTGCCTCATCTAACCACTTTCTCACAGCAGACTCTGCTGCCCATTACCGAATTAACGCTGACGGTCACCTTCCCCGGCAGAGCTCGCGGCGCGCTCGCCCGGCCCTCGGCCTCCCCCTCGGCTCTCGCCCTGCAGGGTAAAGAAGCACCGCAGCGCTCACTCGGCGGGTCAGCCGCGTGCCAAGGGCCGGCGTGTGTGTACACACGCACGCACACTCACACGCGCGCGCACACCCCGCTGCGCCGGGGGCGCCCGCTCCCCCGAGCTTTCCAGAAGACCCGCGGCGGCCCGGCCCTCACCTTCGATGGCGATGACGTGCTCCCGGATCTGGTTCTGCAGCACCGGCTCCTCCACGCGCTCCAGCAGCTCGTAGATGGAGTAGATGTTGGGGTGGACCGACTCGAAGCGCTGGATCTCGGCCCGGATGGCAGCCGAGTTGGCCAGCTGCTGCTGGTAGTTCATGGTGCAGGCGCCGCGCCCGGAGCCGCGCGCCCCCCGCCGCCGCCGCCGCCGCCGCCGCCCCGCGCCCCGGGGCCCGCGGGCCGCCGAGCCCGGGGCGCCGCAGCCCCCGGGGAGCCGGACCCGCCGGCGGCGGGCGGAGGAGGCGCGAGAAGAAAGGAGCGGGCGGAGCAGGCGCGGGGCCGGCCCGCGGACTCAGTTCATGGCCGGGACGCGCGGCCGGCGAGCGAGCGGGCCCCGGCGCCCCGGGTCAGCGGGCCCCCATGGAGCGCGCCGCAGCGGGCGCGGCCGGCCCCGGAGGAGGCTCGCTCGGGCGCCTTCCTGCGCCGCAGCCGCCTTCCAGCCCTAGGCGCTGCCCCGCCGAGCAGCCATTAAAGCCCAGGCAGCCGCCGCGCTCCGAGCGCCGGGGCCGAGGGCCGGCCCCCGGGCAGTGGCCGCACCGCTCCGGGCGCCTGGCCGCGGCGTGGGTCCGCGCGCTGCGTGCTGCGCCGCCCGGCGCGCCGAGGCCCCCGCGCCGAGCCCGCCGTGCGCCGCCCGCCGAGCCGGGACCGAGCCGCAGACACCGTGCAAGACGCGCTGCCCGCTCGGAGCGCCGCCCGCCGCCGACCCGGCCAGCCCCCTCCCTGGCACGCAGGGCTCCGGCCCACGTCGGCCCCGCCTCCGCCCGCGCCCCGCCCGCCGCTCTCCGGCCGCTGCCGCTGCGTCCTCCGGGGCGCTTCCCAGCGCGCCGGATCCCGGGGAATTGCGCCAGGCTCCGCCCCGCGTCTGTCTCTGGGCTTTCTGGGATTTGTAGTCGGCGCCCCGCCGGGTCCGCGGGGAGGAGGCGCGCACGGTGCTGGATGCCCTGCGCGCGGCCGGGGCCCGGAGAATGAAGGCGCGGGACTATCCCGCCGGCGGCCTCCAGCGCCGCCTGGGTCCCACGCCAGCCCTCTCCGTGAGCCCCTGCGCTGCCCCGCGCCTCGGAGCCCGGGAGGCTGTGCGCGACCCCGCCTGCCCGCGGTTTTGTTTGTTTCCGAGCTGCTGGCTCCAGGAGCCTCTGCGACTCGCCAGTGTACCGCGACCGCACTTTGTTGGCTCCCCCCACCCATTTTTTAACTTTCTGCCTCCTTTTCCGAAAGTAACATGAGTGCCTCCTAATAGACGAAATTTCTTCCCTAAGGCGAAGAGCCTCTGTGGCCATGGGGGCGTGGGTGACACACTCCACCGGTGAACTGAAGTTTAGACAGGGATGCGAGGGGCGATGAAATACCACGGAGGCTTCCTAGGCATCCTGTCCCTTTAAAATAAAAAAATCGAGATATGGCTCTCAAGCTGCAGCCTCTTGAGCGCCGCCGCCTGCTCCGCGTGGGTCCCCAGTCCCTTGCATGTCCAGCCCACCCCAATCCCCGCGTAAGCTCAGCCCTGGGGACCCCGAGGAGCTGGACCGCACTGCAGCAGCGGCCCAGAGCGCAGAGGGTTCGTCCCACAGGTTGGAGGCAAATGGGATTGCTGGAGATGTGGGGAGCACCAGGGCCCATCGGCGGCACCCGGCCCCGTAGGGCCTGGTTTGTGCGCACGGGCCGAGTCCCTGCCCCTACCCGTCAGAGTGGTCTTGTGGAAACAGAAGTCTGCCGCGGGCCTGGCATCCCTGATCAAAGCCAGCTGAGCCTTCTTCACCTGGTTCCCGTGCAGCCTGCGCATGGCTTACGCGTCCTGGTATGCAGCCTCGTTGTGTTACACTCTGGAATCACAATTCCCCAGACAAATATGCCGACCATCTTCAGCATTTTGAGCCTTCGCTCGTGCCCTGCTCCCCATCCCCAAGTCCCAGCAGGGTCCCTGACGCATTTATGCAGAGTTCATGCTCCATCTGGGATATGCCTCTGGCTCTACGCTTATATGAAACTGTAATACCTGAGATGCCAGCACGTGGCCTCATTTTAGTTAAACTATCAGCAGTCATTGATCACTCTCCCTCCTTGAAACCCCTCTTCTCCTGGCTGGGATAACATGCTCCCCAGGCTTTCCTACTGCCTTCCTGGCTTCTCAATGCCTTTTGCAATTTGTTCTTACTTCCTTATCCTCTTAAATATGGAAGGCCCTGGGGGCTCATCCTTGGGCCTCTTCTCTTTTCCATCCGCGGTGATCTCTATCTTTTTGCTTTGAGTATCATATATAGGTTAATGAACCTCAAATTCATATCTCCAGCCTAGACCTCGATCCTGAAAAACAAATTCTTACCCAACTGCCTCCTCGACATCTCTTGGAAGCCCACTGGCAATTTAATTCAGCGTGTCTCAAGCTGAACTCTTGCTATCCCCTCCCCCTGCTCCTCCTGAAATCTTCTCCATCCCAGCTCAGGCTGACAACTTGGTGCCATCCTTGATGCCTCTCTTTCTCTCACACCCCAAATAGTGTCAGCTCCACCTCCAAAAGATCCAGAATCCCGCCACATCACACCACCCCACTGCCTCTACCCTGCTCAAGTCCTGATCGTCTTGCCTCTGGGTTATTGCTAGGTAATTGATCTAGCAATCTATCTCCTTGCTTCTTACCTTGTGCCCTTATAGTCTGTTCTCAATAAGGTAGCTCTGGTGAACCTTACAAAACCTAGGTTAGATCATGTCACGCCTCTGCTCAAAACCCTCCCATGACTCCTATCCACTCAAAGTAAAATCCAACCCCTTATTCTGGCCTCCAAAGCCCTGTAGACACTAGCACCTATCAAGAGCTGTGCAGGGTCTGAGCTTTCCGCTACTTGTAAGCTAACAAGTTAGCCTACTGCAATTTCATGGATGCTGGCAGAAGAAGACAGGAGACTCCTGGGTCAGAAACAAAGGACTTTATTATTCATAGCAATAGCAGTGGCTAGAGTATCAGCATTTTCACGGGCTGGTTCACCAAGCCCCAATTCCCACAGGGCTATGGGGGCCAGATGCATACATAGTGAGCTCCTGTATATGAGAGGAGCCCTGAGCTTGAAGAAGCCCAGTCTTTATATGGATAGTAAGCATGTCTGCCCTTTACTGTGACAGAAGACACTATCTTTATCTCCCAAGGCTTTTTGCTCTACAAACGTTCTTGAAAAAATAGTTCAGAACAAAGGCAGTCCATGCCTCTGCCCACAGATGTGCAGAAGTGCAAGAGACCAATGGAGGATTGTCTCCCACAGCTGCTCAGTGCCTCTCCCAACACAACATCTCTATTTTGCCCTATTCTCTTCTCTTTAGCCACACTGTCCAGCCCCCTTTTTTTTCCTCGAATAAACCAGACACACTCCCACCTCAGGTATTTACACTTGATGTTTCCTCTGTCAGGAATGCTTTTCCGCCAGAAACTTCCCCAGCTCCCTCACTTCCTTCACATAGTTACACCAAAGCCACCTTCTCAGGGAGGCCTTCTCTGACATCCTATCTAAAATGGCATCCCTCTTCACCAGCACTTCATGTCTCAATTCTTTGCTGTGACAAGAAGAATAATGGCCCCCAAAGATGCCCACATCCTGATCCCTGAAACCTATAAATATGTCATCTCACGTGGCAAAGGGGCTTTCAGATGTGATTAAGTTAAGGATGTTGAGATGAGGAATGATCTTGGCTTGTCTGGGTAGGTCCAATGTAACCACAAGAGTCCCTATCAGAGGGAGGCAGCGGGGTCTGAGTCAGAGAAGGAGATGAGAGGACAGATGCAGGGGTCAGAGAGAGAGAGAGGTTGAAAGATGTTACACTACTCACTTTGAAGATCGAGGAGGGGCCGTGAACCAAGGAACATAGGTGGCCTCTAGAAGTTGGAAAAAGCAAGAAAATGGATTCTCTCCCAGAGGTTCCAGAAGGAGCACAGCCTTATTGACCCATTTCTGACTTGTGACCTCCAGAACTATAAGATAATAAATTTGTGTTGTCTACACCACTGTTTGTGCTATTTTGTCACAGGAACAGGAAACACACTTGCTTTGCTTTTCTTCTTCGCAATTATCTCTATCTAACACAATACATCCTTTACTTGTTTATCTTAGGTATAGTCTGTGCCCTCCACTAGAATATAAACTCCACGAGAGCCAGGATTTTTGTCTGTTTTATTCCCGATTCTATTCCCAGCACCTATAAAAAGGGCCTGACACATAGCAGGTGCCCAATAAATGCATGTCAAAAGGATGGCTTCCCCATTAAATTGTAATTTCCATGAAGACAAGGACCATCTCTCTTCCACATGGTGATTGGTCATTGTAGGAGCAATAAATATTCAGTAAGGTAATGAATGAACAAAGATCTCTCCTACAGTAAAGGCTCCTCTCTCATCATGCCAGGCACACAGTAGGTGTTCAATTAATGTTAGCTGAATTGAAATGAAAGTTTTTATAGCAATGTGAGACCCAGTGGTATTCACCAAGAGCTTACTTTAGATTCATCTTATGCAAATACAGCCAAGAGTTCTGGCCATTTTTGATAGGATAGTACTTCCAGGGACTTTAATTTGTGAGTGAAAACCTCACTAGGAGAAAAAGCTGGCTCTTAAATTAGTGAATTTCTCCTGTCACCAGAAATATCAAGGGAAGGCCTGATGATCATCTTCATTCATTCATTCACTTTCATTTATTCATTCAACAAATCTTTTTTTGATCACCTACTATATATATCTTAGGCAAGGTGCTATGTTCTAGGAAAGCAAAGACGATAAAGATAATGCTGCTTTAATGAGCTTACATTCCAGGGGACTCTGTAGAAGAGGCAGCATTTTTAAGGTTCAATCTCAATCCAACTCTGAGTTTGTGAACAGAGAGTAAGTGAGAATAGGTATGGATGAAGGCAGCCATGAAGATACAAATACACGCACACACACACACGCACACATGAACACAGGGTTCACACACACAAACATGCAGTGGCTGAGTTAGAGTTGGATGAACAATTCTGGTAATGTCTAATTAAAAGTGTGAAATAAGGTCAATTCTGCTATCGACTAGTCATCGACATATATGTTCTTCTAAAGCACAACAGCATGAGTTGTGTCCTCCATAGGAAAAAGTTTACAGCCGTAACTTTAAACATCAAAATGCTGCCCACCCCCCAAACCTGCATAGCTGCCCTTACACATGGCTACATAGCTATTCCACCTAAATTATCTCTAAGAAGTGTTTTAGAACATTTATGAAACATTACGTATCTCTGGATTTCAGTGTGCTTTATCCATTTGCCTGAATTGATTCCTTGAGATTACTTGCATGCTTGGTTGAAGAGCGCTGAGATTTTTATTTGACATTTGTGTAGACTGTAATATGACAGAAGTTGATTCATCTCATGGGGTCAGCTGCAGAGAGCAGTAGGGAGATTTTGAGAATCAGTGTCTCGTAAAGGCTTTGGGCTCCTGGTGGAGCTGGTGAGGGGTCATACAGGGCAGGAGAGGAGAGCAGGGGTGGGGCGTGGGATTTAGAAAATGCCAAGACACAATTTCCTTACCTTGCTTTTAGCCCGTGGGCAGATTTTTCCCTCTCTGGGGAAACAACTCTAGGGTGAGGACCAGAACACACTCAGAGAGTGTTTGTAGTTTTACAGTTTGGGCACTCAGTGATCTAGACTGGGCTGTCCTAGGCCTTTCATCTCTGCTCCACGTAGCTCTCAGTCTCCTCCTGGCACTGCTGGGCTAGACCAGGCACGTCCGTCTCCTAGTGGTGGCGGAAGTGCAAGAGAACAAGCCCCAGTGGACAAGAGCATTCCAAGCCTCTGCACTCTTCCTGTCTGCGGACATCCTCTTGGCCAACGCAAGCCGCAAGAAGGAGCCCAGAGCAGAGGAGGGAAGCACACCTCGCCCGCAGTGGGAGGACCCTGCGAAGTTACTTGGCAAAGGTGTGGAAGTATAATTCTATTGCTGGGAGGTAGCGCAGACTTGGCTATTAGACCAGTCTGTCACACCGTCCTTGGCCACGCAAGCGAGCCATCTAGCTGAAATTGTGTTTCTCATTCGGTTGTTTGGCCCAGTGAAGAAAGCAGTGATGTCTCCCAAGGTGGTTGTGAACATCAACTGAGATATGTGTGCAAATGCTTTGTAACTGGAGATATCATTCCAGCGATGGAGCAAGGAGTTCTGTAAGCCTCAATTTTCTTATCTGTAAAAGATAGATTATAACACCTAACACATTGGATTATTACTGCTAAAAGAGCTATAGTCAACTCTCCCAAGTTCACGTAGCTAACAAGTGACTGAGTCAGGATTTAAGTCCAGATCTATTTTACTCCACTTCTCTAAGAGAAGCAATAGGGGGTGGTGTCCACATTTTCTATACATGTAAATTCCCCAGTCATAGAAGGCAGCAAAAGCAATGATGCAGAATTTCTCAGGATGGGTTATATAAAGCAATCCAGCTTCTCTGTGTCTTTTCTTCCTGTCTCTGTCTCCTTCCACTTGCCCTTGACCACCATGTTGTGAGGAAGCCCAAGCCATGTGGAGAGGCCACATGTGAACAAAAGAGCCTTCAGGTGATTCCAGCTCCCAAGCTTCAAGTCTTCCAGCTGAGGGCTCAGATATGGTAGAGTAAGACAACATGTCCCCTCTGTGCCTTGTCTGAATTCCCAACTCACAGAAACTGTGAGAGAGAATACATGATTATTGTTGTCTTAAGCCACTAAATTTTGGGGTAATTTTGTTTATCTATTCATCCATTGACCAATACTTGGGTTGCTTCCGTCTTTGGCTGTTGTGAATAATGCTGCTACGAACGTGGGTGTGCAAATATCTGTTGGAACTCTGCTTTCAATTCTTTGGGTATTTCTTTCAATACCCAGAAGTGGGGTTGTTGGACAAAGCGAGTCCTTTTAATGGCATGTCAGAGTGAAGCTCAGCTCCACCCAGTTCAGTCTGCTTTCAGGCCAGGGTTACAGCTCCTAAGATTTGTGCCTGAAAGAAGTAGTTAGAAGGCCGCAGTCTCAGAGTGTCACAATCGACGCCTTGAAAGGGACCTCAGAGTCCCTTTCGCGCACTGATGAGAAAATTGAGGCCCCACAGGTGAAGTCACTTACCCAACCTGCACTACTTGTTAGAAAGAGACCCAGGAGCAGAACTGAGCCTGTGAAAGGCTCAAGTCCTGAACCCACACAGGGGTGGGGATCAACATGGCTACAACCCAACGGGCTTGAGGTGTCAGGTAGGCTGGAGCAGAGTGTGGTGCCAGCCTCAGTGCAGGCATTCCCCTGCTCAGTGAAAATGCCCCTGCCCCTTGCCTGATAGAAATACAGCCACACAGCCACTGTTTCCCTAGAATGTTTCCACGGAGCCAGCTGTTGTTACTTTTTCTCTTTTCCAAATGAAGGTAAAAGGCAAAGATGCCTTATGCTCGTAGCAACCTCCTCAAGGCATATTCCGCATGTGACATGAAAACTCTAGTCTGTGTTCATGTCGGCTACCGGGGGTGTGAACATGCATCTATAATTTGCACACCAACATTAGATTTGCCGCAGTATTTAAAGCGGGTGTTTATAGAGACACATGCTAACACAGTCGTGTAAATCATTTCCTCTGTGTATCAAGTGCAAAATGCATGGTAATTCCGAGTGTATGAATTCTTCTCTCATAAAATGGAAGATTAATTTGCTTAGACACATTCTGTGAACTGATTAAAAAGCTGGTTTATACACATAGCTTTAGCTGATAAGCAAATTAGACATTGAGAAATCAGATGCAAATGAGTGGTTTATAGACACTTTTCAAATTATATAATCATCTCCCAGAACATGTGAAAACCAAGGAAAGATGTAGAATGGATCTATTGAGGCAGCCAAAAGGAGAGTTTCTGTAATGTTTACCAACTTTATTTTTTCTCATCAAATTTTTCGTATATTTTTGAAAGCATCTTTGCACTTGAGCTTTTTTTTCCTGCTGTTTTATAGATTTTTTCTGTTTTATAGATTATCTGCTACGATATCTTTGAGGGTTTTGTTAAACTTTAGGATTTAATACATTGGTAAGCTGTTCCTCTGAATGTGCACGAAATGACAGCAACCAAAAAGGATTGCTTTTCTGGTCTTCACTTTTCACTTGGTTTCCAAATATAGATTCAGTTGAAGTATTTATCAAATTGCCACAAAGTACTTGGCTAGGCACCTTTCAACATCTTCTCATTTAACCCTCTAAGATCTTACAGGACAGAGTCGAGGAGGTGGTGTCTTGCCCAAGCTACAGCCTCAAGTGACAGACCCAGAATTTAAAGCCCAATTTTCTATTTTCTGAGTGTAAGCATGTGTGCCTTCCGTTCTAACCATAGTGTCTCTCCTGACAGTAAAAACACAACAGGATATTTCATCAGCATGATCATGGAGACATTTTTTGTAATATGGAAGACAAGCTTTTTACAAAATATGTCTAGATCAATATGCATGGGTATTGCACGATTTCCTGTGTAACTGAAGAGCATTTTTCCTGCCCTAACCTTGCTCTCCTATTCTCACCAGGCCCTGCTGTTTGACTGTAAGTTGGTGCTTTGCTAAACTGTGACCCACCCAGCTCAACCTACTGGCTAATAATAACCCCTTCCCCCTGGGCACAGTGTGAGGCTGCCCTGCATAGGAGGCATTGGACATGTCCGGCTGGGATCCAGGGCACTTGATATACAGCGCGTTAGCCAACTTTCCGCATATATCCCCAAAACATAAGACTGCCTTTGGCAAAGGAACAGCAGCCATTTGTTCACCCTTCCCATTTTTCTTAGAACAGTGATTGTCAAACCGTGTTCCTTGGAGCCCCCTAAGGAAGCTCGCTTTCAGTAGCAGTGAGTCTGCTGGGTTCTCTCACCTTCCTTCCCCCCCAACCCTGGATGCCTTTACATAAAGCTCCACTTTTATCTTTTCAATATGAGGAGCCCCATGAGATTCACTTCAGGGGAAAGTTAAAAAGCAAGAAGCCCCAGTACAGGGCATCAAAACACTTTTTAGATACTTAAATATTTTCTAGGCCAATGACACGTCTTCATTATCATCTGTAGGCATTATCCACTTGGGATTTTTGTTCTGCCATCACGGAAGGAGAAAGGGCAGAGAGATGATGAGGGCAGAGGGGGAATCGGCGAAGAAGACTCCCCCTTAGCTTTCTTTTTTGACACTCCCTTCTGATTCTATTTTCTCTCCCTCCACGGAGAGCGGACACTGGCTAACAGGACACCACGTTGGGAGTTGGCAAACGACAGCCCGCAGGCTGAATCGCGCCCACAGCCTGTTTCTGTATGGCCTGTGAGGTAAGAATCCTTTTTACATTGTAAATGGCTTTTTAGGAAGTCAAAAGAAGACTATATCAAACCATGTGAAAGTTATATAAAATTCAAATTTCAGTGTCTAAATAAAGTTTTATTAGAACACATCCATACCCATTGGTTTGCTTGTCAGCTATGGCTGCTTTCATACCACAGACTTGAGTACTTGTGACAGAGACCTTGTGGCCCACAAAGCCTGAAATATTTACTGTCAGGCCCTTTGTAGAAAGAGTTTGCTGACCCCTGCACTAGTTTTAGAGGGTTCTGCCCGGTTTTACAGGGATCTACAGAAGCTGTTGCCTTAACAGCAAACCTCTAGTGATAACAGAGCATGAAAAATCACAGGAAAGGTCTGGAATGAAAGTCAGGGAGTCCTTAATCTGGACTCCCTTGTAGCCACCACTGTCCCTGTGGGGCACGTATGGATACACAGTGAAGGAGTAGCAGAGTAAATACAGAGCCTTCTCTTGTGACGCCCACGGCACTGAGTACATAAGAATTTTACGAATAGCTAACAGTATACACCAACCTTTGGCAACTCATTTCTAAAGTTCATTGGTTATGTTGTTTCAACCAAGTCTTTGAAGCAGTTACGTAACCAAGAAACAGCTTATTGAGCGTCATCCAAAGCTGGACAGGGCTTGGTGGGTGTCTTGGAAGGAGAATAATTTGGCACCCTTCCAAACCAATATTCACTAAATATTTAATGGGTGTAGGTGAGAAGCTGGGCTATTCCAGGAGGGTAGAGGAAAAGGTGCCTTGGGGATATCGTGAGGGAGCCCTCATCTCTATTCTCCACGGCAGTTCAGCTCTACCCCAAATCTGCATCACCCACTGAGGAAACGGAAGCTCTGGAAGACACTGGAAACCACCCTCCTTGGAATGCAGTGTGGTGACCAGCTTTGGGCTTCTCACCCCGGTCCACTTGGATTCCTTCAGAAGCAGACCTTGAGATGAGGATTTGAATGTGAGGAGTTGATTTGGAAGGCAATCCCAGGAAGCCCCAGAGGGGTGTTGGGAAGTGGGAGAAGGAAAGAGAAGAGGCCAGTTGAGGGTGGGTACCTGAGAAGGATGCTGCTGTGGACCACTGGGGCTTCATCCCCTGGGGGCCTCTGGGAGACTGCATAGAGGTCACCTCAAAGTGGCCCCTGTCCCTGAAGGGTGAGGAAGCTGAGGTATTTAACCACCAATTCATTGGTTATGGACTGTTCTCTGAGGCAGCAGTTCCCTGACATTTCAAGCCTAGCACAGTCCTGTGGTCAAAGAAATCCCTCAGGTTCCCACAGGGAAACCAAAGAATCCAAGCTTCCCACAAGGAAAACCCATCTGTGTGTTCGGAAGGTGAGCCCACGTTGTAGGGAAGGGCACCAGCTGTGTTCTCCTCATTCTTCTCCACACACACGCTCCCTGTGAGGATTCTGAGAAATATGCGTTTTCCATCTCAGTTCTTTGCAGGGGTGTTTTGTGTCTCTGGCAGTCTGCTGCTCTAGGATGCTGCCCGGCTGGTCCATCCTCTGTCCATCTCTGGGGTTCCAGGAAGGAGAAGAGAGTCTCATAACTGAGGGGGAGGTGCGAGGGCAGAGGATGGAGTAGTGATCCATGCCTCAGCCTGTGGGGGGGGTGGGGGACCACCCTGGCCCAGCCACCACCTTCCTGTCACCTGAAGTAAATGACTTCCTCTCCTGGGCTTCTGTTTCCTGACCCTAAAAGTGTCTGACCGACCACTTGCAGGCCAGTGGTTTTCAAACTTTAATGTGCACAGAGATCACCTGGAGTTTTATTAAAAATGTAGGTTCTGATTTAGTAGGTCTCAGATAAAACCTGAGATTCTACACTTCCAACAAGTTGCAGGTGAAGCCGTTGGTGCTGGTCTGCCGTTGGCACATTGAGTAGCCAGGCTGTCGTGTACCCGTCCACCAAAAATCTCTAATTAACCAGGATGATACAGGAATGGGGTCTTACAGCTTACGCAGCTGTCGGTGGAAACATTTTTGTTGTTGCTATGCTAACCTTCGCTATCAAATTTCTCTCTAAAATGTTTTAGACTACAGCCCTGTTTTAGGAAACCCATTGTATTTATGAAAACCAAAGCAGTTTCTAGGAGCTTCTTAGAAATGAATACAATCCCTGTGTCTTTACCTCAAAAGGCATTTCTCTGGGGCTCTAAATGTCCAGCTGTGCCCTTATCTTACAATGCCCACCGGGTTATTAGAAGCCCAAAGTCCCTCCCAGGTTTATAGGGTAAAAGTCCTCATGGAGGTGAGGTGGGTGTTCTAGCCAGTTCTTTTCCCCTGGACCTGGAGTAGAACCTCATGATCCTTGACTCTGGCAGCAATTCTGGCCCTGGGCAGGTCACCTGCCTCCGCTTGCCAGCAGACAGGTCTGGTGGCTGGCTCGCTCTTGGCCAAACCACTCTTCCTGAAAGTGATGGTTGATCCAACCAGTCTTGTGTTTGTGATGTCAGCACGCCAGACCTGCGCACAGCACCTCCAGATGGCACTTATTTATGGATGAGAAATCAGACTGAAAGCTAGCCTCCAGTCACCCAAAGGTCAGTGGCTAGAGGCGGCAGCAGGACAAATGTCTGTGCCCTCTCCACAGAACCACTAAATCTATCCACAAACAGAATCTTGCATTCGCCAGCCCACTTGATCCAAATTCTGGCTCTGCCATTGTTAACTGTCTGACTTGGGTGAATTCATTATCATCTTCAGGACTTGGTTTCCTCATCTGTAAAACGGAGTCATTAAAACACCTACCGCTGTACATCATTACCATTATGTTTCCAGCAATCGACCCCACCCACAATCTTGTAACATCAGTAACTTTAATGTACACACATGCAATTACAATGTTTAATATCCTTTTACATTTATTTTCAAACTGAAAGTACATCTGAGTTTAGATTAAATACGCCCTCTGCCAGCTCATTTTATTTTTCAAGATATATCTATTCATAGGCTAGGTTGGGGTTAGCGTAAAAATGGGGCCAGTCAACCAGTCGTCAAATGGTTATTGAGTGCCCACGTTGTGCGAGGCAGGGCACAAGAAATTTGGGACACGTGGTAAATGAAATAGAGTCACTTCCTTCTCAGAGTTGTCAGGGTAGATGGAGGGTAAGTAAACACTAATTAATCAAGTTCCGTGGACTTGAGGTACGTTGCATTCCAAGTTGGCTTCAGTGTCTTCGGTCCAAGGGTCTGGGCCAGATTTCTCTTTTCTTTTCCCCCAGGTTCATGCTTTTATTATGTGTGGCACCTGAACTTTCCCTTGACCTTGACCTTCATAGGCAAGGTGAGCCGAAGCTCCCAGGACAGGCTTGAGGAGCAGAATCCGGTCCAAGTTTTGGCAAATGACGGGGTTGTTTGTTTATTTTTGAAGAGAGGAAGTAAATATTTGCAGAAGAGTAGAGTTGAAAAGCTGGGATGATAAAAGGTGTTTTTTTGAGGCTCTGTGGGAAGAGATGGGAGAGGGAGAGACCCGGTGACAAGTAGTCTGGTCTAAAACGTAGAGAGAAAAACGGCATGACTAATGGGAGAGTTCCATTACATTTTACTATATGACATGTGATTTTAGAAAACTATATGTCATTCTTTTATTTCTATGGAAAATCAGTAAAATCTACATTACTTGCACATGTTTGGACCCAGATATGGATGTCTTATTTTGGGTGGAAGCAGTGCTGAGACTGGGTCGGGGAGCAAGCAGCAACGCTCAAGGGTTCTGCCACAGGTACAGGTGTGTAGGGGCAGTAACAGCTGGGTTCCTCATCTTGCTGTGCTTGCTTGAGCAGCCTCATCCACCAGTTCTGGTCTTGGGGGCAGAAGAAGAATCTCTATGGCCAAAGTGTTGATCCACACGGGGCTGTCCAGTGCTGACTAGCCAGGATATATCAAAGGTCCTGCAGAGGACAAGATGTGGCAAGGGGAGCGTTTGCAGGCACACTTCTCCATCTTGCCTGGAAAGGAACCGCCTCTGCTTATGCGGGATGTTTTGTCACGGTGATGGGAGGGGGGATGGGGACTGAGCTGGGAGGAGTCTCGGAAAGGTGATGCAATATGAACTCACCTTTGCGAAGCTTACTCCTTTGATCCCAGCCTGAGCTTTTGCATCACCTGTCTCCGAGGTGCTGGCGATGTCAGGAGGCCAAAAATGCTTTTAGAGTTTCTCTAACCAAACAAACCTGTCTTCATGATGCTAACCCAGGATCCTAGGGAAGCTGGGAAAGTCCTGGTGGTGACATCAGGTCAACCTAAGGTCCGAAAAGGTTGGAGGTGGGAGAGCCTGCGAGTGGATTGTTGACTGGCAGATTTAGGTCTAGAATCTAATAGCCTCATTCTTGACTTGCTTCAGCTGAGCTCATATTCAATGATCGTCAGTCACAAACAAACCACGTTGGAATCAGTTTCCAGGTCTTAGAATGGAAATCTAGCCTTCCCACCTCTCTGTTTTATTGACTTTCCCCCAAACTCTGTTAAAGGTGCAGAGTGCTAGTTCCTTTTTCACATCACACTCTGGCTTTTCTCTAGAGCAGTGGCTGGTGTGGTCATGTATCCTTGGACGGAGCTGGGCTCGAATGGTCCGAGAACTTCCCTACTGGGCAAGGCTGATGCTATGTATGTATAGACTGAATTTTGCCCACCCCCACCCCCCACCCCAATTCATATGTTGAAGCCCTAACCCCCACTGTGACTGTATTTGGAGATAAGGCTTTTAGGAGGTAATTAAGGTTAAATGAGGTCATAAGGATGGGGTCTTAATTCACTGGGATTGGTGGTCTTAGAAGAAGAGAGAGAGAGCTCTCTCTCTCCGTCATCTGAGGACACAGTGAGAAAGCGGCCATCTATGAGCCGGGAAGAGGGCTCTCACTAGAACCCAACCATGCTGGCACTCTGATCTCAGCCTTCTAGCCAATAGAACTATGAGAAATAAGTTTCCTATTTTTTTTTTTTTTTTTGTGAGGAAGATCAGCCCTGAGCTAACATCCATTGCCAATCCTCCTCTTTTTGCTGAGGAAGGCTGGCCCTGGGCTAACATCCGTGACCATCTTCCTCTACTTTATATGGGACACTGCCACAGCATGGCCTGACAAGTGGTGCCTCGGTGCCTGCCCGGGATCCGAACCTGCGAACCCCGGGTCGCCGCAGCGAAGCTCGCGCACTTAACCACTACGCCACCGGGCTGGCCCCGGTTTCTATTTTTTAAGCTACCCAGTCTATGGTATTTTGTTATAACAGCCCAGCTGACTGAGACAGCTACTGTCTTCCTGGCTTAATGGCATCCTTGTTAGGTCCTCTAGCAACTCTAGCAACTCAGCAACTCTAGCCTCTGAATACTATTATGACTGGGCTGGAAAGCAATGTAGCAACATGTTGGAAAAATGTTTGTCTTTGGACTTGTAATTTCTGTGCTGAGTATTTTCAGGAAGTAATTTAACAAGAGGAAAAAACTGTATACATTGAAGATGCTCATGGGAATAATATCTTTCAGGTCATCAAATCACAAGTATCTGACAATGTAGAAGTATGCAACAACAGAAACAGTGTGTCAACTTGGTGAAATACCATACATTAAAACTATATATTATATGATTTAAAAAGGCAAAGTGCTACATTTGCGTATGTTTTATTTAGAAATGTGAAAAATACGTATCCATGTGCAGGAAGATAGGAAGAGAATATGCCCAAATAAAATGAGTTAACTTAGGGTGGTGGGATGTTAGGGAATTTAAAAAATTTAAACATTTTCCCTTGTTGTTGGAGTTCCATTGTTTCTAAGGAGAACAAAATGAGGATTATACTTGCCAGTTTACTAGCAGCGCCTCTCTCCCGCCTGTTTGTCTCCTCCAGGCCGAGTTTCCAGACCCACAAGAGGCCTTCCATGCCACAGTCCCCGGGGCTATTTTATAATAGAAGAGAATATCCACTTGTCACAGAACTGCATCCTCCAGAGCAGTGTGAACTCTCTCAGCAGTCCTCAACAGCCTGCTCTGCACCTTTCCATTAACCTCGCACCTGAGTTCACCTCTGGTTAATAGAAAAACCTCTGTGAAGCCTGGAGCCAAGACCAACACCAATTTTCCACAGCTTTACACTGGCCGGTGGTTTCTCTCACTGGGGTGTCACATGATTTGCTCTTGATGACAAAATTCCCTGGAACCAGATCCTTCTCTGAGTCAGAGCTGGATCCTCTCCCCGAGTATCCGGTAGCTCGAGTCAGTGATACCTGGCCTGGCGTTCTGACATTGAGACGTCAGGAACAAAGAGGGAGCTTTTCTTCCCCAGCGACTTGCAGCAGCAGCTCCCGATATCAGTGTGTGCTGGGGCAGAGTCTCATCTCATAGCCTCTGAACTCATCCTAGTCCCTTTGTCCTAGTCCCTAGTCCCATCCATCCTTTTGGAATCAAATTTAGATAGGAAGTGATGACCATTTTCCATTTATACAGCATCTTTATCAATTTTTAGAACTATTTCCTTTCTAATATAAAAAAATGAATGCATGTGGTAAAAAAACCAAAAAGCACAAAAAGGTCTAAAGAGAAAAATAAAACTACGCCCCCCTCCAGTTCTACTCATTGGGGGTAATTATTAGCAGAGTCTTGTGTGCCCTGGTGTCTATGCATATCTGCATATACGCAGAATCTATTCTGCATCTAATCTTATCTAAGATGTATATTCTCTACATCGTTTTTTTTTTTCCCTCCCCAAAGCACCAGTACATAGTTGTCTATCCTAGTTGTCAGTTGTTCTAGTTCTTCTGTGTGTGCCACCGCCACTGCATGGCAACTGACAGACAGGTGGTGTGATACCGCGACTGTGAAGCAAACCCAGGTCGCCAAAGCAGAGTGCGCTGAACTTTAACCGCTAGGCCATCAGGGCTGGCTCTCTCTACATCTTAAAAGAAAACAAAACCAACTTAGGATTATACTGTGCACTATTCTAGCTATTCATTTTTCACTTTATATATCTTAGGGACCTTGACTTATCAGCACATATATTTTTAATGGGTGCATGGTATCTCACTATATGACGGTAGCATGATTTATTTAAATAGACCTTTTAATAAACATTCAGACTTTTTTGTTTGTTTTGCTGTAACAAATAATGCTGCAAGTGACCATTTTGTGCACATAACTTTGTGCACATTTGCAAGTTTATTTTTAGGATAAATTCTTAATGATGGAAATACTGGGTCAAAGGTAATGTGTATTTTACGTTTAGATTTCTGCTGTCAAACAGCCTCCAGAGAGATTGATCTAGTTTGTCTCCCAACAGTGTATGAACCCACTAGATTTTCTATGCTCTAGCTCATAATGCATGCAGACTTTTTAATTTTTGCCAATGAAAGTTGAAAAGTAGCCTCTTCCATTATTTAATGATGGTATCATCATTATTTAATTTGCATTTCCTTATTCATGAGTGGGGTTAGACATCTTTTCATATATTTGTTGGCCATTTATATCTGGTTCTGTGAAATGCCTGGCCGCTGGCACCTTTTTCTGTTGGGTATTTGTTCTTCTCTTATTGTTTTCTTAAGGAAATTAGCTCTTTATCTGCTTATGGGTTATAAATCTTCCCTTGGTTTTTCCGTATGTGAAACTTTGGTGATGAGGTTATTTTTCATACAGAGAAAATTTTAAATTTTTACTTAGTGAGTTGAACAATTTTTCTCTGATGTCTGGGTTTTCGAGTTGTTTTTAGATACTTCTCCATCAAGAATATAAAATGTATGTTTATTTTTCTTCTAGTGCTTTGATAGAGTATGTTTTTACATTTCGACATTTGAAGCCTCTAGAGCAGGCTTGTTCAATAGATCTTTCTGCGATGATGGATACGTTCTGTGTTGTCCAGTATTGCAGTCGCCAGCCACCCGTGGTTCTTGAGCACTTGAAATGTGGCTAATGTGATTGAATAAATGAGTATTTATTTTTATTCAATTTTAACTAATTTGGGTTTAAATAGCCACACATGGGTGTTGCTACTGTATTGCGAACCACACACCCAGAGTTTATTTTGGTGTTAAGATTGCAGAAATGATCACTTCCCCTCACCCCTAAATGCCTAACCAGTTGTCCCAATATTGTCTACTAAAGCTATCTTTTCCCCTTGATTTGAAATGTCACCATTATCATATGCTCAATTCCTGTGTGCATTGAGTCTATTTTTGGACACTCCGTTTGGCTCCATTGATTATATGGAAACTTTATATCTGCAAAGAGCTTTTAGAGAGCTTCTCTAGTTACAGCGTCTCAGAGCATTAGGATTACTTAACAGAAACATCTATTTGTTAGCTTTTGCATAGAAGATGACAATTTGTTCCTTGTTATTTCCTACGTTTTTCTATCCCATTCTATTTTTGACCTTAATTTTTAACATTTAATATATAAACTAAGAGCGATGGCAGAGAACACAGAAAAACAATTAAAGCATCGACAGGTGCAATTTTGAGAACTAAAATGCACACACACTTGGGCCGGCCCGGTGGCGCAAATGGTTAAGTGCGCGCGCTCCGCTGCGGCAGCCCGGGGTTCGCCGGTTCGGATCCCGGGCGCGCACCGACGCACTGCTTGGCAAGCCATGCTGTGGCAGCGTCCCATATAAAGTGGAGGAAGATGGGCATGGATGTTAGCCCAGGGCCAGTCTTCCTCAGCAAAAAGAGGGGGGTTGGCAGATGTTAGCTCAGGGCCGATCTTCCTCACAAGAAAAATAAATAAATAAAATAAAATGCCTGTGCACACACACACAGATTTTTCCAAAGGTTTCGTGGGGAGCCAGCTCAAGGCAAATCGGGGGATAGTAGTGAGCTTCAGCTTCAGCACCTCCAGCTGTACATTTCTGGGCCCTTCCATCCTGAACAGTATTTATTCTTCACCCGTCCTGAGCCCCTCTCAAAGCTCTTGGTAACGATAGTTGTCCAAACACTGGCTCTTTTTTTGTACTCAAAGTATCAGCTCTTTGGAGGGTCTGTTCTCTGACTGACTTATTGCAGTTTTCCTCAGCCCCTGCCCAGGTGTCCACCCCACAGCCTCGTACAGCTGAGGTCCCCGTAACCTTGAAGGCCACCCCCTTGGCTGGGTTCCCATAAAGTCAGCTCTATTGGGGTATCTTTTCAGCATCCACTTGGCCCGAAGAAGACTCATACATTCATACCACACCAAATGTTGGGAGTCAATGCAACTGTGTGGCTGCCCTCTCTCCTTGTCCTACTATTACAGATGTTCCAGTCAGCCCCTGACCATCCGAGCCCCCAATGGGGAGCAGGTTACAGCTCTCCCAAGCCCCCACGTCGAAGCTGCAACCCAGTAAAGCAAGGTGGTCATGAGTTTCTGCAGCTCAGCCACCGTTCAGGTGAGAGTAAGACATAGGCACCAACAATCTCTAAGGAGGGGTCCCTTGGAGAATTTGGGGTTGGAGGTGGGCATCATGGGAAACATTTTAGCACCCTCCCCCACCCCCACAGTTCGACTGTAATTCCTACAAGTTATCTCCAGTAAGCCCTAGTCTTTGCCTTGTGAGCCTGCTTATGGTAGTGGGTTCAAGGATTGCAGAGCCTTCTTGGTCAACCCAAGATGAGTCCTGTGGGCATGTCTCTTGATGCTTTACATTAGAACCTGAAGTGACTTATTTCCTCTTGTCCCCAGGCATGGGACCTTCTCTGAAACTCTAAGACAACAGAGAAAAATTCATATATGTATGGCATGCAGCGTCTCCTTCCACTACTTTGAATTTTCCCTATTTTCCTTTCTTTTCTCCCTCTCATGCTTTTAATATATCCCAGTTCTTTTCTCAGAGCTTCTAAGATTATTTTAGAAAAAAGTACTAAGACAACAATAAAATAAAAAGAGAAATAAAAAAAGTTGACCAGTACTAAGATCCATTTTGAAGTTCTTTCAGTTTTTTGGTGTTACTGGAAGTCTTTTTCCCTCTCTGGCAAAAGCTGACTTATCATCATCCATTCCAGCTCCCTGTGCACAGCCAGCATGTGACAGCAGGAATCCAACCAGGCTGGAGCTGGGCTGGGTGGAAGCCAACCAGTACAATCCAGGTACAGGCAGCAGAGATGGCCCCACAGTGCTTAGCCCAGCCGTAAGGTCTTCCCATGGGAACAGGCAGAAATTATGCTGCGTTCAGATAAGATGTATCTAATTAATAAGAAATTTAAAGAAGACCCAATTTGTGCTCCACAGTGCACAAATTCCACAGACCTGTGGCTATTTAGGGACCACACAGCCATAATGGGCCTAATTGTCCTTTATTGAAAAACAGTAGAGCACAGTTGAGAGTCAGAAGTAGGGCTTTGAGAAATAGGAATCATCTGGGGCCGTATTCGTTTTCTTCAATAGCTTGTGAGCTATTGTGAGAAATTTGTGAGAAATTTTCCTCGACTATGAAAAACAAGCACTTATTTTCTTCTGGACCAATATGGAATATTGAAAATCAGGTTGGAAGGATTTTGGTCTTGTATTTAAGTACCAGGAAAAAAATTTTTAACTGGAGCAGGCCTGACCAATCTGTCAATGCTGGAACGCAAGGCTCCACTTATATGCAATTCTCTAAATTCATGTCTTTTGGCATTTTCTCTCCAGTGGGGCAATTGTTTTATTTGCCCCACATCCCTTGAGGAGTGTTGATAATGAGCAGCTAAATGAGTAGAGGTTGGTGGAGGGAAGTGGGTCAAGACACGTGGATTCCAATCCTGGGTGCACCTCTGAACCCCTGTGCGTGCTGAAACAACATTCGACAAACTGGGTGGCTTAAAACAACAGAAATTCATTCTCTCACAGTTATGGAGGACAGAAGTCCACAATCAAGGTGTCAGCAGGGCTGGTTCCTTCTGGAGGCTCAGAAGTCAAATCTGTTCCACACTTCTGTCTTAGCTCTGCCAGAAATCCTTGGCATTCCTTGGTTTGTGGGTGCATCGCTCCCATCTCTGCCTCTGTTGGCCTTCTCCCTGTGTGTGTCTCTGTGTCTGTTGTCCTCTTCTAATAAGGACACCAGTCATATTGAATTAAGGGTCTATCCTACTCCAGTATGACCTCGACTTAACTTATATCTTAATTACATCTACAAAGACCCTATTTTTTAAAAAGTCACATTCACAGGAACCAGGAGTCAGGACTTCAAACTATCTTTTGCGGGGGACGCAATTCAACCCACAACACCCTCTAACCCTGGCTTCTGCTGTTTGAATATTTCTGTGAGTGTCGTGAGGAAGATCTCTGGTGCAAAGTGCAGCTCGACCAGATGTGTTGGTGTTAACCAGCTAGCCCGTGCATAACTACACCTTCCCCAGCATCTTGAAGAGCACCCCTGGGCTACAAATGGCAGACCAATGATTGTCATCAGTGTTCTTCACTGGGTCACAAAAAACCTAAACTGATGCATAAAATATAAATGCAGAGGGTTGCAATTAGTAATTGAACTGGTAAGATCCTTTTTTATCTCCTATTTACGAATCTCAAATTCTGTCTAACCACTGGTCTTTGGTCCAATTGAGTTATAGTACACGTTCCCTTGGTGTATTTATTTCCTTCTGCCATCTGAAATGAATTTCCCTGTGAAAGCGCACACTTGCCATGTTTCTACGGAATTCTGGCCCCTTGAGTTCTGGAGCTTTGTCACCAACCCCCATGCTGTTTCCTGTGCTAACAGACCAACGGCTTTGCTCTTATCTTGGCTCCCCGGCAGCATGACTCTGGGCTGTGTCCCCAGATATGGAGTAATTTCCACCAGTGTTTATGGAACATTCCGTCTACCCCATCTCCTCCGTCTGGCTCTCATTGTGGTCACTTTGGGAACTTCAAACCGGCCACTCAGGGGGTCAGGGCGGCAGACGTGTGCCAAGAGTCACACACAGACCGGTAGCCTTCCCTCCAGGGTCACCCCTTCTTTCCTGTTGCAAAGCTAGATCCCAATCTTTTGACTTTGTCAACTCTCCCCGTGGCTGGGCTGTTTAGTTGAGAATTCCTGATGTTGAGGAGACACCTCCAGCATCCTGCCTGAAGTTGTTAGAGGATAAGGGTCTCAGCCTATCCTCCTTGCCTTCAGTGGAGGCCCTGCCCTTGATGAAGCCTAGGGCACACGGTCCAGAGCCCTTGGCTTTACTCTTTCCAGAGGGTCCACCTCCAGGGGTGGGGAGGAGGCATCTTCTCAGCTGAGAGGAGAGGTTCAACGAGCTCTTACTCCAGTCTCCATGGTTTAGCTCTCTGCCACCCCCATTCACCCCACTTCTAGAAGTACCCAGTGCCCCCAGTTCCTAGACGTTTTGGGGATTCTGCATCTTGGTTCTTGGCCTTCTCACTGCCTGCTTCTGGTTTCTCAGCTCTGCTGGGTCATCACCACTCACTGGTCTGCTTTCCAAATCCAGAATCTTACTACCGTTTTTTAGTCCTCTCTTTTTCTTATTTGCATGCCTTAAAAAAATCTTTTTACTTTGTAATACATTTAGTTAATCAACTATTGTTTTGGAATTTCAAAATGTTTGCACATTCTGTTAGTATAAAGAAGCTGCATTGGACCGCCATATGCGTGTCGGTTTATACAGCTCTTTGTTTCTCAGAATAAATTCTTATAAGAGAAATTGCTGGATACATATACATATAAACACACATATATTTACTAGATATGATATTAGTATGTATCAAAAGACTCTCTTCCATCAGAAAGGGCCAATACATACTCACATATATAAACTCATAGACTCATATGTGAGTATATATCATACTCATATATACTATATAATATAATATAAGTATATAATATATAATATAAATATAAAAATTTATATAATATATATAATATAATATATATTATAACTATATATATAATACATATTACCAAAAATGATTTTAGTACCATCCAGATATGCTTTTCTTTCATTAACTTTAGAGTTTTGGGGTCAGACTACTTGGGTTCAAATGTCAGCTCTTCCATTCCCAGTGGGTGTAATACTACTTAGCCTCCCTGTGCCTCAGTGTACACACCTGTGAAATGGCGCCAATAGATTGCCTCCCTGCCAGGACAGGAGTGAAAACGCAATACAATAGTATTGTAACATTCCTGTAATGTCCTGGCGCAGAAGCCGGCCCAGGGCCAGCCTTCAGTAAGGGTCCGTAGTGTCTGTTTTCAGGGTTGATAAATGGCACTCCCCTCCCTCCTGACTTCTGAATAATGGTAAACTAAGACAAAACAAGCATCAGACTGAGACCTTAACATCACCTTTATTACTGACAAGGCTAGGTTCAAGACACGACCTGCTGGCTCTCTGCCTGCAGTCGAGACTGGGCACAGGCTGCAGAGGGAGAGAATGAGCTCATGCCCAGCAGACACACTTTACCTTGTCCTGCCTTGCGCTGGTCCGGGTGGGAGAGAAGGGGCAAGACAGACTCTCAGGGCCATAGACTTTTGTCACATTGCTTCCTGCAGCACAGCAACTGGGGCTGGTGCTGTTGGCTGCAGGGAGCTTGCTTTACTGCTGTGAGGTGGGGCGGGAGGCCTGGAGTGTTGGGGAAATTCCTCCTCAAGAGGCCAGAGGGGTGGCTTCCAGACTCCCAGCTTACTGACCCCTTTGCCCACTGGGCTTACCTGTTGGGCCAATGGTCAACCAAGGCCAAGCCCCATGTCTCAGAGGAGGAGACCAGCGTTTGTCAGGGCAGGTCTGCTCCCAGCTTCGCATGATGCTACACCCAAACCAGGCACTGATCTTTTATGGGTTCTCTTAGGAATTTGGAAAGCAGTACAGGCTCAGAAATCAGTTGGAACACTGCATGAGTTAAATCAACTCAAGGTCACTTTTCCCCCAAGGCCACACACTCACTCCGTGTTATATTTCCTCTCTCAAATGATATCTAGGCCTGTTTTTGACATCACCTATCAGAGGTTCTGCAATGTGATCAAATGACATCCTAAAGATACTCCAAAATTGAAAAGGCAGTAATAAGTTGCCTCATATCTAAATATAAACCTTTCCTTCATTAAGAAGTTTCTGGGGATAAAATAAAACCAGAAGATTAGGTCCCCTTGCAAGTTCGACTTCAATAAGTGGAAGTCCAAAGGAATCCAAGTTGGAATTAAAATTTTTTTGCCCTTGTGAGTAAAAAGTCAAGGAAATTAAAGACCAAAAATCAAGCTCCCCAGTTTCTAACTCCTCTCTGGCTCATCCAGAGACATTCTTTCTGGAATACGGGGGCAGACAGAGGGTTCTTCGTGCAACTGGGCTTTTTTCCATCAGAAAGGGCAGGGTTGCCAACCTCACCAAGAGTCAACTGGTGCATTAGTTTCCCAGGGTTCCTATAACCAAGTACCACACACGATGGGCTTAAAACAACAGAAAGCTATTCTCTTGCCCCTTTGGAGGCTAGAAGTTTGAAATCAAGATGTCGTCAGGGTTGGTTCCTTCTGGAGGCTCTGAGGGAAAAACCATCTCATGCCTTCTCATGGCATAGCTGGAAATCCTTGGTGTTCCTTGGCTTGTGGACCCATCCCTTCAATCTCTGTCTACGTCTTCACATTGACTTCTTCCCTGTGTCTCTGTGTCCCTTTCTGTCTCTTGTCAGGACACTCTCCTTGGATTTACGCCCACCCTAATCCAGTGTGCTCTCATCTTGATTTTTAACTAATTACATCTGCAAAGACCCTATTTGCAGATGAGGTCGCATTCTGAGGTTCTGGGTGGACGTGAATTTTTGTCCCACTTTCCCTGGGGAGTGTGCACAACTCCCATCTCCCAGGCCATATCCCGCACCTGTTAATTCAGAATCTCTAGGGTCAGTACTTTTTCAAGGCTCCTCAGGTGGGTCCAATGTGCAGCCACGGTTGAGAAACCGATTTAGGCCTCAGGAGTTTGAGCGGGTCTCGCATGTGTGCCTCTTTTAAAGAGTCCAAGAGTTAAAAAAACAGGAATAACAGAGCACTCATGTCACACTCGCCACCTTAGTGAGGCAGGCCGGCACCCAGCCTTGCAGTGGCCCAGGGCATGTGAACAAAGGGTGAGCATGGAGAGAACCTGCTTCCACCCCCCAGGACGCCCGTCAGTCTGTGATGGTTGTTCTCAAGTCCTCGGCCTCTGAGTTGAACTCGGTTGGGGGAAACCTGACGTTATGACGGTGCTGTGTTCATCTCGTCTGGGGAGAACCCACCTTCGCACAGGAGGTGTTGCTGCCTTCTTGTCAAGCTTAGACATGTATAGTCCAAGACCTATTCCCAGGTCTTGTTGGAGCTCTTATGCCCATTCTGCACAAAGAAACCTTTGGTTTTGGTACTTTGAGCCCATGCTCTGTGCTGCTCCCTTGAGAATGCTCCCTTTATGGGGCCTGGCCTCACAGCGTTTGGTGGCGTGCGTTTCCCTCTGCCGTCCTACTCTCTTGGAGAACCCCTTGAGTTTCCAGCAGTTTAAGTGACTTTCTGAGTGGCTCCCTCTCCTGGTCTCACGGACATCGGTTTAGACTGTGTGCCTAGTAGAAGTGCAGGACTCCTTCTATTTCCTCGTGGCTTTTGTTCTTCTAGCCTATTCCTCCATACTGTGCCTTGTGAGGCTGCCAGAGGGAGAAAATGAAATACAAATGCTCTAGGTCTGTGACAACCCTCCACTGTTCCCGAGTTCTCATCCCCGTGAGACTCCCTTCCTGAGCCGGGTTGTCCGCCAGGGACATTCTCCCATCAGACGAGCATTTCAGGCAGCCCTGATCTATTGATCTAGGACTGTCCTCCTGGCTCAGAGCATCTTGGCTGTACCTTCTCGTAGAGTCCTTGTTCCTGCGGCTTGTTCTCACAGGCAGGATCTCCTGGAATCACATTGACTGTGTCACCTTGAAATGTCCCTAAGGAGGCTGCCTGAGTGTTTCATGCTGGTCTGGGTGGCCTTCTCTCGAATCTGTTCAGATTTTCTGTAACCACTTGGAATATCTGTCCAACCACTAACCGTGGTTTCCGGTTGTTCATCCTATAGACTCGGATGCTCTAAGTGCCCCTCTCCCTCACCTCCTCCCAGGAGGTCCTCCGAGCAGAGCTGTCAGATTTCGTGGGACTCCATCATCCTCTGATCTGTGAACAACCAATATCATGGTGACGACATCTTCCCTATTTCCCTGTAAGAGCGGTTAGACCTGGTGCATCTTCTTCCCTGTTTATATCTGTCTTTCCTGGACCTTGGATCTCAGTTCGTCCTTCAGTACTGTTCTGGATGTCTGCTAAAACCCCACCCTTTCTCCTGTCTCGCAAAGAACTCTCTCTCTCTCCAGTTGAATCCTCCCAGTCTGCCTTATTTTATTTTTATTTTTCCAGACGCCTGTTCTGACTATAAGCCTAAAGTGTTGTGGGTGTTTTTTTTTTTCTTTTTCTTATGTCACTCTGATTTCTCCTTGATTTTCTGAGCAAATGTGATTCTTAGAGGGACAGGCTTTTCCAGCTTTAGAGTTTGCAACAATTTCACTGAGTTATTTCTCTCCCTTACCCGAAATGACAGCATATGTTTCACAGGAAACTCCTGTTTCTTTTTGTTTGTTTGTTACTGAAAATCCTCCACCTGCTGAAGATGAGTCAGCTGGGGTCTCTGAAGTCTAAAGCAAGGATCGGAGCTTCTGTTATGAACTTATCTAGAACCAATGTGGGACCCTGTGGGGAACCAGATGATTAAAGCTTAGCCCCTCCAGCTTTCTCCTGGCTGCGTATGCAGAATGGAATTGGGGTCACTGCCCAGCTCCCCAGGCTCGGCACCCACATTCTAAAGCTAGAACTGACTCTCTGCAGCAATTGCAGAACTCAGCTGCCTCCCAGTTTAAAAGCAGAAAATGTTGTGCCCACCAAGGTCAAGGAGGGTCTCCTCCAGCCTTAGCCTCACCTGCAACACTGGTGTGCATGTCAGCAAATGTCGGCTGTATCTGTGTAGCTCAAGGTCAAGCTGTAGCAGCTGGCACACCACGGCCGCACACACAGCTCATATTGGGCCAGCACACCTGCTTGGTTCCAGTGGCACATGCCTTTGCTAAGGCCCAGGCTCTGTGGCATTCCTACCACCCGCCCGAGTTTCCTAAGGCTGTCCCAGCCTCGGAGCATTTGCTAAGGTGTGAGTAGCCTGTGCTTGGTCAAGGTCAGGGCCTGCTGCCTAGTGAAAAACAAAACTGCTCAAAGCTGCAGTGACTCACCGAGGTCAAGTCTCACTTGGACTGTCTTAAATCTGCTTGAAACTGTCAAGATTCAAAATCTGCAAAGCCTGTCCTCAAAAAAGCCTCAATTGACCTCTGTCTTCTGCAATCCAAAAAGTCCTCCTGGACCAGATCACAGCTTAGGATGTGTAACAGCACCAGGCTTAGACTCAGACCTATCTACCGAGCCACAGGCAAAGCCAAACAACAAAACTCTGAATGTGTGACGCTGGACCTGGAAAGCTTGGTACTGGGAGGAATAGACCAGAGGTCTCCTCTTTGCCGGTGGGAGTGGGGATGGGCCGGTATGCATGCCTGTTCTCTTTCCTTGACTTCCCAATAGGTCAAATTGACCCCAGTTCTCTTAAGAAAAGTAGGAGGTAGGACAAGGAACAAGAGTGTTTAGGGAAAATTCCTTTCATGCAAACCAGTGTTGCAAGAGACAAGCTTCTAAATGCCATTATTGTGTATATATATATATATATTTTTTTTTTTTGGTAAGGAGCACCAGCCCTGAGCTAACATCCATGCCAATCCTCCTCTTTTTGCTGAGGAAGACTGGCCCTGGGCTAACATCCATGCCCATCTTCCTCAACTTTATATGGGACGCTGCCACAGCATGGCTTAACAAGCGGTGCGTCGGTGCGAGCCCGGGATCCAAACTGGCGAACCCTGGGCCACCGCAGCGGAGCGCGTGCACTTAACCGCTTGTGCCACCGGGCCGGCCCCTATTATTATATTATTAAAGAGGATGAGTTGACTGCCTTTTGGAGTACCAGCATTCTTTTGGGGTCATACTATTGAATAGCATAGTAAGCATCACATCACATGAGCATCTAAACCCTGGGATTTCATTCGCCCTTATTGGAGTGTTAACTCAAATTGTATGCAACTCTTTCACCTGAAATGCAGTTCATTGCTGTGGACTGGTAGAGCTCCAGTGTCAACAAAGTGTAATTTTAGAAATAAAATCAGCATGATACCAGTATCTTAACCTATCTGAATCTTTGCCAGTTATAACATTTGGAGAACTGATAATTGTTATTAGATCATTTTAATTCTATTTTGTGTCCTTGGCTTTATGATGAAAACAGAGGACAAAGGTGATTTACTTATTCCCAGTGGGGGCTGAGCCCCTACATCTGTTTTAAGTTGTGGCCCCAGAGGAGGGCCTCAAATGATGTATACCCCTGAGGAGTGTCCATGAGACCCCAGGGCTACAGGATAGACTGGGGGTTTCTAGAGGATTGGTTTTGCCGTCATTTCCAAGACACTGGTAGCCTTTTCAGTGGTAACTGGTAGTTACGAAGAGAAAGCTAAAATGAACCCTGTGGTGTTGAATTGGGATCAGAGGTATTAGTATAAACTCATGATTTTATAGAGATAGATATAGATAAACAGAGAAATACAGATGTATGTATACACATGGGTTACTATCTATACATATATTTCTTAGCTCTGTCCTCTGAGAGAGCCTAGAAGCAATGACACCCCAGTAATGATGAGCACACCTGGTGTCCATATCTTGGTCACTAAACATCGTTTTCCAATTAAAAGAACCAGGGGGAAGTGGTTGATCCCAGTGCTGGGGCAGAGAAAATACAAGATGAGGCTAGAACATCTTGTAGTGCCAAAAAGCAGGGAAATTTTCAAGGAAAGATGGGAGCTCGTGAAAAGAACACAGGAGTCAAGATGAAGGAACCCCAGGTGGCCAAAGCTGAAACATTTGAGCAACAAAATAAATGATGATAGTATTGAATTTTAACATAGAGAATAAAATAAGAAGCCATCATGAAAACATACTAGTATAAATAAATAACAGAATAAGTAAGTAAATAAATGGGGGAGAAGAGACAGCTCTTCCTCAAGATAAATTTCTATGGCTAAATAAAGACAAAAAGAGGGAAATAAGGCATAACTATTAAGAAAACACCTCAGTAATCATTGTTGCAGACAAGATCCACCAATGTTAAAATGAGTGGGAGAAAGTTTGAGAAGTAGGGTTTGTGTAGTCTCAAAGTATCTCCCCCAAGATTCTTATCCACTACCAAGAACAGAGAGATAGTAACTTCACAATGAAGAAACCCAGCAGACACCAACGTAACCACAGGATCAAGGTAAATGTCACAATTAATAACACATGTTGGCATCATGAACCCCTTGATAAGATGCGCTGAAAGGATGGAATGTCCTTTTTGCCATATTCTTGCTAAAAATGCACTACTTTGCTCCAATCTTGAGAAAACATTGGCCAAACCTTAACTGAGGAACATTCTACAAAATGACTGATGAGCATTCTCTCAACGGGTCAAGGTCACAAAAGACAGAGAAAGACTAAGGAACTGTTATACACTGGAGGAGACTAAAGAGAACCAACAACTAAATGTAATACGGCATCCTGGAGAGAACCTTGGAACAGAAAAAGAACATTAGAGGAAAAATCGATGAGATTCTAATAAGGACGGCACTTTAGTTAGTAACATCATAGCGGTGTGAATTTCCTCTTCTTGATTAAACTACGGTTGTGTTAACAGGAGCGGGAAGCAGGGTATACCACTTCTACAACTTTGTTTTATGCCTAAAATTAATTCAAAACAAAAAGTCGGAGGAAAACATTTTCTCTCCCCATAATTTTATGCAGGGGCAGATCCAGATTTTGTGGAGCCTGAAGCTTATACAAATTTGGAGGGCCTCATTAAGAAGAAGAATACAAAATCATGAATATAAAATTAGACACAAAAATGACTATTTATAGAGAGTAAAGAAAATGGAATAGAGTTTTGATTACACATAATTTTGTAATTGAGTCGTTCTCGTACTACAAACACTGACTTATAGAAAAATAGTATGTTTTCAACAAGAATCTTGTTTGCGTAGGCTATTTTGCTGTGTGGGTAGCAATTTTGCATGCTATTTCATCTATAACCATCGGACTTTGTGAGGACATGATGATGATGCGTCAGGTATGGTGAAAAAAGGATCCAAAAGTTGGGATGCACAAAATATTCATCTTTATGCACAAATGTGCCTGCTGTTGGTATTACTGCTGCAGGTTAGTGCAACTTACATAGAAATTCTTCTAAATTCTATTTACACGATTCCCATGGTAAAGAAAAAAATATGGTCCTTTTATAGCTGTATATGCGGCATTATGGGTATATTCCTGGTGGGAGAGAGCTTCCCCGGACCTAGGCACCCACCAGAACTGAATCCTCAGCTTGTAATTTCATATATGTAATGATCAGAAGGATTTTCCACAGTCTAGCTACTGGCTTCTTACTTTAAACTTGTTTTTCCTTCTCAACACACATGCTTATGATCCTGGGAACTGAAGGATACCCTCATGTCACAAAGTGGCCACTGGGTCAGTACAGCAGGGGTGTCACGGAGCGGGTTATAGGATTATTCCTGGTAGCCATTTCTATGCTGAAATGGCTAGAAACACCATAACTACGTACAAAAGTAACCATGAACCAGGTAAATATATCCATTAAGCCCCAACTAAATACATCACGGAGGCAACTTTCGCCCAGTCAGATCCCCAAACTGCCCACTCCACTTGAACGTCATGGACGTGAGGAGAAGTTGACAGAGAGGAAGGAGAGTGGAGAGAGAGAGTGGTTGTAACCAACTGCTGTTAAAACATCTCACTTTTGCAAAGTTTTCAAAAACACATATGACCATGTCAACACGTTATTTGGCTCCCCCCAGGGTCTCGGAAGAAGCCCCTGCAAGAAAACAGCCCGGAAGCTCCGACTTTATTGGTTTCACGCTTAGCCACACTCTGGCTAGCCCCCTCAGGTGGAAACTACGGCTTTCTCCCACATTCCAGTCCTAATTTCTGATCCAGCCCCTCCCAGGTGTTTGGCCAGCAAGCCTTTTCTGTCTCCATTTCCTGTCTCCCTCTTTTCTAGTCCCACGTTATGGGAATGACCTTTGACTCTTTGGCTTCTTTTGTTTTTCTCTTCAAGACACCACAAACACGAATCCTTCCCCGGTGGAAGCTAGAGAGAGGGGGGAAGACTGAGCACAATCCCGCACTAGGATTCCTTGTCTCTGTTCTATGCTAGTAGTTTGGTTTCTGTTATGACCATAATTTATTACTGATGGTTAGCTTGTCCTAGGTACCAGGTGATTCCTGTGCATTATCCCACTGTATACTCCCAATGACTCCATGAGACAGGCAAGAGTGACATTCAAATGATTCCACCTTGTTGGGGCATGAGCCGTGGTGGATCAAAAATGGACTTGGCTGCGGTGGTAAAGCAGGGTCCTGGAGGCCTGTGTTGTGCCAGGAAACAACACTTCAGTTGTGGGAGAATGGGGTGGGAAGAGTTGACATGGAGAGTTCAGGCAGAGATGAGGACAGTGGCTAACTACCAGCTGGTACAGGAATATTTCAGCAGTTTATGGCTTTCCTGGTGCCAATACTAGCCTGGAGTTAGGAACTGGTAGTGTCCTCCGTTTACCGAGGAAAGAATGAGGTTGGGAGAGGTTAAGTCACATGCTCAAGCTCACACAGTGGTAGCTGGTGGAGGTAGGAGTCAGCACCTAGTCTCTTAACCACTGACCTCAGAGCCTCCGAACGAAGGGTCCTCATCCTCCTGCCACTGTCATTTATTCTATCCCTTCATGTTGCCACACATGGACCTAGATGCCTCTGGAATGGTAAGTCCGAGACTTAAAAGAGCTGTAATGCAGAGCGAGCCACTCACTGGGAACTATGGGCCCAGGAGCCAGATCACTGCACCTGGGAGGGTCTTTCTCACCAGAGGGACACCATCCATGACCCCTCATCCTCTGGATCATTGAAGGCCAAACGAGAATTTGCATAATTTTTTAAAACAAACAAATCGTACAATGCTAAGAACAGCCTGACAAAATTAGCAAGGCAGCCTCTTACACACGATGCCACGTAGTATGAGAACGCCCTTCCCCAAATCTTTGTCAACACTGGTTACCTTCTAACTGTTTAATCTTTGGTAGTTAGGAAGGTGGGAAATGGGATTGCATGGTCGTTTTGACTTGCGTTTATTTACGAGTGGGGTTGACCACTTACGGTAAATGTTTAGGAAGGCCATTTGACTATGTTTATCAAAACTCTAACTGTCTCTACTCTTACACTTGAATTTTACTTACAGAAATGTATTGTTTATTCTTGCACAAGAATGCAAAGATTTATAATAATAATATTCAATAATTACTGAGTGTTTATAACATGCCAGGCACTGTTCTAAGCACTTTACATGTTTATCTCATTTCAGCATTACGACAACCTTTTGGGAGGTAATATTTTTATTCCCATTATACAGATGAGAATATTGAGATAGAGAGAGATTAATTATCTTGCTCACGAGACACAAAGCTAATTTATTGGAGCACTGTCTATAATCACAACATCTAGAAATAACTTGCTTATTTCTAAGAATTGCTTAAACACATTTTAGAATAGCCATTCAATGGAATACTAGATAGCTGCTTGGAAGAATAACATAGATGCTTATTTATTTACTGATAAGGAAAGATGTCTAAGATATATATATCGCCACATATATATGGTAAAAAAATAAAGTGGCAAAATAGTATCAGCTCCCATAGATACAAATAAGTATAAATGTATTCACGTATGGGTCTGCTTTTGTATGTATAAACATTATCTGGAAGAATATATAAGAATCCTGTACAAGATAAATAACTTACTTGGGGTTCCCTATGGAATATAAGAATTGGAATGGAGAAGGGGAGCCTTATTTTCCACTTTATACATTTCTATAGAATTTGATTGGAAAAAAACCCCCCAAAACCATGAGTACATATTACTTTGGAAATTAAAAAACAACAAAATTATATTTTAAATGGGTATGACGGTCCCTATCTCATAGTGCTGTTTTAGGAATTAAATGGGATGACAGTGCCTCTGCCCAACTTAAAGCTGGGCCTCAATGAATGTTAATTCTGAATCTAACACAATGCCTGGCACGGGGTACATGGTACATCATTCTTGATTGAAGAGTGGCGTCAAGAGCCGGCTTTGAACTAAAAGACTCGGTTCTGTTCTTTGAGCGAGTACCTTGATTGCTTGAAACCTATCTCTTTTTAATTAAAATAACATAAGAAAAATAGCATCTGGCTCCTGTAACTCGTAGGATTGTTACTAGGAGAAACATGTTATAGAGAAAAGAATCATAGGATTTGGCCCTGAGAGCTGGGTTAACATCTTTGCTCTGCCACTCACAGGTGTGCTACCGTGGACACCGTCGTAAGTTTGGAATGTTTTGTTTGATGTAAAAGTACCATAGGAAACAAACCAGTCAGCCCCCAAATGTTGTTACATTCATCAAAAAACAAAACAAAACAAACTCAGAGGGAGCTTACAGAAATGTATCAAATTTAATCCTTTTAAAAACTTGTTATTCTTTTCAGAAAAATGTGGGGGGAATTCCAGCTTCTGCTTAGGATTTTGAAAGGAGGAAAGAACAGTTCTCCAGCCTAACAACAAGAAAATCTACAGAACTGTGACTTTTCTTGAACCGGTCAGATTGCTGGGGTCAAAAGGCGAACAGCTAGCCTGAAATCTGGGAAAAGTCATGTCGCTCCGAGGAGAGACAGGACACGAGCATCAGCCGATCTGGGTCAGAGCATGGGAGAAAGATGGAGTCAACGAACACACAGATAAGAAGATTTCAGCCAAAAGTTTTAACTAATACTCAAGGTCTGACTGTGGGCTCTTCTGAGAGCATAGAGTCCCTGGGAGCTGCAGACACGAGGGGAATTTGCACCCATTCGTGGTTCTTCTCCAGGGACCTCGCCAAGCGCTCACAGTAAAGATTGGGAGAGGCATGGGATAAAGGGGAAAACCTCCCTAACGATGTCAGCCTGGGGAGAGGAGCCGCTGCCCCTGTGCGAAAGGCCCCAAGGCCCACCCAGGACCTTCTCATGCGGGAAACAAGAGTCTTAAGCTTTTAGGGGAAGCACAAGACTAGGCACAGGTCAAGACCTATTTTGTCTGGAGGAAAGGAACAGGAAAAAAAAAAAGCCCTCTGCTTCTGGGAGCAGAGTCCAGAAACCATCCTGGACCCAGAACATAAGAAATCTTCTCCTGGGGGAGATGAGACAGGATCATGAGAACCCCCTTGCCCCCTGAAGATCCAGGGACCCAGGGCCTGCCTGAGACAGAGGATGAAGAGGGACACCAGTCCCCAGTCTCAGGCTCAAACGTATGATTAACAAATAACTGCAGTCTCTGCTAAGGGAGGGGAAGGAAAGAGGAGAGAGGGACTCTGAGGCACACATTCACAGGAAAAGCTTGTCATAGAGGACGGAACAGGAACAGCAAGGAAAACTCCGGCACCCAGCATTTTGGAGTTCGGGAGGAGGGATGGAGGAAAGGGGTCTAGATCTTCACTTGGTTCTGCCACGGTCCACCAGGGCTGCCTCTGGGTATCCAGGGGCAGGCTCTCAGGGGGCGTACGTGTGAATCTTTTGGAAGGTTGTTTGGCTGCAGGCCTCTCGCTGCCCAGGTCTCGAGGCTCCTGCTTGCCCTCTTCCAACTCAGATTCTGCTGCTGGCCGTGGACCTCACAACCTCTTCCTGTGGGGCCCCCTCTCCAGGCAGGTGGCCCTCTTGCATGGAACCCTTGCTGCCAGATGGTCTGCCTGATTCTCAGCAAACTCAGGCACCCCTGCCAGAAGGAACAGGGAGGAGAACGCTGCTCCTGCACTTGCCCCTCTCTCTCTGCCCTCCCATCCCATCCCAATTCTCCCTTCCTTCTGCTCAGATAGATGGGGCAAGACCAGCCAGTTGGCTTCATAAGCAGATGTCCCAATGGGGAATGAGACGTGTTCCTTCTTTCAGGCACCCACAATCCCTATGGGGATACTCTTGGGGCTACTTTTCATGACCTGCTGCCTCTACAGGTCTGAAGACTCATGACCTTGATGTCACCCCAGTTTCTCAGTCTTCTGCCTACACAGACTGGAGGGCAGTGGTGGCATTGGTGATGGCAGCAGGCCCAGTCTGCCACCTTTTCTGAGTCCTCTAGTATGCGACTGGCTGTGCAAGTGGTGGCACCTCTTCTTGGTTTTGGAGTCTAGCTGGAAATGGAGGCTCAGGGAAAGTTCCATTCTTTGGTAGCGATCACATCCATGGGGCTTGTGCATTATGCCTTTTCCATGCCATCAAAAACTCTCCACAAATGAGCCCGGAAGCCAAAGCCAGGGATGCATAAGAGAAATCTATCAAATCCTAGCAATAATTGTGTTTCCTTTGACTTCCATAACTAGGTCAATTTTCCATAGCTTAGTAAGCAACTGATGGATGTAAATAATTTAACTGAACATATTATTTTTAGAATATTATTTTATTCCTACAGAAATGTTTGTGCATCCTAGTTTTTAATACAGCTTATTTTCTTTTCTTCTTAAGTACAAAAACAACCTAGACACATTGTCAGAAATGTGGAAAGGAGAGAGAAGGGAGAATTACAGAAGCAAGCTTCTTAGGCTGATGGCTAACGTCTAATGGTTTGGGTTCAGTCTGCCTTTTCTGCTTTTAATGGCCACCTCTGCGACCCAGCCAAAGGGGCTGCCTTCTGCATCAAACACACCTCTGTACCTCTGCTGATGATGAGGCCTCCCCACCAAGGGGCTTTAGGCTTTCCACAAAAATACAGCAAGCTTTTGGGTTTACATTTTCCCCAAATTTTAACATCTCTCTCTGTCTCCATATATATATGCTTATGTAACTTGAATGTACTATTTTGATTAAGGCTTTCGGCAGAAAAGCTCAGCCAAGTCTCCCTTTCCCAACAGGAATAGAGGCGACAGACTTTGATATTTCAAACCACTCAGGGAAGAAGCAGGGTGGTGGTGCCAGCATCGCGTCACGTGCCGGAAGTGAACAGCTTTCTGCAAACAAATTTTCTTCATGGAAATTAGAAAAGATGTCCAATGACATTGAGCCTGAGTTTTTGCTTTGTTTAATGACAAGTTGGAAGGGAAAAGACCTGTAGCTAGGTATTCCTTCACTTTTTGACCTTCTGCCATCATTTTATGACTCAGGGCTTGGCCATCTATGCCACGGGGGCCACATGGTATTGGAGAAGATTTTGGGGAGCTCTGGGGATTGGCATGAACAGGTCTGAGGCACAGCTCCAGTCCACTGGCATGAAGCTTCTTCTCCACCTTAGCTGATGCTTGAGCCTGAAAAAGAGTGAGAGAGAGCGAGAGAGAGCAAGAGAGAGTGAGAGAAAGAGAGAAAGAGAGAGTGAGAGAGACAGAGATTCCCCAACACATGAGACGTGCTCTACCCTCAGAGGCAGGTTTCTTCTCCCTCCTGCCTGTTCGTTCCTGAGGGTCAGACTTTCTTTACTTTCTTTATTTTTTCCTTACCTTGAAACCTACAGATTTTTAAAAAGTTTTACGACTATTATTATTTAAAAATAATGTTGGATCCTTCCCAACCACCTAACAGACTCAGAACTCACGCCCAGCTCTTCTGGATCTTATTGTCTTTTCCTGACTTTTATACGTCGCTTCTTTTGCAAACAGAAAAGTTAACATGGAGTTTTCCAATTAACGAGGCCCCAAGGAAAAGAGGTGTCAGTGTTAATTTCTAACCTGTAAATTGAAACAACATCTCCTAAACGTTGTTCTGTGGAACACTGGAAGGTGTTCCTGGAAATTCCATGGGCAGAGCAACCTGTGGTAAAAAAAAAAAAAAAAAAATGGAGAAAAAAGTTTAAGGATACTGATGATTCATTCAGAGTGAATGATGGCATTTTAAAGCCTTCTATTAAATTTTGCCATAAGGAAGTCTGTTTAGCATGGTTAAACTTGGAGTTTTGCAAACTTTGACTCTAGGAAAATTTTTCTTTAAGAATTCCCATTCAACTTGAAAAATTCTGAATTGTATTGAATGAGTAAAAATAAACTTCAAAACTGGGCCTCTTCCACTACGAGCAGTATAAACATAAGCTTGAGTTCTTGCTACAAGAAAAAATTCCGAACATCTGTTCAAAATCCTCCTACTGACTCCCCCTCTTCTTCTGTGTCATTTGCCTTTTGGGCCTTAGATGGTTTGTTCCTGTGTTGATCCACTCATTCATTCTTTCATTCATTCATTCACTCATACATCAATGTGCTAAGTACTTAGGGAATCCAAAATGTTTCCTCTTAGAGTCTCTGCCCTTAAGAAGCTATAGTCTAGAAATAAAGGAGATGACAAATGGCTCCACTGAAGGGCAGAATAATATGAATAATTGAGATATGAATAATATTTATAATAATAGTACATGACTATAATAATATAACAGGAACATATGAATAATAATTAGTGAATAATCCATTAATTAACCTAATAATTCAATAAATATTCCTTGAGTGCAGACCACGTGCACTCAACACACAAATGGAGGCACCGGGAAAACATCAGAGAATGTAGAATCCTTGCCATCCTGGAACTAGTACCCTATTTGGAGAGACAGACAGAAAAAAAATATGCGAGTAAAACGCTGGCATGTCAGGTATAGAAGAGGGTGATTTGTTGGAAGGGTGTGAGGTTTGGGGTGGTCAGGAAAGGCTTCAGTGAAAGATGACATTTGATCAGAGAGGCAAAGGAGGTCGAGGAGGGAGTTGTTTGCCTTCCTGGAGCAGAGCATTCCAGGCAAAGGAAGGGACTAGTGCAGTGGGGGGGCAGGAGCACACCTGGATGGACAACTTCCTTCCATTGACAAGAATCCTGGCTTTGAGAACAACCCTTCAAGTATTAAAGAGTTATTCTGTCCTTTCCTGGTTTCTGATAAGTTCCTACAATCATTTTCTGTTGGAATGAGCCTTCACCCATCACAACGTACTTTCCCCTAACAAATACGCCTGGTCTCTTTCAATATGTCCTCTCAAACGTCTTTCCCAGAACTGGCCCAACGGGATGGGTGTGGTCTGACACACCAAACACTGTTACCTGCCTTGACGTGGACACAGTACTCCAATCGTTACTGCCCAAGATGATATTTGGATACATGGCAGCCCTGTCCTTGAACTCGTGGTCAACTTCTCCAACACGAACTGCTGCTAAGTCATGTTCATCCGTCTCGTACTCATAGAGATTATTTTAAAACTCATAGTTGGACACTGTTGACGACACAGGTCTGAGAAGGATAGGTTGGTTGAAAGATTAGGGATTCAAAATTAAGCCAATAAACTAGAACGGTTGGTAAAACTAACAAAACTTAGGAGAGATAAATGTAAAATCTCATGTTTAAGGTCAATGTAGATCTTCTGGCTCGTGATTAAGACACTGTGTTTCAAGGAGTCAATTTATTTTACTTGAGCATATGGAATTTTCTGTCCCATTTCCATAAGCAGCCTAGAGAAAATGCCATAGCACTATGGTTAAGTATTGTTACCTTCCTACCATGAAAAAGAGAATAATTTACAGTGGTTTTGTATGTATATTTGTGTGTGTGTGTGTGTTTGTGTGTATAGACTAAGATGGTCTTTTACCAGGACTTTTCTATTCCCGATTTTCCAACAGAAGGACAATAACTTCATTAGACTCCAGCTGTCACCACCTCATGTTGGCCAGGAGTGTGTATTAGTTATCTGTTGCTGCCTAATAAATCATCACAAACTCAGTGGCTTAAATCAACCCACATTTATTATTTCACAGGTTCTGTGGATCAGGAATCCTGGCATGACTTAATGGGGTCCTCTGCTTAGGTTTTCACAAGGCTGCAATCAAGATATCAGCTGGGCTGTGTTCTCATCTGAAGGCTTGACTGGTGAAGAATCCACTTCCAAGCTCATTCAGACTGCTGGCAGAATTCACTTTCTTGTGGTTGTAGGACTGAGGGCCTTGGCTTTTTGCTGACTGTCATCTAGAGGCTGTGCTCAGCTCCTAGAAGCCACTTGAAGTTCCCTGCAATGTGGTCTTTCCTAGTGTGGCCACTTACTTCCTCAACCCCCAATGAGAGTCTCTAGCTCTGGTCTGCTTAGATGGAGTCTTATACAACGTAGAGTAATCATGGAGTGACAGCCCATCACTTTTGCCATATTCTGTTGGTTAGAAGCAAGTCGCAGGTCCTGCCCACACTTAAGCAGAAGAAACTACATGAAGGGGCCAACACCAGGAGGCTAAGGTCGTGGGGGCCATCTTACAGTCTGTCTACCACAAGATGTGTCCCCTGGAAGCCAGCTCTCATGGGGGGTTCAGAAAGTCATGTCTCTGACAATAGCCCACCCAAGTATATGGAGAATTTATCTCTCCTATAAGCTTAATGAGAACAGGGTCCCCTGCTCTATGCATTCCTGTATCTTAGGGTTCTAGATAAGCACCAGACACATAGTTGGCCCTCAATAAAATGTTTGTGTGAGTTATACAGAATTAAGTTGTGTTGCATGATGGAGTATTGAAAAAACTGGCAGTGGTGAACTGCTCTGACAAACAATGGCAGTGATGATGAAAGTGAAGTGTGTCCCTGAAGACTAAAGAGGGTACCAAATAAAAAAATTTGAAATACAAAGAGGAGGACTATATGATTATAGAACATTTAATATGTTTGCTGAAAAATTTAAGATCACATTATTAGGGGCCGGCCCCGTGGTGTAGCAGTTAAGTGTGCGCTCTCCGCTGCTGGCAGCCCGGGTTCGGATCCCGGGCGCGCACCAAGGCACCGCTTGTCAAGCCATGCTGTGGTGGTGTCCCACATAAAGTGGAGGAAGATGGGCACAGATGTTAGCCCAGGGCCAGTCTTCCTTAGCCAAAAAAAGGGGAGGATTGGCATGGATGTTAGCTCAGGGCTGATCTTCCTCACACACACACACACACACACACACAAATGATCACATTATTAAAGAGTTCTTTGTGGGCAGTCACCAGGAACCAGCAACTGTTCACCTCAAATAGGTCTTGCTGTTCACACAATAAGCCTTTTCTTATAGGGAGATTGGAGGAGCAGACGAGTGGAACATGGAATCCCATGGACATCCCTGGGAGGTTCCTAAAATCTTCATGATCTCATTGGGTGAAGAGCTCACAATGTGTCCTGGATTATAGTTCATACAATCATGGGTAGCTGTTGAAAAATTATACCCACAGAGTGTTGACTAATTGACCAATGTCAACATAAAGGATGGTTTCCTATAGTGCATCACCTTGTCCTAGTCAACATTAAAAAATATCAAAGCCCCTTACTCATTTATAGGGATATACTCCTCTTTGGGGACTTGTGTCCTAGCCACAGTTCCTTAGCTGAGGTTAGCCATGGAACTGGCTTTTGCACACAGTCCCCTTCTTGACTGTGATGACTGCCAAGAGGGCCCTTCTCTCAAATTCTGTCATTTCTACATCACTCATTAGCTCTTCCTTGTTGCTCAGCCTGTTATTATCAGTGTCAGTTCTTCTCGTACCCTTGACTACCTTCTTAGCAGTGAACTTATTATAAAACTAGCTAAGATATTTTCAGGGCCTCTGTTTTTAGCCAAAGTAGACATCAAGTAGACACCAAGCTCCTCCCTCTATTTCACACCACACTTTGCTTTTGTTTGCCTGGGGTGTTTCCACTACCAGGATTCACTCTTATTCTCTCTCTCCTCTCCTCCCCAAATTAGTTTCTATTCCTTCTTTATAGGGAAATCTGGGAGCTTCAAATTCTGCCTAACTTAGCCAACAGGGTTTAATGCAAGTTTAGAACAGCTCTTCTTGGAATGGAAAATGAGAATTCTTCTTAATTAAGTGATGGGGGAATATTTAAGGTTGAACTTAAAACATTTTTTGACAATTACAAAATTTTTTCCCCTATAGACATTGAAACTTGCAGAAAGGTAATGAATATATAAGGAAGCATTTCAAAGTCATGTTGGAAATTATGTTCTTGGTCATAATTCCATTTTCAGTTGCAGGTAGGATACACATTTGAAATAATGTCCCTTCTAACTTTGTATAAAAAAATCTTGTGTATGAGATAGTCCATTATCTGATGGCCTCTTATTTCCTTATATTAAGTCAATTTAATCACTTTCCTCTTCCCCTTCTAAGTCGTTCTTGTTATACCTTATTCTATTTTGTGTTGTGGGTGTGTGTTTACAGTGATGAGGTTATATTTATTTTTGGTGAATTCCTTCCTTTGATGTTTGATTTTGGTATTTAAGTGGTTGCTAACCTATTCTGGTAAAGATCTACTATTTTTCTGATTTTGTCTACCTATTTTTCTCCTTGCTCTAAGCTTTGTATTCCATTTCTTTTCTTTTTTTCAGGCCTGAGGGCCTTCTTGAGTATTTCTTGTAGTGGGGGTCTCATGGCCATGAACTCCCTTAGCTTTTGTTTATCTGGGAAAGTTACTATTTCTCCATCATATTTGAGTCCCTTCTAACTTCGGAAGTTACTTGTTTAAGTTCCAGGAACGTCTTAGTGGGTCTTGGGCAAGTTGTGCTTTTCTCAGTTGTGTTCTCTACTAGAGGAGAGAGCCTGCCTCCTTGGATCGAGTCCCACCTTGTAAGGTCCGAGCGGCTTAGAGTGTTGTTCTTGGCAAAGGCCAGCTTTTGTGCCCTTAACCACTGTGGTCTTTCCCCTGGGCCCCTTCCAACAGGATGGTGTGGCATATGGTGCCAAATGACCCAGAAACAGAGCGGGAGCTGAGTACAGAGGGGAGCACTACCTTATATCCTGACATCCACAATATAGCTCCACTCCGAACGCAACGTACTTGAAAAACCTGCTTATGTTCAGAGCACGGAATGGTATGAGTTCATTCTCACAGTTGAATTTTCTATATTTAGGTTTTTCCTTCATCGAGGGAAACACCTGCAGGTCACTTATGCTCTCTCTCAAGGTGCTGATCTTTATTTCCTCCAGAAATCAACACATCCAGGAGTGGACATGCTATAATGACACAAGAATAGTCCAACACTTGCAACCGCTATATATGTTAAAGGACTACAGAGGACTCATGGTTGCGTGTTGACATGTGAGCCATAATTTCTTACTAAATAAAGGCTCGATTTAAAAATTTTGCATTTCTTTATTATACAAGTAATATATGTTCATTGCTGCACTATCAGAAGATATAGATGAACTAGGAGAAAAAGTGAGAAAAATACTGGTAATTCCAAAGGTGACCACATTTCAGGATTTGTTGTACATCCTTTCAGAATGTTTTCTGTTATGTGTGAATCAATCATATATACTCTTTTATAATCTGTTTTTTTACTTATCAATACATTCTGAATAACTTTCCATGTCTATTAATTCTGCAACTACAATTCTGATTTCAATTCCAGTGTATGGATTTTTTTCCACACAAATTCAAGCAATTCTCAGACACCAGCTGGGTGTCCTACAATTTAACTCAATTCTGACACTTTCTACCTGGAGATAACATTAGATTTCACAGGTTGAGGGCTCAGTCCCACAAGACCACCTCTGCCCACTTCAGACACCAATCACAAGTCCAGGTTGTCACCTGTGCTTCTGACCAATTGGCTATAGATTGGAGGTTCCAATGACCCCCTCCTTGGGTTCAATTAATTTGCTGGAGCTGAATATCAGAAAACTAGGAGAAACATTTTACTTGCTAGATTACCAGTTTATTATAAAAGGAACAACTGGATGGAAGAGATGCAGAGAGCAAGATATGTGGGAAGGGGCTTGGAGCTTCCATGTTCTCTGAGAGAGCCACTCTCCCCGAATCTCCACGAGTTCACCAACCCAGAAGCTCTGTGAACCCTATCTTTTTGGGTATTTGTGGAAGATTTATCACATAGGCATGACTGATGAAATCATTGGCTATTGTTGATTAAACTCAATCTCAAACCCCTTTGTCCTTCCAGGAGGTCAGAGGGATGGGACTGAAAGTTCCAACCCTCTAATCACTTGCATGGTTGGCTTCCCTGGCAACCAGCCCCCACCGGTAGGTGCGGTCCAAAGGTCACATCACTAACATAGCAAAAGAAATTTTATTGCTTTCCTTACAGGAAAGTCCAAGGGTTTTAGGTGCTTTGTGCCAGGAATGGGATGAAGACCAAATATATATCTCTTATTATAAATCACAATATCACACCGCAGTGTAACTTTTAATGGCTGCATATTATTTCATCATATGGATGTACCATAATTTATTTGATTGGTCTCAATACTTGAAAAGCTAAATAGCTTCTAGTCTTTCACAACTGTTCCTGTAACAATAGCTGTGTATGTTCATTTTTTTTGTTTTGTTACTCCAGGTGCACAGAATTGGATTGCATATTATCTCCAGTTCAGGGCACTCTATCTTATCAATCCATTACAATTTTTTGTATTATTTTATTTTATTTTCTTCTTCACCCCATCCCAAGTCACATTCCATTTCTCCCTCATAGATCCTACTTCTGAGTAATTTATGTGTGTCCTTCTGATCTATTTTCTAGACCTTTATTTACACATATACATGATTTGGTAAAACACATCTATTATCTCATATGTCTTTAAAATTGCATTTCTTAATTTTCATTCAGCCTTATGGATTGAGCTTTCCTCTCGTTGATGTATGTAGCTCCCATTCCTCCCTTTTCATGTCTGGAGGTATTCAGTTGTGTTCATGCACTAATGTTATTTATCTTTTCATCCTCGGTGCTGGACTTTTAGATTATTCCCAACTCTATGCTGTCATAAACAACACTGTGAGGAACATCTTCATGTACATCTGTCAGTGGTTCAATGTGCAAGTTTCTCTCAGGTATATATCCAGGAGTGGATTTCTGGGGTAATATTAATAAGTGAGAGTAATTTTCACTAAATATTTTCAACTTACTCTCCCAAATAGCTTTGCTAGCTTATACTCCTACTAACAGTACATGAGGATTCTGTTACTGAACCAAAGTGGGTCCACTTCTTGGTAAGTTGAAATCAGAGCCTTCACCAGAAGTAGTTGTCACAAAAAATAAAATTTATTTGCAGCAAATAAGGAGACCATGGGGAATTATTTCCAAAGCTATGACTCCTCAAGCATGGGACGTCAGGGGCCTTTTATTTTGGATAGGGAATGAATATTCAAAAGGGGGAGGTGGGTATTTGCTTGTGCAAGCTCAGCTGGAAAACATGCTTTCACCTACATCTCATGTTATGGTAATAAGGCCTAAGCTCCTCCTGTGGCAGAGATCTTAGCATTAAATTGAGGCAAAGGTCATCTGTTGGGCACTTCTCAGCCTGTCTGGGCAGGCACAGCTCTTGCGGTGGGGTTTGGACTGGATCAGGGTGATTGGTGATTTCATCTCTTAACATGACTTTAAAAAACAGCTTGGAGAAACATTTGGAAATGCTTCTAAAACCTCCCTTGAGTTACTTGGGGCAATTAGTCAATGACAATTCCTATTCCTCACTTCCATCAATATTCTCTCATTTTAAGTTTGGGCCAGTCTGATAGGTGCAAACTGACAATTTTTGTTGATTGAATTTATGATTATTAGTGAGACTATTTCATTATTTATTTATTTATTAGCTACTTGTTTTTTTCCATCTTTGAATAAGCTATTCACAGCTCTTTTTCATCTTCTATTTTTTCCCTATATATTCTAGATTTTAATTTTTTTGATTATATATGGAAGTATTATTTTCCAGTCAGTCATCTGCCTGTTAAACTTTAAATTTGAATTGAAATCTTTGCCTTTCTTAAACTATTCATTTTTCCCTTTGTGGTTTGGTCTTTCAGAATCTTGGGTAAGAAGCCATTTATCACCTAAATATAATAAAGTCTTTTCTTAATTAATTATGTCCTTAGGATACATTATTCAGAAATGGTATTGCAGGGGCAATCAATATACATCAGAACTCTTTGGTTACTAGTGAAAGAAATTCAGCTCAATCCAGCACAATGCAAAAAAGGAAATTTGCTGGCTCATTTAACTAAGAAGCCAAAGGTGTGGTGTTGATTTCAGGAACAGCTGGATCCAGGGGTTCAAATAATGTAATCGGGGCGTTGGCTCTGGCTCTTCCTGTCTTTGTCCTGTTTTTCTCTGTCTGAGTTTGATTTTCAAGTAGGAATTCTCTATGTGGTGTCAAAAAGGAACACTGTCCACTCTTGTCTTATAATGTCCATAGAATTTGCAATTGACCCTTTCCTGATAGTCCTGGGAAAATCCTGAGGGAGGCTTTGTGTAGTGGCTTGAGTTTCACACCATCCTCGGGAGTGGGGAGAAATGGCTTTTTGATTTGAAGCCCCATGAAAATCCTCCTGAAAAGGAGTACAATGGTTTCTCAGAAGACATGCTAGATAGATAAACATGTGTCCACATTTTTTATTTTTATTTTTTGATGCATTCTGATCCCAGAATGGTGAACCAACTTGCATCCTCAGAAATAGTCATGAGTGTCTATTTCTTTGCACCCTTCCCAACAACAAGTATTATCATTTTTAAGAATCTACAAGTTTAATAGACGAAAGATGGCCTCGTTGTTCGTTTAATTTGAACTTCGGTGATTACCGTGAGAGTTGAGGATATTTTCGTGTATTTATTGGTCACTGCTTTGGGAGGACGTGGCATGGTGGAATCAGCTCCTTGCCTTCCCCAAGGCATTACACCTAAGGGGAATCGAGGGAGCTGGCGGGTCCTCTGGTTGGGACACCTAAATCTGCACCTGTGGGCAGAAACTAGAGCCAGTCTGTATTTCGTGAAGCAAAGCAGAGACTGCCGTCAGCTGAAGCCCGGGGAAGCTTTTCCTAATCTATTTTCTCTAGCCTTGTAACTAGTGTCAGTTCTTCCCTGATCCTGGCAATAGCTCACGTCCTTTTCTAAATGGAGGTTGTTCTGAGTTTCCAGCTTTTAATCTTCTTGGAGACTGGAGGCTGTCGTCCAGGCCACAGTTGAACTCGAGGCTGGATGTTTTGAGGTTCAGAATCATGTGAGTCCCCACTCCTGCTCAGGCCCACTTGGTCCCGGAGCCCAGAGGAGGCCTCCCAGCAGCAGATACACCTCTGGCTTTGAAGCTTCATACCTGAGACCTTGAGCATTCCTCTCCCCTTGGTAGCTCTCTGATGCCACGTGCCACGTGCCCACCCTGTAGGCTTCTTATTGCCTTCCTTTAGGCAGACTCTCGGAATAACATTTCCTCCTGTACACTAATCATCTCTTCTCTCCATCGCTAGCCACCCGCTGGCTTGCTTCCACTCTGGCCATGAGGAAGCCACGCCAGTGAGGTCCAGCTGGGTGTGTGCACCGTTCCGCTTCCCCTTTCTGCCCAGGGTCTACTTTCTTACCAGAGACAGATGGGTCCCTGCCACAGAGAGTAATGCATGAACGGTCACCCTCTCTGCCTTCGTTGCTTTAAAATGCATAGCTTTCAAGTGCACCAAAATCATAATTTCCATTAAAGTCTTTCAGAGCTGAGGTTTTTTCTTTTTTAAAGAGCTAGTTCATATCAATATTTAAAGCAATAGATAGAACCTACTTAACAACAACAATAACAAAATAGAAACCATTGTATTATTATGTCCTTGAGAAAATTACTCTCGATTGATAAAGAAGTGTAAGAAATGGTCTCTTCGCTCAGGGAGCAGCCACCTTCGATAGTGAGATAGGAACCACAGACAGGTGAAACCTAACCAAGTGAGTTGTGTGTGAGTCAGGGGCCAGTTGCATCTCCCTGAGGCAGTATCTAACTCTGGGCGGATGCTCATACCTGGCGTCTTCACCTCCTGCATCCGGGAAGCTGTACACAGCTGGAGAAAAGTCACTCACATCAGCTCTATAAATTCCTGTGGACCAACCTCAGCTGGCCTCCCAGTCCTGCCCCAGTCCCACAGTGCTGCCTGAATGCACTCGCCCTCTGATTCTCCACAAATGGCACCGTCCTCCATTCTCACCACACCTCCCTCCACCCACTTGCTGCCTCCTCCAGCAGATGAGCCAGCCTCCACTGCACAGAGGACAGAGCCCTCAGCCTCCCAGCCTCAGCAGGCATCCTTCTGTCTGCCCGTTTCCCTCCTCCCATCTAGGGTCAGTCCTTTTGCCTGGGCATCAGGGGCCATTAGGATCCATGTCCTTCACCTTCAAAGGAGACTTTCACTGTGGTGACCACTTTCTTCTGAACCAACAGCTTCCCTCCTCCACACATCCTGCCCCTCCACATCTAACAGAGAGAGTGGAGCTGCTTTTGTTCCAAGTGGGCCTCCAAATCCCCTACAGTGGGTGTCTAGGCAGGCGGGTCCCCAGACAACTGTGTTCTCCCCAACTCCAACTGCCAGGAAATTCAGAGGCGGTGGAGGAGGACACCCGCCTGTCCAGAGTCCCGGGGGAGCTTGTCTGGGCCAGTCATCACCCAGGAGTCCTGGGCTCAGCCCAGCTGATCTGTGGTCTGACTTAGGGCTTGTTTAGCTTCCGGGTCACAAGCTTGATTCTGCGGGAGTAAGCTCAAGGTTCTGAGGGGCAAGGGATGAGGCCAGACAGTAAACGCAGCTTAATGCATAACTTGTGAGTATGTAGACTTGCAGTTCGTGGCCCTCCATTTCTACGTGTGCGTCCACAAATGTAAGGGGGGTGCCTGGGTACAAGAGATGCCCTACTTCCCCTCTCTGTCTGACGGTACAGACTTGGGACACCCACTCCAGCCTTCATCGTGGCCCAGAGGTTGTTATGTGCAGAGAGAGGAAACGAGAAGGGGCCTGGGCTGTGCCTTCATGGTGGAGTCGTAGGAGCTGGTGCCTGAGGTCCGGTCCCCTTGCTATTCTCCTCTGTGGGGCGGAGCAGACAACCTTCAGGTGAGACAGAAAGTGGGTACCTGCCAGGTTACAGAAGGGCAGGTCACAAGCCGGGTGATGGGTATTCGGTGATGGCAGCCCAGGACGGACTCAAGATGCGTGAAGATACCTCAGAGCAAACAGTTTGCTCGCTCTGCTGGGTGGGAGACAGGTGAAGCAGAGGGAGAGACCCAGTTTGTCGTGCATCACGGAGACTGGCCAGCTGTGTGATTGGCCCAACACGCCATCCTCCTGTCCTGATGTGGGAGGAAGCGTGGCTACTGCAGGGGTTCGCCAGATGTGGCCTGTGAACCCTGATGTTGAGAAGGTCCAACGGTGGGCTCAGACGGATCCCCAGAGGCAAGTCACTTTTGACAGCTTGTGGGCCGAGGTGCACAAATCCAAGGACTAGCATTTTATTTATGACTGAGTGCTCTTACGAGTGGGTTATCAACAGCTGCTAAAATGGAGCAGTCATAGACTAAAACTGACGTGTTACTAGCGTGTGCTGACATTCGTTTAGTTGGCTTACATGGGGAGTTAGAAATTTCTACTAAGCCTCTGTACATGCACATGCACATTATCAAGATTCTTATTTTGGGTGCAGGTTATTCTTTTTCTTTTTTCTTATTATTGCATTATCCATGTTATTTTCAATTGAGCATCGTGAGTAATTTTAGCTATTTTTAAAAAATCAATTTTATTAAGATCTAATTTACATAAAACAACATGCATGCTTTTTTTTTTTTGGCTGAGGAAGATGCACCCTGAGCTAACATTTGCCGCCAATCTTCCTCTTTATGTATGTGAGCTGCTGCCACATCATGGCCACTGACAGATGAGTGGTGTAGGTCTGCGCCTGGGAACGGAATCCAGGCTGCTGAAGCGGAGCACACCAAACTTAACCACTAGGCCACTGGGGCTGGCCCCAAATGCATCCATCTTTAATGTACAATTTGATGCATTTTGATAAGCGTATTAGCCATATAACCACCATCCCAATCAAGATATAGAATATTTCCAACACTCCGGAAAGTTTCTTTGTACCCCTTTGCAGTCAATCTCCACCCCAGCACACCTCCGGGTAGCCACTGAGCTGATGTCCATCACCGCTGATTAGTTTTAGCTTCTCTAGATATCACATAACTGGAACCATCCAGTATCTACTCGGGTCTGTCTGACTTCCTTTGCTCAGCCTAAAACCTTCGATATGCATTCAGGTTGCTGCATTTATCAGAAGTTTATTCTTTCTCATTGCAATTATAGCTAGTCTTGCTTGTTAATTATCCATTACAGTTATTTGAGCTTTCTCCTAATAGAGTTAGAAAGCTGTGGGCTGTTTGGTTCTTCTTTCTGTGGAATGATATGTATTTCTTCAGCCGTTCTTTTTAGCCTGGAAGTTTTCCAATAATTTTAAACATGCATGCATTGCAGTAAATTTGAATTATCCCCACCCCTATTGCTAAGCCAGATGTGTTAATATTCTGCAAGTATTCATGAATTTGTGATATTTAAATAATTTGCAACCCACTTACAAAGTGAGCATAGTAAAATTTCTCTGTCGTTTTTAGTTTATAGGCCAGTATTTTATAATGGAAAGTCACGTGGCAGAGCGCATATTTTTCTTTTTTTTGTTAATAATAGTGATTAACTTTCCTCTGTCTTCCCCTTTTCCTGGGAGTGGAGACCCTGGAGGAATAGCTGTCACCTTTGGTTTTAGAACTGCAATCTTTCTGAGCCATCAAGTGCCTACACACCGGGTTTGGCCTGAGCCCCCTTCCAGGCGTACATCCCCCAACCTTCACCTCCACCTGGCCTCCAATCATTTGTTCTCCTACCTCAGAAGGCACCTGCTACTAGACCTGTGTTTTTCATATTATGGGTCCTGATCCTCTATGGGGTCATGACATCAATTTGGAGGGTTATGATCTACTTTAAAAAAAAAACGAAATAGAATAGAGAACATAGCAGAGTGCATTGCACTAAGAGTAACTAATCCTTTATGAAACTATTGTTTCATTTGTGTATGTGTGTGTTTGTGTGTGTGAAGGTGTGTATATAATGGGTCACCACGTAAAATGTATTTTTTGTTTATGGGTCATGGACAAAAACGGTGTTTGAGAAACACTGGTCTGGAAGAGCCTCGGCATCTCTCTCTTCCTCTGTGAAGAGGTGACTGGCTGCAGAGAAGGGCTGTAGATGTGTCTTCAGCTGTCCCAGGAGAGTCCCCTCAAGTCACCCTGCCTCACCTTTGGGATGTCCTAGCTGTCCCTTCCTCCTCCTCAGGACAAGGCAGGCTGGTTGGCACCTGTCCTCCTCTGGTCAGGTCCATTGTAACCCTGCTGCACTCCACACCCCATTTTAGCCCAGACCCCATCACCACTGCCCTTCCCCAAGGATACAGCCACATCTGCTCTTCCAAGACCCTGTGGCCTCCACTCCCGGTTGGCAGCCGCTACCGCTTCTCTTGTTCAGCTCCAGTTGATCACTCTGGTTGCTGCTGATTCTGCCTGGCTTGATCCAGGTGAGTGTTTTTAGAGGTTTAGGACCCTGGGACCTGGGCCAGACTGGGTGAGTGCTACACAGTGGTGGCCCAGGAGGTCCCTCTGTGGGGAATCCTGATTGATGAGGGCAGGCACCAGGAGCGAGATTACAGAGAGGAGGGAGGGCACAGATGAGGAAATGAATCACCAGGTTCGGGTTGGAAGGATCTGGAGTAGTTAGGTGTGCTGTGCACGTCAGCTCAGGAGGGACAAAGATGGAATCTGCAAATGGGAGGAGGGCATCAGAGGCCTGTTTCAGTGTGGCGCTGGACATCTTGGGTGGCAGCAGACTGGATGGCTGGAAAGAGCCTCGTGGGCCACATTGGCTGGCAGGCCACTGGGCTGCCTTCTGGCCTCCTGCCCCTCAGGAGCAGGAGAGGGAGAGCCTCTCTGACTCCTCCTCCGCTCAGAGTGAGTTCTCTTCTTTCTTGAAGTGTCCTCCCCAGGCCTTGCTGTGAGGTGCCCCTCTCCTCCTGCTGGTTGTAGACTTGGAGTGTCTTAATCTACATGCGGATGAGCTAACTTGAGCTCCAAATCCTTCTTAAAGGCCCTCTCTGTGGAATTTTGGGCTTCCTATGCAAACAGAGCTTCAGGACATCCCAGAGCCCCTGAATCTGACCCCAAAGGAGAGCCGTGACAAAACCGTGACTGAGCATTTGGCAAGGGGGTTGCACCAGGCCAGCACTGGCACGTGGATTCTGCGTGTTCCAGGGCCTCGGGGCCTCGTCCTGCTCTCCGCAGACGTGGAACTCCATCCTGCAGATAAAACAGGAGCTCTGCCGCCATCTGGCATGAGACTACTTCCTGCCTTCCATTAATAAACGCACTGTGTTTGGATATGTGTTTTCTTCCTCTTCAAAACTATATCCTCTTTTGAAGGCCGAGATCATGTATCTTCATGTTTTACTTCCCATCACAGCTGGGGACTTGCACACAGCTGGCTGGTGCTAATTGAGTGTGTGATGAACGGACCTGGGAAGTCAAAGTAAAACGCTCTCGTTTCTCACAATGGACTGTGCCTTTCTTTTTCCAAATCCCCTTCAAGAGCCACACCGTGATATCTGCACGAGTCTACGCCGGCTCTGGCTCTTCCGACGCAGTGAAAGCGTTCTTTTTTTTTTTAATAGCTGCACCTCTCATTCTGAAACTTGCCTTCATCCTGGGAAATCAGCCCAAATTTGTACATTAATTCCTTACTGGAGAGCTGGGTGTGGGTGTCAGGTGGAGCAGGGGGAGGGAGGTGGCGTTAAAACCCCACGGGAACAGGATGCATTGAAATAATTGAAGGGCAAGGGTGGCAGCTGTGTCTTCCCATTTAATTAAGTGACTAACACAGTTGTTGGCTAAATGGAGCTTCAGGCAGCCGACGCCCCAGCCCTGCCAACTGTAGTGAAAGTGATAGGAGATGAGCGCTCTCCTGTGCCACAACACGAAGGGGACGGTGCAGGTTGCCATGAGGCCACTTGGGATGGGGGAAGGGCTGTAGCCTGGAAGTCAGGAGACCAGGATGCAGCCTCCGCTCTGCCTTACACTCACTGAATGACCCTGGCAGGTCACTTCACATCTCTGCAATTCAATATCCTCATCTATAAAAGGGTTGGATGAGTGACCCCGGAGGTCCGTTTCATTGCTGACATTTTGAGGCTGTGATTTCCTCTGGGTTCTAACATTTTCTGGTTGAGGGGGCAAAACAGTGAGGGAACAAGACACAGATTCTGAAGTTAGGCACAGTTGGCGGAGGCTCAGATGGGGCTCAGGTCAGGCGGACATTAGCGAAACTGCCTTGGCACAGCAGTAGGTGCAAATGAAAGTCTGACGAGTCTCTCAGCACCCTAAAATTCTCAAGTCATCAGGGTGGTTAATCATATAATTTTTCCAGTTTGTAAATAACACAGCTGTTGAGGACATTTATGAAACTCTTCTAATGTGTAAGCAGTTAGGCAGAAGACTTTTCCGTTGAGGTTCAGGATTGCACATCTCAGATATGAGTACATCTCCTAAAAGCAACTGTGCCTTGGAAACGTAACATGTAAACTGTGTGTGGCCGGATAAAGTGGCTTGCTATCAAAATAGAGGCAAACAATAAAGTAAGTTCGATGCAGGCAAATAATATCGTTCACACTCAAATAACATGCAGTTCCTCTGGGAAAATGCTATGTTGCATCAGTAGCTTCTTTCCACCGCCCTTTTTTCCCACCTGATGTACAAATTTTCTCCACAAGGGGTGAGCTAAGCTGGTCTCCAGCTACACATTTCCTGGACCTGCTGGGCCAAACAGATTCACTGGGGAAACACTTTTTTAAGACTCTCAAAAAATTATGCTATTTGGAAAAACTCATGTCCCAAATTATAAAATCAATGTAGTATTTTGGATGTTAGTTTGAAGTTGAAAAATTACAAAATGAAAAATACTAGATACTAAAAATACTGAATGTTTGAAAAATACTAGATAATATAAATTGATAGGTACAAGCACAGTGCTTTACACAGAGTTAAGAGCCCAAGAGAAATGTTATAAGGCATTTGTGTTCTTCAGTAACTTAAAAGACTTGGAAGGCTCCAGAAGCAAGGAGCTATAATGATAATGAGAAATTAACTCACTCAATGCTGCAGTATCAGGAGAAGTTTTTACCATATGGCATACGGGTTTCCTGGAAAACAACCTAAAAATATTAACTGTTCCTTTAAGAGCTGATAAACTATTTATAAAGAGAAACAGTTCTTTTTTTTTTTTTTTCCCACAACTGTCAGTACTTCAAGAGTTTTGCCAAGAAGTAAATATTTTTGTATATATGTTGTCTTAATCACCTCGGGCTGCCATAACAGAATACCATAGACTGAGTGGCTTTAAACAACAGAAATTTATTTCTGATGGTTCTGGAGGCTGGAAGTCTAAGATCAAGGTGCGAGCAAGGTAGGTTTCAGTCTGAAGCCTCTTCTCTTGGCTTGTGGGTGGCTGCCATCTTGCTGTGTGCTCACATGACCTCCTCTGTGCACCAGAGCGGAGAGAACAAGATCTCTGGCCCCACTCTCACGACCTCATCTAACCCTAATCACCACCCAAAGGCCTCATCTCTAAATACTATCCCATTGGGGTTTAGGGCTTCAGTGAATTTAACAGGGACACAAACATTCAGTCCATACATACATTTTGCATATATATATAGTATAAATATATATACTTTTGTATATATATTTACTCCAAAGGTGCGCATCTTTCAGACTGTTGCCGTGCAAGCCAGCAGCCAGGAAAGTCAGCAATACCCAGCCGGTGCCGGGGGGCTGCCCAGGAGGAGAGTGGAACAAAAGGGACATAGACCCCAGCAGGGAGCCTGCCCTGGCTTGGTGATGGATACCGGCAGGCGCTGGCTCCAGGGCCAGCTCTGTGGGGCCTCTGCCTTAGCCCTCAGCCCCACTCAGCACACCTGGGGTGGGAGGGGGTCGATGGTATTGGTAAGAAAATGCTTTTGCATTTGTCCATGAGTTGACTATCAACGAGAAAAGTCACACAAACCATGACACAGTCATTTAGAATGCTGACGGCAGCCGTGTAGGAGATCTCTGACAATCACATTTAATCAAACAAAGCCATATTTGGTGAAATAGCAGGAATTTTGAGAGGACGTTTCTCACCAATGGATTCCCCACTCCATTCGATGTGGATTCTGCTCAACCAAAGCTTTTACTCACTTCTCCCCAATCCTTAGATACCTTCCGAGCCTAGGCCCGGCTCACATATCAATTTCTCTTTGGGGGAAAGAGAGGTCCCTCTCTGTAACCATCCAGTTCTTCCTCTTCATGCCCTCGGCTGTGGGACCAACTTCTCCACAACCTTCCCAGAAGACTCAGCCTTCCAGGGATCTCTGGACTGAGCACGCAGCACGAATTCTCTGTACCATTTGAACCGTCTTGTTAATTCCTCGTATTGTCAACACTGAGATTTTGAGGTCCTTAAGGTCAGGGGAAAATACAATCAAATCCTTCTTTGAACTGCCCGGCTGCTGAGAACCAGGCTAGCAGGAGGCGAGGAGCGTCTGCCAAATAACTGAGCAAATGTGGTCGGAAAGTCCTTTCCTAGGCCCAGGGAGCATTTTGTTGTTGATATGAAACATAACAGTTATAAAATTCAAGACGATGTGCTACTGCGAAACTGGCCCCAGTCAAGTGTTAGGAGAAAGAGAAAGGAACCGAAATTTAAGTGATTCCTAAGTGATAGGTTCTTTCAATATATTATTTGTTTGACTATAAGTCTGTGAATTAGGTATTTGTTTTTTCACATTACAGATGTGGAGATTATGGAACTTGCTCAAAGCCATACAATTAATGAGTGACAGAATAGGGAATAAAATTTAGGCTTATCTGATTTCTAAGTCTATATGTTTTTCATATGTTATTATGAAACAAATATGTTATTATGGGGAAGAAAAAAAAGGAGGAGGATTGACAATAGATGTTAGCTCAGGGCTGATCTTCCTCACAAAAAAAAAAAAAGACACTTCCAACACATTGTACATATATGAGTTTATTTATTTATTATTTATTTATTTTTCCCCAAAGCCCCAGTAGATAGTTGTATGTCATAGTTGCACATCCTTCTGGTTGCTGTATGTGGGACGCGGCCTCAGCATGGTCGGAGAGGCGGTGCGTTGGTGTGCGCCCGGGATCCGAACCCTGGCCGCCAGTAGCGGAGCGCGCTCACTTAACCGCTAAGCCACAGGGCCGGCCCATACGAGTATATTTAATCATGGGAAATTTCAGATTAAAACATCCTCTTTAATACCAGGAATTAAATACACAATGGGTGCTCAGAGCTTCCCTCCTTTCAAACATGCAGTGGGTCTTTACCCAGCTGATAGCTGTGAGCAATGCCTATGTCCTTTCTGAGTCAGGCAATGCTTTACCTGTCTAATCTGAAGTGACATCCCTCAGCTCCTTCACACCACTTCTTAAATCAAGAAGTCAAGGATTTATTGAGCTTAAAGGAGGAACTTTAAAAAAGAAAGAAAGAGCACATGAAAAGATGCTCAATTTCATAAGTCACCAGGGAAATACAAATCAGAGCCATGATGAGGTATCACTTCACACCCACCAGGATGGCTGTAATCAAAAAGACAGAGAATAATAAGTGTTGACAAATATATGGAGAAATTAGAACGCTCAGACACGGCTGGTGGGAATGTAAAATAGTGCATCACTTTGGAAAGTAGTCTGGAAGTTCCTCAAAATGTTAAACACAGAGTTACTGTGTGACCCAGCAATTCTATTCCTAGGTATCTACCCAAGACAAATAAAAACATATATCCACACAAAAACTAGTATGTGAATGTTCATAAAAGTTGTTATTCATAATAGCCCCAAAGTGAAAATAACATAAATGTCGATGAATGGATGAATGGATAAACAAAATGTGGTATATCCACACAATAGAATATTACTTGACAATACAAAGGAATGGAGTACCAATTCATGCTATGACATGGATGATCTTTGAAAACATTATGTTAAGTGAACAAGCTTGTCACAAAAGACCACATATTGTATAATTCCATTGATATGAAATTTTCCAAAATAGGCAAATCTGTAGAAATAGGAAGTAGATTAGTGGTTTCCAGGGGCTGGGGAGGAGAGAGAGTGACTGCTAATGAGTATGGAATTTCTTTTGAGGGTAACAGAATATTTAAAAATTAGTGGAGAAGTTTGCACAACATCGTGAATGTACTAAAAACCATTGAATTGTACACTTACATAAGTGAATTGCATGGTATGTGAATTATATCTCAATAAAACCAAACAAAAAAAAAAAAAGGAAAAGAAGATAGGAAGAAAGAAAGAAAGAAAGAACGAGAGGCATTTCTACTTCCTGTCCTGCAGGGCATGGGGTCTGGATCATTCAGGGAACTGGTCTACCAGCAGTTTCTCAAGTCCCCCAAGTGCCTTCTCAATACCATGCCTCTGTTCATCCTTCTCTCCTTCCTGGAATGCTCTTGCCACTCCTGTCTGCTTGGCAGGCCTGCTATTCCAGCGCTGGGTCCCTGCTCTCCCACACCCACACTTCTCTGTGGTTTTCCCGGATCAACCTGGCAGGTTGCCTTATTCTCTTCTCTGTGTGCCCAAAGACTGTGCTCCTTCTGGATCTGTCACGTGGTATCATGGTTCCTGGCTATCTGTCTGTCTCCCTGATGACCCTGTGGGGCTCCTGGAGGGCTGAGACACCACTGCATTTATCTTTGAGTACCCAGCAGCTGGCACAGGGCCTGGCAGATGGCAGGAGTGAAGCAAATGGGTATGGAGTGGAGCTGCACATGCCCACACAAACGCCTTCCATAAACACACGTCCCTGGGGAAAAGCCAAGACAGAATTCACAGAATTTCTTCTTAGCCCATTTCCTCCTTCCTGTTATATTTCAGGCAAGTGATCAGGTGTACATGTTCCAATTGTGGTTAAAAAAACAAACAAACTCAGGTTTGAAATTCAGGAAACTGGAGACTCAGCTACCCAGGGCTGAGAGAGACTGGCAGATTCTGCTAGAAGTTCCAAATGCCAAAAATTCAAAGGCAATTACCTTAAAATAGCATCTAATCTTGTGCTACCAATATATTTTGCCGTATGTGCAATAAACAAAATTGACTTAATTTAATAACTTGTTTTCCAATTCTGAGAAAGCTTGGTCAGAATAGTAAACAACTTTAAGGAGGATAAATATTTGCTGCCTGCTTGCCCAACTAATTTGTTCACAATTTAGATGTATTCTATAAAGATTCTCGAGAGTATCAATGGAAAACTCTGATTGCCAATTGATCAATACTGGTCTTTCTCAATTACAGCTTATATTACTCATGAATTTTGGTTGCCAAACCCAGAAAGTCACATGAGCTGCGTAAGCAAGAGGGAAACTCATTTTAAAGGTATAGGAGCCTCTATGAACCCAAGGCCTAGAGGCTACTCAGCTTCAGGGTGGAATGGAGCCAGCCCTGGAACTCAATGAGACCCTCAAGGAGACCACCTTCAAGGACTCCAGTGTCTCCTTCCCTTGGTTTGTGTGTCAGTCCTTCCACTGCTGCAGAAGAGCCATCTCTGTGTCCCACTCAACACAGTTCAAAATGGCACCCCCAGCAGCTCCCATGATGTTGGGCTCGGCTCCACTGAAGACAAGAGTCAGGCTAATGTGGAAAGTCTCACTTCCAAGTTACATACACTTAATCTAGACTTAATCTTGGTAAATTTCAGATTAAAAACACCCTCTTTAATACCAGGAGTTCAGTACATTAATGGGTTCTCAGAGTCTCCATCCCCATGCATGTAGAGCTCTTTTGCCCAGCTTGGGTCAGCTTCCCAGCATCATGATATATGAACATGGATGCTCCCAGAGGGCCATGTAGATGGACATGGAGATGGGGAAGGCTGGTCCCAGCAGAAGGAAGAGGCTGCTGGGCAGACAAAACAGTAGAGTCCTCTACACGAAGACAGAGCACTTAGCTTCTCCACAGCAACTTTGACACCACCTCCCCACAGCCACATTGGGGGAACTTCTCTAAACTCTTTCCCACTCCTCTGTTTCCTTAGGAAAGATACCTTGTTTCCTTAGCAATTTATAAATCCTTACATTGCAATACGGATTACTTTACAGGCAACATTTGGAAAACTTGGGGTTCCATGGAGACACTCTGGAAGTGCAGGGCTCTAGCTAGTGGTGAGGTACAGTGGGCAGAGTCCAGGGAACGAGGATGGGGTGTTCAGACCTCAGATCTCCTAACAATATCAAAAGATGGCCTGCATTTCCTACACTGGACTGATGTTGGAGTTAGGAGTTGAGTGGGATGTCTATTCAATAAGACGGGAGGAGGAGAAGGGGGACATCTGATTGCTTCTACACGTGTGTAGGGCTGGTTCTCTTGATTGCCAGATTTAGGCGGTTATTCAATATAGACCCCACCCACAAGGGATCACAAATCCTGCTATCCTGTGGGGCTGAGTCTGAGAGAGGTAAGACTTTGGTACCTGGAGCTGGAAATTGAGGGACTACTGGGCCAAGGAGTCCAGGGGCCTGGCCTTCAGCCTGTCCAGAGATGACAGTCATGGCCGGGGTATGGAGAGGACTGGCAGATCTCTACAGGTTTTCAGGCCCTGAGGATGGAAGGGATTCAGAGATGGACTCAGGACCCAGCAGGGAACTTGAGTTTGCATCAGGAAACCAGAGTGGGCTCCTGCTTATCGCAGCTGAAGCGGGTGGGGAGAGGTACCCCAAGACAGTGAAAACATCCTGGCCCCCTCCCTCTGGTATGGCTGAGGCTCCTTTCTTCCCTACCAGGATTGGCTTAGAACTGGGGGCAGGTGCTGAACTGGAAGTCCCAAGGTGACGGGGGAGGGAAGGGGCTGCCAGCTTGCAGTGGCAAATAACGCTCAGGTCCAGGGTCTGAAGACCTGGGCTCTCATGAGAGCTCTTCCCTTGCCAGTCACTGATCTGGAGGAATGACCCACCTCTTAGCATGCTTCCTCACCTGCACAATGGGAAGATAGTAACTACCTGTGAGACTTACATATGACCACGTACCTCAAGCCCCTGGCACGTAGCACTTGGCACATGGCACAAGCTTAATCAGCATTAACGTCCTGGCCTTTGGCTTCTTTGTGATGCTGAACAAACCATCCATTTCCTTTCTCATAAAAGAGGATGACAACATATTCCCTTTTCACTTTACAGGGATGTCAGCAGGTACCAATGTCATACAACACATTAGGGCACCCAGGCAGTGACTATTAGTGACTGCCCAGCATTCCTCTTCTCTGCCTTTCCCAGTCTCCCTTGAAGTTATGTTGTGGCTGGGTTCCAACTCGTGGGATGTGGGCAGAAGCTACGGGAGCCACCTCGAAGCCTGACTTTAAGAACATCCCTCCACGTTTTCCAGTTCTCTCTCTTCCCCGGCCGTAATGACCTTGGAAGGCACAGAAGGAAGTGGGCTGCCCAACCTGCATTGTGTGAGAAATCAACCTTTATTGAGTGTTTGTTATTGCAGCAAAGCTGAGACTGTCCTCATGAATTCAGGTATTTTGAAATTCCTCAAGGGTTATCCACCCCCCACCTTCACTCCTCCAAAACAAGATGTTATCTACAATAAAACGAAGACTTGAAAGCCTTCATATAATGTTTCATTGATGTGACCTTGGAGGGCTGATGGCTGATACCAAAGGCTTCGTTTACATTGTACGGCCAGCTTGGCATTCAGATGACACTAAAGTGGCTTCTTGCTTACAGAGAACAATTTGAGAGAGCAAGGCATCTATAGATGCACTGCTTTCCAACTTGCAGTGGATACATTTTCTACAATTTAATGTTCTAGGCTAGAGAACTGTTTTATACTTGTCTTTATATTATAAAATTAATACTTGCTTATGGTAAAAAAAATTCAGAGCACAGAAGGGGGTAACCAGAAAGTAGAATTCACTCACCCCTCTTAAACACAGCCCTATCCGTGAGAGAGTTTTCCTCACAGAACTCGTCTTTAAGTATAAGCACTTAAAAAAAATCACAATCAGGATTGTCCTAAGTATATTCTTTGATACTTTGCCTTTTAAATTTGAAAATAAATTTTGAATACCTTTACATGAAGATCTATTTTAAAAAGTGACTGCATAGTATTTCATCATGTGAATATACTGTAATTTATTTAAACATTTCCATGGTATTCGGAATTATTCAGTTGCAAATAATGCTGCAATAGACATCCGTATTTACATTTTTGCACATTTGTGGGAGTTTATCTGCAGGATAAATTTCTGGAAGGAGAATTTCGGAGTCAAAGGGTATGTGCTTTCAAAATGCTGAGAGATTTTGCTAAATTGCACTTCGAAAATGCAATACCAATGCAATACTCCTAACAACGGTGTATCTGCAATTTATGCATTCATTAACGCATGCATGTAGTCAATCAATCAATCAATCAATCATTCAGTCTACTAAATATTTGTTGAGTTGCCTTTTATGTGTCAGGTGGCCTGTGGATACCATGTTGAGGGAAATGGAGGTGACCTCTGCCCTGATGGGGGTGACAGTGAGGCGGGAAGATAGGTGTGAATCATTTTATTTACTTTGCTAAATGTGGTAAGAAAAAGGGGGGGGACACGAAAGCACGGAGTAGCCGGCAACGCCTACTTTGGGGGTGTCAATTTACACCGCTTTGACCGTCTGGCGCACAACGTTTAGAACTTTCAAAAGCTAACGAAAAAACTCTGTGGTCTGTTTATCTTCCTTTTTTTTTTTTTTGCTTTGGTTCATATTTATTCCCTCTATTCTTTATCACTAGGCACAATTTAGCCTTTCATTTTTCTATATTTCCTTCCTTATTAAATAGGACCAACTGTTGATAACTTGTATTCCCTTTTGTTGTAAATCATTGTGCCTTTATCTTTATGTGATGTTCAGACTTTAACTTTTTTTTCAAAATATTATTATTTAAAAATTTTTAAATGTGGTAAAATATACATAACATTGAATGTATCATCTTGACCATTTATACGTGTATAGTTCAGTGGTGTTAAGTACATTCACATTGTTGTGATACAGATCTCCAGAACTCTTTTCATCTTCCCAAATTGAAACTCTTTACCCCTTAAACAACAACTCTCCATTCCCTCCTCCCCATAGCCCTTGGCAACCACCATTCTACTTTCTGTCTCTATGAATCTGACTACTCTAGGTACCTCATATAAATGAAATCATATAGTCTTTGTCTTCCTGTGACTGGCTTATTTCACTTACCATAATGTCCTCAAGGTTCATCCATGTTGTAGCATGTCAGGATTTCTTTCCTTTTTAAGGTTGAATAATATTCCATTGTACGTATATACTACATTTTCTTTATTGATTCATTGTCAGTGGACATTTGACTGGCTTCTACCTTTTGGCTATTGTGAATAATGCTGCTAAGAACACAGGTGTACAAATATCTTTTGGAGTCCCCGCTTTCAGTTATTTTGAGTATATACCCAGAAGTGGGATTGCTGGATCATGTAGTAATTCTACATTTAATTATTTGAGGAAATACCGTGCTGTTTTCTACAGTGGCTTACCATTTTACATTCCCATCAACAGGGGAAGGGTTCCAATTTCTCCCCATCCTCACCAACACTTGTTATTTTCTGTTTTTCTTTGGTAGTAGCCAGCCTGATATGGGTGTGAGGTGGTATTTCATTGTGGCTTTGATTTGCATTTCCCTAAAGATTGGTGATGTTCAGCATCTTTTCGTGTTCTTGACCATTAGTATATCTTCTTTGAAGAAATGTCTATTTGGGACTTTTGCCCATTTTTAAATTGGGTTGTTTGTTTTTTGTTTTTCTGCCTTTTTAAGATAAGAATATGCATAACCAAGTAGGGTGAATTTTGAAAGATGCCATTGAAGCTTTTATTCTGAAATGATAGTCTCAACTCCTGGCCCTGGGCAACATTCTAATTGAAGAAGTGTCATTTCTCCTACTCGAAGTTCAAGGAGTTCAATCCCACAGAGTTGTTTTCAGAGTATTGGCCTCAAGTCAAAGGGCATTATGTTCCTCCAAGGACTTTATGGATGGTGCCTCCTGTAGGGTCTCCTCCTTGTTGCAAGACTGGGAGGAGACCATTCGCCTGACTCCTTGGGTTGGAGGGCAAGTGGTCCGAGAAAGTGGCAAAGTGCTCCTCCGATTTTAGGTCTCATGAGACCCCTCTCACAATTCTACTCCCCAACATCACCTGGCCTCATCTTCTTCCTCCCTTTCTTAGAGTCCTTGAGAGTGATACCGAACCTCTTTTTTTTTTTTTTTTGGTGAGGAAGATCAGCCCTGAGCTAACATCTGATGCCAATCCTCCTCTTTTTGTTGAGGAAGATTGGCCCTGGGCTAACATCCGTGCCCATCTTCCTCTACTTTATATGTGGGATGCCTGCCACAGCATGGCTTCATAAGCGGTGCATAGGTCCATGCCTGGATCTGAACCTGCAAACCCTGGGCGGCCAAAGCATAGTGTGTGAACTTAATCACTACTCCACTAGGCTGGCCCATATACCAAACCTCTTAATCTTCAGTTTGTGTGCCTGATGTGCAGTAAGCCAATCACTGAGTGATTGGTGCTTGGAGATGTAGAAAGGTTGATTCGAATTGGCCAAAATAAGAAGGTGAGAGGACAGGTTCTCCCAAATCTGCCTTAACAAAAGAAGAAAGCAGGGGGTCTTTATAGAGCTAAGGGGCTTGGAAGGAGGAGTTTTGGGAAAACAAAGGGGAAATCCTTATTTCTTTCACTCTAGATAAGCCCTTGGGCAATCAGACTTCTGGGTGTCAACAGCAGGTAGGGGCTGTTTATCTGGTGGTCATAACTTCCTTAAAGGTATTCTTTTTCTTCTGCAAAACAAGCTCGTAAATCCTTGTGACCCTTGAGTCATCCCTTAGGTTAAACAAGAAAACATCAAATTAACAAGATTAACTTCTTTTCGTCTATGTCTGTGTTGGGAACAAGGTCGAAGGGTAATCATGTTCTTATTGAATATTTACAGTAACCCTCAGGTACCCAGCTTCAAGAGCAGTTTCCTAGAACACCTTGGTCCACCAAATGGTATCCCTGATTCTCATGTTCCTCGGCCTCTGGGATGGGGGAGCTATGTAGGCATTTGGGATCTAGAGGCCTTAGTTAGCAGTTTGAAAGCTATGTTCTCTGGGTGTCGACCACAGCAGTCGGGCTTCTCAATTTTCACCTGTAACCCCTTGGTTACGACCTAAATCTGGAAAAGCATGTAGGTCTAATTCATCACCAGAAAGAAAATCTGACTATGAGCTGACCATGAGCACAGGTGGAGGGGAGAGGAGAGTGTAAACATGGCTTCTCCCAGGGAGTCAGTGCCACGAATCCAGAGGCAGCCTCCAAGGGACCTTGACATCCCCTCCATTTCTCTGTGCTGCCCCTCGCCAGGTTCCCTGTTCTGTTTTTCTTCCCCTCCGCCCTCGCCGCAGCAGTGTTTGGTCCTTCAGTTCTCGTGGGTCCCTGGAGGAGACTTCAGGTCCTTCAGATTCTATAGACTGAAATGTTTCCAAGACAGACAACCCTTTTTCTTACAAATATTGGCCAATTCTTGGAGCATAACTTCAAGCCGGTGACTTAGGTCAACAAGGTTTCTGTTCTTAAGAGAGAAATCTTCCCAGAAAGGGGGATTGGGAAGGAAGAAGGCATAAGGGGTTCCCACATAAGATTTCATTTAAAGGAAGTGCTCCACTGGTTTAAAAGGAAGGAAGGAAGGAAGAGAAGGAGCAGGGAGAGAGGGAGGGAAGGAGGGAGGAAGGAAGGACACAAAGAAAAGCAATGTTTGAAAACCATCATTCTTGGTCAGCATTAAGGAGTCCAGCCAGGAAAGCAGTGACTCAGGACCATATATTGTGGGGATTCTGGTATTTGCTCCATTTGGGAGCACTGTTATTTCCTTCTAGAGCCTGGGGTAAAGTATTTGTGCAAGATTTTGAGTCTCCTAACCAGGATGTTCCTTCCTGGGAGTGATGACCTCTGCATGTTTAGGAAGTCAAACGTTGGTTTCCACACAATTTCAGCATAAACACACATGCATGTTTAGGGCCCAAGGAGGACATGCCAGCTCTGCCCCTCAGAGAATGATGAGTCACCAGCCCATCATGTTACTCGTCATATGAATCCTCACATCCTCATCGAGGGCCATGGCTGAGAGTCCCTCTATCTCACGCTACCATGACTTGCAGAAAAGTCAACAAAACCCAGAGAGGTTGTATGAGGTTGTGAGTAATTTTCATCCAAACTCCACAGCCCCTTGAACATGAGGGCAGAGAGAAAAGACCTTTCAGCCATCCACAGCCCATCAAATAAGGAAGCCTGCATATTACTTTAAAAATTTTTAGAGTTGGCAGCAAACATCTGGTTATTAAGAGTCATAATATAATTTTGCAGTGGGTACGAGGCAAGAACTAGAAAAGATGTCTTCTTTTGATTAATGTTTATTTGTATTCTATCCTACCTGAAGTTTTTGTAATGAGCATATACAGGGTATTTCTTTTTTAATACAACATCACATGTGAGTAAAGCTTTAAAAATGATACAGGTACTATGAGGCTTATTTTCATCTAGAGAAAGAATCTACAATTTCAGAACCATAATGCAGCTTGGAAAGCACTGGAATTGAATTTCTTAAGTCATGGAGCTGACATCTCATTCTGACTGTGCTGCAGGCGGGCTGCAGAGTAAATAAAGTCTCCTCTACGCTGTTCTCATAGTAACACGTTATACTTAAATTGTGCTTTCCAGACTCACAGCGCTTAACAGACTTCATACCAACCCTGTGAGACTCGGGAGGTGCAGAATATTTTTCTCATTTTACAGTTGAGGAAACTGAGGCTGAGCGAGATTAAGTGACTTGCCTGCCCCAAGATATAAAATGAGTGTCAGAACCAGGATTTGAGATAAAAATCCTGTTTATTCTCTTCCACACCAGGGATTTACAAACTCTTTCACCTGCTTCAACGAGAGCAGGCCTGTTTTTATATGCTTTCCATATTAGGATCTGTACTGAAAGACTCTGTCTACACATGTTGTGTCTCAGACCCTCTGTCCCTCATCCGCCTCTGCTCTGTTGGGTTGGGGCCCTTCGTAGTATTCAGCCCTGGGTAATTCTTCCCGAGACTGAGGTTTACAATGGGAGGGCTTCCTCCTCCTGAGAGCATGTGCATTGAGGAGAGTTTCAAATTGATTGTCTTTAAGATCCAAACGAAAAGAACCTCAGATATGGTAACACTCCAGGCCTGAGACAGGGTGGGTGTTACCTTTAGGGACAGGGCGCCAGATCTTTGGTCTCCTGGGCAGTCTGTCACACGACGGTCATGTGATACTGTTATTACAGGCACTCACTCAACCAGTTAATACCTATTTATTGAGGGCTGACTACGTGTTGATACTCATACCTAAGATTCCAATCCACCTTTTAATCCGTTAATTGAATATAAGCAAACTTTAAGAACAGATATGTAGGGTGGATAGTTCACAGTGCTGCTCACATCCTGGTAACGTCTTGATTTTCTGAAAGCTGTGCTGCCTTTACATAGGCTTGGTGGGGTGACCATCTGTCCCAGTTTGCCCTGTCGTGTGGGGTTCCTGGGACACAGGACGTCCAGTACCGAAACTAGAAAGTCCCGGGCCAGTGGGGATGGTTTGTCACCCTATGACAGAAACAAGGCTCTGGTTGGGAGGTCCCCTCTCTTCTAAGACCCTATTTTCAGAGTGTAGGTTCCTTCTGAGAGTTAGTTGACTTTGAGTTGATGATGGTTGCTCTTTACTCTGGCAGTATTTATGTGTGTGAGAAATGTTCCAAGTTAAACAACCAACCAACCACAAACGGATCTCAAGTTTACTTGAATATGGCGTTCAAGTAGCAATTTAAAACAAACGCTCCCTTCTAAACAGTTGCAAATTGTACTGAGTTGAATAGTGTTCCCCCAAAACTAATGTCCACTGGAACCTATGAATGTGACCTTATTTGGAAATAGGGTATTTGGATATTTGCAGACAAAATTAAGCTATGAGTTTATACTGGATTAGGGTGGACCCTGAATCCAATATGACTGTTTTCCTTATAAGAAGAGGGATATTGAGACACAGAAACAGACAAACAGGAGAGAAAGCCATGTGAAGACCAAGACTGAGGTTGGAGTGGCACCTCTACAAGCCAAGGAATGCCAGGATTACCAGCAAACAGAAACTAGAAGAGGCAAGGGAGGATTCTTTCCAAGAGCCTTTGCAGAGAGCATGGCCCTGCTGACATCTTGGTTTTGAACATCTATCCTCCAGAACTGTGAGAGAGTAAATTACCATTGTTTTGTGTCACTCAGTTTGTGGCAATTTGTTACTGAAGCCCTAGAAAACTAATACACTTATCAAATCCTTTTTTTTAAATGAAAAATTGCTATGTGAGTAATTTGAAGAGGGTCTTATAGTTGTTCCTAATGAGAAAATGTTCCTTGACATATTTGTGGTTTGTACATTCTTTTAGTATATACTTCCTTTTAGTGTGTATTCACTGCCCTTGCAAATGCTCTCAATGACTGTAGCATGCATTTTGCGGTATTATTGTTTGTTTACTTGTCTCTTCTCGTTAATCTTGGAATCTTCAAAGTCTAGCAAAGAGTCTGATGAAGAATTTATTCTTTCTTTTTTTTTTTTTGCAAGATCCCTGCTTTCTGAACACATTATTCTCACCTGTCTGGGTAACAGATCTGATAAAGTAATTTATCCCTAATAATATTTCCTAAATGAATGGATGACTATAAGAATGCAGGGTTTTTCCTTCTTTTGAGGAATCTATGATAATTTAAGCATCAGTTCAATCTTGTCTATTCCTTATAGAATAAATGACCTTATTTTAGGATGTTGACTTATTTTAGATATGGAAAACTAGAGTTAAGATGCTAAGCTTTTCTAAAGACAGATGCCAGACCCCATATATTACACAAATTTCCTCAGTGCCAGTAATATAAAAATTCTAATAGCTCAGGCTTCCCACAGTTAGAAAGGAAACAACTCTGGACTGTTTTAGGATGTATGTGAGGTTGAGATAACTTATTTTTCCTTCTAATTCTAATTGCATTGGGTTTAAAAAGCAGTCTGGTTATTTTCAGATACAGAAGGTTCCAGCTCATCTTATTGGTATGATAGCTGCTGAGTAACCACCTCATCTTTGTCCTTCAGGTTAATCCATTTCAATCTTTATACCTCACACTATAACACAGCTTATTGGATTGGGCAAACTTAACGAAGTCTTTCAACCTAGTCTATGCTTTCATCAGTCTCATTCTGATCTACTCTCTTTAAATAAAATTTCTGGTGGATAGAAAGTTGAAATTCAGAATAAAGGAAACATTTATTTGTCTAGGAAAGAAAAGAAAACCACCACAAAACAACCCAAAATTCAGGCATTCTGGTAGTAACTTTCTTAAAAACAAAGAGGTCACTTTCTATTTTTGACACCTAAAAATAGTTTTCTTACTTATTGCCTCTGAAAATTACTTAAACTCTATTTAAAAACAAGGACAACAATAAGAAACCAACCTTGTTTAACAATGTTTGTTGGGAGATTTTCTTTGGTGAGGGGAGCAGGGCAGAGAGGGGAGTCATATCAGCCGGGAATTTCTACTTTCATATCTGTGTATTGCTTGAATTTTCTAAAGCAAGTTTGTATTACTTTTATGATCAGGAAAAGCAATAAAGAAAAATTATTTCCTTAAGGGTAAAAATGTTGGGAAGGAATGAGTCCTTTTAGAAAACAATTTCTGGAAAGCCTCATAAAATTTCAGGTAAACTTTTGTTGCTAGGGAGTTGCTAAGGAACGTCAGTTTCTAATAGAAGTCTACCGAGCAGTGATCGATGGGTGGAAGAAAATGACATACTCCTTTAATGGGTAGGAGAACATTCTTTCCTTCTAATTGGAAGTGATCTGGGCAGAGCTCATGGTTACCATACCAGGAGAGAATGTCTGCTTTGCCTTTTGGAAAGTCCATGAGAGAGGTTAGTGCCAATGGAGGAAATAAGCCAGATGCCATATGGAAACACATGTGGCACAGAGCTCGGCGCAATGCAGACACACATCTTTAAGTCTCCCCACCAAAATGGAAAATTGTTGGGGGATGATTTCTGATAAAAATGGCAAAGGAGAGCACTGGCAGAAATGAACTGAAATATTCATATTTAGCAAGCATTAGCTTTCTTGTCATTAACTGGTTCTGATGTCACAAAGCCAGGTTTAGCCTTGGAGCATTGGACTCAAGAAAGGATTAATGTCATAAATTACAGAGATAGATTTTAATCTATGTCTCTGCTTACTAGGGTTGGAATTGGTTCATGACAGTTTAGAAATACTGATGAGCGGACCAAATAAAAATTAGACTTTTTTTTTTTTAGTGAGGACGATTGGCCCTGAGCTAACATCTGTTGCCAGTCTTCCTCTTTTTGCCTTAGTAAGATTGTCCCTCAGCTAACATCTGTGCCAATCTTCCTCTATTTTGTATGTGGGTCACCGCGACAGCATGGCTTGATGAGTGGTGTGTAGGTGCGTGCCCAGGATCTGAACCTGTGAACACCAAGCTGCCAAACTAGGAACACGTGAACTTAACCAGTACACCACAGGGCCAGCCCCCAAATTAGACATTTTTATAATTCCCATCATTGTTGGAGAAGGAGAAAAGGAGTGGACTGTTTTGAATTTGGGGGAATTTTTCTCCGTTACTTCTGATGGCTTCAGGAACTGAGGTCGTGGCCAGTACCTGGGTTCAAGCCCACTTGTTCCTCCAAATACCCATTTTATGGGAAGACTAGGCTTGCCTGATGGGGGCAGCAATCAAGTGTCTGAGGACAGGGAATTGTACTGGGGAGAGGGGGAGATTCTTACTCGAGGTAACACTGGACAAAGCCGAGATTCAAATGATGGGATAGTCAAGTACTTAAGTTCCATGCATCAATGTTGAGAAACAATATTGAAATCAGGATAGGAGTTCAGCATGAGATCAGGGTCATAATAAACGAAGAAAGTCAGGGTGAGTGCTATGGTCATCTTAGGATGCCCACAGAATTCCTTTTTTGGCTGCTGTCTATGTCCTATTGAGCTGAGCAGATTTAATGGGAAAATACAAAGAAGGTATGGTTCTGGTGGTTCTTAATCTAGGCTCTTGGATGGATTCATAGAAGGGCTCTGTGGGAACCTCCTAAATTTATTTGCAATATTGTGTGCATCTTCATCCACCTCATTTATTCCCGTTCTTCTCTGGCCCCCTCCCATTGGCTATTACTCCAGCAAGGTCTCTGAACTCCCTCAGCTGATGGTTTTCATCATGGTAAGAGACATAACCCATGCCAAGGCTGCCACCTCCAGATGTTTCCAAAGCTGATGGTTTTTCTTGTGCCGAGAATGGAACTGGGTTCAAAACAAAGGTGAGGAGAAGGGCCTTTCTCCCCAGTTCGGTGCCACACTTTGTCACATGGCCCCTCAACGTCCAGAGGCTCATGAGGTTCTTTCATAAAAGCAGTTCCATCAGCACCCAGCACAAATCACCTAAACATAGGGACTCAAACCTTGTTCAAAGGACATGGGCTGCGGAAGGGAACAGAGACCCTATTACTCTTCCTTCTCCTTTATCTGCTATGATGACCCATCTCCCCAAACTAAGATCTTCCCTACAACCCCATTACTATGTATATCAGCTCCCTATGGCTGCTGTAACAAATGATCACAAACTCGGTGGCTTAAAACAACACAAATTTTTAATCTCACAATTCTAGAGGTCAGAAGTCCAAAATGGATCTTACTGGCTAAAATCAAGGTGTTAGCAAAGCTGTGTTCCTACTGAAGGCTCTAAGGGAGAATCTGTTTTCTTGCCTTTTCCAGCTTCTAGAGGCCCCTGGCATTCCCTGCCCTGTGGTCCTATTCTGTCTTCAAAGCCAACGATGTCCAATCGCATGTTTCTTACATCACATCGCTCTGACCCTGACTCTCCTGCCTCCCTCTTTCACATTTGAGGATCCTGGTGATTATATCGGACCCACTCAGATAATCCAGGATCATCTTCCTATTTTAAGGTCAAATGATATCAATCTTAATTGCCCTTTGCCCCGTAATGTAACATATTCCCAGGTTCTAGGGATTAGGATGTTGACATCTTTGGGAGCCACTATTCTGCCTACCTCACTACGCAAAAGTCTCCATGCATAATTCTAGATGCAAACAATTCAGGTGGAAGACACTGTTGTCTACACTAGGAATCTGGCCCACCTTAGCCAGCCAATATTCCCTGTTATGGTCATAGCTATTCGTTATTGTCACATAAGATGTAATAATAATGTTACGTAGGGGACACCTATTGTTCTGTCTGTCCAACTCTTTGGTGATAGCACTTCCATTCCAGTGTGTGGATGGGCTTGAATCCCCAGTGTTAGCGGAGTCAGAGCCAAGAGCTAACATACATTGACTCACAGGCTGAGTCTCGTATAAGCACCTAACCCAGGCCAGGCCATTCAGCACACCTCCCTAGGGCCTTCCGCATGGCACCTGAGGAAGTCTGTCTGATGGTGAGAGACCCAAGATATCCAACTTGATAGGTGCTGGCCACCATGTTTCTAACCGTGTGGGGAAAGCAGCTCAGAGAGAGAGGGAATGAAGCTGGGAAGCAGAGAGAGGCTGAGATGGGAGAAGAGGGAGACAGCCACGCAGCATCTGAGTCCTGATGTTGGTGGTTTCAGCTGCACCCTGACTTTTCCATGCTTGCGTTGGTCAACTGCTCCTTTGATTACATGCACTCTTCCCATACTTCTTCCTTTTGCCTAAGCTAGTAGGTTTTTATAACTAACAAGTAAAACAATCTTAAATAATACTACTTACGTAGAAATAAAGACTAAGGGTGTAAAAGGGACCTAGAGTTAATAAAAAAGGTGTCTGTCAAAGGGAGGAGGAAAAAAACTGTAAGAAACAATCAAGGCATTTTGAGTGTGAAAAAGAAAAGAATCAGGGAGTGCCTGCCTTCACAGGTCTTCAAGCAGCGGCTAGTGGAGAGACAATCTGTGCATCTGGCAGCAGTTGGACAATGACGTTCCAGGTCATTCACGTGTCTGAAATTCTAGGACAAGGATCTTCTGCTTCCCTTTCTCTCTTTCTCCACAATGTTCACTTCCTAGCTTTCAATTTATAAAGAGGGATTCCAAAGTTAGATAAAAATCACAAACCAAAAGGGAAGAAAACTGTATTAGATGATCTACTAGGATGTCCTTAATGTGACTGCAGAAAATCCTCATTTTGGGAGTTGTCCCCCAAACTGAGCAAGGTTTTGTAGGATGAAGATGTTCCATATGGGAACCCTGACGTGAGGGTGGATCTCAGTGTTGTGGTACCTCGATGGCCATCTTCAGAATTGAGAGGCTGGCGAGAAGAGAGTTAAGTGTCCCCAAATTAGAGAAATCAAGTAATTCACTGAGCAGAAGGTTAGGATGGGTGTTGGGTACAGGGGAGCTTAGTGGAGTCTTAAACAGAGTTTTTATTAAGGGGCTGGAAGACAGGGGCAGGAGGTGTAGACCGTAGGAAGGAATTGATTCAGATATCTTCCCCAGCTTGAGGCAGGGCTGGTTTAGATGGGGAAGGAGGGGAGCTAGTCCAGGTTTTTTGCTCACATGGTCCTCTTGCTAGTGGAGTTCATTGGCCAAAAGTTTACAGATGTCTTTGACCACTTATCAATTGGCCTGTAGTTCTTCCTGAAAAGAATGGAGTTTCCACAATTCCTGGTTCATGTCTGACCTTACAATGGTGCTTGGTGCTGGAGATGGAAGTTGAGTTCGTGAGGGAACTGTTCTAGGTGAAATCAGGACATGACAAAGTTGAGTGAAGATCTGGCTGAAGCACAGGGTAACAAACAATATAGCTGAAAACAATTTGCCTGAAAGCAGTTTGGTAGCAAGCACATTGGTCAACACGACCATTTGGTTGAGACAACAGTTTTGCTGGTAATGAATATTTTAAGTATAGGTAACTTTTATGCACTACAAAGATGGTTTTGTAACAGTTATTTTTTGTCAATTTTTTTCCAGATTTCTTTCCTCATTCAATTTACTTAAAATTTCTAATTCATTTCCTTTGCCATGGATTTTTCTTCGCCAGATTAGCCTGAGCCAGGGGAACACAGGTAACCTGGACCTTTGGCTCCAAGAAGTGGTGGCATCTGAAACAGGGGAGAGGACTCGGTCAAATCCCAGGGTTAGGACAAGAGCTGGAGTCGGAGAGCTTGGAAAAAAGGATGGAGTCAGGATGTTGGAATGGGATTGAAATACAGAGAAGGCCATTGGATCCTGAAGAAGGCCATTGGATCCTCGGAGCAGAGGTCATCATGGGCTTGGGTCCAAAGGTTAAATGGTTAAGGTGGAGTATTTCCAAAATCATGGCTTTCGGAAGCTTTGCATTCCGCCCCAGGGGGAACATCCCTGAGTAAAAACGTAATGGAGACTCCAAGACCAGTGCAGGCACCCAGAAGTCGCCTCTGCTCTCTTTCCACTCTTTGGAAAAAAGTCAGGGGGTGATGGAAGCCCTCAAAACCAAAAAGAATCTACGAGAGGAAATGTCATTAAGTAGGAGGAGCTGGCAGTGACCTCGCTGCCCACAGTAATGTCCTCTCCTGCCAGAGAAACATCCATTCTTGCGTTCAGCTAACTGATTGCAGGACCTTCCACTCTGTTCACATGGCATCAGTCATGTCTGTAAGCTGAGCAATCCGAGTTGCCTCTAGCCGGGCCTGTCAGTGCACTTAGTGATGGCCTTCTTCTGGAGTTTTATAGCCTTTTGATTTTATTTATATTGATTCTATGAATTCTAAGTAAACTCATTCATCATACCTTCACAGGGCTGTATGATGTGTGCAAACGCATCACTGATTCTCCGCAAACCATTCTGTGGCCAATAACTCTCACTGAAAATCTGAGGATCAGAGCTTGTGGAACAGTCCAAGGCCTCAGAAGAGTGTTTTTTAATTAAAAAAGTAGTACACACATGACAAACATTTAGACAGAACTAAAGGATATATAATGAAGATAAAATTCTTCCTCTTACTCCAGGACTTCAATTCTCTCTCCTAGGAGAACTCCTATTATTTCCCAGGAGATACGGTGTTGCCTGTGTGTCCTTCCAGAAACTTCCATACATGTAGTCTTTTTTTTTTTTTTTTTGAGGAAGATTTGCCCTGAGCTAACATCTATGCCAATCTTCCTCTATTTTGTATGTGGGTCACCACCACAGCATGGCCCCTGATGAGTTGTGTAGGTCTATGCCTGGGAACCAAACCCGAGCTGCTGAAGAGGAATGTGCCAAACTTAACCACTAGGCCACAGGGCTGGCCCCATGTATTTGTTTTTGAACTAACAACCAACCCCTTTCAATCAGTTGTTATTATTTTCCTCTGGTAACTCTATCTCGAAACCTGGCCATGGCACCAGGGGAGGGGTGAAGACATCGCCATTGCAATGACAAGAAAGAAAACCTCCCAGTGGCATGAGTCCAGAAAATAACTTCTAGCAAGGTCCACCTCTCTGAGCTCAGGGCCAGAGGGTTAACAACTGAGGATGTCATCAAACAGCGGAAAGTTGGCTTCCCTTATGCTCTCCAAATGCATCACAGTATTTTTTTTTTTTTATAATTTTATTTATTTATTTTTCCTCCAAAGCCCCAGTAGATGATTGTATGTCATAGCCGCACATCCTTCTAGTTGCTGTATGTGGGATGCGGCCTCAGCGTGGCCGGAGAAGCGGTGCGTCGGTGCACGCCCAGGATCCGAACCCGGGCCGCCAATAGCGGAGCGCGTGCACTTAACCGCTAAGCCACGGGCCAGCCCATCATCACAGTATTTTTATTTGTTGCTGATGGCTGTCTCTGTTCAAAGGCATTATTAGACTATCACAAAATAGCATTGTGCTGGCAACTGTCAGATTCCACTGCCGTATCCAGGACACGGGTGGAGAGGCCTCATTCCTTTCCCCTGGGAGGCACAAGCTGCAGATACAGCTCTCGCTTTTTGCAAAACTCTTCCTCGCGTGCATGTTGGTAACCGTCTGTCTTGTCAGTGAATTTATAGCTTGTAAGGAGAGAAGGCTGCCATCAGAGTGCAGTTTGCTTCATGAGCTTCATTATTTTTTATGACAGCTATCTGTGTGAAGATTAAAATCCCAAGGAAGTTTGAATAGTCACATCCCCCCAAACCCCTAAAGAAATCAGTCCAGACCAAGTGCTAGAATGTGCTCTTAATTGTTGATTTTCCTCTTAACTCTGTGGAAGTCAGCTTTGAATTATGCGTACCAAAGGAAACTCAGTTGATATATTTATACATTGGGGTGCCTAGAAAGCCACATCTTCGCAGTATTTCATATATTTACAGAAAACAAACATATGGCTTAGTGGTGTGTTGAATATATATTATATGTCTAAGTATTTCTAGTTTTATTGTCTGTATCTCAAACCATAGATTATTAAAGTTGCATTAGATGGTAGAGATCATCCTTTAACTAGTAGATTGCAGTTTTCTGGTTCATTTTTAGGTGAAGAAAACAGAAACCTAGAATATATAACTTGCCTAAGGAAACAAAGTTATTTAGTGAGAAAGCAAGAAGGCAGGAAGGTTGGTTCTTCTTGGTTCCCTCCCCCATCTCACCCGAGCAGGATCCATTCTCTGCTTTTCTCTGCCCTGTCTGTGTCCCTGGAGACTAACCCCCATAGTTGCATCTTCTGATAACACTTCCTGGCTGGCTTCTGGGTGGGTTCCGTCAAAGAGAGGCACTGGCATAAGATGAGAGGGTGGGAGGAGATAGAGGCTGGGATATTTCTTCCCACTCACTCCCTGTTTTCACATCCTGTCTCTGACAGTAGCTCTGACCCTTCACCACGACACCTCCCTCCTCTAGGGTTCCAGCTCTCACCTGTCTTCACTTGTCCCCGTGGCCCTTGTGATGATGACACTGACCACTGAGGTGAAGGTCCCCACCATCTCTTATGTGGTCCCCTAGCCCTGCCCACACCTCTGGGCAAGGCAAGGAATCCTTTCACCAGAGTCTCTTCCTTTGAACTGTGCTTCCTGCCAGTTCCCTGATGGATACACCAGGTGTCCTGAATACCCACCCAGTTTTTTCTTACTTCCTCATGTTGACTTGTGGGCATCTGTGCAATCTTGCACAGTGCTTGGCACACAAGTGTTAGGAAACATTTATGCAATGAAGGAATGAATGTGAACACACTCTAATCAACGCCTGCAGAAAAAATGAGAAATTCCAAAAAAATGGAATGTTGTCTAATATTTGAACAAAATGTACTCATCTTGAAGTTCTCCCAAAAGTGGAAAACAATGTTGACGAGTAAAAGCATTGACACAGAGGTGTTCTAAGAAAGTACAAAGACTGTACAAGGAAAAATGCTATGACCTAACAGAGATGTAACCTCATTTGTGCTCCCAGCCACTGAAGCGTGGCAGGCAGGTGACGTGTATACGTGTGGCAAGTCAGAACTTGCCCATCTGAGCACCGCTAACCACAAGCCACAGTGGGAGAAAGTCTGTGAGTGTCTTAGGGTTCTTCCTCTTCTACTTCCTTATTTTATGGAAGAGAGATCTGTGGTCTAGAGGAGTAAAGGCAGTGTGGGAGGCTGAATAATGGCTCCAAAGAGATTCATGCCTTAATGCCTGGAACCTGTGAATATGTCACCTTATGTGGCAAAAGGGGCTTTGCAAATGTGATTAAGTTAAGGATCTTGCGATGGGAAGATTATCCTGGATTATCTGAGGGGGCTCAGTGTAATCACAAGGTCTTTATAGGAGGGAGGCAGGAAATCAGAGTCAGGAGCTGAGATTCGATGATGGAACAAGAGGTTGGAGGGATGCAAGAAGTGAGCCGTGAGCCGAGGAACACAGGTAGTCCCTAGGAGCTGTAAAGGCAAGAGAACGGATTCTCCCCTGAAGCCTCCAGAAGGAACCAGCCCTGCAGAAACCTTAATTTTAGACTTTGGCCCTCTAGAACTTTGAGATAGTAAATTTATGTTGTTTTAAGCCACCAAGTGTGTGGTAACATGTTACAGCAGTGCTATGGACTGAGTTGTGTCCCCCCAAATTCATACTTTGAAGTCCTAACCCCTAATGTGACTGTATTTGGAGACAGAATCTTTAGGAGGTAATTTCAGTTAAATGAGGTCATAAAGGTGGGGCCCTGATCTGAAAGGACATCTCCTAATAAGAAGAGACATATAAATTCCTGTTGTTGAAGCCACCTGGCCTGTGGTATTTTGTTATGGCAGCCCCAGCAGACTAAGACAGGTACACAGGGTAGGTCAGCAAAGCCAAGGTCTTTTCCAAGTCTGTTCATCACTCATGGGCTGTGGGATCATGGGAAATCACGTATCACCTCCACACCTCAGTTTCTCCACCTTCAAAATGGGCCTTGAATACTTCATCAGAAGGCACTAAGGGTCTAACACAATAAGTAAATGTTCTTTTAAAATTGTATAGTGTTAGACAATCATAGAGGGCAATATTGTTATAAGCTGGAGGCTTCAGAGATGGTGTGTTCTACTGAACTGCCCATCTGGGCAGTGTCTATAAAGAGACAGATGACCAGATCACTGCCAGGGGCCCATGACCATCCAGACTCTACAGCCTCAACACTGTTCCTTCATTATCCACAGCATATGGGGACAACCAGGACTCCAAGGACAGAGCACTGCGTCAGGTCTGTGGGAGGAGGGCGTGGACATTCACGACGAAGAAACCAGAATTGCCATCTCAAGTTACTAGTCGTTAAAGTCATGCTCTACAGAAGTCCCCAAAGAATGACTTAGGAGCCTGGCTGTTTGAAGGCAGATTTGGCTTGTAGAAACAATTAGCCCAGAAGAAAGGGCTCTTTCTAGGAGAGCATTAACCATAAACTCACAGTCGTCATTCCTTGGCTATATTTTGGGGTACCTAGAAAATTAGAGGGCACCAAAATGGTCAAAGTCCTACAGGAACCCCAAAGCAGATAATTATAGATGCACAGATGGAGAAGAGAAGAGACTTTCCAGCGATTGGAGAATTGCACCTTCAAGACTGACAGATGTTTCCATGGGGATAGGGCCCTGGGGACTTCAAAAGATGCCAAGCTGGTTAAAATAGTGTGGAATTGGTCTGAGAACAGACAAACAGACTACAGGAATGGAATAGACTAATGATGTGAAATAAATTGCTCAGAGACAGACGTAGGTGTATATGGAAACCTAATATATGATAAAGGTGGCACCATAAACCATCCCCAGGAGCAGAGATAGGGTGACATCTCTAGTCTTCGCTGCAGGTGAAGAGAGCATGTCATCTGGGCCTGGAGTGAGAGCCGCCATGGGCCCCGACAGCCTCCGGGAGCCCCTCTGTCATTCCTTCTGGGTGGCACAAACCATCGTGGCAGAAAAGCAACGGGCCATCGTGTGGTCACATAGCCACAGAGACAATCAGAGGGTGTAAAGGAACTCATAGAGCAGAAATGAAATGTCCCTGCTGAGAGCTGCCAGGCCAGATGACATGCCCCTAACAGTCACCACTTTATTTCTGAGGATCAGAGCTGCATAATGCACATCCTGGAATCGAGCCCCATCACCCGCAGAAACAGAGGCCTTTTCTTTCGCAGGCTGGTGACTTCATTATACATTCCAGGACTGCGGGAAGCATCGGGGAAGGCTCTCTTCCGCCAGGCCTCGGACAATGGCTGGGAAAGCAGAGAAAGGAACACACAGGGGACCCTGGCTGAGATTAGGCAAGAAAACTGGGTGGGAGAGGGTGAGCCACATGTCCAGAGCCCTGATTGCCACGCTGGTCATGTCCAGCCTTGGCCTTGCACAAAAATGCCCTCTGTGTGCGGCAATCAGCTGGGGCGGGGGCTGGTTTCCTTTCACACCTCCCCAAGGCGGAGGCTGAGACAGAAAACAGAAGACGAGGCAAAGCCAGGTAGTGAGGGGTGAGAGCAGAAGAGAGGCCCAGGATTCCATTAGCACTGGTCATGTGCTGGCGAGGATTAGAATTTATGTGAATGCGTTCCCGAAGCTCTCAGACTCTTCCATTGTAACAGGAGACCGCAATGTCTACCTCACAGGATGGCTGTAGGCTTAATTTACATCAAGCACAAACAGCCCCCCGCTGAAATAAAAGGCAGCAATCAACATACTCTACCAGGAGTCAGGCAAGTAGACCTTAACATCAGTGGACACGATGTAACAATAGTTTACAAAACACATTTTCTTATTTCATTCTGACAACCACAACAATGGATAGGTACCATTAGCCCATTTTACAGAGGAAGAAATCAAAACCAGGATAGTTCAGTTTACATGCTTGCGAAGCTGCAGTACTTGGCAGATCTTTTATGTCCAAGTCTAATGATTCTTCCCCCGTGTCACAGTGTCCCTACTCTGTTCTATGTCCCAACTGTTTCCCTAACTGGAAATCCTACCCCTTCTGGAGAACTCCGTCTAGCCCCCAGCCCCAACATGAAAGTGATTTCTTCTCAGGTCACTGTCTGCTGACAGCTTCACACTCAGTCTGGCCTGGCCCCTTTGCCCTCCCTCTGCCTAGGGCTGACAGTCACCTTTCTTCCCAGCTTTGACTCCTCTTCGCATTCTGTCACTCCTCTAATGGCCTGATTAAATAGTCTAAGTCTCTTCTGCTGTAGACCCAGCCTCGGCTGGCCCATGCTAGACAGGTGTTTAACCCTCGTCATGGAATTCAACCAGCAGCTGTACATTTGTGCAACCGACAGCTTCAAAGGACGAATCCTAGCATTTTCCCACTGGGGGCTCCCCAGTGACTTTTCTTGGAACGTGGTAGGATGTGGGTCTCAGTACAGCGACATTGGACTGCTGGCCTTCTTTCTGGGCTTTAACATGACACGCCTTGCAGAGATCCACATGGTAGAATTCTTGCCTCTCATCATCAAGACTTAGGCCTTTTTCTTTTCTAACTAAATAGCTGAGTGCATAATGGTCACTATGAGACAGTGATTGACTGGATACACAGACACAGTCAATAGAAGAGGACCTTATGTGGGAACCAGGTGTCCACATAAGGCAGGAGATAACCTGGCCTATGCATTCTGGAAGCCCCAGAGTTACACACACTGGGCCATGCATGTGGCTGACTCCACCTACAAGGAGTGAGGGTTCTGCCAGATGTGAGAAGCTGCCTGGCATCTGGAGCATGTCAAGGTATCTCCGTATGTGGGGGTACCTTTTGCCATGAAAGAAATTTACACTCTCTCACTGGACCTGTTGGCATCTTTAGTCCATTAGTTTCAGTGGTCATCTTACATTGATCATTGGCCACAGCAAAGTAAGGGAGTAGATGAGGGAGGGACAGGAGCGTGGCGTGGTGGGTGAGCATTGAGGTGGAAGGCCATGGTACGTCAGAGGAGATCTGGTCTTGAATCCTGGTCCTGACACACCCTGTGTGAGCTTTGTCAAGTTCACTTGTCTAGACCACAGATGTCTTTTCTGTAAAATGAATGTATTCATTTTCCATTGAGTCAGGGTTTTCCAGAGAAACAGAACCAATAGGATATGTCTGTGTGTGTGTGTGTGTTTGTGTGTTTGTATATATAAATATATAAAGAGATGTATCATAAGAAATTGGCTCATGTGATTATGGAGGCTGACAAGTCCCAAGATCTGTAGTTGGCAGGCTGGAGACCCAGGAGAGCCAACGGTGCAGATCCAGTCTGAGTCTGAAGGCCTGAGACCCAGGAGAGCTGATGGTGTGGTTGCTACTCCAAAGGTGGGCAGGCTGGAGACCTAGGAAAAGCTAATGTGTCAGTTCGAGTCTGAAGGTGGGAAAAAACCCGATGTCCCAACTTGAAGGCTGTCAGGCAGGAGGAGTTCTCCCTTACTCATGGGAGGGTCAGTCTTTTTGTTCTGCTCAGGTCTTCAGTGGATTGGCTGGGGTCCCCTCACATTAGGGAGGGCAATTGCTTTACTCATTCTACTGATTCAACTGTTCTTCTCGTCCAGAAACACTCTCACAGACACACTCAGAATGTTTGACCACACGTCTGGGCACCCGTGGACCAGTCAAGTTGAAAGATAAAATTAACCATCACAGTGACTTTGCCTAAGAAGTATTCTTTATACTGCAATCACACTCATCCTCTTTCTAGCAAGTTATGAGGACTATCACTCAAAGCACTAGGCTTATTCTCTGGTTCTAAGATAACTCAGGACATGTTTCTAGAACAGATGGATTTTATGAAAAGATTTGACTCCAGAGTGCTTCTCCTACGTTAACCATCCAAGACCTTATTCTGATGTGAAAGGCAAGGGTGGAACGGAAGCACCCACTGAAAATTCCAAATTTCTAATATGGAGAGAAGGAGCCAAATGAGAGAGAATGGGCAGAAATTCTGGCCATAGTTTTGAGAAAACAAACACACCAATCAACCAAACAACATACCAAGCAACCAACAACCAACCAACCAACCAACCAGCCAGCCAACCAACAACCAACCATCAACCAGCCACCAACCAGCCAACCAACTTCCAACTAACTGCAAAGTAACCACCAATAAACCAATCAAGCACAAACCAACCAACCACCAACCAAGCACCCACCACCCAACAACCCAACGACCAACAAACCAACCAAATAACCACCCACCAACCAGCCGCTAACCAACTAACCGACTACCAACTAACCACCAACCAACCAACCACTAACCAACTAACCAACCAACTCAGCACAACCAAAGCTATTGTTGACTGGGAGGTTCTGATTCCCTAATTGGCAATCTTTTTCAAACTGTGTTCCACAGACTACATAAAACTGAATCATTTTGGGAAATTTGCTAAAGATACAGAATGCCAAGCCCCACCTCATTCCTGTGGAATCAGAATTGCTGAGTGTGGTGCCCAGGAATTTGAACTTTTAATAGGTTTCCCAGGTGATTCTGATGAATGCTAGTTTGACAACTATTGCCTAGCGAGTGCTGAGTATGCCTGGAACTTTGCTGTACTTCCGTATTAGATTTTTTGGATCTTGACTTTCCCATTTTGAAATAAGTAGATTTGCTTTTACATCACAAAGAAGAGACTTAGTCCTCCCTTCCCACTTTATTATCACTAACTCAGAGAGGAAGTTGGGAGCAAAAGAGATGCATCTGAGTGGCTGCCATGATTTCTCCCCAAAACACGTTGGCAGGTATAAAATTACAGAATAAATCAATCCCACATATGGGTTGTGTCTCTGGATAGTTCTGATCCACTTCACGTCTGTATGCTCCTCTGTCTAGACTCTTCAATATTCCAGTTACATTTTATGCCTTAGAATCAAGTTGCTGTCAAGGTATTGATTTGGTTTTTTCTGGGGGCATGAGTTTTATTTCATGTTGCCAAGGACCCGCTTCCCCCCGATGGTATAAGAATATTGTGAAAATACTTATTATTTTACATATTTTAATTATTTTATTTTAATTTTTTTGCAGGGAAAGATTTACACTGAGCTAACATCTGTTGCCAATCTTCTTCTTTTTTCCCCCCACCCCAAGCTCCAGTGCATGGTTGTACATCCTAGTTGCAAGTCCTTCTAGTTCTTCTATGTGAGCCACCACCACAGCACGGCAACTGACAAGACAGGTGGTGTGGTTCTGTGACTTGGAAATGAACCCGGGACCCCGAAGCAGTGAGAGTGCTGAACTTTAACCACTAGGCCTTCAGGGTTGGCTCATAAGTATTTTTAAATCTTTATATTTATTTTGAAAGAATTGAAATTTTTAGAAATATTCATTCATTTTTGCACCTCCTAGAATTAACAACTGTTAATATTTTGACATATTTTCTTCCAATTTTTAATTCAAAAATTAAAACATTACAGATAGAGCTAATTTCCATGTATCTATCAGATTTGCCCACTCCCCGCTTCAATTCCACATCCTTCTCATTTTCTCCAAAGCCAACTACTCTCACGAGCTTGGTACATATACCTCTGTCCCATTTAAAAATAATTTAAATATATATGCATACGTAAATCTTATATAGTATTGTTTTTGTGTTTTTAAAAACTTTACACACAAATGGCATGAACTTGTTCTTATCATTCTGTATCTTCTCTTTCTCACTCAATCTTAAATTTTTGCATTTATGCATATAGCCATATATAGATCTAGTGAATCTCTTTTAACACTGAGCCTTGTAGGTCTACATTTGTTTTATTTGCCCATTCCTGAGCTAATGGATATTTGCTTCCAGTTTCCTCTGTTGCTCATAATGCTACAGTGAACATCCTTGTACTTGTGTCTTTGTGCATCAAGTTTCTCCAGGATATAGATCTACAAGCTAAATTGCCGCATTGTAGAGCACGCACATTTTCCATTATAGTAGATGTTACAAAATACTCTCCAAAGTGGCTGAAGTAATTTATTTTCCCACCAGCAGTGTGCGAAAAGGTCAACTCCTTCTCCCATTTTCACTAATGCTGTGTACAGTTCACCTAATTTTTGTCAGTCTGACTGATAAAAATGATACCCTGCTATTTTAATTTTCAGGTTGCACTAATAATTGCTGAGACTGAGCATATTTGACAGGTTTTTATAATAATTTTTGATGAGTAACTCAAAGCCCATTCCTATAGATTAGAGAGAATTTGCAAGGGATGAATAGTTATGACTTTAAGAGTTTTTAAGTATAAAATAACGGATGCTCACCACTAAAAATATTAAAACTTTACAAATTTGAATGAAGTAAAAAGTAAAATCCTCCATTCCTCTCAACTCTTTCCTATCACTTGGTGACCACTTGATTTATGATCCATAAAGGGACACTCGTGAGAGAGAGAGTGTCACCCACTGTCCTGGGCAGTAGCTGCTGTGAAAGTGTGTGGGTTGTGTGCGTCTCCCCAGACTTCTTCCGTGTGGAGTTTGTAATGTATTCAGAGACTTAACAAGATATTTGGGACACCTTTCTATGCCAGCATATAATAACTTACTTAATCTTGTCCTCACTTTTTAGAAAAATTTCAAGCTTACAGAAAAATTATAAGAACAAGGCAATGAGTTTCTACATTCCCACTACCCAATTTCACCAATTGTTCTTATTTTTCCGTATTTACTCTGTCTCTTTCCCTCTAAATATAATATATCCATATATATTACATATATATAACATGCATACAATAAATATGTATACTGTAATGTTGTAATTATTGCAGAGACATTTGGGAATAAGTTGGGGACATCATCACCTTTTACCACTAAATACTTCAATGTGTCTCTCCAGAGAACAGTGACATTCCCTTACACACACGCATGGTACAAATCATTTTCAGGGAATTTAACATTCGTATAAAACCACTATCTAATACACAGCCTATATTCAAATTCTACCAGTTGCCCCAATAATGTCCTTAATTGCAATTTATTTTTCTGATTCAGGATCCAATCCAGGGGCACTCTTTTCATTTGGTTGCTCTGTCTCTTTAAACTTTAATCTAGAACTGTTGCTCATCCTCTCTCCGTGTTTAGTGACGTTGACGTCTTTTCAGGCAAATGGGCCAGTTGTTTTGTAGAATGTCCCTCCGTTTGAGTTTGTCTGACCATTTCCTTCTGTTGAGGGTCGGGTAATTCATTTTCGGCAGGAACACTGTGTAAGTGATGCTGTGTGCTTCTCTGTGCACCACTGCGGGAAGCTCCTGATGTCAGTTTCTTTTAGCCTCCTCCTTTCAACAACTGCACGATAGTTACATTCCATTCTGTGGATGTCATGTAATTACTCCAACCCTGCCTCTATGGATGGGCTTGTAGGTTGTTCCCAGTGTTTGGCTAATGAAAGCAATGCTGCCATGAAAGTGACAAGGAATGTTTTAAATATTAGAGTAATTAGAATGAATGTGATCTAGGAAATAGGAGAGAGAAGAAAGAAGAATGGGGGAAATGTTTTTTTTTTTTTTTTGTGAGGAAGATCAGCCCTGAGCTAACATCCGATGCCAATCCTCCTCTTTTTTTTTTTTTGCTGAGGAAGATTGGCCCTGAGCTAACATATGTGCCCATCTTTCTCTACTTTATATGGGACGCCACCACAGCATGGCTTGACAAGCAGTGCGTCGATATGCGACCGGGATCCGAACCTGCGAACCCGGGGCCGCTGAAGCAGAGCGTGAGCACCTAACCGCTTGCACCACCGGACGGGCCCTGCAGCAAATGTTTTAACTTAAGTAGATCTAGGTGTGAAGCTAGAAGGAAGGGTGGCTGGCGAATGTGGGGAGTGGGAGGTGTAGGTAAAAGACGCGATCACTTCAGCTGCAGTAGAGAGGATGGGCTGGAGAGGCGGGGAGATCGCTTCGGAGGCTGTTCAAACAGCCTGGGGAAGAGAGAATAAAGCCCCGAAGTCTAGCAGTGGTGGTAGAGAAGGAAAGAAAGGGAACAATTAATAAAAATTTAGGAGAAGTACGGATACATGCTACAATTTGGATGAACCTCAAAAACATTATGCTAAAGCAAAGAAGCCAGTGCAGAAGACCACAGGTTGCATAACTCTTTTTATGGGCTATGTCTAGAAAAGGCAAATCCATGGAGACAGAAAGCTGATTAGTGGTTACCAGGGCATGGGAGGAGGGGGAATGGGAGGGATTCCTTAATGGGTACAGGGTGTTTTTCTGGTGTGATGAAAAAGTTTAGATGCTAGCGAGAGGTGGTAGTTGCATAACGTTATGAACGCATTAAATGACGCTGAATTGTACACTTCAAAATGGTTATGTGAATTTTACCTCAATAAAAAAATTTAGGAGATATAAAACATCAGGAAACAGGATTTGACAGACTCTGAGGTGAGGGACAGGAAGGAGAATTGGCTCTTTCAGCTTTCTGACTTAGATACCTGGGCAGAAGGTGGTGCCCTTAACTGAAATCAGACTTCCAATAAAAGGAGCAGCTCAGAATGGGAGAAGAAAGTGATGTGTTCAGATATTTAAAAAGCTTTTATATGGTAAAACATCAAATACTTACAAAAGTACACAGAGCAGGGCAATGAAATCTTATGTGCCCATTACCCAACTTCAACAGCGAACAGTCATGGCCAATACGGCTGCTTCCGCACCTCTGTCCACCTCCCACTCCCATATTATTTTGAAATAAATCCCAGATATCATATTCCATCACACACTAATAGTTTAGGATGTCTAACTGAAAGATGAGGAATTTTTAAAAAAACATATTCAAAATGCCATTATTACAACAAAATAATTAACAATGACTCCTTAAGATGATCAGGTAGTCAGCCAGTGATCAAATTTCTAATTATCTCATTATTTTTTCTCATGGTTTCTTTGAGTCAGGATCCACATAAGATCCATACATTGTGACTGAATACTGTGTTTTCAAATCTGTTTTTTTTTTGGTGAGGAAGACTGGCCCTGAGCTAACATCTGTTGCCAATCCTCCTCTTTTTGCTTCAGGAAGATTCACCCTGAGCTAACATCTGTGCAAATCTTCCTCTATTTTGTATGTGGGACGCTGCCACAGCATGGCCCCTGATGAATGGTGTAGGTCTGTGCCCAGGAACTGAACCCAGGCCGCTGAAGCAGAGTGCACAAACTTAACCACTACACCGCCAGGTCAGCCCCGGGAGTTCAATTTTTTTAACAAGACCACTTATAGGTGATGGTGTGTTCTTCCATCAGGAGACACATATGCCCAGATGTCTTTTTTTTTTTTTTGATGTTAACAGCTGTTGATGCTCAATGTCTACTTACCCCAGACAACCTGCTCCCAAATTCCTGATCCTCAGAAGCTGTGTGAGGAAATAAATGTTTATTGTTATTTTAAGCCATTAAGTTTTGAATGATTTGTTATGTAGCAATAGATAACTACTACAGTAAGGTTGAATCAATATTAGAAATCAATTAATATAATCCATCATAATAATAGGCATAAGGATAAAAATAAAAAAATCATCTCCAAAGATGTGAAAAAGAGAAACAGAATTTGACAAAAGGAAATACCCACTCAATAAAGTAGAACTTGATGGATACTTTCTTAATATGATAAAAAAAATATTTATCTCAACCCCCAAACTTGTACCTTACTTAACTAGGAAATACTCGAGAATTTCCCATTGAAAGGAGCAATGAGACAAGGCTGCTCACTAATTTCACTATTATTTAACAATGTGATGGAATTAGTAACCCATGAATTTTCACAAAGGAAAGCAATAAAAGGCATTAATGCAGGAAGGAAAAGCTAAAACTATCTCTATTTGTAAATGATATGCTTATAAAGCTAGAAAACACAAAATAATTGATGAAAAAGCTATAAAAAAAGAGAAGTTAGTAAAGTAGCCACCTATGAAATTAATGTATAAATTATTCTTATTATATACATTATTCATATAATTTGAATAATTATACATAATTATAATTATATATATTTTAATATAATGTATAAGTATTAATCCTTTTATGTATACAAACAAACCAAGACAAAAGATATAACGACAGAGAAGACCCAATTTATGACAGCAAAGAAGATAAAATAGCTGGAATATATTTTTAAAAATGCCTAAAACCTGCTTAAAGAAAGCTATAAAAGCCTCCTGAAAAACAGACAAGTCAAACTTAAATAAATGGAAAGACACACATGTGTGTGGACAGAAAATTCAACAACTTAAAGATGACCATTTTACATATTAATTTATATATGTAACATAATCCCAATAAAAATACTGACCTTTTTTTCCCCTGGAGTTAGACTAGTTGATTCTAAAGTTCATTGGGAAGAACAAATAAGAAAGAATAGTCAGGAAAATCCCAAAAATGATTATTTTAGTCTTAGTGATGTTTTTCCTAAGTGCTTGTGGATTTGAGAGGCCAGGTAGAAATGTGCAGCCAGGAATTCCATATAGAAGGCTGCAGCCCAAAAGTACCAAGTGGCCTACATAGGTGGAGTAAAACCAGGAGGGACCTGGAGAGTGACTTTCCATGGAGAGTGGATGGACGTTTCCAGGAAAAGCATAGATAATGGGTTGAGGCCCAAGGAAAGACTAGCATTTGAAGCGAGTGTGGGTGAGTGGGTAGGTGATGAGGTGGGAGGGGAAAGAGAGAGTGAGGTGAAGGAGAAAACATGGGGTGTGGGAATTGGTGGGGAGAGAACCAAGAAAGAAGAATGCCACAGAAAACAAGGGTGTGGAGAGTTTCCACAGGAGGCAACAAGACCACGCAGCTGAGATTCTGGAAATAACAAACGAATGCTTCCTCTGGGTCTGTCGGGTAGGAATTCATCCGTGACCAGAGGTGCCATCGCGCTTGACCCCTGTAGGGATGAGGCAGAGGGGTGAATGAGATCCCCAGAGATAACTAATTCTGATGTTTTGGTGACTTGCCTCTTGGACATTGCTCTCTGGCTATGCACGTGCAGCGTCTATGTACATACACTACAAATAAAGCAATCACACTAAGCATAGAGTTCTATAATCTGCTTTTTCCACTCAGCAGTATATTTTGAAACTCATGAAGTCATGTCTTAGTCATCTTTCTAAGTTTGACTTAACACAACAAAACCATGGTGGAAGAGGACTGAATCAGACAGATGCATTCATTCATTTAAATATTTATTGAGTGCCTCCCATATGTCAGGCATTTTTCTGGATGCTTGGGATGTGTAGTAAACAAAACATTTGAAGATCCCTCCCCTCCGGAGCTTCTATTCTAGACAGACAATGAACAGTAAACACAATGAATAGGTAAATATGTAGACAGCGGTAAGCACTACAGGGAAAAGAAGAGGCGGGGAAGGGAGCTTGGGGGAGACGGGGTGGATGTGTGGCAGGTTGCAGTTTTAGAGACAGTGATGAGCAGGACTCATGAGAAGGTGAGATATGAGCAAACACTGGAAGGAAGTGAGGCACGTGGAGGTACTATTCATGGAGAAAGGTAACGATTGAGGTGGTGGGGGACAAGGGAGGGCTGGGGGGATAAAATGATGATATTATTTCGACACGTGGAGCCCAGGTGCCTGGTAGACATCAGCAAAACAGATGTTCTATGGGGAGTTTAGTTTGTGGGTCTAGAGCTCACAAGAAATGTTTGGCCTGGAGAAAATGGTTTGGAAATTTTCATGAGATTGTGCAGAGCAATGGTTTCCAAACTTTAGCATGCATGGGATCCCACCCCAGAATTTCTGATTCAGTAGGTTTGGAGCAGGGTGTGAGAATCTGTCTTTCTAATGAGCTCCCAGTTGATGCTGTTGGCCCAGGGACCACACTTTGAGAACAACTGAGGTAGAGTAAAGGAAGGTGAGTTTGGAATTCTTAGTAAAAAGGGAAATGGACCAAGATGGCTTTCACAGAGGGATGGAAGAGACAGAGGGTAAACCAGCAAGAGGAGGTCCCAAAAGCCAAGCGGGGGAGAGTCTCAAGGAAGTGGAAGGGAGCAGCAGATTTCCATACCCTGACAGATGGGGCAGAGACAGGCTGGCTAAATCTGGTCATTGGGAACTTGGAGAAAGCTATTTTAGGAATTGAGAGTGGGAAGAAATTAGTTCTCAATTAAGAAGTGAAGGAGAGGCTGCTCTGATGACCAGGGACCATGAGTTAGATACAAAACAGGACTCTCTCTAGTTTATTATATTTTCTTGATTGCTTGCTACTTTGAACTGAATGGTAACTCAACTTTTGCAAGACATCATCACAGAAGGAAAGAAAGATGTCTCCTAGACTGACCTGTTTAAGCATGTGTTCCTTAATGAGAATGGTCCGAGCTACTGGAAGGGACATTGACTTGAACCGATCTATAAGGTAGGACCAAGTTTCTCATATTTGTAGGAAAATTGATACCTATGAGCAACTAGTGCTTCTTATATAGTGAGAAAAATTTTGATGCACTAAAAACGGCCCTTTAAGAGTAGATTGGATCAGCGTTTAATTACAATATACACGGATAGGACATAAAATATAGGACAACATAGCAGAAGCTATTAAGTATGTAGCAGTTAAAAACGTAATTTAGCAATGAGATACTGCCTTCCAAAACAGAAATCATAAAGCAAAATATTGGTAGAGTTTATTATGCAAAAGAAGACTTTAGTATCCCCAAACACATCATATTCAAAAGTAAAAGGCAAAGTAAAAGAAATTAAAAATTAAAAGAAATTTAAATATATATTACATATATTTAGTAAAGGGTCAATATCTGTATAAGATTAAGGAAATTCTTTGGCATCGGTAAGAAAAAGACAAATATTGCAATAGACAAATGATCAAAAGACACGAAAAGTTGTCAAATGAGGGATTAAAAATATTTTTATAAGAACATCTTTATTAATATTCTTAGGAATAGAAATTAAAGGAATAATCAAATTTTCACCTCTCAAATTGACACGGATTAAGAAAAACATGTTAAAACCCAGTATTCTGACCAAGCAGTTGTATGTTATGGAATTTTCCTCAGGGAAATATTTTTAAGTCTGCAAGATTGCAATAAGTTTAGAATAGGAAAAAAATCAGAAGCAACCTAAATGTGCAATAATAGGAGACTGATTTTATAAATGATGGGGCAGCCTTAAAATGGCAACCTTGTAACCCTGAAAAATGATGGTATAGAAGAAAATGGGTTGGCATGGTGAGTGACCCCTCTCTTTATCTGTTTGGTTAGCTGGTCCTTGAAGATGTGGCTCTGGGCAGACACCTCTGACTTTCAGGCAGTATTAGCCTCTCCTTTGCTGAGCTCTAATGGGACTTGGATAATTATTTTAATGGAGACCTGTTCACTGTGTATGGTGATGATTTATTCATATTTCTGTTGTTTGTAGTCGACAACGAGCTTTTTCATTGCAGAGATAGTGTCTTATTACTTTCTCATAAATTCCCTCGCCCACTCCCTCTGCACCTAGCACAGCGCCTGGCCCACAGAAAGTACTCAGGGCACGTGTATTGAAGACATGAGGGCAGAGGCGATGCTGCAGTTTTGTGGCAATGCCAGAGGGCACAGAACATGGAAGTAGGGTCCATAGGATGGCTGTGGTCACAGACTTGGCTTGAGGTCAGAATCAGCCGGGATGCTCCTGAAATAAATGATTCCCAGGCTCCAACTCATATGATTTATGGGCCTGGAAATCTGCATTTTAAACTCCTTCCCCAAGTGACAGTCATGCTGTCAAACCAGTTCAGGCTCAAGAGCTGCCTCTGGGAAGCCCTGGCAGAGCAGGTGCTATGCTGAGCTGGCTGGAGATGGAGGAGGCCAAAGGAAGCATTTGCAGGTGCATTGGCCAGCTGTTTAGAGTCTGCAGGAGGAGTATAGTCTGCTTCTGGTAAATTCTGACCTGGGGCTGTTTTATCGTACCCTGTGACTCTAGGAAGAGGGTTTCCAAGGAGGCAGAACTGCAGAAGCCAGATGAGATTTCTGCTAGAGTTGAGAAGTTGTTGGGGGATCCATCCATCCTGATGCAGGAGCATGAGTGAGGCAAAGGAAACCGGTCTGTCAACAACTTTGGAAGCAACAGGACCAGAGTCAGGGCAATAGATGGGATGAGCAGGGCCGAGAGGATCTGCCTGGTGGCACTTACCGTTACACCGCACGCCTCACACCTCACGGGTGACCACCATGCCTACCACGGCTCTAGAACTGCTTTTTGCCTTGGGGTTTCATTTAAGTGACAGTGATAAGTGTAGCAATTACAATACTTACTGCAATTGTAACATAATCTCTGAATAATTATTTTTACTTTACTTAATTATTTTGATCCAGCATCACAGGTTAGTTGAGTACAAGCTAACAATTTGCTGTTGCAGAAGATAAATCGTTTATAGGAGTATCCATTCCCATTCCAGGGGCAATGTCACAAACGAGTGTCCTGGGATATGAGGAGAGGTGTAGGACATCTATGGCTGGGGCCCATACTTTTCTGTGGATGTGCAGTTCGTGGAGAGAGTGACGGCCCATAGTTTTCACTCAAGTCTGATGCTTAGACATAAAAAGGTCAAAGGGTTTGGTGAACTCTTGAAATATGATACATTTATAGTCTTTGGAGGAGAGGGCTGATTTCTGCTCAGTTTGGGTCTTGTCAAAGAAATAGCTCCATGCCCCTGAGCTGGGGTCAGGGTGAGCCCAGAAGTGTGGCATGCCAGAGGTGAGGTTTTCTGGAGTCTCTCTGGTATTCACAGTCCTTCATGGCCCAATCCAAATGTCATCTCCTTCTAGTCATCTTCCTGCATCCCAGTAACTGAATGGAACCTTCCCTTCCTCCAAACCCCCATTGTTTTCTGTCTGTTTCTCTTCTATATCTCACCCCATTCTGCCAGGAGAAGGAGAGGCTGCCCTGCCTGTACTCCTGGACTGTCTCCGACTATAGGGACATTACCTGGCTCTTCTTTGGGGGTGGTACCACTTCTCCAGTGGTTGGTGCACATGGTGGGGGATCTGTAGAGAAAGATCTGATGGGAAAAGAAACTGCCATCTGTAAGACGTCAGCATAGGAAGATCAGGGTGGAGAAGGTGTGGGCTTGGGTAAGACTGGGCCTCTCCAAAGGAAGGTTTGGAAAAACTTCCTAACTTTTACCAGGCTAATTACGAGACCTTACGGACTTGGTCTCCAGGTCTCTCTGTCCCTGAGCACTGCCTACGAGTGAGAGGGCACAGCTGGATTTTATTTCTCTTTTTTATTTATATACTTTTGAGCAGGGAGGCAAGTTGTTCATTCTAAACTACTCACACTTATATCAGCCTCCCTCTAATTCCCATTGGTGATGACTCTTGAAAATGTGATAATTCGTTTTGGTTGAAGCCACATTTTGAGCTCGGGATGTGTTTAAGCTGTGATTTTGGAGATCTTCACGATAACACCTTCTTCCTTGCTCGTGAAATGAGCAAGGACCTACGTTAGCGTAATTCGTTTTCTCTTGCTTTAATGCAAATTCTTACAGATTGAGTTTGCTGCTTCTTTTCTTTGCAGACCTAAAGTCTACAACTGATGAGGAAGCCTTAAAAACACATCTATTCCAGAGCTCCAAAAATTGAAACAGTATTTTCTGATTTAGCTGTGGATATTGACAGATGCTTTTCCTTGTGGTGTCATCTAGATTTTCCCAAGGTGTTTTCTCTGTCATGTAATAAACCATGTTTTCCTTAGTTATTTCCCTTCTTCCAAATCACTTCATAAATGGTAAATGTGTAAGAATTCCAGCCCACTGTCAACATGTCAACTCTCTCGGCACGCCTCACTTTCTGCAGACATACAAAGAGGAGAATGGTTCCCCAGCGGACCTGCTGGTCTCCTGTCTAACCATGTTCTTGCTGAGACATAGCTGTGGCTTTTACAGCCATCAGCACCCATGTGTCTCCACACACGTGTGGTCCTGTCGTCAGCCAGTCAAGCTGAGACTTAGAAATCTTTAGGTTCTTCTGGAAGGCAGCTATGCTAACTGCTACCACCAACGTGCCAAAATCTTTAGTTCTTCTGTAATCTCCTCTGCTGCTTACTTTTCCCCAACACTTTTGGAGAGTTGGAACATACGCATGGAATGCTAAGCTTAAGAGTTTTCAGAGCTGACATAGACCAAAGCCTGTTAACAGATGAGGAGACTAAATTTCGATGCTTTTGAGCATGGAAGTAACATGATCTAATTTGAGTTGAAAATAGATTGCAGGGAACAGTGCAGAGAGATAGAGAGACCAGTTGGGAGGTATTGCTGGTCTGGGGAGGTAAGAGTGTTTTGGACTAGTTTCTGAGTAGTAGGGGTGAGAATTGGCCACATTCTGGATGTATTTCAAAGGTGGAGCCAACATAATTTGCTGCTGGATTGGATGAAGGGAGTGAGAGAAGAGAGAAGAGTCAAGAAAGAGATCGTTGTTTTGGCATGAATAACTTGGTGGAGGGGTTTGCCCCTCATGGCTATGGGCTATGCTGGTGGAGGAGTGGGTGTGGGGAGCTAAAATAAGAGTTCTGCTTGGAGAGGGTAAGTTTGAGATGCTTATGAGACATCCAAACAGAGATAAGGAGCAGGCCATTGGATCTATTCAGAAAGAAGCCCAGGGATGAGACTAGGGCAGGACAAACGTGTTTAGGAGTCAAGTGGCCATTGGAATGGGCAATGGGACGTCATTGGTGACTTGACCAGGTTGGATTTGGTGGAGTGGTGGGGAGAAGACCTCGGTGGGGAGAAGACCTCGGTGGAGAGACGTGAAGAGTGAATGGAGCAAGCACATGTATGGACAACTCTTTTCAAGAGCTTTGCTATAAAGAGCAGGAAAATGGGACAGGGGGCAGATGTGGGGTCAGGAAGTAATCAGGCGTGTTTGGACGATTTCTAAGGTCTAGGCTCCTGCCCTGCCCTGCCTGCTGCTTGTTTCCTCCAGCGACCCATAATGACTCATGCCCACGGAAACCTGACCCAGGACAGGTGTTACTGTGCGTCCTTGGACTTAAATGAGGAACTCATTAAAGCTGACACAGCCCACTGTAATGATGCCTCGCATCACAATTCAAAATCCCCTGACTAAAAATAACAAGACTTCAGAACCCTTACCCAGCACTTTGACCACTTCATTAGCTCATCCGTGCCCCTTAATGATTTGATTTATGTATCTCCTCCCTCAGTGAGGCAAGCTCCTGGGTGTGGAAACACTGAGATCCTGGTAACATGCAGAGGGCATGCAGAGCCCTTGGTTTGCAAAGTCGGGTCCGGGCCCTCCCTTCCCAACTTGCTGATGGCTCCTCAGGCCATGGAATGGCCCCTGTCCCTGTTCTGTTCTTGGCTGGGTTGTCAGCAAGTCGTTTTTACTAGGGGAGCAAGAAAGTGCTTCAACACTCTGGGCACCAGAGAGTTGCAGGTGCTAGGGCCTGGGCGTGGTTGGAGCAGATGAGGAATCCAAAAGACTCATTCAAAGAGAGGGTGAGGTTCAGAGACTCATTCAGAGGTGGAGTTGCAGTGGTGTCAGCTGGAAGTCCAGGGTGTGAGCGTGCTTTGCCCTATTCTACCCCTCCCCTGGTCCTCCCTCATTCCCACCCAGCCATCACTTTCTAATAAGACCAAAAAGTGAGCTCAGTGCTAATTTTAAACATTCATTTCTTCCGTCGTTCTTCCACCTTGTTCTAAAGCAATGTGTTCTACAGGAAGTTTTTAAGTGGTTTGTGAAGAGCAAGTTGCAGCTGGCCCCCAAGCCGGGTGGACCATGAGTGGATGGTGGCCAGAGGGGCTCAGGCACAACTTTCACTTGAGCAGCCTGGCCAGTTCCCTTGACCACCAAGTCCCTCCGGACTCTGTCATTGCCCAGTAGCTCTGGCCACATGGCAGTGGTTCAAGAGGAAAACGCTGCTGCTGTTTAGCCAACAGCTCACTGCTCTTCCCAGACAGGTCAATGGCCAATGGACAGCAAGAGAAGGGGACATTTGTGGAAGGAAGCGGACACTGTCTGGCCCTTGTGGGGGAATTCTCCCCTGAATTAAAGTGAACTTCATCATTATTATTTGCCCAGGTACATCATTAATGGCAAATAATTATAGTCCTACTTGCTTTGAAGATTGAGCAATTCTTCTATTGCAAGTGAAAAGAGACTTCCACCTCTCTTCATGTTGTCCTTCTTGGGACTTGCTTTGCTGAGTCGCCAGTTCTGCTTCTAAAAGCTTCTTGGAGAGGGAAGCTAGAGGATCCCAGCTCTCTGAGCAGACCTTGGTTTTGGCTGCCAGTGCAGCTGCCATCCTATGTAGCTGGAGAAAGTGGGCCTGCCTCCCGTGGCGTGTCTGGTCCTGCTGCAATAGTGTCCTTGCTGTCCCAGACCCCTGCCCAGCTCAGTGGGTCCAGCTTGCTTTATTTTACCCTCCTATGCTCTGCTCCTGGGGCTGAGGTGGGGCATCATCCAGCACTAGCTCCTCCCTCCCAGGCAGCCTTCCTCACAAGGTATCCTGCTGGCCCGACCCCCTTCCCCACAGTGATGCCCCTCTTGAGTCCTTGGAACCTTTTCTTGCTGGTGAGCCTCAGGTGGGTGCTAAGGGAGATCCCTAGGAGACTCCTGCAGCATACGATTTCACCTTCTAAGGGGACAGAGGAGACTAATAGATCAGGAACTTTGTTCTTAAGCAAGTACAGTCAAGCTTACCATGCTTTTTGAGACTGTCTGCTGTAGATCCTAACTGAAGTCAGACAAGTACATCCCAGAAATCAGGTGCTCCAAGCAGGAAAGTTTATTTAAAGATCCTGCTTCCCTCCCTCCCTCCTCCCTCTTTCCCTTCCTTTTATATGGATGTCTCCACGGACAGGTTACGAAGACACTTATCTTTTGCATCCCAAGAGGGAAGAAGGAAGTTAAAATTGAACTTGTACTATGGCCTTGTAACTTTCGTTCCAGGGTGTGGACAGAAAGCTTCAGAACCTACCCCCCGACCCCCCCGACCAGTGGTCCCTGCAGGGCTCACAGGTGGGTCACAGAGAGGTCCCGGGTCCTCCATGCTCAGTCACCGAGTGACAACCTCTATGACTCTCTGAGACACTCTCCAGGTCTCAGGCCACTCTCAGCATTGAAGATCTCCCTCTTCAGGCAGAGGTCGGGGCGATGTGGCAGCTTCTGGACAGAGCACGAAGTTGCATATGATACGCAATGGCGTGCAGAGAAAATCCTTTAACTGGTTTGTGTCCATGGTGTCCAGAAAGGTCTGTTTCACTGAAATCAACACCACCAGTGTCACGGGGGCTCCTAAGAGAAGCCAGTGCCTGGTGGGGCAGATCAAATGTGTCAGATGTGTTAGAGAGAAGCCATCAAAAATGGTCCCACTGCCCCTTCCCCAAAGCCCTGGCTAGTTAATGACATTATTTCCACGGAATAGGGGAGGTCACTCAAGTGATTCTTCTCAGGACAAAGAATTGACTCTGGGGTGACCGAGGGGGCTGCTGTCCCCAAGTCAAAGAAGCAGCTGGTGGTGTTAATGACACTCCTCTTACTGATCCTTTTAAAGTGCCCTCCCCTCGCCAGGCCCCCACTAAAGAAGAGAGCAGAGAGTGGAATATTGCTAACTTTCCACTTTGATGATTTGATAGAGACAAACCATTTAAATCGCGGATCCTTGGCCTCCAATGGCAAATGGTATTTTACTAACTTAGTGGAGATAGTCACAACTGTAAGTCTTGTAACCACATAGGTGGATGTTTTTAGCACAGAGTATTTAATGCTTATTATTCTTGTTCCCTCCCAAAGTAATTTTCTTGCCCGTGTAAAACAGGCTGTGATTAGGATATTAGGATGATTAGTTGGTGACTGATAAGATCGAGCGTCCATCCTTCTGTCATCAATCCTTCCGCAGACATTAATTCTGATCTCGAGTGTTACTGACCCAGAAGAGGGAATAGCATTCTCCTCTGCTGCTTTCCAACGGAGCCTCGTACATTCTGCACGTGGCTTTTGCACTGCATCTCCAGCTTCTCCTACGGGTGAGCGATTGTGTTCCCCGTGGTGTGTTGGAGAAGCATTTCTCAAAGTGTGCCTCATGGAACCCTGGTTTTGTGGGGTGTTCATGGATAGAATGGAAAAATACAATGATCTGAGAAATGCTGGGTTAAACAGGTCTTCTCATGACATGACTACTCAGGGTCCTTAACTATGTGTGAATGTGTATCTTCAAAGGAGGCAGGAAATAACTTCCCAGGCTCATTTGACTAAGTAAAGCTTTTGGTGGAGAACACCCCCTGGGACCCATATTCTTTGAAACATATTTTGGGAAATGCTGCCGTAAAAGGAATGATCAACTCTTAGCTCTCTTCCAGGCCAGCGCTGTCCAATAGTAATGTAACACGAGCCACCAATACGAGCCACATTTATCATTTTAACTTTCCAGTAGCCACATTAAAAAATAATACTTTTATATTGATTACATTTTGAAATGCTAATTTTTAATATAATGAGTTCCATATGTAACATATAATTGTATATATATTATATATTATAATATATATAACATATAACATATAAAAATTAATTTCACCTGTTTAGTTTTAATTTTTACATTCTTTTTTTCCTACCAAGTCATCAAAATCTGGTATATATTTGACTTCTGCAGCACATCTCAGACTAGTCACCTTTCAAGGGCTTAATAGCTTCGTGGGGCTAGTGGCCGCCATATTGAACATGCAGCTCTAGTCCAGTCCTTGCCCAGTGCAGGCTCCCTACCTCTTGTAACACCCTATCAGAGGCCACACAGACTTCGTGAGACCCATTTAAAGGCTCAGCAATGGGGGCTTATTGCCAATAGAGGCTTAGACTGTGTTGGTCTTTGGCACACCCCTCACCCATCTGCTTAATGCTCCACTGGGGTCTGGGAAATCTGCCACAAAATTGCTGGAACCAAATACATTTTTCTTTTCTTTTTTTTTTTTCCAGAGCAGGTTTCTGACCAGAATCTGATCTCCTGTCCTAGCTGGTAAGGGCGATCAGACTATTCGGAAGGAATCTCAGTGTAAATGCCCCCTTGGTGTTGGGGTCTGGAGCCTGGAGCTTCCAGCCTTCGGTGACTTTCCCCCTTGGCCCCTTGCCCCTGCACCTCCCTCCTAAGACAAAGTCTCCCCCATGGCTGCAGCCCCTCCCTCCACAGCCCCACTCGGGAGGGAGGTCAGAGCAAGAGAAGGGGAGGAGCTATCATAATCCTTTCCCTCCTCCCACCGGGAGGCTTATCGTGGTTCTATGATGCTGTAGTGTGCCGCCATCTGACCTCGTCTGAACCTTCCATTTCTTCTGTGTCTGCTTTTGAAGCCCTCGATGCCAGACAAGCCTGTCTGAGGAGGTTGGAACAGAGCTTGGGTCACAACATGTACCTGTAGGACACGTCCTTTACCTGACTTTCAGTTCTTCTGACCCCTGGTCGCCTCTTTTGTGTGCAGCTTGCCTCTATTCACCGTGTCTTAGGTGTCTGGTGGTATGCTAAGTGCCCAACAGGAATTATTTCATTTAGTCTACAGCAAAGGTCGGAGGGAAATACTACTATTCCCCTCGAGTTGCAGACAAAGTCACTAAGATGTAGAGAGAGGCCAAGGACATGGCCCAGGGCCGACAGCTGGGAAGTCGGGGTGGAGTTGCAGTCTCAGTTGCCTGGCTCTGGATGCCAGGCTGAAACCATGCTCCCCTTTGACTGATCCCGCCTCTTGTCTCAGCCTCCGGGGGACACAGGCCAGGGCTAAGGCCTCTTGCGAAAGACAAGCCTTCGAGCATTGGAAACCCAGTATCAGGCCTTTCCTACATTTTCGTTTATGCATCATAGTTTTCATCTCCTTATTTGGAGAGATGAAAATGACAGGAAGAACAGAGAGCTGGCAGCCAGTTTCCCCTGCCCGTAATTTCATTAAAACTGACAACTGCAGCCGCTGTGTCTAGAGCTTAGATCTGCACAGAAACCTTTCCACGGCGCAGCGAGCACTTCTGCCACTGCAGCCCGAAGGCGGCCATGGTGTCACCTTGATAGAGTGCGTGTGTCTTGAGCAGGTGTCCAGGAGTGGGGCTGGTGTGGGATGCGACCTCTCTGCTCGTGGTGCCTGAGGACTTGTTACTCTCAAAAGCATGTGTGTCCTGATCCAAGACGCATGGAAATACCGTCTTGTCTCCAAAAAGAAGTCTCACACTGGAGCTAGAGTTGAGAGTCATCAAAATAGCTCCATGTGCTGGCCAAGAGCAACAACGGGCAATGGGGCGGGGCGGGGGGTCGTCTGTGTTCCCAGCCGGGGGTACCAGGCCCAGGCATTTGCATCGGCACACTTGTCCAAGTGGCTGAGGTTTTGGAAACCAGGAGCCTCATCCCGTTTAGAAATAATGATGGCGAATATACCTGGTTTTACATAATTGCTTTCCTCGTTTGTTCTTCCATTTCCCTAAAGCAGCAGTTCTCAGAGTCTGTCGCTGGACCAGCGGCATCAGATCACCTGGGAGCGTCATAGACATTCAGGTCCTCAGGCCCCACCCCAGGCCCACCACCCAGGAACCTGTGTTTAAATAAGCCTCCGAGGCCTGCGCTGTCCCGTGTGGCAGCCGCAGTGTCACTGTGGCAACTGAACACTTCAGACGCGGCTGTGGTAAGATACGCTTCAATGTTGCAGCCTAGTATGAAAAAGAAAGTATGTCAATACTGCGGTGAATTTTTCTATACTGATTGCATGTTGAAATAATAACATTTTAGATGTATTGAGTTAACTAAAATACACTATTAAAATTAATTTCACCTGCTTCCTTTTACCTTTTTTAATGAGGCTGCTAAAAATTACTTAAGTGGGTTGTTCTAGGTGATTCTGATGGACATGGAAATATGAGAACAGCTGTCTTGAAGCTCAGGGCTTGGAGGAACTTTAGAAATACCAAAAATCATCCTAGGAGAGGAGGGACATGGGCCACAGGCCAGGGAAATAAAGGGGAATCGATGACCTACGAGGACCAGAGGCAGGTGGGATGTGAACCCAAACTTTTCACTTTATATCCTTTGGTATTTGTTTTTTGTCATTAACAAAACTAAATAAAACTAACCCAAACCAAACAAATAACCCCCTATAAGCACCAAACAAGTGAACCCCCCCCCCCAACAACCTAGTTAAAGAGAACGAGAAGAATTGAGGCAGAGGATTGGAGGTGCAGGGACAAGTTTGCTTCATTTTGTTGAAATGGGAGAGGAAGGAAAGAAATCCCATTTTATCACCGATGACTCATGTGGCAGACATTCTATAGATTCCACACACACTTACCCACAGGTGCAAATACAATGCTACTGGCATGCAAATTGGTCCCGTTTCTTAGAATTAATACCTTTGATGGAAAGACGGCATCTTTGAGCAGTCTGATTCTTCCTTTCAGTCAAGCATAGCAGCTCCAAGCTTTTTGTGTTTTTTATTTTCTTGCATTTCTGGGTGAATTAAATGAGAAAGAGTGTTAACTGAGTGCATAAACAGCTAAGGGTGGAAATCATTGTCAGCGATGATTTAGGCATAAGGAAATGGATGGGATCCTGATGCACAAGGAAGTAATACATGATTGAGATGCTCTTTCCGCCTCAAAATGATTCTCTCTTTTGGATGCACAGATTTCAAGAGCAAGTCCTTCAAGCTTAGGAAGGAAGACATCCAGACTTTTCCTATCTGTGAACGTGCACAGCATACGTGTCCACTGATGTCCTAAAGGGAGATGCTGAAGACTGGATAGCCCAGGGACAGCCTGTTTTTCTCTTGACTGCTGCTTATTTAGAATTTATTTTTGAAAAACTTCTGGAGACAACATTATGTTTTCAAAGAACAGTGAATGGGGTGTAGCAGTTTAGCAGTAAGCCAAGGTTTTTTTTTAAGTTTGGGGTTCTGTCTCTCCACAGCCCAGTAATGGGACAGACATTCCCAGCTAAGCTGAGCCTGCAATATTGGAGGGTCTCCTATGTTCATATTGTCCCAAACCAAATGCATTAGTCAGGGTTTTCCAGAAAAACAGAACCAATAGGATGTGTATATATAGAGAGATTTATTTTAAGGAATTGGCTCACATGATTATGGAGGCTGACAAGGCCAAAATCTGCAGGGAGGGCCATCAGCTGAAGAGTCAGGAGAGAGCCCATGTTGTAGCTCACATCCAGAGCTCTCTGCTGCAGAATTCCCTCTTACTCGGGGGAGATTAGTCTTTTTCTTCTATTCAGGCCTTCCACTGATTGGATGAGGCCCACCCACACTATGGAGGGCAATCTGCTCTACTCAAAGTCCACCAATTTAAATGCAAATCTCACCCAAAAACCCCCTCATGGAAACATCCAAAATAATGTTTGACCACGTATCTGGGCAACCCATGGCCCAGCTAAGTTGACACATGAAATTCACCATTGCACTATCTAACCTGGTATATATCAAGAGGGGCTTTTAAAATAGTGTCTTATTTAATTCTTTTATGTTTCAGGAAAGGGAAATTTGGGACATTTAAGTCACTTGCCCAAGTGCCCTCAGCCCGGGGCTCCCACAGCCAGTGTTCTCTCCACATGGGGAGGTTGCCTCCAGTGACCCAGCTCTCCTGACAAATAAGGAAAGTCTGCAGAAGAAGTTCTCTAGCTTTCTTCTGAGCAAGCGTTGAGGGCTTCTGCTCCAGAAGGAAACTATTGGGAGTCTTCTCCACTTTTTGGAAAGCACAATGTCAATGGATCGTGCTTTTTCAATTGTAAGCATTTTTCGACATCAAGTTTGTTAAAGCTTTGGTGCCTGCCTCTGCTTTTTCACTAGTGAGTGCTAACGGGCCCTGTGGCCCATCCTACAGAAGCAAGCCTGCTATGGCAGCATGTGGAACAGGTAAGCCCTCCTCTCTGGAGCTGGACTGAATCCTGGCCCACCGCCTCTGGCCTTGTGACCCCGGGGCAAGTTGCTAAACCTTGCTGTGCCGTACTCTTCTCACCCATAGAAGAGAGTCAGTGCCTTACTGCATGTGTACCCCACTCAGTTTGGGGGCCCCTCCATGCCCATGACTTTGTCGTGTTTCCTGGCTGGAGGCCCCAGCACTGGCGTATGGTTGGGAGCCGGGTGGTAAGAAGCACCTGCGGTGAAGCGCATCCTGGCTCCTCGTGCTGTGGCAGGCATGGCCTGACCTCTTCTCCCCTCATGTCCATGCCATTAGCTGCTTAGGTCCCACCCCTGGGCTCCTCTGCTGCCACTGAGGTGTGAGACCCCACAGGACCCGGTGGGTGCACATGCTTGCACAACCCGGCAAAGGCCTAGTGTTGAGGAGTGGGTCAGAAGGCTCCTGGGGTGGGGGTCTTAGGATGGATTGGCCATGTAGGATCTGAGGGCTCAGAGCAGCCTGGAGGATATTCCCTTCATTAAGTAGATAGGAAATGCACAGGAGAGGGGCTACTAGCACCTCTGAGAAGTTTGGAGGTGGCCGTCCTCCATGGCTGGGGTTGACACAGAGAGGCTCCCATAGACCTGGCTCCCTGGTAGGAATGGAGTTCTGATCATTCAACCAGCAGAGACAGGCGAAGGTGTCTCAACGGTGGGTACCAAGGCTGTTGTGGCAAGCAGGAGGTATTGGTCCTCAGGGATCAGTGTTGACAATGACTAGATAGATAATGGTTGTTTTAAGGGTGAATGAGATGGACAGACAACTAGGGTGTTGCTTGATTTCTATGACAAAAAGTTGTGGGCTGACTTGTGTCCCCCAGAAAGATATGTAGAAGTCCTAACTCCCTGTATAGTCACCTATGAATGTGACTTTATTTGGGAACAGGGTCTTTGCAGATATTATTAAACTAAGATGAGGGTATACTGGATCAGGGAGGAAGCCCGTGTGATGACTGAGGCAAAGATTGGAGTGATGCGGCTGTGAGTCAAGAATTGCCAACAGCCATCAGAGGCTAGGAAGAGGCAAGGAAGGGAGGGAGTGTGGCCCTGCAGACACCTTGATCTCGGACTTCAAACCTCCATAGCTGTGAGAGAACAAATTTCTGTGGTTTTCAGCCACCAGTTTATGGTGATGGTTACACAGCCCTACAGAGCTCATTCGAAAGTCAAGAACGGGTGAGCAGAGGCTACTGTCTGCCACTGCAATGGAAAAGTGTGCCCCTCTCGCAGTTTCCAAATCCCAGTGAGCTCACAGGGGGTCCATGGGTCTGCAAACCACCCTGTTGTTATCTCCCCACCAGGGCTTGGAAGCTGGCAGAACCCTCGTATCAGTTCCCTGAGACGGGGAGTAAAGGTCACAAGAGTAGAAAGTGCCACATGGGAACACCTGAACCGCCACCCGGCCAGGACTCAGTTTAAGGGCCCCCTCAGAGCACCCAGCAATGATGGGCACCATGCTGCAGTCTCGGAGCGAGATCACTGTCACTGCTGCCAGCCTCGCTTCGGGGCCAGCTGTGGGGGCTCTTCCCGGTCCCTTGTATGGCTGGGAGGTAAGACCCCACAGCGCTCGCCTTTCTCCTGCATCACTGGCCTCTTGCTCCTTGCTGCCTTGTTCTGGCTGAGGTGTGCACAATGCCACGGGCCACTCAACCCCACACGTGTGCAATGAGACACGCAGGAAAGGTGACGCCCCACTGGTGAATCCAACCAATGGGAGACAGGCCAGTAGGTACACTTTTCTCTCCTCCCCATCTTGGACAGGTTCTTGTTTTTGGAATGTCTCAGACAACAGGGAACGGGCCTTGGGAAGGCCTTGGCCTGGGGCAGCCCTGGGTTCAGCTCCCTTCTCCACCACGTCTTTGCTTTGACTTTGTGCAAGTTGCCCGACCTCTCTGAGCCTCATGAGCATAATTTACTGACAGTGCCCATCCCACAGGGCTGTAAGGGGGGGCGGAAGGGGGAACATCTGTGAGGCGCCTTCTATAGGGTCTGCACATAATAGACACCACAGCAATTCTTTTCCCTTCTTTTTTTTCCCTCAAGAATTCCTATTCTACCAAAAAGGGAATGTTGAGTCCCCCCACCACTTCCCTTGCCAACACACTCTTAGCCTTTTAAGGCAATGCCACAGAAAAACACTGAAATAAATTTGTCTTGTGCATTTGGAAATTAGGAATCTTACTAGCAAAATTTCAGTCTTTTAAGCATCCCTCTGCTTTACCCGTAACCTGTGAGTGAGTCATCTTCAATCTTTTGATGTTCTGCTGATTTTCTTGGCCTACATCAGACCTACCTGGCGAAATGGAAAGGTATCAATTACTCAGTGACTCAGAGATACTGGTTTGAATGAAGAAGCATCAAGCTTCTGGTAGCTGACTGCATTATGGTGTTAAAGAGGGGGACCTCATTCCAGCTTCTCTGTAAGAGAGACCTTATCCTTTGGTAAAACCATGGAAAATAAGTTCATTAAATAAAGCTGACTGGAGACATGGCACTCATACCAAAAAAGTCAAAGGAAATCGTTTTCTTTTGTGTCTCTACTCATGTTATTTCCTATGGCCGACAAGATCAAGAGACAAAAATCTAACACACGCAACCCACAAACCTAAAAAAAATCCTCAAACCACCAGGCGTGCGGGATAACCCTTAGAATCTGAACAATGAGAAGGAGCTGCTGTAATGGAAGCAAGATGACCGAGGAAAATAATTTTCACAATCAAAGCCTCTCTTAATATTTTACTACATTATTTATAGTTTGGGGAGGCAGGAGCCTTCACACAGAGCTACCCTTTGAACATGTAAAGCAATTTTAGTGTAAAAATCAACTCTGACTTTATATCTATTTTAATTTAGGTTTCCATTTATTAAGGAAGTAATAAAACACTCAAAAAAATCAAGCTTGACATCTGGTTAAAATGTCCAACCAATTTCTAAGGAAATTACCCATTACTCTGTGTAAAAAGTGAGTTTATATTTTCACTAATCCTTTACAGAATTTCAATTGGCCAGTTCTCATTAGCTTTTTCCTTTCAAATACCCTCAAAGTACCCATCTGGGGAAGCGTTCGTGTTCTGGTAGCAGAATCGTTTCTACTTCCAGCCTGAGATGAGGTGATATGGAAGTTGATGAGGCAGAAGGTCTGTATAAAAATTCAGTTCGGCTAGCTTAAAAAAAATCTGCCTAAGGTTTGCCAGCCCCTCATTTTTTCTCCTCACGCTAACCTCTGCTTTTCCAATGTCATAGCATCAAGGTGGAAGAGAATAAAATACGTATAAGTACTGCTGCCAACTACACCATTAGTAAATAGAGCATTTGTTTGAATTTTTCACCAGGAATAGTAATGGATTTGCCTTGATCTCTTTATATTATCCGGCTTCATCTCTTTGGACCAAAGTTTCTCACCTTTGGCACTATTGACATTTTGGGCTCTTTGTTGGGGGGGCTGTTCTGTGCATTGTCAGAGATATAGCAACATCCCTGGCCTCTGTCCGCTGGATACATCCTCTAATACACTTCCCACCCCAAGCTGAGATAACAGAAAATGTCTCTAGACATTGTCAAATGTCCCCCGGGGGCAGGGGAGCTCAGACCTGCTGGTTTGGTCTCTGAGGGCTTGCATCCCTTGAGAGGGAGGAGGTTTCAAGGTCAGTAGGGCCAATTCAGTGGTTCCCATTTTGCAGGATTTACATGGGAGAAGTGGGAGGAGGACGGACCAGGAATAGAAGGAGGGTGTGCAATTCTCCCTTCCTCCTCCATTGGAAGGGGTGATATGAGATTGGTAGGACTCCTCTTGGCGAAGCTGTCCTCAATCTTCCAGGGCTAAAAGGTCAGAGCGAAGCCGGGAGTGAAGAGGTGACGGGAGGAAAGAGAGTGGTCCATGTTTTATTTCACGTCTGTACCACCCCACAGTTTGTGACATATGGTGGGTGCTCAGAGATTGGTCCACCTATGGAGCCTGAGTGGAATTTGCGAAAATTCCATCCAGAACTCTTTACCCAGCAGCCATGGCGTCCCTCCCGACCACTCCCAATGGTGTCAGTCCTCATTCACAAGCAGGAGGGACTCAAGAGCTCCAAAAGTCTTGGGCAAAAATCACCCATCAAGTATCATGTATTTTGTATAACTTGATAGGATTGTTCCATTTTTACCCCCTTCCTTCCCACTTATTGATGTTTTCGTAATTCTTTTTATTATTAATCACTAACTTGACTGATAGATTTCTTCTGAAGTTTTCTTTTGTGGTCTCAATAGTTGGCTGGCTGGTTAAAATGAAGAACCCGTGTGTTCCTAGAACATTGCTGAGTTCTGACTGGGCACTTTTCCTTGTGGTACCACAGCTCTGAATATCTATGGGAGATACAAATTTAGGTGGATAGATTGCAGCCGCCATGCTTGCAGTGAGGTGATGCTATGGGTATGTAAAACATTTTACATAGCACATAATTGTTTTTTGTGAATCTGTGACGGCATCCAATTCGAAGGAGACTGCAAACGAAATTCCCAGAGCATGACGTCACAAATTAAGTGTTCGTGTCTGCTATGTCGCGATCAATAGAATATATTCACATAACAGCTCAGAATGTAGCGTTCTTCATCTAGGCCAGGTGTGCGTTTGCTAAGGTTTATCTTGAGGCTGAGATTCTCAAATTAACATCTCCAATCTTGACCTCTCTCCCGAATTCCAGACTTCCAACTTGACTTTCCCACTTGGACACCCAACGGACATTTCCACCCTCTTATGTTTAAAACTGGCTTCCCAATGCATTCCCCAGGGCTGCTCTTCCAGCATCCTCCTGTCCCAGCTGATGGCAACTTCAGACTTCCAGTAGCTCCTGCCAGAAAACTTGGAAACCGTTTTCACTCCTCTCTTTCTGTCGCTTCCCACATCAAAACCACGGGGAATGCCCACGGGCACTGGATTGGCTTCAGAGTTTATCCAGAAACCGACCACCTTCCAGCACCCTTTTGCTATTGCCGTGTTTTACACTACTGCTGTCTCTCTCTGATATTACTGGACTCTCTCCCTGTTCCCAGCCCTGTGTCCCCGTCTCTCCCCCGTCTCCCAATCTTTTCTCAACACAGTGACAGAATGATCCTTTTAAAATTAAATATGATCAGGTCCCTCCTCTGCTCAAAAATAATCTCACAGGGATGGTTTCTGCTCTCATTGGAATGGAAGCCCAAACCCTCACAATGGCCTCCAAGGACCAACATATGTGCCAACCTCCCCACCCATTACTTCCTGGCCTTATCAGCCACTGTCCTCCCTGCCACTCATAGCCACCCTAGGACTGTTTCTTGGCCGTAGCAGTCTCTCTCATCTCAGGGCCCTGTACTTGTTCTCTACCTGGGATGATCTGCCCAAACAGCCCCACGCTGGGACCCTGCCTGCCAGTGTTTGCTCAACCAGCATCTTCTTGATTTGGCCCACTCCAGCCACCCTATTGACAACTGAACCCACCTCCCTCATCCTTGGACTCCTAATCCCTTTTTTACCTGCCCACTTCTCCCTTTTTCTGTAGCATTCATTGAGTTCTAACCTGCTGTAGCCTCTGTCTGTGGTCTTTCTACTCTAGCTAGGATGTGAGCCCCTCAGTGGCAGGGATCTGTGTCTCTTTTGCTCCCTAATGCATCACAGCACCCAACAAAGAGTCTGGTACACAATCCTGCTAAATAAGGATTTGTTACGTGAATGTGCATGAATGAATTAATCTCTCCATTCTTCTCTCTCAATTTCTGCCTTATCTTTTTCTCTATAGTTCTGGAAGCATTTTTTCCGTCTGTTCTATTAAGTTACTGTTTGCTTTCTGCAATATACAATCCACTGTTACTGCCACTATTAAGTGAAACTGTGCAGTCATCATATGTCCCACGTAGGTCTCTTTTTGATTTGAGATGACTCTTTTTTCCATCATATCCTGCTTTTAAGGACATAAAGTCCTTTCAAACCATACTGAGAATGTAGCAGAGTTGAAAATATTTCCTTCTCCTTGCAGTAAATCTTTTACTGGGCTTAACTTTGATTGACTTGATCTTCTCTTTGGAGCTGGCAAATCTTTTAATATGCTCAGTAATCTTTTTTTCTCTGTTGACACTTGTTTGGGATTAGTGGCTGAGATGGGCTCCATCAGAAACGGTTTAGGGGCCAGCCCCGTGTCTTAGCGGTTAAGTGCGCACACTCCGCTACTGGCGGCCCGGGTTCGGATCCTGGGTGCGCACCGATGCACCGCTTCTCCGGCCATGCTGAGCCCGCGTCCCACATACAGCAACTAAAAGGATGTGCAGCTATAACGTACAACTATCTGCTGGGGCTTTGGGGAAAAAAAGGAGGAGGATTGGCAATAGATGTTAGCTCAGAGCCGGTATTCCTCAGCAAAAAGAGCAGGATTAGCATGGATGTTAGCTCAGGGCTGATCTTCCTCACAAAAAAAAAGAAAAGAAACGGTTTAGGTCACTGTTCTCATCTTGTAGTCACTATCAAGAGGGAAAGGGAAACGTTTAGACTGAGTCTCCTTGACTGTTTAAACAAGCCAATTGTTTTTTCTAAGGAAGGAGCAGAGCTGTAGGAGAGAAAGGTGGCCCTGGTCCTGGAAACCTGTCCTCCCAGCCAGCCGAGGTGGGAGCTTCCTCCAGCTGTGCCTGGTGGGGTCCCCTCCATCACATCTGTGCTCTTGTCGAGGGTCACCCCTGCCTCCTGCAGCCTCGGGGAGCAGCTTTAGGCTATTTCCAGACTCTCAGGTTAGCTGTGGGGCTGGATCAATGTGTTCTTCACATCGCCATCTTTTTGGACGCCCTCAACTGTCCATCCATCTTTATCCCCGCTTACTCAGGTCCAAATAATTTGGGTGGTTTTCTAGGATAAGCATGGGGAGGTGGGAATGGCCCCCACTATCTCTTCCCGCAGACTCCCCCCAGCATGTTTTGCATGGAGGTAGGTGAGTGCCTCTCCTCCCATTCCACTCTCAAGTGTGCTGTTGGCTGCACGATCTTCTTGACTTTTCAGGAAAGTAATAGTGAGTCTTTTCATTTCCAGCAACGTCTTGGTACTTCTGTTATGCTGGGTGGGTGGGAGAATGTGAATGAATGGATGATGACTTCTTGATCCTACATCCTGTTTCACTCAGTAACTACCCACGTAAGTTGTGCGTCGTGCATTGCAGGGTACCAAGAGGTATAACACACGGTCTCTGCACTTAAGGAAACCACGATCTGGTTGGTGCAGAAGATACATCTCACTGAAACCATCAGCCCATGTTCAGCTTCCGTCCTGTTTGCTTCTTCCGTAGCACTTGACTCAGTTTCCCGCCCCTTTTTTCAATATCCTCCCTTCCTTTTGCACCGGTGACAACCTGCAATCCTTGGCCTTTCCAATTTCTTGGACCCCTCTACCATCTCATGTTTCCTAAGCATTTGTATCCCCATCGTCCCATCCTCTATCTTCTACGCTCTGTCTGTTGCCTTCTGCAATCTCTCGTTTACCTTTGTGGTTTTACCTTCACCAGGGTCCATGTCTAGGAGGAATGGTTTATCCACCTTTTTAGTCTACAATATCCTCTGCCTGTTACCCCTCTTCCTCAAACACTTAAAATTTTGATGACACTCCTCCTTTCTCAGTGGGTCACCTCATCTCTCTTCTGCCTCTCTTGCATTTCCAGTTAGTCCCATATCCTCTCAACTCCTTTCTGAGGGCACAGAAGTTTCTCCCTCCTTTTCCATCTCCCTGTTGTGGCCGTGGTTTAGATCCTTAGTACGTCCCTCCTGGGCTGTTGCGTCTTCCTTTGCCCAGTCTACCTGCCTCACTGTGGCCTCCCTCCAATCTACCTTACACACCAAAGCGTCAGTTTGATCTCCCTAAATCATAGTTCAGATCATGTCATTTCTTCTGCTCCAAAATTTCTTGCCAGTAGAATGAAATTATCCTTCCCATTTTGGTAGGGATCTGATGAGGGTTAGCTCCTTCCAAGTCCACTCAGGGTGTCCTGCTCTATGCACACTGCCTCTCGCCAAACTGGGAGTTGGTGGTTCCTGAACACGCCCTGCACAACTCCGTATTGCTCAGTATCCACTGCGTCTGAGATGCCTGACGCTCTTAACTCTGCCTGTCTCCAGCCTGTCTCCTCTATTCCTGCTCCCTAATCACCCAGCTGCAGTGGTCTCTCCCACTTCTCAATCCATCTAGGACTTCTCAACCCACACACGACCTTTGTTCCAGATATTTATGCACCAAAGACTGCTTCTTAACTCATTGAATTTATGTGCAAAGTGCATTACACAGGGCAGGACTCAAAGAAATATTTGTCAAATGGATGACGATCAAATAACTGCTATAGGACAACCTTGACACTCGTGGGGATTGTGTCTTGAGATCTTCTGGTGATTGAGAGCTGTAGTTAAGAGCATGAGTTTCACAGTGAGACAGACTTGGGTTTAAGTACGAGCAGCATCAATAGCTGTGTGATCTTGCAAGGATTACTTAACCTCTCTGAGCCTCAGCTCCGTAAAAATAACAACTCTCTCCCAGGGTTTTTGTGAGACGAGGCATGCAAGACGCTCAACACAATATTTGGCATGTAGCAAGTGCTTAATAAATGTTACTTTTACTTCCATCCAAACACAAAAACAGTAAAAGACAAGTGACCCTTCAGACCTGCGTCCAGTGATGAGCAGAGGATGAGTGGAGCTGAGAGGCTGATGCTGGGCAGGCAGCCAGGTTTCCTCGCTGGCCAAGAGATCTCCCCACACATGCTCTTCAGGGTGCCCAGTCCTTGCCCAAATGGCCAATTGTTCACATGCCCTGTACCTCTGGAGCCCCTCAAGGGTATCTGAAACTGTAGAGTGAATCAGGGCCCGGCTGGGCACAGCTGGAGGTGCCTCACTGGAGAGCAGACCAACTCATCATCACTCCAATCTCTCTGAGAGCCTGGCCAGGCTGGAGCCACAACACAGGCGACGGGATCTGAAGCTCCGTGTCTGCTCTCATTTGCTCAGCAGCCTTCTGATGACCTGCACCAGATCGCCAGGGGCCAAGGCCAGCTCTGGAGACTTCTTCCTCCTCTGTATTTATCTACAATACAAAGTTTTCTTCTTAGGTGTCACCCTTCTAAGAAAAAGAAAAATTACTCTCCAAGGGCAAGGCATTGTTTTATCAATAATATAATAAATCATAGCAGGCCCCAGCCATGATAATAAAGCCAGAAATGATTATTCTTTTATCTTATTTGTAGATGTTCCTCAATGCAGCACCATCTCTAATAAAAAGAAAGGCATTTACTTTAAATCAAATTCCTAATGACTGCCTAGAATCGGTAAAACACTATTCACTGAAATGACCAATTTCTTTCTCAAACTCTAATGGTGCCTCATTTCCTGTTCTTGGGCAAGCCTTTTGATACTGTCTAGAGTCTGCTGATGAGATAGTTTCTTTTTATTATACTTCACGTGGTGTCTCAGCTGGTCCTTTAGAAGCCGAATGACGATCATTTGGGAGCCCCCTGGCTGGGGTTTCTGAGTCATAGAACTTGGTGAGGTTTGAGAGAGTAGTGACTCATCACCCTTAAGAGCACAACTTGATCAGGTTTTCTAAAAAATAAATGGAAAAGTGATAATTTGTTGGAGAGCGACTGAAGCCTGGTGATCAAGTCTGGGATTAGGGAGATTTCCAGAAGGTCGGGAGCCAGCCTTAAGAGAGGGGACATTTGGACTTTGGTCACTGTTGTGTAGGTTGGTGAGTGTGGAAATGCAGTGGTTGGGAAGCTGCAACAGAGATCCAGAAGGACCACCGCTTATGTCCCAGCTGGTGGCCTGTGGGCTCTGGGGATGAGGAACACCGTGGACAGGGTTACTAGTAAAACAATGTCCTGGATGGGGAGCCAGGAGGAGGAGGATCATTATGGTGATGTTGGGGTATATATTTCAAAGGAATGAAGGTTCCAGAAGGCAGAGCAGAAAGGGGAGGGGCTCTGGGGCAGAGTTGGCTGGAATGCTGGTATTGGGTGGTGGCAGTCAGGGTGAGAGGTGTGGTGTGACAAGCCACCTTGAGAATTAATGGGGGGGCAGGCATGAATCGGTTTCTGTCTTCCCTGAAGCTTGGATGAAATGGAAGTTGGAAGGTGGAGAAGTGAGAGGGGAGGTGTTTGCACAACCTGTGTGTATCAGTGGGGTCCTGACAAGATGTAGATGGTGCACTCAAGTTGAGTCATTCAAGGAGAGTTTGATGAGGTATTTACAAAGGTGTGAGAAGGATGTAGGGAGAGTGCCAGGGCAGTGCACCACCGCGGGACTAGTGCCATTCAGGCACTGGTATCTCTCCCAGGCCTGAGGGACCAAGGACGAGAGTGGGACTGGACCCCTTCCGTAAGCTCAGATCTTGGTCAGCGGATGAGGTAGGCAGCCAGCCAGTGTGACTCCACCCAGGAAGGAGGGGGAATACCTTGTGCTGTTTCTCCTTCTCACCTCCTGGCTGGGCTCCCCATGGCCGAGCTCACCAGAATCCAGGAGCCAATGGCCCCCAATGATGTGGTCCATATTGGCCAATCTCCTGGGCCAGAGAGCAGGGAAAAGAAAGGCAGAGAATGGATCTGGCGGAGCAAACGCAGGCTGAGGTGGTTGAAGTATGTGCTGGGCTGTTTGGGGCGGCCATCATCAACCATGCTGGGCCACCTCCTTGGACATTTTGCCCAGAGACAGCTCTGCTTTTCCTTTCTTGGATAAACAGGCTGCCATCAATCTTGCTTACACCTGCCTCCCCTCTATTGCTCTGCCCAGAGGGCATGAAGTGACACTCAGAAGTGAAGTGCTGGTGGCTGCACCGTCCCAGGGCACAGCCTTCCATTCCCTGCCCTCTGCAAAGTTAGTGAGGTGCCTGATGCCCCCAGGGTGTTGAGCACATTCATTTCTCGTCTCCATTTTTGGACTTCCCTTTGCAAAGGTGTTCTGAACGTGGGCCTCAGAAGACACATCTGACGAGAAAACCAAAGCTTGTCTGGGAGAAAGAGAATTCTGCACTGGCTGTTTGACCTGCAGGAAAGTCCGTAGGAAGAGAGCACCCCATGTTCACGGCGTGCCTCGACGTCGCCCAATTACGAAATTCCTCTCCAGGAAAGGGAAGGAGCTTCTCGTTGGGAAGGGAGCTGTTTTGACATTTCAGAATCTAATGGGTTCATAGAAATTGATGGGAAATTTTGAACTTTAATCTGCCCTTAAATTGCATAAGCTGATGTTGCTCAGAAGTGTATTGATCGGATAATTTCTATCTCCAGAAAAGAAATTCACCTTTGAGTTAGGTCTAAGCTGGGAAAATAACATTCAGAAAGAAAACTTGAAAAAAATGGGAAAACTTGGAAAATAGGGTTTTAGGGAGAAATTTCCTTCTCAGTCATGGCACTGCTTCTCTGGATGCTGTTGTCTTCATGTGTACACATGCAATCACACAAAGTCACACACACAACCATACTGCACACACCACACTCCCCCACACCACACACACACACACACACACACGCCTTATACCACAAACCTACCACACACATTGCACACACTCACCACTACCACACCCCACACGCACCACACACCACAACACACCCACCACACACATCACACTCATCCATACCACTATCACCACCTCCACACACACATCACAACACACACACACCATACACCACAACACACACACAAACCATACCACACACCCCACATCACAACACGTACACCAACACACACCATGACACACATACCACCCTCCACACCACATGCACACACACTATACCACGTGCATTCATATTATATCCCACAACACACATACCACACCACATGCACACATGCACCACAACATGTACATACATATCACAAACACACACACACACTGCACACCACACAATACACCACATACAAGTGTGTGTGAGAGTGTGTGTGTGTTTGTGTGGGAATGAGTGTGAGTTTGTGAGTGAAAGTGTGTGAATGTGAGAGGGTGTGTATGTGTGTGTTTGTGTGTGAATGTGTGGCCTGCTGTCGGGGCTGGTGAGACACAGCGCTCACATGCGTGGGAACAGAGCAGAGTATAGTCAGCTTCATAAATGATTTAGTTATACTCTTCGGTTTCCAGGAATAGGTTTGAGTACATTGCCACAATCCATGTTCCCTTTGAAAATCTGGGTTTAAAAGCTCAGAAGAGCATGATATCAAGTTTCCAGATTTAGAATCTTCCCGTGCCCTCCAGCCCCAACCGGAGTCTTTCCTGTCCAGTCTCTGTTGCTGGATCCTGTGTGTGGGAGCCACAAACCCCAGCTATGAATCGTCCTGCGGACACGGGCATCTAACAACTGTGGGACCTCCCCAGTCACAGCTGCTGGGAGTTATCCATGGGAAGACCCTAGGGGTCATTTCCCGCTCACCCCCCTGGCCCCTCAGGAGGCTTTTTCTTCCTCTGGAGCTGGCCTGGTGTGATGGCGCAGGAGAAGGGTGATACCCAGGAGAAAGAAAAGATGAAGAGGGCAGCTCATCAGCGATTCCCAAACGGGGTGAGCATTAGCATTGTCTGGGAGCTTATTTACAAAGCAGATTGCCAGAGCCGTTTCCAAGATGTGCTAACTCAGAATTTCCAGAAGTGGGCCCCAGCCTGGGTATTTCCAAGCGGCTCCCCAAGGGAGAGTGAGGCAAACACTGATCTATCCTGAGGTTTCTCCGTGGTTTAACCCAGCTCACCAGGGGAGGGGAGCAGGGATTGGAGGCAGGAACTTTATCTTGAAAGATGGGCTTTGGCTGGTTGGTGACCTGCTATATGGCTCTTGGTGTGAGAGGCTTCCTTCTACCTCTGCCTAGTTGCGCCCACTCATTCTTTAGGTCCCAGTTTAAACTTTGCCACCTTCTCTGACCCCATAACCTGAGTCAGATGTCTCTTCTGTTAAGTGCTATAAGAGTCTGCCATTTTTCTATCATAGTCCCTAAGCCACTGAATTGTTATTTCTTGTTAACTTATCCACGGCTCTCATTAGACAGCAGGAGGACACAGATAATGTTTTGTTTGCATTATATTCCTGGGGCCTGGCAGAGAGGCACTCAGTGAAGTTTTTCTGGGGCAGGGGCATCCCCAAGCACTAGAGAAGAAGTGGATGCATGGAAACAAAGCAGAACAGGAAACATGATTGACAGCTGAAAGGCTTCCTCTCTTCAGGATTTGACCCACAATAACATCATTGCAACATGTATCAGTCAGCTATCTCCATAATAATGCTGTGTAATAAACCACCCCAGAACCCAGTGGTTTAAAACAACAATCATTTACCCTTACACTCATGTGTCACTGCAATGTGACTGGGCTTCAGATTGCAAGCCGAACTCAGGTGGGTTCCACATGTCTCATTCTGGCTCCTGAGCTGAATGGGCAATGGCTACCTGGGGCGTGTTCTCCTGGCAGAGATCAGAAGTCGCCAGAGACCAAGCCAGACTATAAAAGCATGTTTAAAGCTTCTACTTGCATCTTGTCCACTAAAATTCCATTGGCCAAGGGAAGTCACAGGGCCAAGCTCAATCTCGACGGGGCAGGGCAGTGTATTCCACCCAGAGCATGGAGGGAAAGAATGAGCATCTTCTGAACGACAATTCAAAGTAGGAAATAACTCACTTCTATTATCTTAAGATTTTGATCATTTCCTGCTAAGGAGAGATAAGGATAATATTTGTTGAGTCCTTATTAGATGTCAAACGTAGTTCGTTGGACCCTATAGATATTTTCTCATTTAATTGCCATAAAAATCTTAGAAAGTAGGTACAATCTATGTGCAACTTGCCCAAGTCACACAGCTGTAACAAGAAGGCTGTGATTCCAGGCACTTTTGATTTCCAAGCCCAACACATAACATGAAATACTCAATAGTCTTTACTTTCCTTTTCCAGCCAGAGGTTGGGTAAAGGTTTAATTTGTTGCTAGTGTTTTAACCTTGGTGCAAATGATCTGAGAGAGGTTATGGGGGGAAAGAGGGAGAAAGAGGCTCTGAGGTGGAGACTGGGGGAAGTTGCTGAGCTGGAAAAGCCAAAGACAAGCTCTCCTGTTTCACTACCTGGCCGTGAGCTAACCCAGAACAAACACGCATCTTTCCAAAATAAGTTATGGCCAATTACCAGGAATGTAGGATGTGACAGATGGCAGGTACCAGGATGTTTGACTAGTCCAACCTCCTCGTTTTACAGATAAGGAATTGGAGCCTGAGTGAGGGGAAGTAACTTGCCCTGGACATATGGCTCATTAATGGCAGACCTACATGAAAACTAGATTTGTAATTCCAAATGGGGTTCCCTGTTTCCTGCTTGCTCTGTGGGAGCCGTGAAGGTGGTGTTGGGTACCACTGGCCCGGGAGAGTTCTCTGGTTAATTGGTCATGACAGAACATTCAACTGATTCTGCAGAAGCAGTCAAAGCATTTGCAAAGTTAAGTCCAACAAAGCAAACAGACTGAAGCTTTCAATTTACAGTTGCTTCTTGGCATCCTGTAGTTGCTGCCTCGAAGAGTTTTACTTAACATGCAGCCACCTGGCATTTGTACATTTCTACAAATTATTTAGTGGAAGTGATATAAATATCAACTGTCAGTGATTCTGTTTTACTTTACTTAACAGTGAAGAAATGCAAAACCAGTTGAATGATAGGTTTGCAGAGGCAAAATTGCCTAGAAATGGCATTTATTGTTAATATTTTACCTATTTAATATTTGTTCTTTTCAACAGCTATCTGTATATTATGAAGAATGAGATTGTTGGGTTGGCTTTATGTGTGGTTTTTAATGGCAAAAGGGGTATGGGAAAATAAAGAGAAGAAATGTGCAAAGTTTACATGCTCGCACAGGTGGCAAGATGAAAGTTGCAGCAGAATAGATTATTAGGAAAGAAACAATAAAAATGGCATAGAATGTGTTTTTAAAAAGTGACTCACTTCTAGTACAAATCAGGTTCATTAATTCACAAAAACTTGCTCCGGAAAGTAGTCGCTCTTCTCACTCACTGTTTTCAGCTCTTCTGGAAATGCCACTGTGGCATCCTGATGTTCCGGTCTAGAGATTTGATCATATCTCTTATTCATCACTGCATCCTGAGCAATGGGTGTAGGATTTGGTACATAATAATTTGTCAATATATATTTGTTGAATGAGAGTTTCTTCTTAAGGTTAGGATGCAGAGGTCACAACAGACATCACCTGCACCATAAAAACTAGAAAAAACTAAAATAAGTAAAAAAAAAAATAGTATATTTAAAAAAGCTATCTAAGAGCTGTGACACAAAGAAGTCCAAAGGAACAAAATTCCAGACAGAGACAAATCTTTACTAGGGGAAGTGAGATCAGTAGACATTTTTCTCTCTGAGAGCAATTGCCGAGTCTGGGCAAGAGCAGATAGAGAAAATATTCTGGGGTGAGAAGAAACCAGAGGCATTTTAGTGGCCATGTGGGCTGGTATATGGATAGAAATCAGAAGACTCAAATACAGGCTAATTCTCCTTGCCAACTTATTCTCTCTAGTGGGAGTGCTGAGTGCATGGTCTGCAGAAAGCTGAAGGACGAGTTGGAAAGCAGGGTGGGGAGAAGAGATGAAGAGCAACAGCACTTTCCCAAGAGGCAGATAAGGTGAAATGATTTTGAGAAAATACTTGATTGACCCAAAAGAATGCAGGAAAACAGAAACAAAGGGATAGAGTAGATGGGAAATATAGAAAACAAATAACAAGATGATAGACTTAAAACCGATCATATCCATAATTATAATAAATATATATAAGCTAAATAATCCAAATAAAAGATTGTCAGATTGGAACAAAATCAAGACCTATTTATATCCTTTTTTTTTTTTTTTAACAAGAAACACACTTTAGATATGGACAGAAATACATTGAAAAAAAGGATGGGGGGGCCAGCCTGGTGGCATAGCAGTTAAGTTTGCACTCTCTGCTTTGGCAGCCCAGGGTTCGCGGGTTGGAATCCTGGGTACGGGCCGATACATCACTCATCAAGCCATGCTCTGGTGGCATCCCACATACATAAAAAAAAAATAGAGGGAGATGGGTACAGATGTTAGCTCAGAGCCAATCTTCCTCAGCAAAAAGAGGAAGATTGGCAACAGATGTTAGCTCAGGGCCAAGCTCCCTCACCAGAAAAAAATGAAAAAAATGATGGAAAAAGATGTAGTATGCAATCACTAAGCATAAGAAAGCTAGAGTGGCTATATTAATATCAGACAAAGTCAATTTCAAGACAACAAATATCACAAAAAGTAAAGAAAGTTATATAACGATAAAAGGGTCAATTTATCTGAAAGCCATACTAATAAAAATGTGTGTACACTTAATAACAGCTACAAAATATATAATACAAAAATTGACATAACTTTAAGGAAAAATGGATAAATCTTAAGTTATAGTAAAGGAGCTAAAACACTACTCTCAGTAACTGATGGAATAAGCTGAAGAAAACTCGTTATGGGTGTAAAAGATTTGAACAACTCTATTAACCTATTTGACCTAGTTGATGTTTATTGAATGCCACATTCAACAACTACAGAATAAACATTCTTTTCAAACGCAGATGGAACAATCACCAAAATAAACCACATGCTTAGCCACAAAACAGATTTCCATAAAGATTTAAGGATTGAAATATGATAGAATATATTCCCTGATCACAATGGAATGTAGCTAGTTATCAATTACAAAGAAACTAAAAATTTTCTAAATATTTGGAAATTCATCAACATACTTATGTATCCCATGGGTTGAAAAATAAATTATCCTGGGAATTAAAACTCTAGGTATTTTGAAATGAATAATAACGAAAATACAACATTTGCGGGATGCGACAAAGAAAGGATTCAGAGGGAAATTTACGGCTTTAAATATAAGTAAACAATAAAGTTTAAAAATCAGTTTTCTAAGCTTTCATCTCAAGAAAGTATAAAAGTAAGAGCAAATTAAAATCAAAGAAAGAAGGAGAATGAAGGAAATAATAAGGGTAAAAACAGGAATCAGTGAAATAGAAAACAGACTTGTAGTTGAGAAAACAACATTCCAATGTTGGATCTTTGGAAATATTCATAAACTGATATACTGGTAGCAAGATTGAGCATGAAAAGAAAGAGAGAAAACACAATGACCAGGATTAAGAATGAAAAAGGGGGAAGTACTACAGATCCTGACATTTAATGGATAATAAGAAAATGTTATGATATTTTATTTTTAATGAATTTTTATAAATAATAAACTTGAGAGCTTTAAATGAAATGGCAAAATTATTGAAAAGAGACAAATTATCAAACCTGACACAGAAAAAATAGAAAATACTTGTCAAATGCGTGAACATTTTATGTTTTGTAGATGCAAACTTTTGCCAGAGTTTTGACCCAGCACTTACTGGTTTGAAACATAACGTCCATTTACACTGAATTTTCCCTTGTGTTGTTTTTACATGTTTCATCAAAAAGCTTGTTTCACATTCAGGCATTTCTAGTAATAGTTGTGGACCTTCAGGCGACCTGTTTTTGGAGCCTGGTCTTCTGCCCGTACGTTGAGCAGTTTGAACACCAGCACATCCTTCTTTCTGCATTACTCCACAGATATGGTCAGGTAGTTTATGAGAGAAGAAAGAGAGACTGCTTGGAGTTCTCTAATATTCTTGGACCTGTGGTTTAAAGTCTTTAATTATTCTTGGAAAATTCTTGGCTATTTTCTCTTCAAATATTTCTTTTGCCTTTTTTTCTCTTTTTTACCCTTCTGGAATTGCAATTATATGTTTGTAAGACCACTTGATATTGTCCCACAATTCTTCAGTGTTCTCTTTTTATTTTCTCCTTGTGTGTCATTTAGGTATTTTCTATTGATCTATTCTCAAATTCACTGATTCTTTCTTTAGCTGCGTCAGGTGTACTGATGAGCCTGGCAAATGAATTCTTCGTTTCTGTTACCATGTTTTTTTTTGGCTGAGGAAAATTTTCCCTGAGCTAACATCTGTGCCAATCTTCCTCCAGTTTTTTTTTGTATGTGGGACACCACCAGAGTGTGGCTGGTGAATGGAGTAGGTCTGCACCCAGGATCCGAACCCACGAATCCAGGCCATTGAAGCAGAGCACAAGGAACTTTAACCACTTGGCCATGGAGCCAGGCCCTGGTTTTTTTCTTATTTCTAGCCTTTTCTTGTGGCTTTTATAGTTTCCATCTTTCTATTAAAATCCTCCATCTGTTCATACTTGTCAACATTTTCTGCTAAAGCTTTGACTTATTAGTCATACTTATTTTAAATTTCCTACCTGACAGTAACTATATCTGGGTCATCTTTGGGTCTGGTTTTGCTGATTTCTTTGTTTCTTGGAGGCAGATTTCTTCTTCTTGCATTTTGGTGTCTCAGAATTTTTGTGTTCATGCTCTATATCATGTGTAGAACAGTAGAGATGGAGGTAAATAGCGTTATGCCTGGAGTGGGCACATCTTTTCTCCTATGCTATTAGTGTGGGGTTGAGTCATTCTTGTCAGGAGTTCAGCTGGGTTTAGGTTTTCTTGTTCCTGTGCTTTGTTCAGTGCACCACCATCCTCACTCAAATCCTCTAGTGCTGCCTTACACTTGTGGAGGCTCTGGGGAGCTGGAGGGTTTTTCTCAATGTTCCTGCTCCACATTCAGCTTTAGGCTTTCTCCGTGTGCCTCTCTTACAGGTCTCTCTCCATGCTTGCCTCTCCCCCAGTGGTAGACTCATTCTTTGTGCTTGGTGCTTGGTAACCTGGTGATTGGGGTGATTGGGTTCTCTGTTGTCCCGGTCAATCCTCAGTCTTAGGCAGGCCTAAGTGCCAGTGTCTTTACTTTGGTGCTCTCTGAATGTTGCTGTCTCTCCTTCATGTGGTGGCCAAACTCTACTTTGTGTCTTTGGAGGGACTTTTGTGGGAAAGGCCTTCAACTGTATTTGTATAAGATCCTGGGCCCAGCACTGTTCACTTCCCCACCCCAAGAGCAGAGGATTTTTATTTTTACCCTCTCCTAGACCCAGTGGGTCTCCTCTTGTGCTCTGTGTGGGGTAGGGCTTGCTGTCCCTCCCCTAGAGGCTTAAGACTTTTGTTCCAGTAGAGTAGGGTCCAGTACTTTTCTGCACCCATGGCTGCCACTTCCTCCAGGCCTGTACCACTAAGAAAGTTATCTTCTGTCTCCTCCCTAACCCCTGATCATTTTGGTAAGTATTTGCTGGAAGTCTGTGGAAAAGAGCATGTAATGGGTGCAAACTCCCCTTGTGTCCGCTGAGGCTCCTACCCTCATGCAAGCCTATACTCAACATTTTGCAGTTCCTTGGAATTGTACCTGAATTCTTCTTACCTGCTTATATGGTCTCAGCATCTCCTCCTCTCATGTTGTGCTACAGGTGAGCAACTGCTTGCACCCTACCTTTGAGCTACCTTCCTTTCTAAGGATTTCAGGATACTTGGTTGCCCGGCAACCTCAGATCTCCGACAGGTCAAAACATGTTATGATTTTGTAATTTATCCTGCCTTATCTCACCATTAGGGTAGGAGTGATGCTTTTTCCAGCTTTCTACAACCCAGACGGAAGTGAAACATCACATTTTTTTCTCAAATCAACTTTGGGATTTTCTTCTAAATATTTCTGAGAAAAATCTTAATTTCTTCTCAAATCTCATGCTGGGGTTAATGGAGCTGGCAGAAGCAGCTTCAGTTTTGCCGGCCCTCCGAGTCTCTGCTGAAGAAAGACCCCAGTGATTGGATATAATTTCAATTTTTAAATTTATAGCACATTTAACCTCATAATCAAAGGCCTGACGATGATCCTAAATATTTTTAAACTCCTAGGTTTGGCCTATTTTATTGCCTCATTGTGACAAGATCTGATTAATGAATATCTGAAATTGTCCTCCCTCGTGTTATTCCCTATATCACATAAAATAGTCCTACTTTTCTAAATATGTCCTCCTGGAAATATAGATATTCAGGGAAACCTAGACAAAAATTAACTACCCAGAAATCACAGTCCAGTGAGGCCTCCATGACCTAGCTCTTCCAGAATTTCAAAGCTATGGTTTGTATGTATTCTTTAAGAGAAAACTGCGTCTTCTTGCAATTTTCTCTGTGTGATGTTTTCTCTGTTGTTACAGCACAGGTTACTTCCTGCATCTTCAAGCTGGGAGGACCAAAGGGGACATTGCCTGACCACTCTCGTGTGCTGGTGGCAGTCTCAAATCCTCTGATCCTCTCATAAACACGGCCTTCAATGAGCCTCACTGAAGTCTAAATTTAATGGCCACTGGAGTCATTTCCAGAACTGACTATTTAGCGTGGCAATTAATTTATAGTTAATTGACTCTGGTGTTAAGCTTAGTCTTGGTAATGATGCTTGAAGTTTAAAGATGGGAAAAAAATAAGAGGAGGAAGGCTTACCCAGGCAAATGACAGAAACGTAGCTGGAGGACTCACAAAGGTAATCAGGAAGAATTTATGCAGGAGAATTTTATATCTCTACTTCTGTGCAAGGATGCTTCGTTTAGATTAATGCCCATAAAGTGGCAAAACAAGCTTCTTTGGTTTGACTAAGGGTATTGGCTTTAATTAGCAGTATTATTAAGAGCTGAGCAGTGCTCTTTGTTAGGCAGCAAGACTCATTAATAACGCCATTCATTGATCTAAGGCAGGGTGGAGTTTGTAATGCATACATTTTCATCTGAATGACTCATGAAGACCCTACAATGACCCAGTAGTGCTGGAGCAGGGGTGTGGTCCAGGGCACAGAAAACAATCTGCAGATCTCAGCCGCTGCTCCAGCGGAGTGCAGAGGGATAGGGGCCAGCCCAAGGAGTTGATGAGATGACAGCTAAGACTGTTTAAAACTTGAAGGTCCCAAGACTGAGATGTACCTTTACCCCCTAATCTGACATTGGTGGTAAGTGAAGGGCCTCACAATGCGAATGTTTTAAGTGGAGGTTGGACAAACGACAGCCAGGGGTTAAATCTGGCCTGCTGCCAGATTTTGTGAATAAAGTTTTATTGGAACTCAGCCATGCCCATTTGCTTAGAATTGTTTATGGTTGCCTTCATGCTACAATGGTCAAATTAAGTTATTGCGACAGAGGTTGTACAGCTCACAAAGAAAGTCTGCCAATTCCTGCCCCAGATCACTGAAGCAGCAAAACTCTTTGAGGTGGAAATCCACCCAGAATGCACCATATATGTTGTGTTTGTCTTTAAGATGAGAACACATGCACAATAATTTGACTTTCAAGAAAAATGGCAGCCACTGGCCATTCAGTGTAGGCACAAGCATCTTCCCTCTGCCCAGATTGTGCTGTGTTTCCAATGATAATATTAAGCCATCAAGAGAATCATCATCTTTTTTTGCCTGTTTTAATATTCTTTTCTTACCGTCAGGCTATTAGCATTGTTTCTTGCTGCTGTCACTTACACCTGCCTCCAAATGTCCTAATCCTTTTTTTATGTGGCTAATTTGATGCTTCCAATCACAGTGGTCTAAGAAAAAATAAAATAATCCTGTGGAAATTGTATCTAAAGTGTGAAATGGCTGCGTCCAATTCATTTATTCCAGGGCCCGCGGTGAGGGCTGATTTGTCGATTCTCTTATTTGGCCAGTGTCGATGGAGGGCGACTCTGTGCTTTTGTCCCTCTTCTCATTGTGTAGTGGGGGAACTGGTCATTTACCTGTCACTTGGATGAGTGTTTGAATACAGACTCAGGAGCAGGCTCAGACAGAGTGGAGCACGGGGCCTATCTGAGTGTAACTGAAGAACATGACCTCACCTGGAAGACTTCTGTGGGGAAGGAAGAATTGCCCCAAGGAGGAGGATGGGGTGGAGGTGGGGTGTCATCTGCAAGGCCTTGCATGAGGAGGCGTCCATAGTGGAGTGGAGCCCTCATGGCTGTCCTGCAGGGAGAGCATGATGAGGCAAGGCTGGGGCCACGTCAGGCGCTACAGACCATGGAGAGGAGTTAAAAGCTCTTGAATGGTCTTGGGGAGAGTCTCAGCAGGGATGGTGGGCAGCGAGATTGTAGGTTTACTTTGCATTTTGCCAGGAAAAGCCAGAGGGAGGAAGGAGCCCAGAGAGGAAACCCAGTGTTTTAGAGAGTCCCTTAAATTCTTTGAAGACCCTGAGAACAGGCCCTGTGCTGGGGGTGGCACCTCCCTAGTTACATGCTCTTTCTTGCCAGCACCTAAAGGCCGAGAGAAGCCATTGGGAAAGTATTGAACTTCCATTCTATTATCTCAATCGTGTCAATAACTCCTTGTGGAAAACAAAGAAGCGCCAAATGTCTGAGACCTCCTTTGTTCCCATCCCCAGAACTCTTGCAACTAGGAGATCCTCATGTTGAACCAATCACGTGCAGCCCTAGGCAGGACTCAGTATGGGCCCGGATGCCCAGGCTGACCTAACTCCTCACGTTCCACATATCACAGCCTCTCCCCATGAGCTTCCTTTAGGCATGTCTGAATTTTTAAATTGTTACATATTTCTGCTTTTGAAAAGGAAACAAACAAAATCTTTAGGTTGCATTAGTGTTGTCGCATTTCCGAGAACATCGGTGATAAGATAGACGAGTATTACTTGAGCATCATCATCCAGCTACCTGGACAGTCCCATAAAATGGCATCGTCTTAGCTCATTCGTTAATGTTCAACTTTGCATCTTCAGAAACTCCATTTTGCCAGTGCACGGAGGCTGAGTTTCCCCTTAGCCGCAGATCCATCCGTCTCCTCAAGGCTGGTGTGTGAGTCTCTCTGTAGCAATAGTCATGGGGCACAGATGCTTGTAGATGTGTGCACTGATATATACGTATACACGCATGCTTATGCTAACAAACCATCTGCTGGTTTTTCAAATTTCAGGAGAAATGCACCCATTGAGTAAATGCTTGAGACAGCCCAACCTCAAGGGAAGTCACAGAGCAGGTGGTTTCCTGGGAGCACAGTCAGCACAAAGGAATCTGGTTGATCTCAGGAAGGTGGCCTGAGTCACTGCCACCCACCTCAGGGGTGGCCTTGCCAACAAGTCATTATGGTCTGAGCTAGTGAGAGCTCAGTTCCTGCAGAGACAGTGTTTGCTCAGGCTGCCGTAAGAAAGGATCACACTCTGGGTGGCTTCAACAACAGAAACTTATTTTCTCACAGTTCTGGAAGCCAGAAGTTTGAGATCAAGGTGTCAGCAGGGTTGGTTTCTTCTGAGGCCTCTCTACTTGGCTTGTAGATGACACCTTCTCCCTACGTCTCCACATGGTCTTCCCTCTGTGTGGGTCTGTGTCCTAATGTCCTCTTATAAGGACACCAGCTATATGGAATTAGGACCCACTCTAATGACCTCATTTTAACTTAACTCTTAACTCTTCAAAGACTGTATCTCCACATGCAGTCACATTCTCAGATACCGGGGGTTAGGACTTTAACATATGAATTTTGATGGGACACAATTTAGCCTGTAACATGGTCAAATATAGGACATCAATAATGTTTGCTTCTGAGTCTCTGTTTTTATTTTTGTTTTTAATATTGCCTTTGCTGACCCACCCTTTCTTTATCCAAACAGTCTGTGATACAAATGAGTATGTTTCTGCACATGACATGCCAATCGCAACGCAATCCTGCCTTCCAGAGTTTTCTCACTGTTGCTCTCTTGGATGCCCTCAAATTTCTCTGTCACACATTAGCAACCTCTCGGTTCATTCCTACAGATGGCTAATCACACCCGTTATGTGAGAGTTTTACTACTGGAGCTCAGAGAGGGGGTTTATGTGCAAGTTACTCAGGGGTAACTTTTCTGTCCTCCCCCTCCACCCCCCTCCACCAACTGCCAACAGGTGTGGCTGTATTTCCAGTAAATAAGACAAAGACTATAAAGAATTATTGAGGGCCGGCCCTGTGGCTTAGCGGTTAAGTGCGTGCACTCTGCTGCTGGCGGCCTGGGTTTGGATCCCGGGCGCGCACCGACGCACCCCTTCTCCGGCCATGCTGAGGCCGCATCTCACATACAGCAACTGGAAGGATGTGCAGCAATGACATACAACAATCTACTGGGGCTTTGGGGGGAAAAATAAATAAATAAAATCTTAAAAAAAAAAAAAGAATTATTGGACTAGGGCCATGGAAATCACAGAAAGAAAAATCTGAACAAAGAAAACATCTACTGACTGCTGTGGTTGACACAATGTTGGGAGAAATCCAAAAATGTCTTGACAGCCTGGAGCAGTGAACTGACTGTAGCAAGATGAAGTCTGATTGGGGAGAATTATGCAGCCTTGTACTTGCATTAAGATGATTCAGCTGTAAAACACAAGATGGAAGGGATGGACCTCGTAGCAGGGAAATGACATAGAGACTTTGGTTGACAGTGAGTTTTCTGGGAGTCAATGTGGGCCTCAGCTCCCAAGAGCCAGCTCGGCCCCTGCAATGATAGTGTTTCGTCTAAATGAGGGAGGAAATAGTCTCATTTTTCTTGGGACAGATCAGATTACTCTTAGGCTAATTTTTTCAGATGTGCGTACCACACTTTAAAGGGATGATGGCAAGTGGAATAATGGTTCTTGAAACTCTGTCCCAGGGGAAAGGGTGGAGGAACAGAGGATGTCACAGAAAGGACTTGAAAGAGGAAGGGCGTGCTGGACGTGTTCCAGTATTTGCAATGCTGTCAGGTCAGAGATAGATTAGATACGTTCTGTGCAGATACAACACAAAGACCAAAATACAACACTTGGGGGAAATTAAGGGGAATCTCGTTATTTACCAACTAGTATCTAGCAGACACGTTAGATGTTAGAGATTTTTAAGCAGAAACTGGGTTTGGAGAGAAACTTGGAAGAGACATTGTAGAGGAGATTCAATTATGGAGAATAGAAGAAAAAGCATGGTTAAAAATAAAGAAAACAATATGGAAGAAACTAGCCCAAAATATGGCAATAATTACAACAAACATGAGTGCTTGATTGCAACTATTAAAAAATGCATAATCCAAATATATGTTGCTTACAAAAGTAAAATGTAAGCTGACATGAAAAAGTTGAAATTAAAGAAGTAGAAAACGATACACCAGATAAATATTAACAGAAAGAAAATTAGTTGCTTATAGCTAGAAAATAGCAGTATTAATATCAGAAAAAAATGTACAGTTCAAGGTCACATTTATTTCTCTATTTTAATTCTCTGTATTGCGCTTATCGTTACCTGATATTTCTCTCCTCCTCTGTTCCCAGCTAGACTATAAATTCCATGAGAGCAGGGACCTTGTTTATTCTGTTCATTGCTGAATCGTGAGTGCCTGAAACATTTCTGGACCATAGTAAACAATAGATATTTGTTGAATGAAGAAATGACCCCTAAGACTTCTTTGAGTACTGATGTTCTAGGACGGAGGGCATGTGAACCAGCCCTTGTTCTGTGGTTACCCATTAATACATAAACCACTCCAACACTTAGTGGCTTAAAACACCAACTCGTTATTATCTATTGTGGTTCTGTGGGTTGACTGGGCTCAGCTGGGTAGTTCTTGTGCAGGTTCTTTTGTGCAGTTGCAGTCTGCATGGCTGGAGCTGGAATCATTTAAAGACTCAACTATACTGGATATCCAAGATGGCGCACCTACATGGCTGGCAGTTGACGCTGGTTGCCAGCTGGTAGCTCAGTTGGAGCTGTCGACCAGAGCGTCCATATACAGCCTCTCCACGTGGCTTAGGCTTCTCACAGCCAGGTGGCTGAAATCCAAGAGCAAGTGATAAGAGACGGGAAGTGGAAGCTGCCAGTCTCTTAAGGCCTGAGCCTGGAAAATGACACAGTGCTGTTTCTGTCGCAATCTATTGATCAAGAAGTCATGGAGCCCACCTAGAGTCAAGGGAGGGGACATAAATCTCCTCCTGGACCCCCTTCTCAATAAGAGAAGCATTAGAGAATCTGTGGTCATCTTTAATCCACTCAGATATCCAAATGAGGGGGACTTTGTTTTCATCTCTGTGAATGACAGTACTTGACCGATAGGATTGCTGAGTCTGAGGCATATCTCCTCCCAGGGAGGGAAAATTCCACCGTGGAAGGAAAAGAGAACTGTTCTAGAATCTCTGCAGGATGGGTGGGCCGGATGAGATGCCCTCCAAGACCCTTTTCTAGTACTGACATTCTTAGATGAAAACTTCAAGGAACAGACCAGGGAGGAAGTCATAGTGATTCATTAAACCTCAGAAGGTCGAGAATTTCACAGAGGGAAAGAATTTGAGGTCTGCCACCCAGAATTACACACTTCCTTCTCTCTCCTGTCACACCAGTTAAGCACTTTTGTCTAGAACTGCCCATCTGGAAGTTGATGCCAAGAATGGTGCTCTTAGCAATGCCACACCTGTCTTGGGGACAGTAATACCTCAGAGACGTGCCAAGTACATGGTGTGAATGCTGACACCCACCTGGTCCCCTGGGAGGTGGAGTTGCACCTGTGACTCATGGTACTTTTCCTCTCAAAAAGCAATGATAAAATAAAAAGTAATGGTGGACTTTCCCATGCTTTTAGTTATGGTTAATTTTTAGATGTTTTGGAAGTTGCTGGTTAATTTCTCTTGCTTTCGTACCTCCTCTAGGAATTACTAGCAATGTGTCCTTAGGCAAGTTACTTGACATCTCTGTGCCTTACTCTCTCATCTGAAAATAAAGGAATAGTACTAGCTCCTAGAGTTGTTGTGGGGATTAAACGAGCTGAGACAATGTGCAAGGTACTTCTTTAAGGACTTTACAAGGCAGAGCTCAGTAAATTCCACCTATTATAATTTTTCTTTTAACAGAAGTTTTAATGACTATATGAATGTTCTGTAAATTATTTTATCCATCTGTGAATTTTGGGTTTCTATTTCTCTGTCAATATAAAAATGACATAATGAATATCTTTAAGGTAAAAATCTGGGTGCCTACCACCTTGACAAAATTCCTAAAAGTGGAGGTTTTGGAGCACATTTTTTTACTGCATAATGCAGTTTAGATAAAGTTCAAAATAGTGGAGTGAGTGGATGTTTGAGTTCGATAGGATTGGTGCCTCAGTGTACATATGAAAATATATTCATCACTATCAACAAAACAGAACTCCACTGTGATGCACAGTGATACCCAGCTGTCCTCGTCCCCTACACGTGGGGTCCCTCCTTCCGGGCCCTGGGCACAGCTCTTGGATTTCAGGCCCCGCCTGGACCCCACCGGGCACTTCCCTGTCTCTCTGGGCCTCATAACACACTTATTCAGCAAGATTCTTTCCCCCAGGCTTTCCAGCCCTGCCCCTCCCACCCCTCTATTTCAAGACTCTTGTGACTTTGTCCTCCTCTGCTCACATAGATCCTCTGCCCTGGACATACCACAGACCCTCCAACTGTGGAATCCTCAGGCTTTCTCATTTCCCATTTTCCAAAATAGATTTCTTTTTCTTTATTCAGTTCCTTTCCGGAGCGGCCCTCTGCTCCACTCATCCACAACTTAGTCCTGCATTGAAGTTATGGCTGATTAATTGATTAATCGACCAAATACAATGTTGGTATTTTAAAATGGTCTTTATTCTGATAGGAGAGATGAATTGCATGTAATTCAATATGTTACAAATGGGAGAAGAGTATATATATATGCTCTTCACAGAATCAGTCCCCGCTATTTCTTATATATCCAGTGTATTTAAGATTTCACATAGATCCCCTCAGTTTCACATTAATTGAGCAGCTTATGTGATCTGGCCCCTGAACCCTCCTCCCACCTCAAGTGGCACTTGCCTGTTTCTCCATCTAGAAAGGTCTCCTTCTGTACCTGGAGATCCCTCCACTCTCCTGGCCTTCTCATTTGCTGTTTCCTCTGCCTGGAACTCAGTTCTCTAGTTATTCCACATCCAGCTCCTTCTCATCCCTCCAGGTTCAGCCCACGTCACCTCCTCAGAGAGGCCCTCCCTGACCACCCACTAAAGCAGTCCCTCCAGAATCCCTGTGAGGTCGCTCTGCTTATTATAAAGGAGATGTGGGAAACCATCTGAGACTCTCTTGTTTTGTGTTGATCTTCCCTCATGGGTTGTAGGCTCACAATGGTGGGGATACATCCATTATTTTCATGGCCATCTCCCATGGCAATAAGTATTATGGAATAAATGGACATGTACAAGTGAGTAACCATGGAGTGGAGTGATTTAAAGATGACTATGTTAGTCTCCTATGGCTGCTGCAACAGACTACAGCAAATATAGTGGCTTCAAACAACACACATTTATTATTTTCTAGTGCTAGAGATCACAGTCTGAAAATGGGTCTGATGGCAGAGTTGTGTTTGGTCTGGGGGCTGTAGGATGGAATTCTTTCCTTGCCTTTTCCGCCTTCTGCATTCCTTGGGTCATTCCCCCCCTCTAGCAATGGCATCATTGGACCTCTGCTTCCGCTGTCACCCTAATATTAAGTCACTCAATGTGGTTAGTTTCCTTACCTCCATCTCCTTCCTTTCTCCATCTGTCATCCTGATCAGGCTTTTCCCAGAATGGGGAGGGGAGAGGGGCTGGATTACTGCGCAGAAATGGCGGTGGTCTCTATCAAGTACCCGCTGTCTCCAGGGGCTGACTCTGTAACATTCTCTGGCTTCCCATGATGCCAAATGCGTTTTCCCCAGGAGCCAGCAAATTGTGAGTTTTGCTTTCCAGAGATCCAGGGGCCCGCTCAGCTGTGGAACATCGTCTGGGCTTTAATCAATTTTCAGGCTACACTGATGCCAGCGATTGCTTGGGATTGTTGACCAATGGGGAGCCTGGGGGAAGGCTGAGCAGCAGGATTACCTGGCCGGGCTGAGGGAGTGCCTTATATTCCCGGCCTCACTTAGGGGGGCTGCCAGAGGTTGAGCTGCCCACCTCAGGCTTGTCTATATGTGTAACTCAAACAGCAACAAGAAAGATTCCCATATGCTTAGGTTATTGTTTGCATCACAAATGACCAAACATATCACTGATAGCTTCGAGGACATGAAGTGCAACAGGAAAAGCAGTTCAAAAATGTATGCTCGTTTCAGGGAAATTTACAGTAAGAAAGAGTAGGTGATAGTCATCTTTGCCAACAAATAGAGCAGGGTGAGGGGCGTCTTGTCTTCACAGCCCTTACACTTTCACCATGCAACGTCATTCAGGTGTTAATGTTACTACATTATCATAAATGCAAGCTCCGGAAGGCCAGGGTTTATCCCCCACGAATTCATCCCAAGAACTTAGAAGAGTAGATGGTATAAGGTGGATACTCAATAAATATTGCTGAGTGGATAAATGTTGGTGCGTGTTTCTCGGAAACCATCAAGTGACATTGATTCAACGGCAATGAAGCCCACACCTGTCTGATCCCACAAAGGTGTGGCTTGTTCCAGAAAGAAGTGAGACAGAAATGCAAGGAATTAATTCTATAGAGGAATCTTCATTAAGAAATTACATCAAATACAGCTCAATGCAATTAGTTACTCTATTGCACAGATTAACTAATCCATACTCCTATAAAGAAGGCCTTCTACTGTGCAGAGGGCAGTATATGATTTGTAGTTCCTCATATTTGGTATTAGGGTTCATTTCTACAAATCCTTGCCATTGGCCCTGCAGGAAGGTATCCTCCAGTCACTATAATAATATTTCAATGATAAAATCAGATGGCACTTAACTTTAACTTGTTATAATTGGCTCAGAAGTGAGACTTCTGCTGGATCTAATTTACTTTTTAACTCTTCTGTAGAGTTTTGATTTTCAGTAACAATATTTTAAAATTCTAGCTGTTCATTTCTTTCTTCAAATCTGCCCTTCTTTATTTATAGAGTCTTGCTCTTTTCTTGCCTTTCTCTGGCAGTGGCGTATCCCTGCATGATTCCAGCTCCTTTTGGGCAGCCCCGTCTCCATGGCTTCCATTCTCGCTGGACTCCTGTAGGGCCACTTCCACTCCTGGGCTATTTCCCCCTTGTCCCTTCGACCTGGTGTGGTGATGGTGAAAGTAATGCCTGCCACTCCTGGGCTCTGGGTGCCTCAGCATCCTCTGTGTGTCTGCTTACCCTGCCCACGGCTCTGTAAATTGGCTCTTCATAATTGCCATCTCAGTTGGATTCTGCATCCTGCCAGGATTCTGACTGACACAGTCACTGTGTTTCCTTAACTGTAGGGCATGGTAACCTCATTTAGTGCAGCGGATTGTCTTCATCTCTGTCCTGTGTCCCAGCTACACCCACGTGTGGCCATCACCCATAAGGTGACCTCTGTCTCATTACAATATAGTGATATAATGGCATCTGTCAGCCAAGAGGCCTTGATCCAGGTTTCTATTTATATGAAAAACCAGAAAGATGGAGCTGAAGGCAAAAATGTTTTGACTTTTGGGGGTTGGCAGCCAGATGTGGAGCTGGGGATACCTTCATTTGTTTGCTTTTTAATCATATATATTTCATATTTCAAAATATGTATATCCTGAAATGCAGGCATTTTCCATGTTGACATTCTCTTCCTTCCTCTCATTCTAGTGTCTGCCCTCTCCTTGGGAATTATGCCCCATTCAAAGGCTTGGACTTTGTGTGTCACATCTATGAGGGTGGCTGAACTTTCAGTATCTACATCTCCTGGAGGTCTAACATTCAGCCAAGAGAAGAGCTGCTCTTATAATCCCAACTTTGTCATGCAGGATAGTTTTGTCTCCATTTGACTCAGGGCTTGGTGGGAACTAATGAGTGTGACCCTGAGCAACAGAGCAATTTGAGACTTGAAAGCTGGGCAATTTCTGTATTCCGAAAGATCCACGCTGATTTTCATTGAACTCTGGGCAGGAAGCCGAGCATGTTTGCAGGAGAAGCTGGGCTCCTCTCTGAGTGTGACCTGGAGACCTTACAGAATGGTTCCTCCACTTCCTCAGAGGAAGCCACAGAACAATTGCACAAGAGCCGGGAGGAGAGGGGCCCATTGCAGCCACCTCTTGATGGTAGCCGGGAGCCAATCAAGCGCGGTTAACACCCAGCGATGCTCAGGACACAGACATGTAGCGGGGAGGGAATGAGTGTGTGTGCTCATTTTCGCATGAGACTTGTGCGTTTTAGGCTGTCCCACAGTGACTGTTGTAGCGACAATGAACTAAGTGTTTATGGACTTGCATTGTCCTGTCTTGCTCCATGGAAATCAACCATGCTCTGCTCATTCTGGGTTTTCTGGGCCGCGTTAAGTCTCTGGGTCTCCTTCTCTACTGCTGTCCATGGAGGGCATGACCGGAGTCTTCCTGGAGTTAGGGTTAGGCTGTGGTCAACAATGGGAATTTTGTGTCCAAGGGAGTCCCAGGTCCTACAGCAGAATTTTGATACCAGGGCAGGCAGCGTGTAGGAAAAACTGTGCCGACAGACACCTCAGGAGAGGTGGAGTCAGGGTGAGGGCAGCTGCAAAATGGTGGCAGGACTCCTGGGTCCTCCCCAGGGCTGAGAGACATCCTCTCCATGCGGGGCACAGGTGTGCTGGCTCCTTGCTTCTGTGGGGACTGTACAGCATCCCCACCTCCAGCAGAATACAGAGCCCCTGGATGCTGGGGCGAGGACACTGCCGGGCCAGGGTGGCCTTGGAGAAAGCTGTGCATCGGAAAGCTTTCAAGGCTCTTTAAGGCACTTGCTCCCTGATGTAATTTTGTACTAGCAGGTAGTAATTTACTAGAAAGTGAAAGGGACAAGGATTTGGGAGACAGTGAAAAGGGCAAGGATTTCGGACCAGACATTTGCTTCTGGCCCTCATCTGTGCTAGCCCCTGAGGCTGAGGACCTGGGGCTGCCTGTCAGGCCCTCATCCTGCCTCAAAGCTTCGTCTGTTTCCCTTACCTTCTTAGGATCCTAGGTTTCGATGACCTCAGTCTTAAATTGCCTCTGGGGCATGTTGTACTATTTTACTGATATTTAATGATTTTGATCATACGGTTCTGCTTATTTCACTTAACTTCTAATTATTTTTGGATTAAGAAGTTTTAGAGTTTCTGTTTTTCCCTTTAAAATGGTTCTACTTTTTCATTTTAATAATTTCTTTTACATTTTCTCTTAATTTTTTTTTCTTTTGCTTGAGGAAGAATCTCCCTGAGCTAACATCTGTGCTGGTCTTCCTCTACTTTACATGTGGGTTGCTGCCACAGCATGGGTGATAAGCAGTGTGTAGGTCCGCACCCGGGGAATTGAACCGGTGAACCCCAGGCCGCTGAAGCAGAATGTGCTGAACTTAACCACTACACCATGGGCCCAGCCCCTTCTCTTGTAGTTTTTAATGCTAATTTTTGAAACTTTAAGTTTTAAAAATTAAGTTTTTAAAAGTTTTAAAGTAATTTTTGTTTTAAAATTGCCTTTTAGTTTGTTACATTACTCTTTAGAATATTTCCTATTTGACTTTTATCATACCATAGATTTACTATTTTTATATGTTGGCCAGCAAAATATTTAAATTTCATTTTACTATCTTGCCTTTTAACACTTAATTATAAAACTTAAAATTTTTTTTATACTTTCACTTTTTTTAATCAATTCTTATTTTGTTTCTCTTTAGTGTACTTTTACATCTTTTCAAACTGCTAAATGTGCTAGATAACCCTGCAAAATCTCATTTTTTGGAGCTGACCTACTTCATCTTTGTAAAAATTTCTAGGCTTCAAGTTTGTAGGCAGAGAGCAGGGACGTACATTGAAGAAGAAGAGAAAATCTGTGCCATAAGCAGTAGGTGTATTCGTTTTCTAATGCTGCATGGCAACTTACCACAAACCCAGGAGTCTGAAACAGCACTCATTTGTCAGCTCCTGGTTCTGTAGGTCTGGGAGTGACACGGCTGTGTTCTCTGCTCAGGGTCTTGCAAGGCTGAAATCAAGAATGTCATTCAAGCTGTGTTCCTCTCCGGAGGTTCTGGAGAAGAATCCACTTCTAGGATCATTCAGGTTGTTGGCTGAATTTAGTGTCTTGTGGTTGTAGGACTGATGTTCCTGTTTCTTTTCTGTCTGATTTCTGCTCCTGGAGGCTGCCCCCATTCCTCCTCCTGTGGCCCCTCCATCTTCAAAGCCAGTCACAAATCTCTGTCATGCTTTGACTCTCTCTTCCCAGGAAGAGCCTAGTCCCCACTTTTTAAAACAGTTTTATTGATATATAATTCACATATCACGTGATTCACACATTTAAAATATACAATTTAATGGTTTTTTGGATATTCACACAATTGTGTAACCATGACCACAATCTCATTTACAACATTTTTAGCAGCTCCCCCAAGAAACCCTATACCCCATTATCATTCGCTCCCCATTTCCCCTCAGTCCCAACTGAGCTACTTTCTTTTTCTATGGATTTGCCTATTCTGGACATTATATATAAATGGAATTACACAAGATGTGGTCTTTTGTGGTTGGTTTCTTTCACTTAGCATTACAAGCTTCATTCACGTTGTAGCATGTGTCAGTATTTCATTCCTTTTCGTGGCTGAATAATATTCCATTATATGGATGTACCACATTTTGTTAATCCATTCATCATTTGACAGATATTTGAATTGTTTACATGCTGTGGCTATTATGAGTAATGCTACTATGAACATCTGTGCACAAGTTTTTGTGTGGATGTATGCTTGTATTTCTCTTAGGTATATACTTAGGAATGGAATTGCTGGGTCAAATGGTAATTTTCTGCTGAACCTTATAAGAAACTTCCAAATTGTTTTCCACAGCAGCTCCATCATTTTATATTCTTTCCAACAATGTATAGGGGTTCCAATTTCTCCACATCTTCACCAAATTTGTTATTATCTATCTTTTTGATTATAGCCATCTAGTGGATGTGAAGTGGTGTCTCATTTTTGATATGCATTGTCTTAATGACTAATGATGAGCATTTTTTTCATGTGCTTATTGGCCATTTGTATATCTTTTTTGGAGAATTGTCTGTTCAAATGCTTTGTCCATTTTTAAAATTGGGTTTTCATTTTATTGAATTATAAGAGTTTTTTATATATTCTGGCTATTAGACGCTTATCGGATATTTGATTTGCAGATATTTTCTCTTGTTCTGTGGACTGCCTTTTCTCTTTCTTGATAGTGTCCTTTGAAGCAAGTAAATTATTAATTTTGATGACTTCCGATTTATCTGTTTTTTTTCTTTTGTTGCTTGTGCTTTTGGTGTCCTATCTGAGAAGACTCTTCCTAACTGAAAGTCACAATTTTTACTCCTATACTTTCTTCTAAGAGTTTTATAGTTTTAGCTCTATGATCCATTTTGAGTTAATTTTTTGTACACGGTATGAGGTAGGAGTCCGACTTCATTCTTTAGCATGTAGATGTCCAGTTGCCCCAGTACCATTTGTTGAAAAGGCCACTCTTTCCCCATTGAATTATCTTGGCTCCCTTGTCAAAAATCAGTGGATTGTAGATGTACGGAGTTTTTCTGGATTCTCATTTCTAATCCATTGATCTTATGCCTATCTTTATGCCAGTACCACACTATTTTCATTACTATCAACTTGTAGTAAGTTTTGGCTATTCTGGGTCCTTGCATTCCTATACGAATTTTAGGATCACCTTGTCTATTTCTGCAAAAAAGGAAGTTGGGATTTTGATAAGGATTGCATTGAATCTGTAGAGTGCTTTGGGGAGTATTGTTATCTAAACAATATTAAGTCTTCCAATCCATGAACACAAGATGTCTTTCCATTTATTTAGGTCTCTGTAAATTTCTTGCAATGATATTTTACAGTTTTCAACATTCAAGTCTTGCACGTCTTTTGTTAAATTTATTCCCTAGCATTTTATTTTTCTGATGCTATTTTAAATGGGATTGTTTTCCATAACTTCATTTTGGAGTTGTTAGTGTAGAGAAATATAATTGATTTTTTAATATCAATTTTATATCCTGAAACCTTGCTGAACTCATTTATTGGCTCTAATAGCTTTTTTGGTCAATTCCTTAGGATTTTCTGTATGCAAGATCATGTCATCTACAAATAAAGATAACAGTATGTTTTCTTTTCCAATCCGTGTGACTGTTGTTTTTTTTTTTTTTTTTTGGTGTAGGAGATTGGCGCTGAGCTAATATCTGTTGCCAGTCTTCCTCTTTTGCTTGAGGAAGATTGTCTCTGAGCCAACATCTGTGCCAATCTTCCTCTATTTTGTATGTGGGACGCCTGGACAGCACGGCTTGATGAACAATGTGTAGGTCTGTGCCTGGGATCCGAACCTGCGAACCCCAGGCTGCTGAAGAGAAGTGGGTGAACTTAACCATAACGCCACCAGGCTAGCCCCTGACTGATGCTTCTTTTGCTTACCTAATTGTCCTGGCTAGAATCTCCAGTAAAATGTTGAATAGAAGTGGCAAGAGGGGACACCCTTGTCTTGCTCCTAATCTTAGGGGAAAATTTTCAGTCCTTCTTCATTAAGTATAATGTTAGTAGTACGTTCTAGTAGATGCTCTTTTGCTGTTATTTTTTATGAGACTTTATCTGTTGGAGATATCTATTGAAATATTTACAGATGAAATAATGTGATGTCTTGGATTTACTTTAAAATAATCCAGCAAAAAGGGAATAGAGGGTATAAATGAAAGGGGATTAGCCATATGTCGATAATTATTGAAGCTAGGTGATGAGAACAAAAGAATTCACTACACTGTTGACTCTAATTTTGTGTATGCTTGAAAATTTCCATAATAAAACTTTAAAAAAGGCCATCAGACACACATTCTCTACTCAGTCCTCAGATCCCTATAGATAATTGGTTAAGGGCTCTAGAACGGGATGAAGCCTCAATTAGGTTTAATCACAAGGTAAATGATGGAACAGATGTCCAGCGGCTCTAGGTTTAGATGCAGGAAGAACGTCTTCGGCTGGAATATGCAGTCACTTTGTCTCAGCACGGGTCTGTTCCTTTATGAGACCGGGATGAACAGATGATCAGGCCCTGGGTGAGTGAAGTTTCAGTAAAAGAGAGGATCGTCTTAGTCCATCCTTCCTGGACGCAGCCTCTGAGTGGGGCAAGGATTCCAGCTCCAGTAATTAACTTGGGAGGTAATTTTAGGAACATGAGTGGAAAATGGAGAAGTGGGATGGGGAAGCGAGGGACCCCAATAAAGAGGGCATTATTAAGCCAATCGCCACGTGGGACACTGGACCTTAAACTGCTGACAAATTTGAGGCAGCTTCATGGAACGTGCCTCAGAGTCATCCCAACCTAGGCTCTGCGGCATCGATGTACCAACCATCGTCTTTTCTTGAGGTTTGCTCCCTGGGGACTTTAATTGTCCAGCAGAAAGCCCTCAGGCAAGGAGATGCAGCTGCTGGGGTTGGAGGCAGAGCGGGCCTTCATTATAACGGTGAGACTCAAGGGCATACAGGGCCGGCGCTGACAGCAGCTGCTGCTGTGAGCGTATTTACTGCCCAGTATATCTACCTTTAATGCATTTTCATATCGTCCTGTCCTGCAATTAACCTTGGATGTCATTTAAGCATTCACCCAGAAATTCACCTTTCTCAGGAAGTGGAATATAGAGTGATCTTATTAGCCATTTACTTCAACCTCACCTTTTCTTTCAAGGTCATCCCGCAGATTCCCAGAGAAGCAATATTGAAAACGAAAGAAAACTAAGGTGCAGTCTTTCAAGCTGTCCCAGACATCTATTACGCAATTAGACTTGGTGAAAGGCAACAGAAGTGACTCATGTTTTCAAGGCCAAATGGAAGAACATCTCTGATAGAACCTCTGGCTTCAACCACACTTTCTTCTGGGAAATCCGATCCCCGTCAGCACCATCTTCTTGGGCTCCCGGGCAGCCTGAGAAAGCAATTAGGAACTATATGTCTTGGTCTCCTGGTAGCCAAGAGATGACCCAGCCCCAGTGGTATGCTGATAAATACTTAACAACTGGCTCTACGGGAAAAAAAACCCAAAGCCTGGGTTTTTAACATTTGTCCATTTCCGTGGTGTAAATGTTCTCATCATGGCTCATTTTAAGCTACCAATGGTTTAACAACTGCCTTGCAAAATTCCTGAAAATTTACTGATTGGCCTTTGTGAGCTGTTGCAAGCAGGCTCCAGCACACCACAGCCACAGAGGACCACTCCTCTCCCGGACCCCTGTGGTTCAAAGCCAGTCTCTGCGGATCCTGCCAGTAGCTTCAACAGCACGAATGGTACCAGCCCGATAGGGACCACAGGAAGCAGTGGCTGACCCACGCTGCTCTGCTAAGGGAACCAGAACCTCACAGCAGCCCTGCACAGACCCTCACGAGCTCTGAAAACCAAGAGAGGGGTGCACAATGAGAGCTGGAGAGATGACTGTTACTGACCAGCAAAGGCAAGAATGCAGAAGTCCACAGCCACAGGGCCAGCCCTCATCAGGCTAAAAGGCAAGTTTGTCACGTGAATCATTCTGCACTTGTTCTTGGTGTTTCCAGAGTGCCGGCGCTCTCTGTCCTGGTTAGCACATGCTGGTGGAGGTGACTGAGCCTCGCATTACTGACATGAACTTCACCTGAGTTTGGTAATCATCCAGTCACTCTTCATGAATCATTTTTGTTTTCTTTAATGGAAGCCAAGTTAATTTTGAATATGGGACAGAGCCCAATGTTTGGAGGGACAGCTAATGGAGTTAAAATGCCCATTTGCAAGTGAGAATGGGTCTTTGTACCCATGAAGACAAACGCCGGAAAACTTCACATTCAACCTAATTTAACTGTAGGGTTATAGCTAAATTGGTTGGCTAATCATATTTAAATTAGTTGACTAATTTTCTAAATTGACGTTTCACTAGAACTCCAGGAAAATGTAGATTGAGGGGGAAAACTGGATTAGAAGGTATTTTAAAAATACCTACATTTAGGATAATTTGAGAAATTATTTTTGGAGATTCACCAGAAAAATTTTGTAATTAAAGAGCAGGACATTTTACTGGAGCCTAAGTTTTTGATGAAATTAATGTACTTGTACTACAAGACAGCGTGTACCCATCGTGTTAAATTGCCAGGTCAGAGTATTATGTGTTTCTTCTGAATGCTAAAACAGCTTAACATCAGATTTAGATCTTTTAAAGCTTTGTAGTTCTTGACTGAGGAAAGATGGCCTCCGCTGACAAAGCTAACTTTTCCTCCTGTTGTTTTCTGCTGCAGAGAGGCAAGATTACTGTTTTATTAGTGAGTTTCCACACTAGAAAAGAGCAAGAAGTTCTGCCCATTTTTTATCTATAATATAGTATCTCAGTGCTTCAGACTGGAGCAAAACAATACGCAATAATAGAGAAGGAAAGAAATCCCCTTCTCTTATCCTACAGAATCCCCAGAGATGACAGCTATGCCATTGGTATCAAAGAACACATAGATAAAGGATATTGGATGTAAATATAGCCTAGGGGAATCTTACTCAAACTGATCTGTTTTTAACTTGATTTTAAATGCATAAAATATCTTTTCAAAACACTGTCCCTCTTGCATATGAATTCTGCCTTATCAATTATTGCTAACAAATGAAACCTGCCATAGATGATAGAAAACAATTAAAATCTTCTCTTAAATGCTCTCCAATTTGCCCTGAAATATAAGTATATCAGTTTCACCAGACTACTGAGAGAGAGATAGGGAGAGAGAAGGAGAGAGAAAGAGAGAAAAGGAGAGAAAAGGAGAGAGAGAGAGAGAGACGGGGGTGGGGGGAGGGGGGTGGAGAGAGAGAGAGAGAGAGATATTCATGGAAGGTTTGGAAAAGAGAAGTGCCCTTTTGGGGTCATCTTTGGGGAAAAGGAGTTGGGTAATGGTGTGCATAGTATAATGCTGATAGTAACGGATGTGGGAAAGCCTGGCATGGTGGAACTGATTTCTTGGAAACCAGATTCTGCTCGCCAAAGTGTTATCTCTCTTTCTGTCTCTCTCTCTTTCTCCCTCTCTCTCCTGTCTGGAGCAGGCTGGCAGGTGTGGGAGTGGGGAGAAGATGTCATCAGGAGATATGTTTTAAAGGAAAAGTGATGGGATTTGCGGGAGGAGAGCGGGGGTGGGAGCTGGGTTTTCTGCCTAGCCTCAGCCCTGGACCAGCAACGGCTGCCCCTGTTGGTCGCCTGGACAGCTGCAGTAGCCTGTAGCTGGTCCCCCTGTTGCTACGCTTGCCTGTTCCAGTCATTTTCCACCCGGCGGCCAGAGGGGAGTTGTGTCGCTGCCCTTCCTGAGGGCTTTTCCGTTGCACCCGGACGAGGCCAGGCGTGATGTCCACGGCTACCCTCCAGCTTCATCTCATGGCACTGTCCCTAGTCACGTCAGCCTTTTCTCAGTCCCTTAAACATGCTTATTTCTTCCTGCCTCTTGGACAGCCCATGCTGTTTCCTCTGGAATGTTCTTCCCTTTGCCCCCTCAATAGCTGCCTCTCTGCCATACTTCACATCTCAACCTAAGTACCGTTCCATTAGGGAGGCTCCCCAACCACTCTTCCTGAAAGCTACTTCCTATAATCTCCATTTTAGCCCCTTGTTTCCTTCAAAACACTTCCCTCCGCTTGTTTTATTGCATTTGTGAGTCTGCTTACTTGTGTTCAGTCTTTCTCTCGCATCACATTGAAGCTCGGCCAGGGCTGGGCCATGGTCGTGTGTTGAACACCACATCCACAGCACCTAGCATGGGGCCTGGCACAGAGCAGGCCCTCGGGGACTGTTTTTAGAATGAATTCATGAAGAGAGACGAGATTTTTACAAATCAGGACACTGGGCAGAGTCTAGTTTAGAGGGGAAGAGACAAATTTCAATTTTGAGCCAAGTATTGACCTCGGTCTTCCATACTCACATGAGCCAGCAGGGAGGTCTCACCATCCCCACTACTGCATGAGGAGATGGAGGCTCAGAAAGATTCAGGGCTTGCCCATGCTAATCAGTTACTAAGTGATATGGTCAGTCTTCCAGTAGGACAGGCTCGTCTCCAAAGCTTGTGGTGTCTCCTGCTCTACCTAACTCACATTGACTTTAAGGTAACTACTGACTGCCTGAGTTCAAATGCAGCTCAGGCAATGCGAAGGGTGAAGAACCAGGCTTTGCTTGCATCTACCTAGAAGCCATGGTTGAGTCTTTAGGGGTTGATGAGAACACCAAGAGAGAGGGCACAGACTGGAGACGGTTCTAAAGTTTCTTGGGCTCCTGGTCTACCGTTCATAGCTCTTCAAGACATGATGTATCTGGGTGGGTCTTGTCTCCATCGGAGAACTGCCTCCACAGCTTGTGTTTTCATGAATCCCTTCCTGGCCCTGGATGGCAGAATGAAGTCTCAGTGGATGGGGTAAAATCTGAAGAAAGCCAAGGCAGGATCAATTTTAGCTCTTTCCAGAAAATAGCCATTTGAAATCTCTCTCAGTTTACAGGTCACTTTGAGAATCTGATGGAAGCTAAGAACTTCCTAGAGAAATACACATGAATTTTCATACATAACGTCAGCAGCCTCATGGTTCCCTGATCACCATCCAGAGGTCTCCTGGGGGCCAAAGATGTCAGAGTAAGAACTACCACCCTACAAGTTCTTTTCCAGCAAGATTGGAGAAGGGCTATGTGTGGAAACTCTTGATGGGATTTCCCAAGAAAGTCAAGAAGAGAAATTGTAAACTGCCTTAAGCTTGAACCAACTTCATTTTCTAGAGCAGAGGTCAGAGTGGCATTGAACACATTTTTCTGTTTTTAGGAGAATTGCCACTTGGCTGCTCACCGAGAGACGCTGATGGTGGTTAGAGGTGCAGACCCGCCGTCAGCTAATATGGGCTTTGGGGCACTAACTGGGACAATATGAACTGTGCGATCTGCTCCACACGAAAAAGTGCCAAGAATGCCCTATTGGTGCCAATTTCTGAGTGTATCCTTTGAAGTCGTTCCTTTCACTGACTTTGTGAATTCCTTCATTCCACCACTCATGACCTTTGCCAAACTCCTGCTTCAAGGTGAGTGCAGTAAGTTGAGGGAAGGAGAATGGGCCCAGGTGGCAGATCCTGTTCCTTGGGGCCATCTGGTTGTCATCACAGGCAAAGGTATTATTTTCAAGAGGTATTTAAACCTCAATTTTCTGGGTAGTGCCTATTATATAGTCTATATAGGGATCCCTCAGTAAGAGAAGTTTGGAGGGAACTAAGCCTCTTTTAAAGTAGTTATATAAATATAACTATTTATAAATAAGAGTTGGAGGAACTCTGGGTTGGTGATTATAGGACCTGAGGAGGAAGACGAAAGGAGAGAAGAGTTCTTTCCACCCAGCACAGTCCGCACCAATTTTAGAAACTTTGCTCATCTGTCTTCCATTCCATTGCTTGCTCCCCATAGTAGTACTGCGTGACACTGCCCACTGGCTGCAGTGGACCGGATCTTCAGCCGGCACCTGATCAACATGGGCAAGAGCGCTTTGTAGAGTTTTGGGCTTGGGGCTGAGATAGAGAAGTCAGCCTCCTTCAGGTGCCTGAAGTTTAGGCATGCAACTGTGGTCTCTGCCACGTGGACTAAAGATGTGGAGGGACCTGTGTGGGGCAATGAGAGATGGAGAAAGACTCCTGGGACTGCAGTCTCCCTTCCCCCCAGATTCACTTGTTTCTGAGGTCTGGATGCATTCTTACTGTTGAGTTCTTGAGACAACTTCGGATTCTTTAAATATATCCTCCTTTTTGTATATACTACTGTGAGTCGTGTTTCTGATATTTGCAACCCAAAGAATTCTCACTGTTGAAACCTCAAAACATTCAGGGGCGGGTCTATCCAGGGTATAACCCCAGCCCTACTGAGGGGAACACTGCCCAGTCAGGGCATAGCAGAGGGAGGGGCCTCTGTGGGGTGGATCTGTGAGGTCTCTGAATCATTGAGGGTGGGACAGGAAGGTTTGAGATGGGACATCCCACAGAGGGCGCAAAAGCCCAGGAATGCATTGGCCATCTTGTCTAGAAAGGAGGTTAGGAGAATATATCTCAGGATCACGCCAGTGAGGGCAGCCTCAACCCAGAGCACACTCCTCAGATTCCAGTGTTGCTATTTTGGTAGAGAATGTCTGATTAGACACATTCCCTTTGTGAATCCAGGTGCCTTATGTGAGCTACATAAAAAGAATCACATTGCTCTATATAAAGAATGGATGGAAAACAATGGGCTAAATTTCTCCACTGGGTACCTTTTGGATTCATGGAGTTAGTTAATGACTTAATAATGGAACCAGGGTTGAGGACCAACAGAACGTCTTAGATATGAAGATCGAAGTGACAAGAATGTTAAGTGGGCACGAGTTATAGGGGACAAATTCAAGCTCACATCAGACAAAAGGAATAATAATTTCAAAGCATGGAAATATTTGTGGTCTCAGAAAAAAATGCAAAGAATGCCCAGCATCTGGCCATACCCAATAGCCTTTTCCTACTGGCATTATACCCTTTCTTTCCCCACAAATCCTTTTTGAATGAGACCCAGGAGAGGTGTGAAAAGAGCAGGCTGCTCCTCAGTGGAAGCTGGCAGCTTAGTACATCTTCATTTTTTTTTCCTCCTCCAATGAGGCACCTTAATCTTGGAATTATGAAGCTTAAGAGCTGGGAGAGACCTAAGTGGCCATCTAGGATTCTTTAGCACAGACTCTGGAGTGGGTTTCCCGTGTTCCACAAACCTCTGAAACTATACATAAATGTTGTGTATTACATTTCTGGGGGGAGGAAGGTCCATGGCTTTCATCAGGTCTTGTGACCTAGACTTGTGACCCCAAAGTGGTTAAGATCCCTAGTCTAAACCACTTGTTATGGATCAAGAGACTGAGGCCTGGGGAGAGGACTGTTTTGGTGAAGGTCCCACGGGTAGGTGACAGTAAAGCCTGGATGAGGAATGAAATCTCCAGAGTCCCACATTGCTCTTCTGCCATTATTGTGCTTCGTAAAGAACCCATCGGTAGGTTCCTAAGGAAACGATTTGCTTCAGAGAAATGTGACAGCTGTAAGCTATGCCTTCCTTAACTGGAAATTAATGAGTAAATAAGAGCTCTCCAGCTTCCAGAATGGAAGAGGTTATTATAATGCTTCTGGTTATGACTTTTTATTAAAAAAAATACTACTCAAAGTATTCTTGTTCTCAAAGTTCTCTGTAAATATTAACACATTAATCTTCATATTGGCTCCACAAGACAAGATTTTTTTTTTTTTACTTGAGATTTACACTTCTACTTCCATTAAATTTAAGGTATCTTAAGAGTTAATACTCATAAAGCAAAACAAAATACCTAGAAAGAAATCAGAAAATCTATCTAACAGGAGGAAAGGGATCTGAGATGAATCTTTTACTACAACTGGGAGCTGAAGTTGGTATTAAGATTCCTGGCCACAAAGGATTTTTCATTCATGTTCCCAAGACAAACTAATATTTCCATTTGGCCATAGAAGAAACACAGGAGCTTATTTAATATGTGCTCTTAACCAAATAACTTGGTGTTTCTCCCTTGGTTTACTCTTTATAGACCCAGGGTAGTAATGGGTGATGCCCCACTCCCAGGATGGACAGTATTGAGAATTTAAGAGGCTTCACCAGCCCAACACCATGCAGACAAGCCCTCCAGAGAGGTGAGGGGAAGCGGGAAAATTTGGTTCCATGGTAATAATGATTATTTTCAGCAGCTCATATTGTTTCCATCTTTCTGGAGGCTCCTGTGGAGATTGTCCCTCATCTAACCTTAATTCCTCATGGACTCAACTCCATTCATGTGCCCACCCTTTTAGCTTTGCCTCTTGTGGTAGATGGACTCTGACCAATGCCCCAATCTCCTCCTGTTCTGATGTGACCCCACTGCAAACCCACCATGTGTCAGTCATTGCACTGGGAGATAAGGCAGGGGTCTCGTGGGTCATCACAAAAACTCGATGAGGAAGAAATTTAATAGCCATGTTACTGATCAGGGAATTGACAATCAACAACTCACTTATTTCCTTAATCTGCCTTCCATTCTTGCAAATGTGCCTTTTCCAAGGTTACCAATGACTGTAAGGTATAGTGGGAAAAGTGCCAAACTGATCAATTAATTTTTATAAAATACAATTATGGTTTTTTGTGAATATAAAAGTAATGCAGTTCTCGGTTGGGGCCGGCCTGGTGGCATAGTGGTTAAGTTCAGACGTTCCACTTCAGCAGCCTGGGGTTCATGGGTTCAGATCCTGGGCACAGACCTACAGACAGCTCATCAAGCCATGCTGTGGTGGCATCCCATATTCAAAATAGAGGGAGACTGGCACAGACGTTAGCTCAGGGACAATCTTCCTCAAGCAAGAAATAAAGAGGAAGATTGGCAACAGATGTTAGCTTAGGGCCAATCTTCCCCACCAAAAAAAAAAAAAGTAATACAGTTCTTGGAAAACACGCAAAAAATATAAAAAGAATACAGATAGTTATGAAAATACCCGTAACTGTACCAGAGATGTAGCAACCCTGGAAGTGTGTTCGTTTAATCTTCCTTCAAGAAAGAACTTGCCATTCAGTTGTAAGAAGCGCAGTTAGCTGCCATCCTCCAGCAGTTAGTGCCCTCATGACCTGCCTCAGGGTTGGAGAGGAGGCCATGCTCTTCTTGGGCAGCCCCCAGCCAATGATAGAGCAGGTCAGGGTACTAGAACCTGGCAATTCTTGACCAATATAAGACTCTTCTAATGGGCAGTCTTCTCTTCAGAGCTCCCCATTGGGTTGGCAGAGGCCAGAAGACTCTCTAGAGTATTATGTTCCGTGTTCCACAGGAAGGCCTGGGGACACACTGTTCACCAAGGCCATCAGGAATGTGCTGGTGAGAGGGGCACCAGCATCACTAAGAAGTTTAGAGAGGGCTCTCCCACTTTGCTCCACTCCAGCACGCCCACTCTCCTGAGCCTTTTAATCCCATCTTCCACCATCTGCCATGACAATTCAGGCATCTCCTCTTTGTTCCTTGTGGGCCATTGGTTTCTCCTGGGAGCCACCCTAGACCAGGGCTGATGGTAGGAGAGGCTGTCACAGACCTTGGCTCATTGATAGTGATTTTTAAGGACATTGGAAGCCCTAAAGCATGGGCCAGCACCTAACCACCAGAAGCCAGATGGTCACAATTATCAAAACAATCAGCAAGGTTGGAGCGGCAGCAAGGGGCATGACCTGCAAAGAAGGTCGTATCTGTGAAGGTCATATCTGCGAAGATATGTAATAAAACATGGCATCTGGGGGAAGAATGAATGAGTCTCCATCAGTGACGTGTTTCATATATAAAATCAGAAGGAAGTAAGAACAAGTGAGCAAGAAGCTGAGGGTGGTCATTCCAAGAAAAAGTCACAAACTCTTGCCCAGGTCCTGGACCTGAGCCAAGTTTCAGTCTCAAACCCATTGATTGAAGAGCTCTCTAAGTCACCAACATTATCACAACTATATACTGTAGCAATTCTTCCCCCAAAGGGACCATGGCCATTTACTAAAGTGCCTATACACTTGGGAGAGGAGACTATGAGGATTTTTTGAATACTATTAGTAAAAGAATCTGTATTGACATTGATACTCAGAGACCCAAAGTGTCATCGTGGTCTCTTGGAGTGAGGGTATTCAAGGACCAGGTAATAAATGCCGTCCTGGCCAAAATCCAACTTAGAATGTGTCAAGTGGTTTGGTGAATTCATCTGGTGGTCATCTCCCTAGTTCCGCATTATATAATTCGGATTGATATATTTCATATTTGGAAGAACACCCATGTTGGTTCATTGGCTCACGGAATGAGAGCTACCAAAGAGGGGGATGATTAAAAGGAAGCCCCTGAAACTGCCTACTTCCCACCCAAGATAACAAATAAAAAATAATGTTACATCCTATGGAGGCATTAGTGCCATCATCAAAGACCTAAAATGCAGGGATGGTGGTCCCAAGCATAATCCCATTGAATTTGCCAGTCTGGCCCCTGCAGAATGGATCTGGATGCAGACGGTTCTGGGGAGTAACTCTAGACTACTGCCATTTTAACCAAGTAGTAGCCCCATTGCATCTGCTGTGTTGGGTGTGGTATTGTTGCCCGAGTAGGTTAACACAGCCTCGGGTACACGTTATACAACCATCGACTTTGTGAATGTATTCTTTTCTTTCTCAATCAGGAAAGAGGATCAGAAACCATTTATATTCACCTGTTATGGACAAAAATATGCATTCACAATTTTCCCAGGAGCTGTATTAACTCTCCTGACCTCTGCCATAAAACAGGTCAAGGGGCCTTGGACCCATCTGGACATCCTGCAGAACATCACATTGTTCCATCACATTGAGGACATCACGTAGTGATGAACAAGAGGTGGCTGGTGTGCTGGAGGCCTTGGTAAGACACAGGTGCTCCAGGGGGTGGCAGGTAAACGCTATGAAGATTCAGGGACCTATGACTTCAGTATAGGTTTTAAGGGCTCAGTTGTCAGGGGCATGTTTAGAATTTCCTCCAAAGTAGAAGGCAAATTGCTATATCTTGCATCGTTTCCCAAAAGAAAGAAATATCACACCTGGTAAGCTTCTTCTGGTTCTGGAGGCAACATATTCCACGCCCCAAAATACTGCTTTGGCCTGTATACTGAGTGACATGGAAGGCTGCCAGCTTTGAGGGGCCTCAGAGCAGTAGAAGGGTCTTCCACAATCTCCACTACCTGGGTGCTTTGGAAATGCCTGATCCACAAGCGTGGAATCCTACACAACATAGCATTCACCCAGAAGGGTCGAAGGAAGGGTGGGAGCGAGCTCATGAGCATGAGCTCTATTGATACGTTACAAATCACACCATCCAGGAACTGCCAGCCTAGTAAAGTGCTAAAATGGCCTGCAGAAGCACAACTGAAACGCCAGCCCAGAGGAGATGCTCTGAGGGTGGGAGCCATCCTCCAGGGTGCAGTAGGCGCCTTGAATCAGACTGTGCCCCAGCAGTAAGAAGACTGTGTCCTGGATCCAAGGGTGAAGCAGGAGTGCCCTCCCTTATCCTGATTTCCAATGACCCACAGGGGGACTTGGTGATTCCTGTCCCTACAATTCTGGGCTCTGCAGGATCAGATGTTCTGGCCCATAGATGGGGTGTGCTCTTGGCAGGGGACACGACGAGAGCCCTGTTGAACTACAAGCTGTGCCTAGCACTTTGAACTCCTGTGTCCAGAGGTCAGCAAGCAAGAGGAGTCTTTGTCCTGGCAGGAGTAATCGACCCAGTCATACAGGGGGAGGGGGGCTGCTGTCACACAACAGGGCAGGGAGGGACACGTGTGGAACCCAGGTGATTTACCTGGGCATCTCTTGGTGTTTCCTTGGGGGAAAAAAATCTCACCTTTCATCAAAGTATCTTCTAAATGGATTAAAGAGTTAAAAAAATCAAATATACAAAAAGCTATAAGAAATTAAAATTGACTACCCTAGAGAAGGAATGATTTTCCCTTTTTTTTTTTTGGTGAGGAAGATCAGCCCTGAGCTAACATCCATGCCAGTCCTCTTTTTGCTGAGGAAGACTGGCCCTGAGCTAACATCCGTGCGGATCTTCCTCCACTTCATGTGGGACGCTGCCACAGCATGGCCTGACAAGCAATGCGGCAGTGCGTGCCTGGGATCCGAACCCGGGCTGCTAGCAGCGGAGCGCGTGCACTTAACCGCTATGCCACGGGGCCAGCCCAAGGAATGACTTTCTAAGCTTAAAAGTAATAAAAGAAATCAACATATCTGTATAAATACAAATGGAAAATTGTGAATGGAAAAGAATGCAAAAATAAAAAGGCAAACAAGTCTGGGGCAAAATATTTCTAACAAATACCAAACATTCGTTTTCTGACGTCAGGGCTGTGGATAGTATTTTCTATTTTCCATCTTTTCTCTAATGTGGTTAGGTAACTCCTCCAAGAAGTATATATATTCATTTAAAAAAGAGAGAAGGAAAAACATAGCACTTTCGCTCTTTCTGAAATAAATAAAACTTGTGAAACCGGCAGTTTAAAGAAGTATTGAGATAAAGAACTTCAGAACATTAAATAAAAAAAAATCTATTGGGATGCTACCTCTACACTATATTAATATTGAATTAAAACAAAAATTTTGTTTTGAATTACTTTACTTTCCACAATCCAGAAAGAAAGCACTGTTGTCACATACATCATATATGGTTTTCCTTTTCCTCTGAAAAGCATGCAAAGAACACTCTGGATGGTGAAGCAGGCATAGAAACATCCAAAAAACTAGATGAGATTAGAATCATCACGGCCCTTCAGCTAGACAGATGGTAACCAGTGAATAGACAAGAAAATGGAAATTTTGATTTGATAGTCGAACCAAAACAAAACCCCCATCCTTCCTTGCAGGGACAGCGCTGACGGTTATGAGACACAATGGGGTTCAGTGGAAACCTACAATTTCCATTTCTCTTCACTGCGAATCTGTTTTCCCAGTTGTACCGACTGAGTGAGTTATTCCGCAAGGGTGGATCATTAATTGAATTCCCTACTAGGCTGACTTCAGGAACCGAGAAGCACAGAGCTGGGATTAGCAGCAGGGGTGCTTATGGTTTACGTGATTAAAATGATCGAGCCAGATCTGGAAGAATGTCATTATTCTCCTTAGTGTCACTCAGAGACAGAGGGGCTAACCACAGGATGCCCACACTAGGACTGCCTCGTGGGTTTCATTTGACAAGGAACGGGCGATGTAATAAGAATGCTGCAATTCACAGGATACCCTCTGCACGCAGGGACGCAAAGCTTGCCATCTGAGAATGATGACTGCGTGCTTTGTGAGGAGGCAAGGCTGTTGGTGCTAATGAATCTCAGAGGCTATTTCCAAGGTGGGGAATAGTCCAGGCACAGCTTAAGCAGGATCCACCCACTGGCTTGCAGAAGAACGCCGCCTTCCTCTGTGTCAACTTGCTACTCAAGTTATCCTTTAAGCAACAAAGCAATTCCACTCGTTTGGGTAGCCCCTGGCTAAGCACATCCCTGCAGCTTCCTCAGGCCTGACTGGTTATCCTGTATGACGTGCCTAGCAATGATGAGGCTGAAGGGAAACGGATTGTCCAGGGAACAAATAATCTCTAGTTCTCTGATCAGCTAACAGGCCTAAGCTCTACCCCAATTTGGGTTTTCACCATGGATGTGTCTCCTTGGTCTAGTAGCTGTGTCATAAGTCTCCGTCTCTCTCATCAGGTTAGGCAGTGCTCCTGTACCAGCACCACAGTGATAAATGCTTTCAGGTCACCAGTCACATCCTCAATCAGTGTTTATTATGATGGTCTCCAAATGGTGGTTTTTCTAGTTTCTTCGTTCCTTTTACATGTACTAGTTGGCATTTTACTCTAAGGAGGAGACTTTTTTCTTCTTCGTTTGTTTGTGTCTGTCACTATTTCATCATTTTTTGTTTTAGTGCTCAAAGTGCCCCAGATTTGGCTAGTAGGAGTGCCTTCAAGATGGTCCTATGTCCTTTTGACATGTTCCCATCACTCTTAGAGCAGTCCTTATCTTCAGACACAAGATCTTCCAGGTTCTTTTCCAAGATCTTTTCCATCTTCAGACGCATAATCAGCTGTTTCTCTAAGAAACCCTGGTTCTTTTTATTGAGGAATGGTGCGTTTATTTAGAAACCAAGAGCTGAGTGATAGGTTTGGTCATTACCACTTGGTATCATTGCTTCCAGGCCCTCTCAGGAGACAGAGCAAAAGAAATATGTATCTACTTATCCATCCATCCATCCATCCAACCGTCTATCATCTATCTATCCATTCACTCATCTCTCTATCATCTATCTATCTGTGTCTATGTATCTATCTATCTATAATCTTTCATCTATCTTACCTATCATCTATCTGTCAATCATCTGTCTTATCTATCTGTCAATTTATCTATCATCTATCTATCTATCTATCTATCTATCTATCATCTATCATCTATCTTATCCATCTATCTATCTAACCATCCATCTGTCTATCTTTAAAGCCATGTGTTCATACTGATACCTCCAATACATCACTTCAGGGTTCACTCTAACCTTCCTTCTTTCCATATTTTTAATTTCCTTCTCAGATAATGAGAAATCTGGCTCCCATAATTCACAATATATTTACTTATTTCCTCAATGCTAGAATATGTAGAGGTTTCCAAAGTGCTAACCGATACCACCGAGAGAAACAAAGCTTACAGCTAGAATTCAATTTTGTTTGCTGTTCTTTCCGTTTCTAGCCTAAGGATGTAAAGTCAAAATATTGTGCTGGAATGTTCTTTGGGTGTGTCCTCCCTCCTCATCCTTCAGTGTGGTTATGTTATTCATTTGAAATCACCTAACAGTTAAGTTCATTTGTTTCTGTTTGTACTTCATTGTTAGATTTACTGTTCTCATTCTTATTGATATTAATATGGTTCCAAAAGTCAGAACTAACTGGGAGATACACTCCCTCCCTGTCCTTTTCACCCCATTCTCTGGAGGTGACCCATGCTATTAGGTTCTGGTTTATCCTTCCTGTGTCTCTTTTTGCACAAATGAGCAGATACACATAGATTTTCTTATTCCTCCTTTTTTTTCCTACCCAGAAGGTAGCATACCTTTTGTACTTTGCCTTAAAAAAAAAAAAAACTTAATAATGTCTCCTGGAAATCCCTCCATATCATTATATGGAGATCTTTGACATTCTTTTGTTCAGCTTCATGGGACTCTAGGATGAGGATGCACCATAGTTTAGTCTTCCACTCTCTTAGGTCTGAGCATCTAGATTGTTTCCAATTACAAACAACACTGCAATGAATTACCTTGTCTTCATATGTCAGATGGCTAGATCAAAATGTAAACCCAGCTGTAGTTTTATTAGATATTGCCAAGTTCCCCTGCATGTGGGTTGTATGAATTTGCATTCTTGCCAGCAACATAGGAGAGAACCTATTTCCTCATAGTTTAGCTAATACGTCATCATACTTTTGAGGTTTTGTCAATCTGATAGGTGAGGAGTGGAATCTCAGTGTAGTTTTTGTTTTTTTTGCGAGGAAGATCAGCCCTGAGCTAACATCCATGCCAATCCTCCTCTTTTTGCCGAGGAAGACTGGCCCTGAGCTAACATCTGTGCCCATCTTCCTCCACTTTATGTGGGACGCCGCCACAGCATGGCCTGACAAGTGGTGCGTCAGTGCGCGCCCGGGATCCGAACCCCGGGCCGCCAGCAGCTGAGTGCGTACACTTAACTGCTAGGCCACTGGGAAGGCCCCTCTCAGTGTAGTTTTAATTTGCGTTTCTCTTGTTATGAGTGGGATTGAAAATATTCTCATGTTTGTTGATCATTTTTATATGCTTTTGTGAATAGTCTGCTCATGTCTTTTGACTATTTTTCTGTCAGGGTTTTGGTCATTTTCCTCTCAGTTTCTATGAATTTTTTATATTGGAGATATTACTCTTTGTTTCTGATAAATGTTGTGAATTTATTTCTGAATTATCATTTGTCTTTTAGCTTTATTTATGATGATTTTTTCTGTGCAAAAATTTTTTTTGTATTATGGAGTTAAGTTTTTCACTCTTTATTTTATTGTTTTTCCATTTTGTCATAGTTAGAAAGCCTTTCTCTACACTAAGATTAAAGAGAATTCACCCATGTCTACATATAGTATGTTCATTCCTTCATGTTTTTACATTTAGATCCCTGATCCATTTGGAGTTTATTCTTGCATATCATGGGAGGTATGGGTCTAATTTTATCTTTTCCCAAATGGTTACCTAGTTGCCATAGAACCATGTATTAAAAAGTTCATCTTTGCTCTGCTGATTCGAAATACTATCTTTATCATATATTAAATTTCCATGTGTACTTAGGTCAATTTCTGGATTTTTACTCTATTCCACCTGTCTGTTCACGTCCCGTGTGACACTGTTTTACTTACACAGCCCTCGTAAAAGGTTTTCATATCCAGATGAGCTGGACCCCGTCATAGATTTTTCTCTTGCCTGTGATTTCCTAGCCCTTCTTCCATGTCTGATTTTCCACATGAACATCAGTGTCAGCTTTTGTAACTACATAAAACTACTTGTTGATATTTTTATTGGAATTTGACAAATTTATAAATTAATGTGAGGAGAACTGAGATCTTTACGATATTGAATCATCCTATTCAAACCCCATCTTATATCTACTTCCTCAGATGCTCTTGGTGCCACTGTGTTAAACTGGGTCCTTGGGAAGCAAACACTGAAACAGAATTTGGAGTGGAAGAGGTTTATTGGGGGTGATTGTGAAACTGACTAAAAATAGTAACATGACTCGATTGGATGCAGGAAAGTGGGAGGTGTTGATGTAATGAGATACATTGTAATAGAAATCCAACAGCAAATTAAAAGCTGATAAATGAGAACTGAATGGTATACACGTAGTATTTAGACATATGGGATAACCATCAGAAAAAGAGAACAAGAAGTTAAATGATGTTGCCTCTGGCACAAGAGTTGGAGAGAAAGAAGTGCAGCAGGAATTGGCTGCCTTTCACTATAACTCTGCCTGAGTTTTTTGATTTGTTTAAACCATGCACAGGTTTTATTTTGTTAAACATCAAATCCATTAAAGACATAAATTCTAAACAGATTAATAATGGTCATAGAAAATCCCTTAATGGATAACCCATTAGGGCCCAAATGATAGCACTGTTGGAACTAATGTCTAAAAATGCTAGGAAAACAGAAACATTGAAAAAGGGGAAATGAAGGAAATGGTTAACTTGGAAGCTGCTTTAAATGCCAAGAATGAAATTTATTCCATGCATCAGTGTTCTCAAGTGAGAGGGGGATTTGTCAGCCCACATCAGCTGGCTTCTTAATTACATCCTTGCCTATCCAAGACCCTTGGAGGCGTCAATCACCCTTATCCATGAAGTCATTCCCAGCACAAAAATCCATTATTTAACTAACGTCCTTTGTTTGCAAAGGCACTTTCTGGAGTTGTCAGCAGACGAAACAACTAGTTAAAAGGGGGAAAAAACGCAGTTGTTCAAACAGCTGTTTTGTTTGTAATTGTTGTGCTTGTTATTTTTTGAAGCTGATGGGTTAGTTTGATATCAGGTAGCTGTGGTCTCAGAATCCCTAAGTGGCTTGAAGTCAAGCGGTGTCAGTGGAGCTCGGCAGCTGCAGCTGGCGCTGTGGGAACCAGATGCTCCCAGTTGGAGTGGCAACAATCAAAGAGGCTCAGACGTAACTCAGGAAGACACTGTGCAGGGCCACAAGGGCCATTTAATAACCATCCTCTTTCCTGGTAGTGTCAATCTTCTTACAATTTACTCCAGGAAGAATAAACATCTGAAAGTTCATGCTGAGTGGAGGGTGCCGATTAGCTGAATATACCTATCTATATATTCCAAATATGTCCAGTAGATTTATTTCCAGTGCCAGCATCAATCAATTTGCTGCCATCTCCTGGAGTACAGTTTGAAAAGGATTTGGCTTATTTTACTTAGCGTAATGTCCTTCATGTTGTTGCAAATGCCAGGTTTTCCTTCTTTTTATTTTATTTTTGTAAATAAAAATTGCATATATTTACAGTGTACAACACGATAATTTGATATACATATAGGTAGTGAAATGATTATTAGAGTCAAGCTAATTAACATATCATCTCCTCACATAGTTATCATTTGTTTTTGATGAGAGCACCTGAAATCTACTCTTTTAGCAAATTGCCTGTATTCAACACAGTATTATTAACTATAGTCATCATGCTGTATGTTAGATTTCTAGACTTACTCATCCTACATAACTGCAACTTTGAACACTTTGACCAAAGATGTCCTTCTTTTTTAAGGCTGAATGATATTCCACTGTAGGAAGACAAATACTGCATGAACTCACCTATATGCAGAATCTAAAGTAGTCAAATACATAGAGATGGAGAGTAGAATGGTGGTTGCCAGGGGGTGGGCGGTAGGAGAGTGGAGAGAAGTTGGCTAAGGCGGACAAAGTTTCAGTTACAATATGAATAATTTCTAGAGATTCAATGTTCAACAATGTGAATATAGTGAACAACACTGTATCATATACTTGAAATTTGCTAAGAGGGTAGATCTTAAGTGTTCTTAACACAAAAAAACAAAAATGGTAACTTTTTGAGGTGATGGATATGTTAATTAGCTTTATGATGATTATTTTACAATGTATACATATACTAAAACATTAAGTCATATATCTTAAATACATAAATTTTTATTTGTCAATTATACCAGCTATGGTCTGAATGTATACCCCCAAATTCATATGTTGAAATCCTAACCCCCAATGTGATGGTATTAGGTGATGGGGCCTTTGGGAGATGATAGGTCATGAGGGCGAGTCTCTCATGAACAGAATTAGTGCCCTTATAAAATAGGCCAGAGAGATCCCTTGCCCCCTTCCACATGTGCAGATATAAGGAAACATCTGTGACATGGAAGAGGGCCCTCACCTGACCGTACTGGCACCCTGATCTTAGACTTCTAGCCTGCAGACTGTGAGAAATAAATGTCTGTTGTTTATAAGGTACCCAGGCTGTGGTATTTTGTTACAGCAGCCTGAACAGACTAAGACAATCCCCCGACAAAGATGGAAAAAAACCCGAAAAAAATTTGGATTTGGTCTGTGTGGTAAGCATGTCCATGACCTAGTCCCCTGGAACCGGTTACCTGACATGGCAAAAGAGGTTTTGCAGATGTGATTAAAGTTTAGGACCTTGAGATTGGGAGAATATTCTGGATTGTCTCTGTGGGCCCCACGTAAACACATGAGTCCTTAAAAGAAGGCGAGGAAGGCAGACAGGTGGGTCAGAAAGACGGCAGCATGAGAAGGACTTGACACTCTGATGCTGGTTCTGAGGTGTGGGGGCTTACGTGCAAGGACCTGAGGGAGGCCTCTAGTTGCTAAAGGTGGCCCCCAGCTGAGAGCCAGCAAGGAAATGGAGACTTCAGTCTTACCCCAGCATGGAACTGAATTCTACCAACAACCACAGTAAGCAAGGAAACTCCCCGAGAGTCTCCAGAAAGGAATGCCGCCCAGTCACTACCTAGATTTTAGCCCAAGGAGACCCATGTCGGAGTTCAGACCTACAGAACTTTAAGTTAGCACGTTTATGCTGTTTAAGCTATTAAGTTTGTGGCAATTTGTTATCTCAGCAATAGACCACTGATACAGTAAAGGCCGCGTTTAGACTCACACCAAACAAGCAGTGATCGATTAGTGATGTCTGCCAAAGGCACAGGACTGGGAAGTCCCAGCACATGTGCTAGACGTTTGTCGTTAGATGGAAAGTGTCCATCAACTGCCCAGGGATGAAATGAGTGACATGAAACAGAAAACAGGACAGAGAAGGCACCCAAACTGAGAAGAACCTGCTTAAAAAGTGAGAAATTAGCCGCCAGAGAACCTCTGGGCCAGGAACACCAAGCCTATTACCAAGGGTGCGACAGTGGGGGGCGGGGGTCGAGTGGGGAGAGGAGGAGACAGAGATTCGGTTTGAGAAGGATTTCAGGGTCCCGCACTGGAGACAAAGATTTCTAATGTGGGGTCAGAAGGAAAAGAAGGCAGTTGCTTCCACTAACCGTGGTTTCGATAAGCAAACCCAAGGAAGAGCAAGAGACGGGCACACCACAGCTTTAGTGCACCACGTTAACTCCGGCCCCCGCAGGTTCCAGCTCTAAGTGGACCAGGCACCCACACCCACCGTTGGAGGCTGGAGGGATGGCTGGGATGGCTGTGGTCGGCCAGGAGTAGAAAACCAGTCTCTGGAGTGCCACAAAACCCCCGCCTAAAGACTGCTGATGGAAACATTCGCTCCATAGACTCCCTGAACTTGGCATAGGGATCAAGCCAGGTGCAGCTGGGACCTTGACACCCAACTGCCGCTGAACACACCTATGTAATTATTTCCCAGCGGCACATTCTGGTATTCTCTCCCTAACCCACCGGCACATTCAGAAAGGTTAGGTTTCTCTTGGCCTACCTTTTCCAACTTACCACATCCTGGGGGATCCTCACAGGTGGAGCCCTAAGCCATCTACCTCACTGCCAGGTAAGACTGTAAATTGATCCGCAAAACTGCAGATAAGGTCTACATTGGTGATCTATATGGATCGGTTTAGTCTTCCACTGATGGAGAGGAGAAAACAATGACAGATCATGGATCTAAGATTGCTGATCATAAACGTCATACTCCTCCAATGAAAGTGAGGTACCACAAGCAGGAGTAAGTCTCAACAGAGTGTAGGGTGGGGTGGGTGTTGTTCAAAACCAAATTAATGATCCAGAAGAATAAGTGGAGAAATTCTCTTAAGACATAAAATACAAAGACTAAAAAACCCAAAAAGCTTACCAAAGAAAGTCTAAAATAATATAGAGGAGATGCAATGTCCATATAAAAAGGTCCTCTATTAGGATTATTGAAAGAAGCTGCCCACTTTACCATATCTTGGTGACCTGTGTGTGTTTCAAATATAGACAGACTGGCCTACTGGATTTCAGGGAAAGAAGAGATTACTTAGAATGAAAAATATAACATTTTTGTTAAGCTTCACAATTGCAACACAAAATCAAAAGACAGTGATTTCTAGAGGGTTCTAGAGAAAAAATTGTGACCTTGGAATTTTATTCCCAAACTCATTATTGTTCACAGGGAAGGCACAGTTATTTTAAAATATTTAAGGAGTCAGAAAATACACCACAGTTTCTCATTATAAAAAGATTATTCAAGGAAGTAATAAAGCAGAATGAAAAATAAATCAGAATAAAAATGTCACAGGAGAAGAAATAGACTATTAAAGAAACAGTGTAAACAAGGAAACTCATCTCATTGATAAATATCTAAAAGTTTTTCAATAACGTAGTGATGACAGTTAATGCAATTTTTAAGGAAGGCTTCTTAATAAAGAAGGATCAGTGTTAAAGTAAAAATCAGATGATTTCCATGGAACCTGGGGTAGGGCCAGCAAAGAATGTGGTGGGAGGAGAAAATGAAGAACCAAAAGCATGAGAAAGATCCTGTCTTTTGAAGAGAGGAAGTTATTGATATTTAATTCTTGACATTAAAAAAAAGGAGACTTTATATACATATTTATAAAAAAATAAGTCCAGAAAACATACAGGACCTACCACTTTCGTAAAACTATAGAAGAAATAAGCAAAACTCCATATCAAAAAACTTGAACAATTCATCAAAAGTCAAGAATAAAAAAAGACAATTAAAAAAAAAAATCCAGCAAATAGGACACGCACACAACGAATGTATCCATAATAAATGCAAATTGGTTAAATTGCCTGGTTGAAAGACAAAGATTTTCACATTGGGCATAAAACAATCAAAATTCGGCTATGTGATATTGATGAGGAATCCATCAAAAGCACAAAGAAGTTCCAATAAAGAACGGGCAAAGATATATGAGCTAAATATATACACAGAGATACATATATAGTTATATAATGTGCAATATTACCATCAATGTAAATTTGAGGCAAAAATCATTAAAAAAATAAAGAGATTTATATATTAAAAGGTACAATCCAAAAGCGTCTGTCACATGAACCGTTAGGTACTGAACATAGAACTGTGTGCTATAGAAAGTGTTATGAGGGTTAAAGGGAGAACCTACTGAAAGCTCCATAGGAAGAAAACAGGCCATTCTCATGATTGGCCAGATCAAAAAGAAAAAACAATGCAAGCCCTTGAATAAGATGATTAGAAAGCACACAAATACATAATGGGCAGTAATTAGTTAATTCTATCAAGTTTTACTGAACACCTGTGTTTTGTTCTATACTGGGAAATTAACAGTGAATAAGACAAACATTTCTAGCTCTCAAGGAGCTACCTTCTGCAAGTCGGCATGTTGGCCAGATCTGTTCCACGGGCTGGTGGTCTCTAAGGTGTGAGGGAGGCTAGGAAATAGAGTTTGGGGCACTGAAGTCCAGAGCCGGCTTATTTACAGGGCCCCATGCCAAATGAAAATCCAAGGCTTCTTGTTCAAAAAGCAAGGGAAAATCTTTTCCTTTCTTCTATAGTCTCTATACCTGCTGTGAGTTTTCAGTTTGCTGTTGAACGTCGGAGATGAGGATGCTCGTGGAGTTAAGTGTGGACGCTCACCAGTGCTGGGCCCTGTCCCCTGACTCAGTGTATGAGGTGGACCTGCTGACCCTTCCCACGCCTGCCCAGGTCCCCAGTTGCAGTTGCTGGGTGTGAGGAGAAGGTGGCTGAGAGTGTGTTGTGGCAGGTGGTGGACTGGGGGAGGTAGGGGAGGTGATCTGAGGCTCTGAGCCCCTGGTGCATGCTCCAGTGTTCTGTCTGACTTCGCTCATAAAAAACGAATGCAAAGAGAAAATTATTAAGAATTTTAAGATAATGACCACAGAGAACTAAAACTCAGGCAGGGCCCCCTTCTCAGGGCCCCTGTGTGACCGCACGCTTGTGAAGCCAGCACTGCTTAGGGACTGTATGGTAGAGGCAGGCAGGGAGAAGGGATGGGAATAGAAGTCGGGTGAGTGACCCATGGTCTCTGCCACCATGTCATATGTGAAAGGATTCCATCACTCTGGGTTTTCATCAGCACAGCAAGCTGCTGGGTGAGTTGACTGGTGCTAACTCAGAGCTTAACCACCCCAGGCATCTGGGCTACATCTGAAAAGACAGTGTTAGCAATTCCTTCCACTCTCCTGGTATTTTCAGCCTTACTTATTTCATTTGTAAATAAAACTGAGGGGTAGGTGGAAGGGTAATTTTCCTAGAATATTTAACAGGAGATATTCGCGTAGTAGACCCTTCCTATTCTATGTCCTATTTGGAAGTCTCTTGTATCATCAGAAATGCATTACTGCCAATCCAAAAAGTATTTTTTGTGTGTGTGTGTGTGTGAGGATGATCAGCCCTGAGCTAACATCCATGCCAATCTTCCTCTTTTTGCTGAGGAAGACTGGCCCTGGGCTAACATCTGTGCTCATCTTCCTCTACTTTATATGAGACGCCGCCACAACACGGCCTGATGAGCAGTGCGTCAGTGCGCGCCCGGGATCCGAACCTGGGCCGCCAGCAGCGGAGCTCGCGCACTTAACCGCTAAGCCACGGGGCTGGCCCCTAAAAAGTATTTTTAAGGAAATATTATTAACCTATATTAACAAGTCCTTTCAAAATCCCCGAACGTAACTTGAACTTTCTAACTCAGTCCACACCAAGTCTTTGCTCCTATGATTTTTGTGGCTCTAGGCTTCTAGGATTTTTTGTTTTTCTTTTCCTACCACTGTATCCCAGAACCTGGAATGCGGCAAATGTCGATAAATATTTGTTGAATGCCTGCACGAATTTATTCAGAATTATTACTCAGGTTTTACAGGGTAACATATTCCTGAGAAGTAAGATCCAAGTTGAAGAGCTGACACCTCATTAGCCAATTCATTTAAAATTCTTAGAAGGGTTTTTCTTTCCTCTGTTATTTTGTAATAGATAAATATAATTTATTTTTCAAGTTGTTTAAACATGAAATATAGTAGGAATTCTTGTTTGTTACCATTCTGAGTTGGGCTGAAAAGAATTAACTTTAACCGTGGAATTATGAAAAGAGGTCAAGTCAGACATCTTAGACACTTGGCCTGAAAGCCCTGGTTTGGATTAAAGCTGAGGGCTAGAGGCTGGAGCTGGAGTCCATAATCTACTTACTTCTCCAGCACCCCAATAGTCTTTCTTTAGAAGGATGGCTAGCAGGTAGCATGCAAGAACACTGGCTCTATGCCCTTCCAGCACGTGGTCAGAGACAAATATGAATAAGACAGTGAGCTCCATTGTTAACCTTGGAGATCTATCTATTAGGCAAAAGCCAAAGAATGCCACTGTAACTAGTATGAACAGTTTGCACAAGCTTGGGGTACAAAGTCACCCTTATAGTGAAACCCCAAATACCATGCCAAGGCTCTGCTGTCCCTGATGTGGCTAATAAAGGGACCCTTTCATCCTGAGGTTGGGTCTAGTGGCTCTGGACCTGAGTCAATGGAACAGGAAATTGGATATGCCCTTGGTTCAGAGTCCTCCCCCGTACTGGCCAGGATGGCAGCTATTCCAGACTGGCCCTATATCTCTTCATGGCCCACTGAAGATTGTGCACCTGAAGACTAGTGCGCCAGGTACGGAGTCATTGCACCTGGGACAGAGAGATACCCATGGTTATCACAGAGTGAGAAGGAGATGGCTCCATCTGGTGACCTCTGGTTAAGGCTGTGTTGACAGGGGAGCTGGAGGGGGGTTCAAGAGACTGAGAAGGGGCCTGAAGCAAGACTGTTATGACATCTAAAAGTGTTGTAGCCCTGTGGTAAAGTGCTTGCTCTTCCCACCTTGGCTAGCCAGGAAACGTGTGCAGATAACCCCATGGAGAGGAGGTTCTGCCATAGCCCCTCGGCTCTCCCTGGGCCCCAATTGCTGTGGTCCATGAAAGGCAAGTCCAGGAGTCACTTCCTCTGGACTTGGGATGTCGGCAGAGACATCGCCTGGGCTGCAGCCACTGCTCTAGCCACTGCTGCGTGGGTCCCTGTGGGTTTCCACAGATTGCAGGGAATCTTCTAGACCAGATGGGTAGGAAAACTCCTCTTCCCTCAGCACTATACCCAGTAAGATTGCATCAAGCCCCAAATATTCTGGGCCCTAACTATTAAAACTGTTCTTCTTTCTTTCTCGCTCAGATCTTTGTGTTAGATTGAGTCATGCAAGAGGCTAATGCCAGAGTCGGATTAGACACGCGCAGGATTCATTGTGGGGTGCGCCGTGAAGGATAAGGCGAGGGGCCAGGAGGAGGCAGGGAGAGCCTGTAGACCACTGTGTAGCTCTTACCCCTGTGGAAGGAGAAAAGGAAGGAAGGAGGATAGGGTAGGAGGAGTCTCCAACTGCAGTGTCGTTGTAGGAATGGGGAGTCTTTGAGCCAAAGGTCACCTGTTGTAAGAGCTGCACATCTGGCAGGAATGGGATTGCGTTCACAGCCCCACAGCAATCAGGCCTTAAGTGGGAGCAGCTTGCGGGAAGTGTGTCCTCTATAAGAACGTGGTGGTGGATCCAGAGAGGCGGCATCTGGGCCATCAGTCAACTATGTTCCCTGTGGTAGGAGATTTCGGCTGCTCATCTCCATGGCTGCCTCAGCTCTCACTGCTATTTCTTGTATCCTGGCCTTGGACAGAGACATCCTAGGCCAAAGGGCAAGTTTTAAGAACTTTGAAACTTATAGGTTCTTTGTAAATAGATACCATTTTGGAGGATGTGATTCAGATGACCCAGGATGATCCCCACCTCCTCATATTCACACCCTTGTGTAATTCCCTCCTCCTGAGTGTGGGCTGGACTTAGTGACTTATATATAACCAATAGAATACAGCTAAAACGATGGGATGTCATTTTTGCAATTGGGTTACAAGAGACTGTAACTTTGGTCTTGCTAACAGATTTGCTCTGTTTCCACTCTCCCTTGCTGCCTCTGAGGAAGAGCCGTATGGAGAGGCCTATGTGGCGAGGATCTGAGGGCTACCTCTAGTCAACAGCCAGAAAGAAACCAAGAGTCCAACAACTTGCAAAGAACTGATTCTTGCCAACAACCACGTGAGCAAGGGAGGGGATCCTTCCCCAGTCAAACCTTTGGATGAGACTCCAACCCCCTCCAACACCTTGATTGCAGCCTTATGAGACCCAGAGCACAGGACCCAGGTAAGCCGTGCCCAGACTCCTGACCTACAGAAACTGTGAGACAATAAAGGTATGCTTTTTTTGAGCTGCTAAATGTATGATCACTTGTTATGGATAACTTGCAATAGCCACTGAACAGAGGGGCTTGGTCCACCTTTGATCAAGAGCAGCTAAACCCTGAATTCCCTGGATATGTTGGAGGAAGGTTATCACATCCCTTCCACCTTAAAAGTGTGAGGCCCAGCCCTGATTCTAGCAAGCGCTTTTCTTATGCAATGTAGAGTTAATCATTGGCTATACAAGTAACTATGCAAAGCAAATATCCTTGTTATCACATTGAAGTTCTAGGAGCAAACGCAAGATATGATCAGGAGTCAACCCTGCTAAGACTCTGTTAATCAGTCACGCTTGGCACATGTTCAGCTAAAGAAGAAAGCCTGCTCCGTAGGGTAAGTGCGCAGAGGAGCAAAGTCAACGTGTGTCAGCAAAGCTGAAGAAGTAACGCAGGCCAGGCTCCTTCCAATCTCTGAGCAAGGGAAGGAGGCTCACCGTGTCTAGACCATTCTTTGCCACGGCTTTATGACAAGGACACCTTTGCCTAGAAAGTGATTTATCCCTTTTCTGAAATATATACATTCCTCAGCAAAGCGTGGCTTCCTAAAGATCTTTTAGAGATTAAAACACTACAATTTTATGAAATAGCCCAGATAAAAAATTCTGTAACCCAATGCCTAAAAATAAGTTGATTTCAACATCAGAACTGTCATCTCAAAAGTTTTCATTCTTACCAGGAATTAAAAATGGAAAAAGGCAGGGCCGGCCCGGTGGCGTAGCGGTTAAGTGTGCGCACTCCACTGCTGGCGGCCCAGGTTCGGATCCAGGGCGCGCACCGATGCACCGCTTGTCAGGCCATGCTGTGGCGGTGTCCCATATAAAGTGGAGGAAGATGGGCACAGTTGTTAGCCCAGGGCCAGTCTTCCTCGGCAGAAACAGGAGGATTGGAATGGGTGTTAGCTCAGGGCTGATCTTCCTCACACAAAAAAAAAAAAAGAAAGAAAAAAAAAGAATAACGAGAAAAAGTGAGCTCAGAACACTGAATCTTGGTTCTAGAAACAGGTGCCCACGGTAGAGTATGTATGCGGTAAAACTTGCGTATTTTTGTTGTTGTTGTAGTGCCATTGAGTCATTTCCAACTCCTAGCGACCCTGTGGACATCAGAGCATAACCCTGCCTGGTCTTTTTGCACCATCCTCTTATCTTCCGGCGCTGTAGCAGACAATGCTCCACTGCTATTCACAGGGTTTTCATGGCCATTTTTTTCAGAAGTGGGTGGCCAGGTCCTTCTTCCTAGTCTGTCTTAGTTTGGAAGCTCCGCTGAAAGCCGTCGACCATGGTGACCCTGCTGGTATCTGAAGTACTGCTGGCGTAGCTTTCAGCATCACGACAATACGCAGGTGCCACAGTATGACAACCGCCAGACGGGTGGTGTGTTTCCCTGACGGGGCTGTGGAGGTTAGAGTGTTGCATCTTAACCACTAGACCACCAGGGCTGGCTAGAATCTGCATGCAAGTGGGATACTATGTGTTGTATAATGTGCTGGTACTTCTTAGTAGAATCACCCACAAATGGCCCCAAATGGCTTTGTTGCTTACCAAAAAGGCCCAGAAATAGCCTTGATCCCTTCCTGTGCTCCCACTGAGAGCTCTTGCTCACCTGTGCGTAGTTTCCATGGGTTCATGTCATTCTGGACCAGGGCTATGAATAAGGGATTTGCTCGTTTGTACAAGTCCAAGAATGAAGCAGAGGTAAATGTGGGAGCGTTAAGAACCCCTGCGAAAACCTGAAGGGAGCCATAGACGCTCTCTCCAGACAAAGACACATTCACTCAGGCACACGTTTTTTTAACATGTTCTTGGTCTCTGTGAACTTCAGGGTCTATGGACTCAGGGCAGGAAAACCCCAAATGAGAGAAAGTCCTGCTCCTGGTTCGTGTCTGCTTTCTAGGGTGGCTCTTTTGGGTCCTTGGGTTTATCACAGAGGTCCATTAAGACCCCAGGAACATGTGCGCCTTCTTCTCGCTAGGCATTATTTCGCGGAGTGGCTTCTGGGCTGAACCACCACAGCCTGGCCTGGGCATGGCTTGTTGAGGGTGCAGCTAGAGGACAGTCTCCAGGCTTTCCCAGGTACCGGCCCACCTCCCTTCCTCCCTCCCTCTCTCTTCCTTCCTTCCTTTCTTTCTTTCTGTTCTGATTCATTTATTATGCAGATCTGCCCAGAGAGAGAATATCTTCCTGATATTTATTTCATGATTCATTATATCGTTCAATTTAATAACTATTCATCATTGTAAAATAATAAATTGACATTATGGCTGCACAGATTACCTACTGTGAGCTTGATTGATTTTTTAAATCTTTTTTTTAAGTTAATAGACTTTATTTTTGAGCAGATAGTACAGAGAATTCTCATATCCTGCCCACCACCCCCTGCAAGTTTCCCTTATTATTAACATCTTGCGTTAGTGTAGTATTTGTTTCAATTGATATTTCAATACTGATACATTATTATTAATTAATGCCCATAGTTTACACTAAGGCTCGCTCTTCGTGTTGTACAGTTTTATGGGTTTTGACAAATGTGTAATGTCATGTGTCCACCAGCACGGTATCATACAGAGAGTTCTGCTGCCCCCAAAATACTCTTACGCTTTGCCTATTTATTCCCCCATTCCTGGGAACTGCTGATCTTTTTACTGTCTCTATGGTTTTGCCTTTCCACAATGTCATATAGTTGGAATCATACAGTATGTAGCCTTTTCAGACTGCCTTCTTTTACTTAGAAATACGTATTTAAGTTTCCTTCATCTCTTTCTGAGGCTTGTTAGCACATTTCTTTTTATTGCTGATAATATTCCATTGTACAGATGCACCACGGTTTGGTTAGCCATTCACTTGTTGAAGGACATCTCTGTTGCTTCCAGTTTTTAGCAATTATGGGTAAAGCTACTAAAAAAATTTGTGCGCAGATTTTTATATTTATATGTTTTCAACTTAATTGAGTAAATACCTAGGAGTGTGATTGTTGGATCATATGGTAAGAGTATGTTCAGCTTTGTAAGAAACTCTCAAGCTGTCTTCCAAAGTGGCTGTGCCATTTTGCATTCCCACCAACAAGGAGTGAGAGTTCCTGTTGCTTCACATCCTCACCAACATTTGCTGTTGTCGTGTTTTTGGAGTGTAGTCATTCTAATAGGTATGAAGTGGTATCTCGTTGTTGTTTTAATATGCAGTTCCCTAATGACCTATGATGTTGAACATACTTTAATATGCTTATTTGCTATCTGTATATCCTTTTGGTGAGGTATCTGTTCAGATCTTTTGCCCATTTAAAAAAAATTTTTTTTCTTATTGTTGAATTTTAAAAGTTCTTTCTATTTTTTGGATACCAGACCTTTATCAGATATGTGTCCTGCAAAGATTTTCTAACAGTCTGTGGCTTGTATTTTCGTTCTCTTAACAGTCTTTCACAGAGCAGAAGTTTTTAATTTTAATGAAGTCCAACTTATCAATTTTTTTTCATGAATCGAACTTTTAGTGTTGTATCTAAAAACTCATCGCCAAACCCAAGGTGACCTAGATTTTCTCATATGTTATCTTTTAGAAGTTTTATAGTTTTGCATTTTACATTTAGGTCTATGATCCATTTTGGTGCAAGATCTGTGTCTAGATTTATCATTTTGTATATGTTGTCCAGTCATTCCAGTATCATTTGTTGAAAAGACTATCCTTTCTCCATTGAGTTTCCTTGGCTCCTTTGTCAAAGATTAGTTGCCTATATTGATGTGGGTCTATTTCTGGGCTCTCTATTCTGTTCCGTTGATCTATTTGTTTGTTCTTTCACCAATACCACACTGTCTTGATTACTGTAGCTTTATAGGAAATATTGAGGTTGGGTAGTATCAGCCCTCCAACTTTGTTCTTCTTCTTCAATATTGTGTTGGCTATTCTGGGTCTTTTGAATTTCTATATAAACCGTAGAATCAGTTTGTCAATATCCACAGAATATCCCGCTCCTCATCAAAATTTTGCCTTGTGTTTAGCATCCATTGTTGATTCCTGTCTGATCCAATCTTTACCATGATGATTGCAAAATGATTTTCCAATCCAGCACTCTCTCCACCGTTACCAGTTGGGTCTCAGCATTTTACTGTGAGCAAGAGACCTCCCATGTTGTGCAATCTCTTCTCTCTGTCTGTGTCTCTCTCTCTGTCTCTGTTTTTTCCTCTCTCTCACACAACCACACACACACACATCAGAAAGGACTCATGAACTCTTCTGTCTTTCAATGGTTTATAATTATTTAATGTACTTAAATATTTGGGTACTAATGTTGTCCCAGATTTGACCAGTGGGAACCCCTTCAAGCTGGCTCCTGTATCCTTGTAACAAGTCTCCATCATTTTTTTTAAGCATTTCCCTAGTGTATGTACAGGAAGACAGTCCAGGCTTATCTCGTAGCTACCCTACTACAGCCCTGGAATCATCCATTTCTTTGAGAAGTTTGACTTCTTTTTTTTTGGTGAGGAAGGTTGTCCCTGAGCTAACATCTGTGCCAATCTTCCTCTATTTTGAATATGGGATGCCACCACAGCATGGCTTGATGAGCAGCATGTAGCTCTGTGCTCAGGATCCTAACCCGTGAACCCCAGGCTGCTGAAGTGGAGCAGAGCATACGAACTCAACTGCTACGCCACCGGGCCAGCCCCAAAGTTTGATTTCTTTTAATGGAGAATGGTATTAGAGACCAAGATCTGAGCATCACGTGTTCACATTGCCATGGGGGTGTCTTTGCCTCTTGACCCTTGACCCTTTCAGCTGACAAAGCTAGGAAAGAATACACATACACATATTTATTCCTTTTCATAGGGGTCACACCATGTTTGCGTTCCCACCAGCAATGTATGAAAATATCTGTTTCCTATAACCTTGCTAACAGAGTGTGTTGTCAACCTTGTGAATTTTTGCCAATCTGATGAGTGAGAAATGGGTGTAGGGGCCACGCAATCCTCATGAAAGAATTTAGGCTTTCCGAACTAATAAGCTGTTAGCAGTGACAAAGGAATCCAAAGGTTTGGGAGTGAAGTATGGAAAATGCCTCTCAAAGGCTCCCTTCTAGTGTTTTGAGAATAATGCATAAATAGATAATCTCATCTCACATGCACTACAAGGAGAACAAAGGTTTCTGACGATGACTCACTGGCCCAAAGAAAGTCTGCTTCTTAGTTGATGTAATACAACCACGAGGCCACTTGTGACAGCAAGTTCCTTGTGGTTGCCTATAACCAAAGTCTGACTTCCTCCAAGATTTCTTATGTTTCTGTGGTTGGCCACTGAGGTTGTGATGGTGTCACAGTCACACACATTTTTTGTTTTGTAGTTTCTCTGGCATGCCAGGTTACGGTACAATACCCTGTAAAATTTAATGCTCACTGGTCAACCCACATTCTTTCCATCACGCAGGCTTTATAACATAAAACAAAGAATTCAGAGATATCCAGGAGGAAGTTTTCCTAATAAACATCCAGTTATACCAAAATGATGAAAGAAATATCACCTTAAGTAGCTTTCAGTTGACACAAAAGAAGAAAATGCTAGTAAAATAATGTCAGTAACTGATATTTAATGACAGTTTACTTTTTCAAATCCTACCCACAGTCTCATCTGAGGACCCCTTCTCTCCGTCTCTAGTCAGGTAGGTAGTACAGTAGGCATTCTTTTCCCACTGCATTGATGAAGAAAGAGTTGATAGAGATGGAGTAAGTGTCTCTGTCCCAGATAACTTACATAGTAAGAAAGCCAGGTGTACATGTTCTGGTTAGCACTCCCTCCGCCAAGCAACACAACTCAGAAAGAAACGGAGTTGTTGAAAAAGAAAATGAGGGATCAGAAATAGAGTGTTGCTACAGTGGGATGTCAGCCTAGTCATATAACTTCTTTGGGTCTCAATTTCTTCATTTCTCAAAGAGGGAGAAGACCAGACCGTAGGATTCTGTCAAATGGAGGCCCAGGCTTACATAGATAGAGGCATATAATTATTCTATCATGCTATTCATTCATTTACTTAATGCATTTGACTGTCAAAACTGGATTGCAAGTCATTGGCATGTGGTTGTGGAGACCCCGGGTGGATGTTCTAAAGGTTCTCTCTCATCATGCCTAGTAGCATGAGATAAACTAACTTTGAACTTGGTACCACATCCTCCAAATTCTGCTTGAGTAGCAGACACAGAATTATTCAAATCATGGGCAAAACTCCCAACAGCCTATTTTTCAGTTGTCTGGTTTACCTCGCTGGAGTTACCCAGCCTTACGAAGAGATTTTCTTTTCCAAGCTGAGTTTTTTTATTTTTAAAGTAAGGTGTTGTATGCCTTAAAAAGTTGACGCTATTTGACGACAAAAGCAGGATGGATTATTGACGGAATCTGTAGCAAAGAAAAACATCAGCTTAATTTGGAGAGTGAGGCATTCTGTAGACAACTAGAATCCCAGGACTGAAAAGGGCCTCTGTTGTCCTCTGGTGCAAACTTCCACTGGATGCCTGAATCACCTTTCCCTTTTACAAGACCTTAATGGCGAGTCTTTTGTGAGAGCCATTGGAAAGACCAGGCGGTCACTTAGCAGGTGTATCCACTTAGCAATTACCAGAATTGGATTCACATATAAGAACAAGAAGGCTGTAGCACTTCCAAGTGGGACATTTAGAAAGAAATGTACTGAACTAATGAAGCTCTTAGGCGCCCAGGCACAATGGGTTTATTAAAAGGTGGCAATAAGATTGCATACATCAAATGGAGGAATAAAATTCTGAGAAGCGGACAAACCTTCATACATGGTTCCATTCATTGGCCAAGGGTAGAGGAGAAACTGTTATTTGTAAAACAATATTTTGATTTTTCTCAAAGTCTTCTGTCCATTTGAAGTAAACTGAAAACAAAGCAGGAGGATGGAGAAAATAGGGTAAAAATGAAATAAAAATATTATGATTGAAATGAAGTTTTAAAGTAATTTTTAACCAGTTGAAAAAAAAATCTCGTTTCTCAGTTTATAAAAGCAGCAGAAGAGATGGACGTAAATAATGATGATAAATATAAACCTGTTAAGTGAAAATATGTTAATTATGGAAATATATTTAGCCCAGAGAAGAAGAAAAAAACTGAAAACATAGAAAAGTCACCTTAAAAATAGTAGCTGAGAAATGGAAAAGCAAAGACAACAACTAGAAGATAATTCTGTAACCCTTCAGTGACTTCTGAGTAGGCAAGAAATTTTAGCACCAAGCATTTGTAACAAGACGTTGAAATAATGCCTGTATTTTCCTCTTTAGAGCCAAGAATGTAAATGTAGGATTTCCTACCGTAACAAAGCGCAGCAACTTCCCTCTGAGCTTCTACAGTTCTGGGCTGGAAACCTCAATGAAGCTGATGGGGTCATCGGGTACCAAGAGATCTGGAGGAGAGAGTGGGTGCCATCGCAACCTGTCACTGTTGAGCAGTGAACACTTGCTCTTCTTTGTGAAAGATCAAGGCAGGGAACCTGTCTACAGATACAGAGAAGGGGGGCTAAGGATCAAAAGGAAGAGAACTTACACTACCTGAGTGTGTCACTCTGTGTCACTCACCACGCTGGACACTTCGCCCACATTGTCTCATTTAATCCTTCCCTATACCCTGAGGGATGGTGATCATTACCTACATTGGGGTTTGAGGTTCAGGGAGATTGAGAAATTTGCCCATGGAAATGCAATTAGAAAGTGGCACAACCAGTATTTGGAGCCATGGTAGAGACTGACACCGTATCTGTCATGGGCTAAGTTGTGCCCCAACCCCCAAATTTCTGTGTTGAAGTCCTAACACCCAGCACCTCAGAATGTGACTATGTTTGGACATAAGGTCTTTCAGGGGCTAATTAAGTTAAAATAAGGCCAATAGGGTGAGCCCTAATCCAGTCTGATTGGTGTACTTTCAAGAGGAAATTTGGACACGAAGAGAGACACCAGGGACACCTGCACAGACGGACGACCATATGAGGACACAGCAAGAAGACAGCCATCTACAAGCCAAGGAGAGAGGCCTCAGAAGAAACCAATCCTGCCGGCGCCTTGGTCTGGACTTCCAGCCTCCAGAACTGTGAGAAAATAAATTTCTGTTGGTTAAGCCACCCATCTGTGGTATTTTGTTATGGCAGCGCTAGCAGACTAATATGTTATCTGATTTAAAAAAATTATCAACAGATATTTGTTCAAAGTGCTGTTCCCGTTCACTAAAAATAAGTGGCATCATGGTTTTGAGTTAGACAGTGCTCCATGAAGCTCACAGAAGATCTGCAGAGATCAGGGGCTGTCCCAGGGTTGGAGGGAGGCTGGACATGTCAAAATGTTCCTCTCCTGCCCTCCCCCCACCCTGACTCTACCCCGTCCCACTCCCAGCTTCAACTACAGCCTCTCATTACGCAGGTAATACTAACCAGGAGAGAAATGTGTTCTATAAAATGTCAGGTTATATTTACGATTCTGAGATTTGGCATGTGCTCATGCATAGTTGAAAATGTTTTTAATGTTAAATTCTGTTGCTCAATGAAATAAAATGATTCCACAGAATAAGACAAATCTACCTTGATTAACAAACACATGTCTCGGTCATGATGATATTTGGACATGTAGAAATGATAAAGGGGAAGAGACTGCATGGTTTTGATCGTGAGAGGGAGGGAGAGGCTGGGGTGGAGATGGGAGAAGTTTCCATGAGGACGGTGGTCGCGATCGTGGAACAGGGAGCTGGCTGGCAATAGAGGGACTGCATCAGCCTTCTCGTGTGAGAGAGCTTCCGCCATCACGCCTTCCTGATATTGTTTTCCTGCCAATAGGATAGAACCTGTCCTATCCTATTGTCCCATCCTGGGTGTCCTGGGAAGACACCTATCCTGCTTGCCTTTGCTGTGTGGACCCCAAGCCCGGAAGAGCATGGGGTTGCAAGAAATTCGGGCTGCCTTGACAGCTCTCTCTCTCCTTGCCACCAGGAAAGAGGGTTGAGCCTGCTCAGAGGAAGCCAGGGTGGGGGTTTGCAGATAGGAATGTCAGCATTCTAGGTTAGATTCTGTTTTAAAGCATTACACCAAGACTTCAGAGTAGGGACGAATTAGGCATTTTATGAATTTTAAGTCTCTGTTTGTAATAAGTGTGTATACCCTGATTTAAAATGAGATCCAGTGAGACTGTTTAGAGCCCCCGAGTATCACAAGGAATGTGAGCTGATGACATTGATTGATGCTGGTGGGACTCAGCCATCCCACCTGCCAGATCTGTTTCCCTGCCTGGGAGAGGATGTGGCGGATACTCTGTCATTCCAAAGGCATGGGCTTGGGGTTGCTTTTCTGATAATCGTGGTGGATTGCACTGAGCCAGCCTAGAGCATCCATTCACTTAGGAAGCAAATAGGGATCGATGGTCTCCTGTGTAAGTCACTGTGGTACGTGCTAGGACTTCAGCAGGGAGCAGGGTAGCAAAGGGGAACGGTAACACAGGGTGTGAGGGACACGCATTGAGAAATCTGTTGGTTGGGTGACAAGTGGGTTGATCTGGCGAGAATGCAGAATTCCTCTTTGGGAGAGAAGTGCTCTTTATTTAGGCAAAGAACCAAAATGGCCAAGAAAGGTGAGGTTCCCTTTTCTTTGCCTCGAATCAGAGGTTTAGACAGAATATCTGCATTTTGGGATCCTGGGGTTCATTCACAGGCAGTAGGAGTGGCCCCAGGATGGAGACCAAAGGAGAAACAGGGAAGGAGAAGTCACCCCAATAACACAGCCGGACCTGGGAGTGGGAACTTTCCTCTGGTGAAGAAGGATGGACTTTGTGTAATGCTGTGGTCTGATATCCTGTTTGAAGATTCTCGGCCTGTCTCAAACATCAGTATAGCCCCTCCGAGCCTCATGTTGGTGGGAGAACAGAGAAGGGGGTGGTGGAGAGAAGCAGAACTTCAGGTGAAGACCATCAGTGAGATGAGAGCAGAGAGGAATCTAAATGGATTCAGGAGGCACCTGGGAGCCTCCAGCTCAGCCCAGATAGCCGACAGTCCGGTGGCCCTCGTAGGGTCCTTTGGGCTGGGCTGGGACTTGAGCTGTTTTGGATATTAAATGACTAGATGGGCCCTAGAAGCCTGGAGGAACTGGAGGCTAGCAGAGCAGACAGTCAGGCTTCACCCCATTTTGATGGAGAGAGACACAGGGACAGGGGACCTGGCCCAGGAGGAGGGGAAGGCAGCAGTCAGAGCACGGCACGAACTAGGTGACGAAGGGGGAGAAGAGCCTTCAGGCTGAGGAAAATGCAAATATAAGAGCCCTGAGCTGGAGCGGAGCTTGGTGAAGTTTGGGGGCTGTGAAGGGAGAGAGAAGCAGGGAGAAAGACCTGAGATGTGGCTGGAGTGGTGGGGAGGGCAGGAAGCGGAAGATAGGCTGGGTGTTTTGGTTTCAAGATTGGAGAAATGTGCGAATGGTCTTCTGCCGATTAAGACCATCCAGGAGGGAGTGTGGAGAGAAAGGGTGAAGGCACAGGGGAGAAAGGGAGACCAGGGGGCGGAAGCTGCAGAGTGGAGGGCCTGGGGGAAAGGCGGAGGAGAGTGGAGAGATGACTCTGGGAAGTAGGTCCTAGTGTCACAGGAAGGAGGAGGAGGGGTGGAGATGGAGGTGGGTCTGTAGGTTTGCAGCAGGGAGCTGGAGGGGTCCCAGCTCAGGGTCTCTCTCTTCTCTGTGAAGTAGGAGGTGAGGCCGTCTGTCAAGAGTGAAGGACAGGGTGGGGGAAGACCATTGGCCGCGAGGGGCTTGAGGACGCAGGGAGACAGGGTGATGGAGGGGGCAGCATGTTGATGTCGCAGTTAACGGAGAGAGAGATGGCAATAAGGGAAGGGAGGGCTGTCAAGTCTTCCCTGCTCTCGATCAATTCCCAGTGGTCCTGCTTTCCACTCCCTGTTTGGCAAAGAGCAGGGGCAGAAGAGCTTGTCAGGTCCATCAGGAGGCGTGGAGAGATGCTGCACTGGCTGTGGCGAGGTGAAGACGGCGCAAACCCGGTCTCAATCCCGAGAGGAGAGCTTTCTGAGACCTTGAAGCCACCACTTGGTGTGGCTGTAAGGGAATGGTGACCAGGGAAGAGACGACTGATTGCCAGGTAAGGGAAGGTGCTGGGAACATGTGGATGAGGAAGTGAAGACTGGGGATGTGAGGTGATCATGAAGAGCAGGGTGCAGAGAGCACAGGGAAGGTTAGGAGGGTGAAAGATGTGGATGTCGAGTGAGGGGCAAGAAAATACGGGACGCCACGGGATAAAGCGTGGACTAGGCAGATGGGGGCGTGAAGTGGGAACCTCTGGGGTGCCTGAGAGGCTGCAGGGAGAGGAATTAGCCTGACAGTCTCCTGCCCAGTGGTGGGAGCGGGGAAGGCTCTCAAAGGACACCTGTCCCAGCAGCTGCAGCTTCCCTCTGCTCAGGTGGTCAACATGCATGGTTTACACTCTAGATTCTCATTGAGGAGGACTGGAAGATTCTCAACAGCTCGCCTCTACTCCAGAATGGAGGGGTGGGTGGGAGAGGAAGTCGCTGAGGATGAGGATCTCCTGACTTCCAGGATTCATGTCAGGGCTGACATTCCCCTGGGCTTATCTTACCTGCCGATCGGCACCAATAACCCATAAATTGGATATTGGCAATTTCTTTTCACCATGCCAGGCATGCATTGGGCTGACCCTCTCGACAACGTGTCAGGTGGACGTTGCTCATCTTACGAATGAGGAAAAGGAGGCCAGGGCAGTTAGGAAACGTGCAGACACGTGGGTGGCCACAGCAGAGTGCAGCTGAGACCTGGGTCTGCTGGACTGCAAAGCTTGCTCTCGTCCCCTCTCATTTTCCACACCCATTCCATGCCCCCCTCCCTCCTGGACTCTGCACAGGGGTCTCTCTGGTTGCTCCTAAGTTCATGCTTGTTGGTGTCCTGGTTTGCTTTTGTCTGGTTTCTCTCCACACTATTTAGGACATGGTTGAATTCACCCCCAGGCAGAATTTGTCCTTTTATTTCATGCTATCCATCCATTGGAGTGGTGGAGGTAGGGGCAGGGGCAGGGACTGGCTGGTACTCACTCAAAAGGGATCATGATAGAGAGCAGAGTGAAGGGTTCTTTGCAAGGAGTGGGCAGGGTTTAAGGAAAGGGACAGCCATGGTGGAGCTCCCTGGGGCTGGGAAAGGGATTGGTCCTGAGAACTCGCTGGGGCTCTAGGAGGGACCATCTATTGGAAGCTGTGGTCTTGGGGATGGGGATACAGCCACACCAACCCACAGCCAGTAAGGTGAGGCCAAGAGAAGTGACGCCTTGGCCTCTCTTCCCTTCTGCCCTTCGAGATCCTGCCAGTGCCTCCTGTCAGCCAGATTCCCCAGTCCGTGGAAGCCAAGTGCTCTCTGCCCGCTGGGGCGCAGTGCAGGGTGGAGACGGTGGAGGCTGGACCTGCAGAGGCCCTCTGAGAGCACCAGCCACACTTCAAGGCCACGCCATCTATCCAATTATTTTACAGCTTTAATTAGCTTCCAAAGTTAATCACGCATTTCATTCTAACTTGCTGTGGACTCTTAATCACAGCCTTATGAGCATTATAAATTTAACACTCTGTCTGGATATTTAAGGATTTCATAAAAGCACCCTGCTCTATCCTAAGGGTTCCTCCTTCTGGAATTTTCTCTTCTTATGGCATGTGACCTGTAATCCTTAGAAGGTTCTGGTAGTGGTCATGCTAATTTGCTCCACTACATTTATCTGTGTTGTGCAGTCTGTCCAATAGAAAGGTAACGTGAGCCTCAAATGGGCGCCACATATGTAGTTTAAAATTTGGGGGGGCTGGCCCCGTGGCTTGGCGGTTAAGTGCGCGCGCTCCGCTACCGGCGGCCCGGGTTCGGATCCAGCCGCACACCGTCGCACTGCTTCTCCGGCCATGCTGAACCCGCGTCCCACATACAGCAACTAGAAGGATGTGCAGCTATAACATACAACTATCTTCCGAGGCTTTGGGGAGAGAAAGGGAAAAAAAAAAAAAGGAGGAGGATTGGTAGTAGATGTTAGCTCAGGGCCGGTCTTCCTCAGCAAAAAGATGAGGAGTGGCATGGATGTTAGCTCAGGGCTGATCTTCCTCATAAAAAAAAAAAAAAAATTTATTGGGAGCTACACTAAAACTGTAAAAGAAGCAGGTGGAATTAATGTTATATATGTTTTATTTTTCCCAGTGAATCCAACATATTATCCTTTCAACATAGAGTCGATATAAAGAAATTATTGATGAGATACTTGACATTCTCTTTTCCATACTCAGTCTCTGGAACCTGGTGTGCGTGTTACACTGACAGCACAGCTCCACGTGGACTCGCCACATGTCAGGTGCCCAGCAGCTAGCGGCTGCTCTGAAGCCATGATCCAAGCACCTGAGTCAGGGTGAAAACAGAGAGAACTCAGGTAAAGGAATCTCCATCTTTGAGGGGAAAATTGCAATTAGGAGATGAATTCTCTGCATCCCTGTAAGAATTCTCCACCCCCTTCTCTCAAAGCAAAGGAGCAGTTGTTCTCTCCGTCCTCCATAGCAGGGGCCCCTGGAAAGGTAGTTGTAACCATGTATGCTTGGAGTCGGGCACGGCTGGATTCCAGTCCTGGCTCTGCCATCTCCAAGCTGTGTGATCCTGGGCAAGTCACTTAACCTCTCTGTTTTAGTGTCTTAGTCTGTAAAGTTGGAAAAACATACCCACTCTTTATGGGTTTTGTGATAATTAATTGAACTCATGTATGGAAAATGCCACACACATAGTTCGAACTCAGCCAGTGGTAGCTATTGTTCTACTTTGGTGAGAAGGAGATCAGCAAATGAAAAAGGAAAAAGATTGATTAGACCCAGAGCTTGCATCTTCTGAGAAGCACAGATCCTCCAGGTCAAAACGATGGTGTCAAATAGCCTCTGCAGATGAGAAAGAATCTTTGGTTCAAAAATGATGGAGCAATCAGAGAGAGATGGCTCTCCACTCTGATAGATCACCAGTCTCATGACAGCTCTGGGGGAGTGATTAGAAACAGCAGCTGCCAAGTTGCGTGTCCCGGATCTGCCAGCTTCTGTATCAGGACGACAAGCCGGGAGGATGCTGCAGCGGAAGCTAGGAGTGAAAGTTGCAGGAAATATGAGTCAGAAGTGAACCAGGGTCAACAGCTGTCTGTTCCTTCCAACACTCGTAGGCCCTGAAACCATGAAGTCACTCCTGGTCCGTCCTGGAGCCCACCCTATCTGCACTGGAGAGGATGATATTCTTTTTCTTTTTTAATCACTTGGGCGGATATATGCCATATGCCTGTTTAAAAATTAAAGGACGTCACCTATGAGAGGAAATATCAACCATCATTTACAAGGAGAAATCAGTTTCATATGATTTTAATGACAGAGGTAGAGAAATCTTTTATCCTTCTGCTTTTCAGAATAAGAAAAATAGACATGAAACTTGGTTGAAAAAACGTGACAAATAACGAACTAAATTCTGCAGCCTCGTGTTATGAACCAGTAAAGGGGAGAAGGGGGTCTAGGGGGAAAAAAGAGGGGAAATATAAACATATAAAGAGAAAGAATCATAAAGACCGTCTAATCCAGCGAGTTCCAACTTGTCCAGCTTCTGTGTGCAAATAAGGGTATTTTGTTATTTTCCCAAGTGGCAGAAATGCAACTCAAATTTACTTAAGGAGAGAAATGTATTCTTTTAAATGCATTTACTGGGAGTCTAAGAGTTAACTGACCTCAGGCACGGCCGTGTCAGAGGCTCAGCCCTGCTATCAGGCTGGGCTGGTTTCCCCTCTCCTTCTCCCTGTCCCATCCTTGGCTCCATTTTCCTCAGCAATGGCGTCATTCCCAGGCAGGAGAGGGCCGATAGCGATGCTAGGCTCTCAATGTCCTTGCAGTACTACCCAGACAAAACAGGAGTGGCTTTCCTTCCCAGGGTCCAGCTCCATACACTAGAGGACTGTGTCCCCATTGGCAGCCCTGTCTGCCCCCTTGTGCTGATTGCTGAGACAGGAGAGGGAGGCCAGGTCCTCATATGAGCCCCAGTGGGTCAGATGCCCACCCCTGGGCATGCGGTGTGTGCTGCAAATCTACGTGGAATGGAAACGTGGTTGGAGTAAGAGGGAAGCAGTTCTGCCACCAGAGGAGGGGCCGCCACAGCAAGAAAGGGAAGTTGTGGGCTGCACTGCTCTCCCGGCTCCAGCTCTGAGGCCCGCCCCCGACCTTGAGTGTTCCCAGAGCACAGTCTGAAAACACCTCCCTCCTCTCCCAATATATTTTGCAATAAAGAGACTGAGACCAAAGAGAAGAAACAAAATACAGCCGATCTTCACTCTCTGAAGATTCCGTATTTGCAGAATTGTCTGCCTGTTAACATTTATTTGGAACCCCTAAAGCAATGCTCATGGGGCTCCTGCAGTCATTTGCACATAAACAATACCTGGAAAAGTTTGAGCCACTAGCTGCCATGTTTCCAGCTGAGGTGGAACAAAGTGACGCTCGGCCTTCTCACTTCAGCTCCCGTACAGCAAACAAGTGTTCTTTTCATGGTCTATTTAGTGCCACATTTTTCACATTTTTGTGCTTTTTGTTGGTGATTTCACTGTTGAAAGTGGCCCCTTTGAGAAAATATGAGTGTTAGATAAGTGTCATTCAAGTGTGAGTTATAGTGCAGTTGGCTGTGAGTTCGGTGTTAATGAATCAACAATATATATTAAATAAAGCATCTTTAAACGGAAACAAATGTAAAACAAGGTCACGTATTGATCAGTTGACAAAAATGTGACTAGAGGCTCGAAGGAACCTAACCCTGATACTTCCCCGGGAGCAACAGTTCAGTATTCACTGATTCCGTGTTCGTGGTGACTTTATAGAACATAGCTGCTGTGAACAGAGAAAATGGACTATAATCTCTCTAGGCCACCAGACAGTCATTGAGTAAGTCGTCCATTGCTTCCTCGTTCCGCCATATATAATGTGGGGGCAGAGATACAGAGGGAAGCGAGAAAGGGAAATGGGAGGGGGAGACGAGGAAAAGAAAACAAAGCAAAAATAGGAGAAAGACTGAGGGAGAAGAAGAAGGAACAGAGAAGTTGAGTAAGCAGGGAAATGAATGGCTGAGAGACAGAGTTATAGGCTCAAAGGGTCTCCACTGGTACCCTGGGCTTGTCACACCAAACTGTTCCAATGGCTTTGGACACGAGCATAAGATCTGTGTCTGGGATGAGACTCTCATCAGCCCCAAATACTGTCATTAAGCCTTGTCTAAAAGTTGTGTAAACCTGACCACAAGTTTCAACAGAACTTAATGAGATGCTTCTCCTGGTATATTTATACAAATGCTTTTGAGAATGGGGAGCCTTTGGTTAGCAACATCGCTTGGTTTAGAAAATAAGGGAGGAGAGAATGTAAACACAAAGCATAAAATTTAAATATATACTTGTTCTCTATCTTTAAACAAATTTCTAAGTCTGTTTAACAAAAAGGGCAAGAAACTTTTTCATGGTATTTTAGGGTTTGCATTAATGCTTATCTTCAAGGGAGAACTGATTGATAAACTCAAGGCTGTGTAGGAATATTATGGAAGCTGCGTTTGTCAAAACCCTTGATGTGGAGAACTGCATGTATTAACTTCCAGCTGTAAATTACGTGTGTCATAGGAGAGTGAATGGACTCACCAAGCTGCAGCATGATTAAATCATCGACTTTACCCGCCCTGAGTCTGTCACATTTAACCTGCTAAACCTCGTTGGAAAGCCTCCTCCTCGTGAAAGTTATTTTGACAAGTAAAGGAGTGAGTGATACTAGCAAATTAATATTGAAATATCATTTATGTTTTCAGAGCACTTTTCTTTCGTGCTTATTTCATTAGATTCTCTGCTCTTTGAAATTGATGCGAAAGTTCAAATTTCAGTATCTTAGAAAGTATCTTTTCTTGACCCCAACAAAATTGCCTGCTTTTTTTTTTTTGGTGAGGAAGATTTGCTCTAAGCTAACATCTGTTGCTAATCTTCCTCTTTTTTGGCTTGAGGAAGATTAACCCTGAGCTAACATCTGCCATCTTCCTCTGTTTTGTGTGTGGGTCACCGCCACAGCATGGCTGTCAGGTGGTATAGGTCTGCACCTGGGATCTGTGATCACTGTGAACCCCGGGCTGCTGAAGCAGAGCACATGGAACTTAACCACTATGCCACTGGGCAGGCCCTGAAAATTGTCTGCTTTTATTTTCAAACTTCAAATTTTATTTTTTAAATCAAATTTCATTTTCTTATGGAGTTCTGAAAGATTTTGAATGAATTGAATTGAAGATTATGTATGAAGGGAAAATTTAGCATTTTAAAAGGCGTTATAACCTTAGTATTTATTATCTATCAATTAGTGGATATATTTGCAATCCCCTGTTTACACACATAGGTGGCCCAATGGCCTTCATCATGGCTGTGGTTGGGTTTGTCCTTGCAGATTTTACACCTGCCTCACTTGAAGACGCCTGTGTGTTATATCTGGAATTAGTGTCTAGTTTAATTCATCAGCCCCTTTTTCCAAAGCAAATCTTGGTTTTCTCATACGTTGGCCTCAAAATGACAAGTATTTGGAAAAATGCATCTATTACTTCTTTAAGTGTTTAAAGCTGGGTTATAGACTAGCCTCCAGTATCACCCATACGTCCATGTGTGCACGTGTAAGGCTGGAGGGAGCTTTCTTGCCAGTATTGTCTGCTGATGACTTGGGGAATGGTTTTTTCCTTTATTCATTTTTTTCTGTATTGTCAAAATTTGTGAAATGTGCAAATGTTACTTTAGACATGGGAAATACGCTTTGCTTTCTTTCCAGAATCTGTTCCAGGAGTGTCAGTAACCCCTGCCTCTTCTGTGGGCCTCTGCCTTCCCTCTCGTGGGTTCTGCGTGGGCTCCCGTCCACAATCCTGTTTGGAGCCCTGAGAGGAACGGGTGCACCCCTGCCTGGGTGCCTGTATCACCTCTCAGAACATTCCAGAACACTCAGAACACTGACCTTCCCTTCCTAACTGATCGTTCTTTAGGTCTTTGCCCGAAGGGTGAGTACGGTGTGAGATGAGAGCTTCTACCAGAGGCCCTCACCTAGCCTGTGAGGTCAGGATGGCTTCCTTGAGGAAGCAGCCCTGAAGCTCTGGCTTCAGTTTTAATTAACTGACTAAAATAAAATCATCTTGTTCTAGACATTTTCAATGTCATACCAACATAAAGAGAACAATGTAATAACCACCACGTGCCCGTCACCTAGCCTCAACAATTATCAACATTTTGCATCCAGCACTGTTTCCTTGGACACAATTTAAATAGTTGTCCCTGTGATTTTTCTCTTTAGGATCTGTCTCCGCAGACTCTCCCAGGGCTAGGACCCTGAACGTCTCGTCTTGACCTGTGTGCAGTGCCTGGCCTGCAGGGGGCGCTCAGACATCTGACCCGCATGCCCGTCAGGATGCCCCGCTGGAGTGCCTTCCTGGAGTGGGCGTCTAATGGTAACTCTCAAGCGCTTTCCTACAAGCCTCATCTAATCCCGAAGATGCCCTGATAGGAAAACAGCAATGCTGGTCCCAGCCGCATGGCTGCTTGACCTCAAGATCAGCACCGCTTTAGCAAAATCTGTAATTCGCAGTGTTCTTTATCAAAGTCAAAGGTTAATTACGGACTAATGTTCAGATCCTGTCCTAGGAGCATGAGCTAGTTATTAAGGAATAAGCACTGAAGAAATTCAGCTGCAAAGATGGAGGAGAAAAGCAAGCTCAATGATTTGCAGCCATGTAATCCAGGTCCTTAGCTCAGGATTAGCCTCCAGATGGGCAGCGTTGCTCTCTGCCTCTGGCTGGTTGTCTTTCTCATTTCAGCGTAAGCATCCATCTTGGGGAAGAATTGAACAAACAAAACAGTGAAAATTACTAACTCGCTGGCAATGCAAAATGAAATTAATTTTGGCTTTGTATCAGTGCTCAATTACTGCATTCACGCTGTACAAGAAACCCCACAAAATCTCAGTGGCACTGAGCAAGAGCTGTCTTTTTCTCATGTGTGTGGGGTCACCTTGGGGTCAGCAAGGTGGATCTGGTGATCTTGGTTATGCCCACTCATCGATCCAGGGGCAGGCTGGCTGCCGATGATCCAGGCCGGCCATGATTTGGGAGACTAGGGCAGATATGAAGAGGCACATGTCTCTCATCCTCCAGCAAGGTCTCCCAGGCAGGTTCCCACGGCAATGGCACAAGGGCAAGAGAGAAAGTGGAGGTATGGATGGCATCTTGAGGTCCAATTTGAAACTGGGATTCTGCCACTTCTACCTCATTCTATTGGCCAAAGGAAGTCGCATGCCCAAGACCAAAGTCAGAAGGTAGGGCTGGTGACCCCACTCCTGGTGGGAAGGAGGACACTGCAAAGTTACTGCAAAAGGCAGGATGGGTGAAGAATTGGGACCATGAGTGCAGTCAACTTACCAGACCCTGATGCCTTTTAAAGTTAGCTTCAAACTTGAAAACTGATTTTAGTCCGTGGGCAAACAGCTGGAGCCTTCTTTTGGTGTTGGAGAGAGGGCATCGACTTTGAAGTCCAACAGCTTGAGTTCAAATGCGGGGTCTCCCAGTTCCTGGCTGTGCTGACTTATACACATCACAGACTTTCTGAGTCAGGGTCCTTATCTGTGAAGCAGGTAGCTGTCTACTCACCGTGCAAGTGTGGGGTCAAATGCTCGGAGTGCCTAAAGCACAGGGAAGGTTGCTCGGGGAGCAGTGGCTGTTACACACTGTGGTTGTAAGGAAATCTCTCAATGCCCAATACTCCTGCTCATTCAGGCTGTGACAGTGACTAAGATCCAAAACAGATTCAGAATATAAACTGCAAAAATATAGCTTACCACAGAATACCATATAATCCCGACATATAAATAAGTGATTTAAATTACATCTCTGGCTCTTCGTTTCTTCTCCTTAATGTCTGGAGTGTCCTGTTTTCTTTCTCAAGGCAAGTCTTTCAGTTAGGTCAGAGTGGCTGTCCTCCCTTCTTGGAAGAAATGGAAAGCACTGATATAGTAAATTGGAAAGAAAGCCCAGATCACTGGGCTCCAGGTGGATCAGCCACTTCCGCCTCATCCCCCAGCTGAGCCTGTTCCTTGGAGAGGAAGCAAGGGCTTGGGGGTGGTGGGAAGGGGCATTTGAAACAGGAATGAAGAGGGGACAGTGTTTGGCTCTCAGAAGAGGTGTCAATGGTTCTGTCAGCTTCAGGCAAATGTGGGTCTGCTTCTAGGGCCACATGTGAGACTGTTTCAAGGCGCTGCTGGCTTGGAGCTCAGTGGAGGAGCCCATGGCAAGACATAGGAAATGGCAAGGGGTGGATGGGCATGGAGCACCGAAGTTAAATGACCCAGGACTGTTCAGTCTATCTGGACAGGTCCTCTTAGACCCATATACGTGTACATTGTGAAATGATCACCACAATCAAGCTAACTAACATATCCATCACCTCACATTGTTACCATCTTTTTTTTTTTTTTTTGGTGAGAACACAAGGTCTATTCTCTTAGAAAATTTCAAGGACACAGTACATTGTCGTTAACTATTGTCACCATATTGCACACTGAATCTCCGAAACTTATTCGTCTTGCATAACTGAAACTTTGTACCCTTTGGTCAACATCTTCCCATTTCCCTCTCCTCCCAGCCCCTGGCAACCACCATTCTACCCTCTGCCTCTGTGAGTTTGACTATTTTAGATTCCACAGATAAGCGAGACCACGTCAATGAATTTTTACGAAGCAAACACACTTGTCAGGAAGTGTGACAGGCCCAGAGCTCCCTTGGTGGACCCCTTCAATTGCTATTCTCTTCTTTGCCCTCAAAGGTAACTGCTGTCCCGGTTTCCAATACCATGAGATTAGTGTGCCTGTTTTTGCATATCATACAATATGCATTCTTTTGCGTCTGCCTTCTTTTAGTCAACGACGTTTTTCAGACAATCATTCATCTCGAAGTACATAGATTAGTTTGTTTTCATTGCTGTATACTATTTCATTGCTATATCACAATTTATTTATCCATTCTATTTTTGATGGACATTTGGGTTGTTATCAGTTTGTGACAATTACAAATAATACTGCTAAGGAGATTCTTGACCCTGTCTGTTTGTGCATATATATATATATTTTGTTGGGTACAGATCTAGAAGTGGAAGTGCTGAATATGTTTAGTATTATTAGATACAGCCAAATAGATTCCCAAATTGGTTGTAGAATTTATATTTCTTGCCAGCAATATACAAGAGTTCCTATCACACATCTTGCCATCGGTAGTTTTATCAATATTTTTAATTTTACCCATTCTGGTGGGTATCCAGTGATATCTCATTGTTGTTTTAATTGAATTTCCCTGACAACTAATGAGAATGAAAACCTATTTATGTTTATTGGTCATTTGGATAATTTCTTTTGTGACGTGCTTGTTGAAATTCTTGCCGTTTTTCTTTTGATGTGTCTATCATTTTCTTGTTAATTTGTAGGAACATTTTCTATTTTCTGGATACAAGCTCTTTGTCAGTTATATGTCTTGCAAACATTTTATCTCACTCCATGGTTTGCTTTTTAAATTTCATAATGATGTAGAAGTTCCTAATTATAACTTTGCTTTGTCAGTCGTTTCTTTTTTTTTTTTTAATTTTATTTATTTATTTACTTATTTTTTCCCCAAAGCCCCAGTAGATAGTTGTATGTCATAGTTGCACATCCTTCTAGTTGCTGTATGTGGGACGTGGCCTCATCATGGCCGGAGAAGCAGTGCATCGGTGCGCGCCTGGGATCCGAACCCGGAGTGCGCGCACTTAACCGCTAAGCCATGGTGCCGGCCCAGTCAGTCTTTTCTTTTATGATTAATATGTCTTCATTTCTGTTTAATAAATCTTTTGCAATCTCAAGATCATGAATATATTTCATGTTTTCTTCTAGAAGTTTTATTGCTTATCTTTTAGAATGACAGTCCTTGAGATTGAAGTTATGGAGGAATGTAGATTCATTATGCTCCATATGAATACCCAGCACATTTAGTGAAAGACCACCATTTCCCTGTCTCTCTGTAGTGCTATCTGTGCCATAAATCAAGTATCTTTTTATATGTGAATCTACTTTTGGATTTTCTATTTGGTTCCAATGTTCTATCTGTCTATCTTTGTCCCAGTACCAGTCAATTGTGTTTATCCTCCAACTTTGTCCTTAATCTTCAAGATTATCTTGCCAATTTCTGGTCCTTTACATTTATATATATATTTAAGAACACACTTGCCAATTTACACACACACACACACACACACACCCGTTGGACTTTGACGTGGTATGGCATTGAACCTAGAGATCAATTGGTTTGAATTAAACCAACATCATAATAATATTGAGCTTTTCAATACATGAACATGGTGTATGTCTCCATTTATTTAGATTTTATTAAATTTTTCTCATTAACATTTAGTGGTTTTCTTTATAAAAGCCTTGCATATCTTTGAGAAGATCCGTTCCTAGGTAACTGATGATTTTTGATGTTACTGAAAATGTTTTTAAATTTAATTTTCTAATTGTTGTTGACATGAAGGAATAAAATTGGTTTTTAAATATTGACCTTTTATCCAGGGACTTTGATAAATTTGCTTATTAATTCTAACATTTAATCTAGCTTTTCTAAATCACATCATGTTGTCAGCAAGGAATGACAATCTCATATCTTCCTTTCCAGTCCTTACATCTTTTGTCCCCTTGCTTTATTGCACTGGTTATGAAACTGGCAAACAGTTGGCCATTGATGATTAAGCAGCTAGTAACTATGGGGTATTGGAATTGGCCACCTCAAAATATGTCTCTGCCTGTAAGACACTTTGGCCCCCACTCCCACTAACTAACCAAAGGAGTTTGGGATGAGAGGCCTGCCCCCAGAACAGCCCATTACCATAGACATCTCCGGCTATCTGGGTGGGTCCTTGCTAAGCCCATTCTTAGTTCTGGTTAGCCTTTATAAGAGACATTTACATTTGTAAAGGAAATCTCCATTTGTAAAGATATCTTTTTCCCTGTCCCAGGAAGAAGAGGGGATAGCCTTACCTAGAAACTTATCAGAATGGAAGGCCAGGACTTAAATCTGCATGATAAACTTACCCATTGTTAACTGTGCCGTTTAGGCAATATGCTATCTGACTCCTACTAAGTTCCTATGGGTAACATCCTGCTGGAGCCAGAATCACCACGGTAATGAGTGTTTGAGCTATTTTTTTTCAATTGGAACCCCTTGTCTACCTCAGGCCAGTTGAGACCACTAACCCATCAACTGGACCCACGCAGACATATGTGCGATAAGTGCCCATTTGACATCAAGAGGTTAGAATGTCACCCTCAGGGCATGCTAACGCCGCCATTCTGTGAACATGCCTCCTACGAAGAGGCATGAAGCCTGACCACGCTTGCGCAGATCATCAATCACCTCATCCCTCCTCACCTCCAATCATTTCAGACCACCGTGCCCGCTTCCCCATAAATAGCCCTGAGTCCCTATTTTCAGGGAAGCGGATTTGAGATTCATTCTCCCATTTCCACACTTGGCTGCCTTGTGATTAATAAACCCTCTCTCTGTTGCCATCTCGTCTTCTCGGTGATTGGCTTTCTGGGCAGCGGGCAAAAACGGACCTGGTGCAGTAACAATTAGGACCTCCATGTGATGTCAGTAGAAGACGTGCTAGTGGGCATCCTTGTCTTGTTCCTGGTCCAAAGAAAAAGCTTTCAACAATTCACATTTAACCATACAGTTTAAAAGTGGTTTTTTTCTATTCTTTTTTTTGTGGATAATCTTTATTAAATTAAGAGGATTCTCTTTATTGTCAGGTTGATGGCAACTTTTAACATGAATGAACGTTGAATTTTGTCAAATGCTTGTGCTGCATCTATTGATGATCATATGATTATGCTCCTGTATTCTGTTTATGTGATGTAGAGAAATGCTACCAAATGTTGATCTTGTAACCAAGAGTTTGGAAAATAATCTTTTTTAGCTCTAACACTTTGTCTGTGAAGCCCATTAGTTTTTCTAGGAAAATAAGTGTTCAATCTGTAAATGATCATGGTTTTATCACTTCCTCTTTAATTCTTATCTTCTTTATTTGTTTTCTTTCCTTTCATTGTTTCCCAGGACCTCTGACAGTATCTTCAACAGTACCTGTAATAATGGGAATTCTTGTCTTGTTACCATTCTTAAAAGGAATGTGTCTAAGTTTCTCCATCGGGAATACGTGATTAGCTGCAAGTGTTTGACATGAAACTTTACCAGGTTATGGAGGGTCACTTCACCTCCTAGTTTGCTAAGAACTTTTTTTTCATTAGCAGTATTGAGCATTACTAAATACTTTCGCTACATCAGTTGAGATAGTCACATGCTTTTTTCTTCTTTAATCTATTATTGTTCTATGTTACTCTCTGAAGCCAATTCTGCAACAATATTGAATGGCTGAGTACAGCTGCATTCTTTCTTCAATAAAGATTTAGACATGCAATTCGATCAACTGGCCCAAATTGTTTTTATTTTATTTCTTCCAGGGTTGCAACATTAATCTTGTGCTCAGAAGAGAGCTCTTTAAGATTCATTTATAGTCTGACCTGGATAAAATGCTCTTGAAATTCATTTTTTAAAAGGTGCATCATTATCTCTATATCCCAGAACATTTTAGCAATTATACTTACTGTTGATGTGAAAAAAGAGATGCAGAGAAAAAAAAGAATGTGAGAAATAATTGGAAGGGTCCATGCAAAATGTCAGCTTAGCTTCCCTTTTAACCGTTGGTGCTTCCAAAAGATGTGGTTCCTGGAGTCCATCTTTGTGTTTCTTTCTAGTTTATCTGAACCTATTTTACAAGCCATTTCTCAAAATGTCCTTTGAGTCTCTCCTCTGGCCATCGTAATTGGGGCATAAATTGAGCTCAGCAGCCATAGAGAGGGGAGAAGCCGGTGCAACTCAGCCACAAGAACTGTAATGTGGAGTTCCTCTCTTCCTAGCAGCTAAAACCACGGCTGAGATGCTGGCTGGGACAAGCCGGCTGCAACCAAAACCAGCCCAAGAAGGAGCTAGAAGTAAATTTGTGACTTCTGAGATATTTTAAATCTCCTACAAGACTAAATTTAATCTAAAGCATAATAAGAAAAAAACCCTCGGTTTAGTTTTTAGTAAAGAAAGGCCATTTCTTGTTGTCAGTTGTTTACTGTCAAAGCTAAGTGTGTACTTCTCGGGAAGCCGTTATATTTAACTGGGCTCCCATTTCTAATTACCCTTTGTTGCAAAGTCTCATAAATACTGAATTGCACTATTACATAAACTGAAGGCTGACTGGTCACCCATTTGTCTCTTGGAAAATGAGCGTGTTTTGTGACCGTGGGAACAGCCTGTTCTCCCGAGAGGCGTCTTTCACTTCCGGTGGAGGATCGCTCTCTGTCTCCGTTGTAAAAGAAGGAATCTCATCTCTTCCCTTCCCACGTTTGGCAGGAAGCCTTCTTCTGTCACATTTGTTCCTGCTGTGGTTTTGGTGGTTTTTCAAAGAGAGCAGAAATGTTCAGCATCCTGGTTTCCTCTTTTTCTGAAAACCCACTATTATCTCCTCGTGGACTGGCATTTTGCGAAATTTGCCTTTGAAAAGCATTCTGTGTTGTAAAATGCTTATATCCATGTCTGGAAATATCCTTCTGTAACTCACGCTGTCAGGCACCAGAAAGAGTTGCTGTTTGTGCCACTGGCATGACTGCTTTGCTGCTTCTTATCACCAGTGGGCCAGCAGACAGGCTCTGTGGTTGACGGCCTGGGCTTTGAGCCCATGGAGAAGACCAGTGTGTGCAACAAGAGTGGGGTGTGGCTGTGGGGCTTCCTCTAACTCACTGACGGCTTGCATGGATAATTTCATTTTTCAGGCCCTTGACCTCATCTGTAACAGGAAACGGGACCACATGATCTCCAAAGTTCCTTTCAGCTCTCAGGTTTTAATTTCATTCCCTTCTCGCCGCCCTTGCTTTTAGTTACTGGGGAACACACCGAACCGTAGGCGAAGCACGCTGTCTTTACTAAGTCCCTGCGACAAAGCGTGACCTCATGTTGTTCCCAAAGTGAGACATCAAGGCTTTCAGAAATGGAGCTTAAGTCATTTAACAGTGGGTCCCATCTAAATCCTTTTCGTCTCTAGAGGCCATTTTGATGGGATCCCGAGGAAGTTCTGTGAGAGCACTCTTCATGTGGCAGAATAGCTTTCTGAGACACAAATTGCAGGTTTTCCTCCCCCATGTTTCTGTAGTTCCTCTGCCCATCCAGGCCAAAGGCAGCTGTGTGTGTCCAGGACTCAGATAAGGTCTGGGGCAGGGTGTCCTGATGATTATTTCCAAACGCCTCGGCAGTTATGGAAATTTAGTAGGTGTTCTACAGGACATGAAGTGACACCGTGTGCCTCTGGGGAAATGCGGAGAGAGGACTGTCCAGACCAGAGGCGATTCCAAGAGACTGGGGAGAAGACACTGAGGTCTCCAGGCCCTGCAAGCCAGGAGGTGTAGGCGGGGCTCCACACAGTCACCCAGACGTGGCCGATTTCAGAGGGCGGTGGTTAGGGGACGCAGGGGCGAGGGTGCCAGGCTGGAGTTTGGCAGGGAAGACACCGCAGGCCTGGGACAGTTACTGGACATAATGAGGATGACAGCTAGGACCTCAGCTTGCCCTGGGGCTGCGGGAACCCCCCACAACCTTTGCAGGACCCCAGTGCTGTTACTTTTAGGAATAAAAGTGATTTTTCCTGCATACCTGAATGTGTGCCCTGCCATCTGTTCCTTCCACAGTAATTTGCAACAGCCTGGAAGGTTAGCACATGTTTATTTTAGCGAATGCCATGGAAAATTCTGAGGCCAGTAAGTGCAGAGATAGACAGGGGAGAGTGCGAGCCGTGGGCACCGTGGTAAAGTGCTGAGCACAGGGGAAGAGGGGAGAGGAGGAGGACACCCAAAAGGTAGGAAAGGAAGAGAATACAGTGTACTTGTAGGAGGTAACAGGACAGGTAGAAGCCGGAGATGCTCCTCATGGGAGACACCGGGCTACTTTCAGAGGAGTTCCAGCAAGTTCCCTGCCACCCAGCAGCCTAGAAGAAACCCTCAACAGCAGACCAAAGAGAAGAGAGCATGGCGGAGCGAGACTGTGAAGGTAGAGAGAGCGGCAGCCATGCTGTCGTCCGTCACAAGCGCACCTCTTCCTGCACGAGGAGGGATCCGTGGTCTCAGCTGGACTCAGAGCCACGTGGGTAATTACTGAAGGCTGGTGCAGCAACAGGCGTCCAAGCAGGGGGCAGAGAGCGTGGACCACGGAGCCAGACTCCCTGGCCTCAAACAGTGTCTCCATCTCACCAGGGGCTGGTGACTTACCTTGCCTGTAACACAGTTTCCTCAATTCTATAAAGGGGGTGAAGATTCATAGTGGTGATGGTTAATTACACGTGTCAACCTGACTGGGCCATGGTGCCCAGATATTTGGTCAAACATTATTCTGGACATTTCTGTGAGCGAGTTTTGGGAAGAGAATAACATTTAAGTTGGTGGGCTTTGAGTAAAGTCGATTAACCTCCATAATGTGGGTGGGCCTTACCCAATCAGTCAAAGCCTTTAGTAGAACAAAGATTGACCTCCCCTGAACAAGAGGGAATTCTGCCAGCAGGTGGCCTTTGCATTTGAAATGCAACTCTTCTCTGCATCAGCTGCCAGCCCAACCCATCAGATTTCAGACTTGTCAAGCCTCCACAATCACATGAGTCAATTCCTTAAAATAAATCTCTCTCTCTTTATATATACACATCTTGTTGGTTCTGTGTATCTGGAGAACCCTGAGTGATACAATAGTATTACTCACTTCCTAGAGCCATTGGGAGCTCTATCTGGGTACATTTGGGTGAAGAGTAGAGTGATGAGCCCGTGTAAGCTCAGTATCCTTAAGATAAAGCCCCCCAAAACAAGGGATTGCCGGGTGCTGGGGAGCAACAATTTAATGGGTACAGAGCTTCCTTCTAGAATGATGAAAATGTTTTGGAACCAGATAGAGGTCATGGTTCCATAATATTGTGAATGTACTAAATGTCACGGAATTGTTCACTTTTAAATGATTCATTTTATGTTATGTGAATTTCGCCCCAACTTAAAAATATTATTCAATGTTTTGGGAAAAACAAAACACAACAATGGTCTAGTTTAAAAAAGGCAAAACCCTAGCCTAGTATGGTTTATGTCAGAAAAAAATATTTGTGTTAGCACTTGTATGAGTTTAATTGTGTCCCTAAAAGATGTTGAAGTCCCAACTCCCAGTACCTGTGACTGTGACCTTATTTGGAAGTCGAGTCTTTGCAGATGATCAAGTTAAGATGAGGTCACTAGAGTGAACCCTAATGGCAGCCGGTGTCCTTATAAAAAGGGGAAACGTGGACCCACATACAGACGTGTTCAAAGGGAAGATGTGAAGACACAGGGTGAAGACATCTACAAGGGACACCTGAGGCCACGAGAAGCTAGGAGAGAGGTTAGAACAGATCCTCCCTCAGAGCCTCAGGAGAAACCAACCCTTCCGACACACCGTGATCTCAGACTTCTGGCCTCCAGAGCTGAGAGAGAATGAACTTCTGTTCTGAGGCCACCCAACTTGTGGTACTTTGTTAGGGCAGCCCCAAGACACTAACACGGCGCTGGTGGCCTCTTGATACCTATGTTGGCAGCCGTGCACAACCCAACACTCCCCAATAGGCTCCACTTCCAGGAGGACAGAGAAAGGTGAAATCTTCCCATCCACCTGAGGGCTGCACGTAGGGACTTGCTTCTGACCAATAGGATGGGGCAAAGGTGATGGGATGTCATTTTCGTAATTAAATTACATAAAATTGTGACTTCCATTTCACTCGCAGACTCTCTATTCCTTTTCGGCTTCCCCCCTGGCTGGAATGTGCTGTCATGTTGGAGAGGCCCCGTGGGAACTGAGGGCCGCCTCCAGATGACAGCCGGAGAGGAACTCAATCCTGCCAACAACTGCATGCATTTGGAAGCCAGTCCCTCCTCAGCCTACTCTTGGGTGCTGACCCCTCGCTGACCCCTTGATTTCAGCCTATCAGACACCCTGAGCAGAGGAGGCAGCAAAGCTGTGCTCAGACTTCTGACCCACAGAAAGCATGAGATGTGAGTTGTTCTAAACCTCTAAGTTTTGGGGTAATTTGTTATGCAGCAATAGGTAACTAATACACACTCCTTATACTGTAGTGATTTTCCTCTGACTGTATTTTAGACCAGTTTTCCTTCCCTAACGTCTATTGGGTTCTGTTTCTCTAATTTTCACCAACATGTCACTCTCATGTAGGAGAGTGCATGGGTCTCAGACTTCTCTTTTCTCTCCTGGGTACCACCCTCTCTTGTCACAGGTAGTTAAGTAAAGTGCAAAGGGGTCCTGTGTGAAAAAAGACACTGAGGTTCAGAACCCATAAAAGAAGCACAAAATATTAGAATTAGAAGGAATTAAAGCTCCTCTATGCCCATATCATCACTGTATAAAGAGACAAAAGGTAGAGAATGGACTCTGCCCAGGCCTGAGCTAGCTAGGGGGAGTGCTGGTGTAAAATGCCAGGTTTCTGGATCCTTGTCCAGTCTACTTTCAGTTGCTAAGTAGAATGACGGGAAGCCTTTGTCAGGGCAAGGTCCAGATTCAGAATGTCTGTGAGGGGCTTAGGTAGGGGTGGCAATCTGGAGGAAGGCTGGCAGGAGACATCTTGTCCTGGGCTGGGCTTACTTAATGTCACACAGTCACGCACCACGAGGGACTGCATGTGACGGCGGTCCCGTAAGATTAGTACCACATAGCTTAGGTGTGTAGGAGGCTGTACCATCTAGGTTTGTGTAAGTACACTCTATGATGTTCATACAATAATGAAGTCGCCCAATGACGCATTTCCAGAACGTGCCCCCATCGTTAAGTGACGCATGACTGTCTCAGATGGAGGAACCCTTAGCAGTCGTATCAAAGAATAGGGCCATCATGTGTGTCCGCATTTCCCAGACAGGCATCTTATTCAGGGAATCAACTCAGAGAATAGCGTTCAACCACCCAAAACTCATCACTGCAAATGGCAGCATTATTCCATCCATGATATCTGCAGCCTCATTTGTTTTATGGCTTTTACTGAACATTCCTAAAGTTTGCCACAAAAACCAGCTCACTAACACCTCACGGATTTTGTGTCCTTTTTACTGAGACCCTAACGTGTTACACGGACAGATTATTGGTGCGAAGTGGAAGAGAGGACCAAGCGCAGGGGACCTGACTCTGCTTTCTCTCGGCTGCTAATCTTAGAAATGGAATATTAATTAAGTGAGCAAGGAGAGGGTGTTACTTACCTGTGTGTTTCTGGCCTTAGAGGTATTTTCAGTAAAAGCCTGTTTTCCTTCACTTTCACTTTTTGACTGTAGATCAGGGTGGCTCTGAACAGCTCTTGTCCTGTTGGGTTTTGAGATGCGCCAGCTTCACCAGCCTGTGAAGCCAGTTCCTATCACACTCATGCTATTGTCAGAGTTAGAACGCCCACCTGACCGTGCATTCATCTGTTCATTCAAAAAATATTGATTGAGGAGAGGAGATTGATGCCATGGTGCAAACAGTCAGACAAGTTTTTCTGGCCTCATGAACTTACAGTTGAGTTGGGGAGACAAGACATTAATCAAATAAACTATACTACAATGTGCTGCACACAGGCCCAGGGGTTGCAGGAAGGCTCCAATCAGGGGACAGTGCTTGGACTGAGCTATGAAGGGTGAGAAGGAGTTAAGCAGGCAGAATGCAGAGAGAAGAGTATTCCTGGCAGAGGCAGGAGCATGTGCAAAGGCCCTGTGGTAGGAGAGGGAGGAGCAAGAATATGAGGATGAAAGGCAGCTGCTTCTCTAGAGAGAGGAGGAGGAGTGTGTCTACAAAACTGGGATGAAGGAGGACCCTGTTAGAAAGCTGTGTGCAGATTTCTGGTTAGAAGTGGTAGGCTTAACATGTGCACTGAGTAACCCTTCTTCCTGAAATACCACTGAAACAATAAAAAATGGATTTTAGAAAAAGGCACAAACCCAGAAAGATAGCATGTGACCTGTACCAGGGAAGGAGGGATGCAACCTGACTCATGCCACAGCCCCCAAGGCCCTGTGGCAGGTTTTTATACAGGATGCTCAGACCCCGGCTTGTTGCTCCCTGGACCCCCGACACCTTTCTGGGGAAGGAGACCAGGAGAGCCCCCTCTGGGGACTTGGAGCAGCCAGAGATGAACACTTACTGTTCATTAGGGTGCAAACACTTAGAAGGTCCCCAAAACTATGGCCCAGGGGCTCACCCTACAGTGAAGACTGACCCCCCTCAGTGACTCCACAGCTGACAGCACCCCCCCCCCACACACACACACATAAGAGCTTCCAGTCCGCTTTTTAGGGCCTGGCTCTTGGATATAAACTGACCACCAAGGATTATCCGACAGTCTGGGGAAACAGCTGTTTGGTATCTGGGGGGCTTTAAACAAAGGCAGTGCCTGGCATCACCCCCAGAGTCTGACTTAATTGTTCTGGAGTGGGGTCTAGACGATGTTTTTTTGTTTGTTTCTTTGTGTTTTCTGTTTTTGTTGTTGATGAGTTGCTTTTAAACTCTCCAAGTGATTCAGTGTTTAGGCAGGACGGAGAACAGCTGGTATAGTCCCTTGAAAGAGTATGGAATTAGAAGTTAAAACCTAGGAGTCAAATTAGGAGTCAAACCAAATCCAGAACAACTAGATTAGAGCCCTCATCCCACCAGTTAACCACCAGGTATATGTACATGTACAGGTATATTATATGTATGTGTGTGTGCGCATGTGTGCATTTATACACACACGCACACACACACACATGAGGATGAGAGCATCAAAACCATCCAAGGGTTTGCAAAAACACAGATCGCTAGGCTCCACGCCCAGAGGTTCAGATGCAGAAGCGAGAGGTGGGCCAAGAATCTGCATCTCTAACAAGTTCCCAGACCATGTGATGCTGCTGCTCTGGGGACCACATTCTGAGAACCGCTGCCTTAGGGGCTAAGTGTGCTCATTGTGGGTTCAGACCCAGAGTTCAAGGCCTGGTGTTTCCATTCCCCGGCTGTGCGGTCTTAGGAGTAATACTTGAATTCTCTCCTCTTCAGTTCCTGCATCTATCTGGGCACCCTAAGTCACGAGTCCCTCTCAGGTGCTGTTCTGAGAGGAGAGGGCGCAGGTGAGCTGAAATTGCGTGCTGGACCTGCGGAAGGCTCCGTGCTGTTACTGGGGGCATCTCTCCACCTCTCAGCTTCGTTTGAGCCCAAGTCAGATGAGGCGAAGGCAGCCCCAGAAACTTCAGAGGGTGGGAATGAAACTGAGCTGACACACCACACCTCTTTGAAAATGACAGGGCCACGGAAGTGTGAGCCACCACTGATTTTGTTACTATCACCAAAGGGCTGGAAGAGTTCAGTATTGCGCTTAATTCACTTTTAAATGTTTTTCCTAAGTGTTGTTGTTCAGTATATACTAAAGAGGAGGGCTTTTTTAGCTGCACGACCTAGGGTAAATTATACTACCTGCAACAGCACCTCTGCCCTGCCTAGGTAAAATGGGACAAATAAAAAACTTACCTCCCAGTGCCATTTTAAAGATCACACAAATTCTCATCAAAGTGTTTTATATTGAAATTTGCTATTTAGAAAAATGTGCAAATTTTAAAAGTATTGTTATTACAATGGCACTCTTGGAATTAAGATTAAAAATTATCTGACAGCTCAGTGTTATAGACATGTACTGTCTTACATTCCCTTTCAATGTGAAAGACTACCTAGCAATCTTCCCATTTGCGGTGCTCTGGAACGCCTAACTTATAATATGAAATTCTGGGTTAAAATTTACGGTATTATTGGAGGGAAAATTTGCATTTTCTGATGACTGTTATGAAGCTATTAGAACTTGATCTGCAGTACCTAGATGTCTGAGTTCTTCAACGAATACATCCTGGGCCAGGACCCGTGGCGGGAGCTGGGGCTACACAACCAAGAAGATGCAGCCCCACCCTCGAGGGTCCACAGGAGGCTGCAGGCAAGGAAAGGAACCAGCCTCGAGGGTCCACAGGAGGCTGCAGGCAAGGAAAGGAACCAGCCTCGAGGGTCCACAGGAGGCTGCAGGCAAGGAAAGGAACCAGCCTCGAGGGTCCACAGGAGGCTGCAGGCAAGGAAAGGAACCAGCCTCGAAAGGTGGGGGGAAGCAGGCTGCTGGGGAGACTCGGAGGACCGTCCGGAAGCCGGGTGTTTGTGGAGCGCCGGAAGCCCTCCCAAAGTGTGGGAGGAGACTGAAGGGTGAAGAGCAGGCAGCCGAGAAGGGGTGGATGGGCAGGGAGCTGCTGCACCCCGGGAAGCCCCTTCAGTGAGGGAGAGGGTACTGTCTCTAGGGAAATGCGGGGTTCTTGAACACTGTTCAACCTTTCCTCTCCAACCACTACTGCCTTCGAAGTTCTGTGGGTGCAGTTTGTAGCCACGTCAACTGTTCTCACTTTCCACGCATCATTCTCACATTCCAAGTGTGTGTGTTTTACATCGCTGCAAACAACAGGGTGCATGCCATTTGTGTTCTTTTCATTCAACATCATATCTTTCAAGTTGCTCAAAGTTGATTTAATTACAGACTTAATGACAGTACAAAATTCTTCAGTTGATGTAACTTATTTATTTCGGCATTCCCACACTGCTGGTTGTTTCTATGTTTTAACCGCTCTAAATCCTGCTGCATCTATATCTTCACGCGCACCTTCTGCTGCCTCCATCTTGGCGATGTGTGTAGTACAGTGACACAGAGAGAATACACCCTGGGCAGGAATCCAGGCTTTGCCACTTCCTGGCTGTGTGACCAGTGTTGAGTCATTTCACCTCCTTGGGATTCATTTCCCCATCTGTGAAATGGGAACAGCAACCTTACCTACCTTAGAGGGTTGTTGTGAGGGTGAAAATAGTTAATATGTCAGTGCTTAGAGCCTGTCCAGCACATTGGAAGGATATATTGGTATTTAATTAAATATTCTTATTTACCTTTCCATCTATTATATATAACTTAATAATGAAGTATACACTGTGGGTTGAAATCCTTTTTCCACTTATCTGTTGGATCTTTAACTTTTTTCTAATCAATTTCTGTGAGCTCTTTATAGACTCTGGATATTTTCTGGGAATATTTTATCCCAGCCTGTTCTCATTTATATATTTTAAACATTTTTTATTACCAAATCTTTTGAATGTCTCTTTTGTGCCTTTTTAAATTACATCAGAGCTCATAAATTAATCCTGCATCCAGAATCTAATATTCAGTTACATTCTTTTAGGCATGGTTTGATTTATTATTATAATTCTATTTCAATATCTAGTGTTTTATTTTCCAAATCAATTACTATTAAATTCTTTATTTCATTTGTTATATATAAGTAATATTCAGGAGAGAAATGTTGGAGGGGATGAAGTCTCTCTGGTTTAAATATAAATGACTAATATTAGATATTATATTGGGGTCATAAGTGTGGGTTGCAAGCTTTGTACTTCTTTAAAATTTATTGAGAATTTCTTTATGACCTTGGAAAAAATTTAATCACTTTCCATAAATATTATTTTGTGTCTTGAAAATAACTAACACAGAGAGGCTGTTTTACAGTTTACAAAATCCTTTTCTATCTCTTGTGTTCCCCAGACAATAATTTGAGTGGTTGCTCTTGTCTGAATTTGGACAACAGTGAGTTACAATCTCATATAACAGTTGTGTTTCTGTCCATTTTCCACGCGTGTCTAATAGATTTTCCATTGTATATTTTGTTGCTATGCTGTTCAGCACACGAAATGAAAAGGAAATTTATTGAGCAGCTATTTATACGCATTATTACGCAAGTGCTTTCAGATACACTTCATTTAATTCCACGGCGACTCTGTGAGGTCCCTCATGGTATTTCTGCTGTTAGGGACGAAGAAAATGGTGCAGAGAGAGACTGATGTCCCCAAACTCCTCTGGATGACAGCAGGCTGGTGGCAGAAGCTCGAATTCACAACTGGTTTTCCAGGACTCCCACTCCCAGCCTCTGCCCGCCACACTGCCCCGAGTACAGGTCTGAGGACGTCCTTTCCTGATTAATTCTATAATTCTTTCGTTGTAAATGACAAGATTTCTCACAATACACCTTCTTAATAGATGTCAGCTTTATCTTACATTACTATTGGATGTGTGCTTTCTTTTTGCTTTCCTACTGTCTCTTTTGCATTGTCTGCGGTCATTCTGTTGGGAGTTTGTCAGATTTTTTTTCCTTTTAATCCAATCTTATGAGAACATTTCCTTTTTAATATTGGAATCCAGACCATTTAGATTCATTGACATGTACATTCATTTTTATTTTAATACATTAATGTGCACTACGACAGAGAGTAGGATGGTGGTTGCAGGGGCTGGGGATGGGGGAAATGGGGACATGTTGGTCAAAGGGTACAGACTTCCCGTTATAAGATGAGTAAGCTCTGGGGGTCTGATGTACAGCGTGGAGACTATAGTTAACAATACTGTATTGCACACTTGAAAGTTGCTAAGAGAGTAGATCTGAATTGTTCCAACTATAGAAAACAACAGTAGCTAAGGTGAGGTGATTGAGGAATTAATCTTAGGTGGTCATATTTTAAAATACATACATGTATCAAATCATCGCATTATACACGTTAAACTTACACAATATGTCAAATGTATCTCAATAAAGCTGGATAAAAATTTAAAAAAATAAAATAAATAAAAAAATGTGCACTAGAGAATTTTGTAGATTCTTTTACAAAATCTCATTGTAGAGATTTTGAAAAATACTGTAAATCACCAGTGATCCCTCTAGCCAGATAGAATCATTCTTAACATTTTTTGTTTCATGTATATATATAAAATTGATATAATGAATATATTTTTATGTCCTTCTTTTCACTTTATATTACCTCATGAACAATTTCTTGTGCCCTTGAAAACTTGGATTTTGACGGCAGCATAAAGGGCTGCATTCTAATTTTGCAGTCATTTCCACCCTGGAAGTTATTTCAGTTGCTTTTGATTTCTGCTTTTAGAAATAAGGCTGACGTAAACAAGCTTGAGTTTAAAGCTTTGACTGTATCTCTGATTGAGTCCCCTTGACAGATTCCTAGAAGCAGAATTAGACAGACTGTGAATATTCTCAGGCTCTTGTAGCAGATTACCTAATTACTTTAAATAAAAAGTGCACCAGTTCATAATCCCATTCTCTGTGCATGAGAAAGTACCCTTGCCCCTCATTGTCTCTCCACCCACCAACCCCTACACACAGTGTCTGAAATATCCGGCTAATTGTCTGCTGCCATTGATGAAATGGCACTGACTTTCAAACCGGGAGGCCCAAGATCCAGGATCCACTCTGACTTTGCTACTTAAAACCGCAGGTCACGTAACCTTTCAGGAGCTCACTATAGGGACTTTTAACAATCGTGCAAAAAATGTTATTTCCCTGCCTGGGATGGACAGATGGAAGGGAGAGTTAAGATAAGTCTGATTGTAGTTAGCCTACCCAGATCTAGTTAACTCCTTGTGGGAGGGGCTCACACCGGGTCACACAGACACCTGGAGAACAGGAGCTAGCTTTGGGGGCCTGTGACCCAATTGCAAAAATCTTGAAATTTGCCTTTGTGAAATATAGTCTGTGTTATAGGATAAAAATATTGTTTCTCTCCAAACAATGTTAGATGGCTGAGAGGCTACTGCGAATAGCAAAGCGAGACAGACGGTAATAAGAGGAACACTCTAAGTACAGAGGCAGAGGGCACAGAGCTCTCATTGTGCATGAGTCGCGTAAGAAGTGCTCATGCGCGTCTCTTCTTCTCACAGCGATCCTGTGGGCGCCGTACCTCCTGGTACCCCGCTGGAGAGACGGGGAAACCGAGGCTGGAGGAGTGAGGAGTGTTCTGTGCGTTGCAACTCCGTCAGGACGTGGTGGGGCCGAGATGGGGGTCTGACTCTGGAGACAGCCTTGCCCTCTCGTGATATCCAGACTAATTCCCGCTGAGTGAGGAGGAAGAAAATGTTCCCTTCCTGGTCTTACTTTCACCATAACAGTGGCGCCATTTGTTCTTTGAGTGGCGAAACGCTTGTGCTGGGAGCATGAAACCCCCTTGCAGGTCCAGTGTCAGCACAGCCGGCACCAGCTCTGGCTGATTTAATGGAAAAGGGTTTATGGAAAGGGAACGGGGCAGCTCCCAGGACTAGCCTGGGAAATGAGCAGGAGAAAGGAAGCCAGGCTGCACTGGTCCCACAGCCCCCTCAGCACACAATGCAGGCTGGTGAGCATCCCACTGCACGGCTGCCACAGCCGACTTGGTCCCTCAGTGCAACTGGGGTCCATCTCCATGAGGAGGGTATGCCTCCCTGCTTCATATGTCACCAACTCCCCATTCAAAGGATGAGGTACACATCTGATTGGTGGAGCCTGGTCACAAGACTCTGCCTTAACTGCAAGGGATGCTGGGAAAGAGTGGATCTGGCATTTCAGGTTCTGCTTTCTACCAAGATTCACGATTCATTTCTAAAACACAAATATGGGTTCTGGTTTCTGGAAAACCAAACACAAATGACAAATATCTACTTTCCCCACAATATTGAAGAATACTTTATGTCTGTCTATCCTTAAAATATATCAATGTGATCTGAAATATTTAGGGGGATGTAAAGTCTTCAACTTTCAAATGATCCAGAAATGAGACAGAGAGAGAGAGAGAGACAGAGAGATAGAGTTGTGAAAGCAAATTGCATGCATTTCGTTCCAACTGTGCACTCAATAGTGTTACGTTGATTGACTGAAATTGACCATGGCTGGAGTATTTACACCACAGACATTGGCAAAGACTTTTTCCCCAGGCAGTTGGTTTATTAAACATTTTCCAGCACCCCGCTGGAAAAGTCCCTGCTCTCTGTCCCCTCCAGGCCTGCTGAAATCACCCCAAGAATTCAAGTTCACCTATGTCTCCCTCAGCTAATTCCTTTTTTTCTCTTGCATCTCCTTGATTGAGTTTACCTTGGTCCTGCCTTCAAGTCCAAAAATGACTTGCTTCTCTTCCCCTTAAGGATATAGATCAATGAGTATCTAATTTGTAACAGTAACTATCCAGATCCATCTTAAAACAGACTCTGGTTTTCTAAATAGCTGCCAATTTGCCCAAGTGCCACGAGTACCGTTTTAGACAAAATGAGCATCACTGTGGAGGTTAAAAATTATAATAGAGACAAAACTCTTAGTATTTTAGAAAGCGAGTGTTTGGGAAAGTAGTTTACAGGGAAAGGGATTTGTAGTTTTTACCGTCCTCAGAGCCCAGACAGTGGATCTGTAAGTGAGGGAGGTGGGGGATGGGAAATGTAAAAAATGGGGGAGAAAATAATACACAGACCTTTGGGAGTAAGGACCATTTCCTTGCTCATTAGTGCTAGTTGTGGTTTCTAGCCTGAATTGCCTCACATTCAGAGCAGAAATAAAGGAGAGCAGATCTCAACGGAACGGTCCAAGGAGAATCTTGGATGAGGCTACCGCACCTCCTCCCCGACCCCCCAGCGCCTGCAAAATGCTTCCTTTTTTCTCTGTAGACTTCATTGTCCCATGGGAGCTGATTGCCCAACAGGGAATATTTTCCTAAATATGTCTTCAGAACATTTTGTAAAATAGCCTCTGGCTGGGTTTTTGACAGCGGTTGTTTCTTTGGGGAATTTGGATGTCCAACTGCCTTTGAGAGAGTCCTCACCATCTTTGTAAATGCTTGAACACAACTAAAAGATGCAAATGTACCAGAACACAGAAGTCTTCTCCATATGAACCACAAGGTCTACATTTCATGGTGGTGGCAGCTGATTGGCTACTGGATTTCCCCTTCATTACTATTGAACGCATAATTGCTGTACAATTAAAATGTAATTATACTGTCAAAGAATAATTCCCCACTTACTCTAGCCTAGTGATTTACAAAACTGAAAACGTATTTTTAAAAGAATTCTGAAAGTTCCTTTCCACACGGCATAGCTAAATCCTTTAATAATTGGTGCCTTTCTGGGCATCTCTCCAAGAGCTTCTTAGCTGTCACATTTTTAAGGTCAACTGTACAAATATTAGCTTATCATCTATGCAGGGCTTCTGAAAACATGATATTAGTTATCTGGAGTGATCTAATTGTTGCTTTGTTTGGAAAATAGATAATAAATTCTTTGTGTTTTGGAGACATTGCACTCTCCAAGGGCCCTAAAGCTTATCATAATTCCTTAAGGATGAATTATGGATGAATTTCCTTCCTTCCTCCTCCCTTTCTCCTTCCTCTTTATTTCTTTCTTCCTTGAGGCTCTGAAGAATGAAAAATTAGAAAGAAAGAAAAGGAAGGAAGGAAGGAAGGAAGGCAGGAAGGAAGGAGGGAAGGAAGGAAGGAGGGAAGGAAGGAACAAAGGAAGGAAGGAAAGAAGGAAGGAACGAAGGAAGGAAAGAAGGAGGATAAGAAGGAAGGAAGGAAGAAAGAAAGAGGAGGGAGAAAGGGAGGAGGAAGGAAGGAAAGAAGGAAGGAAGGAAGCAAGGAGGGAAAGAAGAAAGGAAGGAAGGAGGGAGGGAAGGAAGGAAGGAGGGAAGGAAGGAAGGAGGGAAGGAAGGAACAAAGGAAGGAAGGAGGGAAGGAAGGAAGGAGGGAAGGAAGGAAGGAGGGAAGGAAGGAACAAAGGAAGGAAGGAGGGAAGGAAGGAACGAAGGAGGGAAGGGAGGAAAGAAGGAAGGAAGGAAGGAGGGAAGGAAAGAAGGAGGAAAGGAAGGAAGGAAGGAGGGAAGGAAGGAAGGAAAGAAGGAGGATAAGAAGAAAGGAAGGAAGGAAGGAACAAAGGAGGTAGGGAGGGAAAGAAGAAAGAAAGGAGGGAAGGAAGGAAGGACGGAGGGAAGGAAGGAACGAAGGAAGGAAAGAAGGAGGATAAGAAGGAAGGAAGGAAGGAAGGAAGGAACGAGGGAGGGGAATTGGCTTTGCTCTCGAGTCTCCAGGGAGAAGCTGAGACCCTCCTGGGTAATGCATGTCTCCTCTCTCTGTCCCCCTCCTTCCTTCCTTGCCTCCCCTTTCTCCCATCCCAGTGTTCTATCTCCCCCTTTTTTTCTTTACATGTTTCCCTTCCTTCCTTCTTTGCCTCCTATTAACCCAGACGGGGGAGGGAGACACAAGGCTGAATTGGTGGCTGCCTCATGTTTCAGGGTGCCTAGTAATGCTGCGGAGCACAGAATTGACTTCTGATAAGAATAATAAGTTTCACAAACCTACGTTAACAGGTCCTGAAATGCTGATGTCGTGAGAAAAGGTTGTCTCCAACGTGGACTGCAAGGGATTCACTTAACATACAGAGTCTGACTTCACTTAACATACAGAGACCTTTCTCCTCTCTCACCTGGGACTCCGACCCAGGGTGTGAACAGTGAGAAGAGCCATGTAAGGAGGGAGGGATTGTATTTCCATGATCTGCTCTCATTGTTTTTTTAAAATAAAGGACATTGTCCCAGAAAATCAAATAACAATAGTAATGACTTAGATAATAATTAAAACAGAATTTATATTCTTGTGTTCTTGTTTGTGCCTTCGGTACAAATAAAAAACACACAAACAAAAAGTCGAGCAAATAATAGAGAAGGCTCTGCAGGCCTGTGGGTTCTTCAAATCCCCAGGGCAGACTTGTCTCTGCTGGCCTCATGCATACACACACTGTACTTCTTCCCATCCCAATGCTACGGCTCCCCTTGGGCTCAGGAGAGCCCAGTGCAGGGCAACAGGGGTGCTGAGACACCCCTCTTCGCTGCTCTGTGTCCTTGCACTGCTGTTACCTGCCTTGAATTTTTCCTGGCCTCCCTCTTCCCCACCAGCTTTCACCTAATCCCTCTGATCCTGGCATCTCAGGTTATTCTACAGGAAGCCTTTGTATCTCTGCTTGGCCAGCCTATACACATGCACTGGTAGCTTCCTGCTTACACTCATCACGTTACATTTTGGTGTCTATTTATGGCAAGTTCTTGACCTCAGAGCATAAGTTCTTCAAGAAAATATGTCTTATTTCTTATTGCATCTCCAGCAACTAGCATAGTATCTGGTGCAAAGTAATTGTTCAATAAAAGTTTGTTGAATTGTACAAAGCCTCAGTAGCAGGAATAGTAGCATCACTAGGAGCAGTCGTAGTAATGTGCTGGAAAGAAGCCTTTGTGAAAAGGATGCACTCCTGAAGCTATGGGATAATTAAATTTTGCGTCATTCTAGAATAACTTCGGTAGAGGCATTCAGGCATGGCTACCCATCAGCTAACATAGCGCCACCATGTGGCAAGAGCAAGAATACAGTTTCAAAGTCCTTCAGCTTGCCAGCCTTGAAATTATGTGATTCTTGATGTTTTGACTTTGAGTTGTAAGATTTCAAATTTTTGCATAAAATTAAAATGTATTAATTTGTTAATATTATTTCAAGTTTGCATAATTTCAATTCACACACATAGTATAATAATTGGATTTTAAGCAAAACACAGAGATGGTCTGAGAGCCCCTGAAGCTACAGCTGAAGGGAACTGGGCCAGCAGAGGATCATGAAAGGCAGAAGCAGATGTGAGCCCCTGATGCCATACGGTTGGGGTCTCATTCAGGATGGTGGGCACCACAATGACATTGATAACTATAGTAATGCTTTTGTGCTTGCTAGGTACAGGCAGAGCTCTGAGTGTGCTATCCAATTTAACCCTCAAGTAACCCTGCAGGGTTATTTATTTCCGAGGAGGAAACTGAGGCACAAAGAAAGCTGAGGTGTCTTGCCCCAGGCTGCGCTGTGAGTATATAGTCAACGTCTCCACTCAGTGGTCTGACTCTGTGTTTGCAGGCTTCACCTCTCTATCTCTTCCTGTCCCCTCTACTCCTCTCTGATTCGTGAATTTATGTTGTTTACTCTTAAGTATATCGGTATACAGAGTCAACTGAATTCAACAAACATTTCCGGGGCACCCACTGTCTTCGGGAGCAATTCCTCCCATGCTCAAGGCATTCACTACACAGAAACTCGTACTGCCCAAGGTTGACCTCTTTTACAGCAACCACTTTCTAGACTTTCTAAAGCCCAGAGTAGAACAAACAAACACAACTCCTGCAAGTAATGTGAGCGAGAACTTTGGTGGTCTAGAAGTTGCTCTGGTGGAGAACAGTCAAGACCACTTACAACTGGAGAGCAGACAGGGATGGCCTGGACACGACTCTTCAACAAAGACTGCATGGCTGGGGCACTGCGTTAGGCGAGTTCTGCCACCCTGTCATTTTACTAGCTCATTGGCATTGGCTTTTATCACTGGGCTGGGCAGCTGGCCTCTAGTCCACAAATGTTCACTCAACAAACAGATGTAGTTGTTCCAAAAAAGACGTACTGGCTCTGTGCTGCAGCCGTGAAACAGGGCACCGCGTGTGTGTTGGCTTTTCCCTGGTTCCTCATCGAAGCAGATCAGTGGGCTGGCTCTACTACAGGTTGTTAGTGACGCAATCCAGTCATCTAGCCAGCCTCAGTCTCTGGAGGGGAATTTGCAGTGAGGGCTCTGTGATCAGGATCAGAGCTCTCCAGTGTTCGTGGCAAACACCAAATGGGAGGCTGTCTCGCCTCAGGACTCTCTCTCAACCCACAGAACTGTTCTCTGGTTTCTCAAACACAAAATACACCAAAACAAAATAACACATTTCCCCCTTATGATGGGAAGTAGATATTCTCGAAAACTGCAACTCCATGAATTTAAGGAGGTAGGACTTTAAACGGAGTTGGTCCCAGATTAGGATATTAGGGGTTATTCAGGCTATTTGAGGCAGTAGACGATTCTGGGTCAAATGTATGAAGCCATCGGAGTGGCAGTAGAAGCAGCAGCACTGGCAGCCCTGGTGACAAAGTTGTACAACAAGCCTTCAGGGGATTGAGGACAAAAAAAATGCATGGAACTTAAGCACTCAACCTGGTTTTGTGTCCGTTTATGTCCACTTGACCTGAGTTCCATTCCTATTATCTGTACAATGGGAATAACAATATCAACCTATTCCGCTGTGTCTTTTTATATAGAGAAATGATTGGTAGGAAAAACTCAACTGGGTCATACACGTAAAAAGATGGAATATAGGATGCTTTAAAAATCTCATCAATAAAGATTTAGACAAAAGATTTATAGCCCTACACACAGCCCTTAAAGATAAATATGAAAAATCCAAATAACCCAATAGAAAAATAGGTAATGAATATGAGCAAGCAGTTAACAGAAGAAATACAAATGGCCTTTAAATTTAGGAAAATTAGCAATTAAAGAATTGCAAATTAAAGTGATGAAATATTCTCTTCTGCCAGATTGAAAACATAAAAGAGTGGTAATGTCTGGTGTAGTGAGGGCATGAGAAACAGATATCGTTGGCCCAGCCCTGGTGGCCTAGTGGTTAAGTTTGGCATGCTCTACCTCAGCGGCCCAGGTTCGGTTCCCGGGCGTGGACCTGCACTACTTGTTGGCCATGCTGTGGTGGTGACCCACATACAAAATAGAGAAAGATTGGCACAGATGTTAGCTCAGCGACAGTCTTCCTCAAGCAAAAAAAAGGAAGATTGGCAACAGATGTTAGCTCAGGGTGAATCTTCCTCAGCAAAAAATAAATAAATAAATAAAAAAGAAACAGGCATTGTGATATGTCAGATGTGACTGTGTGGCTTAGGATCAGCTTTTGAAAGAGTAATTTCAAATTACATGTCAAATTTTTAAGTTTCTTTTCCTGTGATATGAGAATTTCACTTCCAGGAATTTATGGCTAAGGAATGGTAGCACAAGTGCCTAAAGATATATAGAAGGCTATTTAAAACAAGATTTTGCTGGAAAGATGATGTCAAGAGGGGAAAAAAAATTCCCTGTTATTACCTCTCCAAATTCCATGAAATATCAAACTCCAAATATGGATGCAAACAAACTCAGGGAATATTTTTAAATTTCTTCCTTATTGTGATAGGTGAAACTTCACTTGGCAAGGCAAAATGTGAATTATAGCTTAATCTGACGTCACTTTGAAAATACCCAAACTGTGGTTGTGTTTTTAATCTTTACAGTAAATTTTTTGGGATAAAATAGAGCAAGTCTTGCCAAGAGTAGAAACTCGTGTCTGGGTACAAATTAGACCCTGCTCATTTTGTTATGGTAACCCTATCATTTAAGGAATTGTAAACTAATACCTTGGAAGAGTTAATGAGTTCCACGAAATGGCTGGATGACGTTTGGCTGAGCTTCTGAGAACATCAGTGAAATTACGGAGTATACTGATTTCTGTGCCCTCTGTGTGGTTTGGTCAAATTTGGTGGTTAAAGAGACGACACTGGAGGCAGGAAAGTTGTTCCATAGCCTGCTTTGTAAATAGGGAAAAGCTAAGACAGCTCTCTCATCCTTATTTACATATTCCATAAAAGTTCTTGGGATATGTAAAGTCATGAACGTGTTCGATACACAAACAGCACAGCACTGAAATACGTAAAAGTGTAAATTGTTCGAATTGGTAGGAGAAATGATCAAAACACAATAATTATAGAAGACATTAATGCGCGAACTCAGAATTTGCCAGATGGAGACAAGAAATAAATAAGGAAAGATAGGGATCTGCATATTGCAATTAACATGTTTATTTTAAGAGACACATATTGAACTTTGTATCCTAAAAATAGAGACAAGGCTTTTTTTCCCCAAATAACCATGGAATATTTACAAAATCTGGTTATATGTAGACTAAAGGAAAACTTGATTACATACTCTAAAGTAGAAATTACATAGGTCATACTATTTCACCAAAATGTATTAAATCTAGAAATAGTCTGCAAAAGAATAATAAAAAATAAATTTTAAGTACTAGAACATTTTGAGAGCACTCTTTCAAATAGTTTTGAGGAAAAGAGCTAATCAATTATTGTCAAAGTACTTTTACAAATGATTTAGAAATTAATAATAACGATAAAATACAAATCAAAACCAGTAGAATGTTGTCAATTCAAATTCAGAGCTTTAAAAACCTTTACTATTAGAGAAGAAAGATTTTAAAGAATCAACTAAGTAGTCAACTCAAGAAGTTACATAAAAGTAAAAATAAGCAAAAAGGCAGGTATTAATCATGATAAAAGAACAAGATAAGTTAGAAATAAAATGTGTAGAAGTAATAACGTCAAGATTGGGACCTTTGAAAAGATTAACAAGATAGAGAAGCTTTCAGGAAGTATAATTGAAGGGGAAAAAGAAAGAAATGAAAGCATACAGCATTTGGAATTAAAAACAGAATATAACCACCAAGATAAAACAAACTAAAACTTTCAAGATAAAGAACTTTTTTTTTTCTTTATTGAAGTAATGTTCTTAATAGTGACACATAAGTAAACATTCATCAACAGGATAAATCAAACGTGGTATAGCCATTCCACGGAATGTTATGCTGCCATGAGAAAGAGTGAGACAAGTCTTTCTGTACTAACATGGAAAAATCAGAACCGTATATATAGAAAGCTTTAATTTGTGTGAAAAAGAGTGGATACATCTTTGTCTTTGCTTCCATCTACGTTAAAAAGCTCTAGAAGATAACAAGATAAAAAGCTCTAGAAGCTCAGAGATTGATAACACTGGATAAATACTTGAGTATCCTGCATAGTAGGAACTGATCAGGTGGGGAACGGGAAAGATGGCAATTTTTATTGTATACACTTTTATACTTTCTGCTCTTTGAAACTTATGAATGTACTACCTACTCAGCAAATTAAATAAATAAGATAATACTGCAAACATAATTTAAGCTAATAAATTTAGGAATCTGGAAGTGGTTGATGTCTTTGCAATATGTTATAAGTTGCCAAAATTGATCAAAGAAGAAGTATCAAATCCAAATAGGCTGGACATCTCAACCTCATCTGGCTACATGTCTGTCTTACTCACTGCATCTGCTGGTAGACAATGCCATGCAAGCTCTCTCTCTGGGAAGACTTTTTCAAAGCAGTCCCTTCGTCTTTACCTCCTACCACTGCTCTGGGCAGTGCTGTGGACAGCCCTCTGACCAGGCTTCCTGCCTCAGCCCCTTACCCCATCATGGTCTGGCACAACTGCTAAGACCACTACCTCTAGACACTGAAAGATGGGAGTTGCCCTCTGCCTCTGTCATTTAGCAGCCTTATGATTCTGAATTAACGTTGCCTTTCTGAGCCCCATTCCTCATCTGGAAAGTGCAAACAATTACAATAGCACCACCACTACAAGACTTCTCTGAGGGTCAGATGAAATAGTGAAGGTAGTGTGCTTAGCAGAGCACCCATCGTGCACCCAATAAAAGTCAACTCTTACTGCTGACTCACTTGCACCTTGTTGTGGCAGACACAGAGATGCATAGCTCAGCCTGCCTTCTAGAGGAGTGAGGTCTCCTGCTGCCCTCCCCCTGTTGACTCCTTCAGCATTCACTTTGGCTTTTTTTTTTTTTTTGGTGAGGAAGATTGGCCCTGAGCTAACATCTGTGCCAAACTTCCTCTATTTTGTATGTGGGACGCTGCCATGACATGGCTTGATGAGTGGCGTGTAGTCTGTGTGAAGGATCCGAACCCATTGAACCCTGGGCCGCCGAAGCAGAGCATGTGAACTTAACCACTACACTACTGCACCAGCCCTCACCTTAGCTTTTGAGTCCAGGTCATACACTTCCCAGGAAGGTCCCAGACAAAGACTGCCGTCCCACGGGATAAGAGGGCCTGGCTGTGTCCACCAGTATGTGTCTCCACTCCTGGGCAGCCACCGTGAGTGGGCTGGGGTTTTGTCAGTTCTCCACCAGTCTGAGAGCTCCTTCGCCTGATTCTGCATCCTCTCTTTTCCTTTCAAGATGTCATCTCTCAACAGATCTCTCATACTCCTAACTCTGTCTCAGCATCTGCTTCTGGAAGAACCCAACCTGCAGGCTTATCGTTCACTCTCCGAGACCCTCACAGCTAAAAGGTGAACTCAGACCTCAAAGGCTTGGCCTCTGTGCTATAGCCTCTGCATTAGAGGCCATTCTCTCATTTCTTCACCCTAAAAGTTCTACTCATCCTTCAGGAGAAAGATTTCTCTGCAAGTCTCCCCTGATACCCCCAGACAGGCACCCCCTCCAAGCCCTCAGATAGCCCCATCTCTCCAAGGGTTACATGGGGTGACAGGCAAAGACTGGGACTGACACAGACAATGGGGACACCCCTACCCATTGCTATGGTGTAAACTCAATGGCAAAAGTTTGCTTTAAATTTCCCTGTGCTCTGCATCCTCAGAAACAATTATGGAATTGTTGAGTTTAAATTAGAAGTTTCATGAGACATGAATCATGAGACAGATTTCCTCCTCTTCTTTTAACAGAATTATCCATTTACTAGAATTATAAATTTAACAGTCAATACCTTTCCCCATGTGATTCTAATAATCGGAACCACCAAGGCCCTTTAAATGCTCAGTTATGCTGGGGCAGGGTTGGGGCCTGTGTTTTCTTTTACGTAGTATTTTGATTTTTTAAAAATCTGAAATGAATCAAAATTCCTTCATACGAATCTTGATAAATATATTCTCGAAGCCATCATGCACAGCTCAAGGGGATGTCTGGGAATCATAACCACACATCAAGGTCCATACTGTCATTTCCAGGCCAATTAACCCAGCCGAGCGCTGGGAAGGACACTTGGATCACCAGCGTGTGAACAAACTGGGTAAGGAAGGCCCCAAGAGAGGATCAGATCGATGACGTATGACTGCGGAAATCAGTCTGAGCTCTGGGACTTGGCTTTAGGTGGTGATGTATGCACTTCCTTTAATGGAATCTCCCTACACAGACCCTGAACTCAAAGAAGGATGAGAAAGGAGTGAGCTGTGGCGAGGGCAACACTCAGTTCCGCCCATCTCGTCTCCACCACCCTCTCTCGGCCCCAGCACCCTTGCCTGAGACACGCAGACTCGCTAACACCCACTTTGTTGGGTTCTTCAGAAAGTGAAGGAGACAATGGCATCTGAAAGGTGTTTGGTGGAAGGCTGAATGAGAAGCATAGGATTTGGGAATTGGATGAATCTTAAACGTTGTGTAGTCTGATCTTTTGAGACTGTAGGTGAGGGGATGGAAGCCCAGAGAGGGGAAGAGATTTCCTAGCTAGTTTCTGGACCCATGTCTCCAAATTTCTATTCCTGAGCTTCCCATCACTTTCCGTCTCATTAATGAGACTTCTAATGATCATTATAATCGCTAACGTTTATTGATGATGTATTCTGTGCCAACAACAAGTACTTTTCATTCATCATCCTTTTTTATTTTATTGAGGTCATAATAGTTTATAACATTGTTAAATTTCAGTTGCACATTATTATTTGTCTGTCACCATACATATGTGCCCCTTATGCCCACCCCCCCAACCCCCTTCCCCTCTGGTAACCACTAACCTGTTCTTTTTGTCAATGTGTTTATCTTCTACATATGGGTGAAATTGTAATGGTGTTTGTGTTTCTCTGTCTGGCTTATTTCGCTTAATATAACACCCTCAAGGTCCATCCACATTGCTGCAAATGGAATGATTTTGTCTTTTTTTCATTCACTATCTTAATTAATTAATTCCACCAACAGCCCTATGAAGCTGCTATTATTATTACTCTTTTATAGATGAGGAAACCTAGGCTCAGGGAGTTTGGAAACTTGCCAAAACTTGTGCAGTCAGCGAATGGTGGTGCAGGATTTGGGCCCAGCGGTAGCATCCAGGATGCTGCCTGTATCCATTACCCTATCAGGTCTCCTCCTGAGAAAACCTGTACTGCCACTCAATCCTCAACAGTGACGGGAATTTTATTTCATTCTCCAGACAGGTATTGCTTGTGTAACAGTTGGAGTTCATGCATATAAATAAGAATAAATGTATTATCTCACTAAACAATGCACTTTAAAAATGAATGTTACAAAATGTACCTTTTTCAAATATGTTTTTCTCTTATATTGATCGGAAGAGAATAGAAAGAAAGAAAGAAAAGAAAGAAAACGGAAGTAAAGAAGATACACACACACATATGTGTTTCCCTCCCTACTCTCTTCTCTTTTAAAAACATCTGACTTGTTCCTTCCTCGAAATATTTATGCTTTACTTAACATGGCCTAAGGCAAAGTTATTTTTCATGGGACTCACTCCTCACCGATCTCCAATTACAGGTAGTTGCTATAGTTACACTTGAATTAAGATACACAATATAATAACTTTGCAATATAGAACTTCTCCCCCAAATGTGCACACCCTTCCCCCAAATGTTGGGTGAGTTGTAAGTCATATCAGGGCTCCCTCTCCAAAATCAGCTTCAAGAAATGTTGAATATTTTAGTGAATATTTTCATAAATATAAGAAAAGTGGGGAGGTGGTGTCAAAGGGAAAATTAGAAGGTCATTATAGTGGTCCATAGTTCTGTGCTGTCACTGTGTCTTTTGTGAAGCTGTTGAATAAAACAGTGACTCTTTAATGAAATCTATGAGTTAGTCACTTAATTAGCAGCAACAAAAAATTTCTGCCAAGGCTGAAGTAGGAGGATCTGGTAGGACTTGGAAGCTCTACGAGAGGCATGTTCATGGTTTATCTTTTCTTAATGGTCTCACATGCGCACAAGACCACAAATAATTTTTAATTCCAGAGAGAGAGCTGTCAGAAGAACAACAAAACCAAAATGCATGTGGCAGTGGCTTCCATGTATGAAAAAAATAATTCCTCGTTGTCCTTGTTTAGCAGAATAGAAAACAATTACTTGGAGAATGTTGAAACACAAACATCAAAAAGGAGGATTTCTTGGATATTGAAAAATACTAACCAAAAGTTAGAATCAAAGACATGGCTGTTTTGCTTTTATACTTAGAGCATATTTGTGTTGTTTAATGAATAGTCAATTACAGACATATTTGGAATATGTGTGTTTGAAATTTCTATTCTAAATATGTCGTGGGACATTCTTAGGGATTTTTCCCGAAAGTCGTAAAGGTGATGAGCCTGGATCTCATGCTCCTCCCTCCCCCATAGCTTTCCCTTAGACACAGGAGTCAGGAGAGAAGGGACTAGCATTTAAGGAGCCCTGCTCAGCCCCAGCTCCCTTTTGGATCATCTTCAGGACACCCCTACAAGGCAGGCTTCACGACCCTTACTTGGGTCAGAAAGTCCAGCTTCCCAGAGCAAGCGATTTGCCCCAAGCAAATAAAGCAATGAACTTCCCAAGGTCACGCAGCTGGTAAGTGGGGGAGGCAGGTCTCGAATCTGGGCAACTGGGCATCAACATTGATGCTCTTAACACTATAGTTCCTTCCGCTGCCCACTCTGCTCTCATCATTTCGGTGTCAGAAAAACAGGATCAGGCTCCAGGCATGGGGCTGGGACACGTGGGGAATGTCCTGGGCTGAGCTTCCTGAGACGCATGCTGTTACCTACAGGGCCTTGGAGGCTCGCTGTGGACCGAAATGGCCAAGTGTTCATAGAAGGCCATGAAGTGCTGTGCCCTGGAAGACATTCAGAAGGACAACCACGGTGAAAGCACCTGGGTGGTCCTGCACCACAAGGTGATGATTTGACCACATTTTTGGAAAAGCAGCCTGGAGGGAAAGGATGCTACTGAAAACTTGGAGGATGTAGAGCATTCTACAGATGCTAGAGAATTGTCCAAAACATTGGGGAGTTTCATCCAGGTGACAGGTCAAAGATAACCAAGCCTTTGAGAACTCTTGTTGCTACTATTGATTCTAAGTCTAGTTGGTGGGCCAATGGGGTGATCTCAGCCTTCACATTGATGATCAGCGTCAGTAGCTCCCAGTCATACATAGCCCTGATGTCTCACCTCTACAGGGGAGAAGACCCAACACATTCTCAGAAGCCAATGGAAGAAGAGACTGCTTTGGACAAGAGAGAAAAGAAGTCAACATGAACTATTTCGACTGACAGAAACCGTCACCTGAAAAAATAATGTTAATATGTTGATTTCTCTTTCCTCCTAGATTAGAAACAAGCAAAATAAAAAGAACTTTCTATAATTTCTACTTTTGGACTTTTGCGTATGCCTTTTTATTCATCAACTTTATTTTGATGTTTCCTCTCTATGTAATTTGGTTATTGAGTTAGGCATGATGTTTTAAAAATACATCTGGCTTTTAAAATATACCGCCAGGTTTGCCTGTCTATTTGGTTAAAAAAGTGAAGAAAGAAAGAGAAACAGGATAAGGAACTTGGCACCCTGCATCTGAAAGGGCTATGTTAATGTGAGGGCTGCACCACATCTTAGACGTGCATGACCAAGTGGGTGGGCTGAGCAGACTGGATAGAGTGGGCAGGAATGAGAAGGTACCGTACCTGGAGCTCTTCAGAGCCAGCTTAATGCACAATCCAGAAGTGGGCCACATATGTCTTGAGAGTCACCCCTGCCCTCTTGCTCAACCTTTCTGGACCAGCTTTAGACAACCAGAACTCTGCTGCCTCAAGAGCTCTCCCCTCCAAGGCAAAGGCATTCACCAGACAGAACTGAGTGCTCCCTACCAAGAGGGTCTACTATGTAAAAGAGGACAGGGAAGGAGTGACACTTTCAAAGGAAAGCATTAGATGCTGAAATGTCACGGGACTTTGGGACAGCTATCACACTATCACACCCAAGGCCCTGTGGGTCACCCATGGCCCCAGAGAACAGATAGGAAGGGGCTTTGGGAGGTGGTCTCAGGCTCCTGCTCCAGGAGAAGTGCTCTTTCCGAGCAGCAGATGATTCTACAAGTGCAGTGTGGGGCCTGCCCTTGCCAGGGGCACAAGAAAATGAGGGTGGGTGGTGAATTTGGGTTCAATAATTGTGTAAGTGGGAACCGTCAGCTGAACAAAGGCAAAGAATTCTTCAGCATGAGAATTTTGGATAATGACCTGCAGGGGGGACTGCAGGGGCGCAAGAGGGCAAATGTAACCAACCATGCCCCTTCAAGCTTCTGCTCAGAGCAGATGCACAGTAGCCTCTGCCCACATCATGTCATTAGTCACAGCAGGCCATGTGGCCAAGGCCAACTCACTCAGTGGGGAGGGGATACTGCGCCCAGGGGGAGCCAGGCAGGCGGGGAGAAGAAGAGCTGTGAGCCAACACTACAGCCTCGCTCCAGCCTTCGAGAGACGTCTGCCTGCTGCCCCCAAGCTCAGTTTGTCGGTCTAGCCCCGCCTACAACCTCCAGGAGGAGAGGACAGTTATTACTGATGGAACTGGCTGTCCCAGGTGAGCAGAGCAAGACACCGCCCAGCATCTGAGGCAGAGGTTCTTTGCAGCTTCCAAGTCAGGTGAGGAGGACATTGAAAAAGGTCTTGGTTTTCAGGGCTGGTAAAGCGGGATGAGGGGCCGGTAGGAAGTCCCCTTCACGACAGCAGAGCCAGCAACTCACTCTGCCACAGGGCCACAGAGACGATGAATTACAGGGCACCTGTAGGGAAGTTAAATCCTTCTTGAGGTTGTTTGTAGACTGAGGAAGAGCTGTGAGTGCTACCAGTTAAGAGAAGGAGAGCAAACTAATGAGGAAACCAGGACTTGTTGTTATCCAGCACCCGATAGTGTTTCATTTAATATCCAGAACATTATGAAGGTAGGAATTGTCATCCCCATTGTTCAGAAAAGGGAGCTAGGAGAAATTCTATGACTTGCCCAAGAAAAGCTTGTTCTCTCTCTGGCCCATTGGGTCTGCCCAAATTAGGCAGAAAGAGAGAGAATCTAAATAGGTCGTGATGACGAGACTCATTTTTTTTCCTTTAGAAAAAAGTATTGCTGTGGTAAAATAGTTTCTATTTTCTGCAGATATAGTGGCATTCTACCCACTCCCTGACAAACAGACGCACAAATGGGGCTCTGATGTTCTGAATTGTCTTCTTAGAAATAGGCCACTATGCCTAAGTTCTTTACTCTTAACCTTTTGCAAAATGAAAGTGTTCTCCAAGCTTTGGAAATTTCTTAAGTGGATATAATATAAACTTGAAAAAATAAGACGTCCTCTGTCATCTCCAGCCTAAGTGGCCTCACGTGCTTGAGTTTTCGCTAGGCTGATTGGCAGCTGTGGGAGACGAGGCTCAATGGGAGTCCTGGACAAAGGAAGCTGCTGGATCAAATATTCACCCTAAAGACTGTCCCTAAACACTTGGTGCTGTTCTTCCAGTGTCTGCAGGTTTACTCAGCGTGAAGAGGGATGGAGCAGCTGAGTTAGGCGGGATTTCAGGGCGGTAGGAAGGGAGCAGGGGGTCCCTTCATTTAGTCTCTTCTCCGGTCCTGGGGTAGCACGGTACAGAGCCCACCGTATCCAAACGGGCCACTGAGGGTAGATCTTAAAAGCAGACCCTTTGAAACCAACTGTGAAAGTCATTTTTGAGGCAATTGAGGACATTTGAATATGATATGTGTGTTGGATGATGTGAAGGAATTACTATTAATTATGTTAAGTATTAATAGCATTGTGATTATGTAAGAAAATGCCCATATATTTAAAGAAATGCTCACTGAAGGAGGTAAAGGAGAAATGACCTGATATCTAGAATTATTTTAAAATATTTCAGAAAGAACGAAGGAAGGAAGGAAAATAGATAAATGACATGGCAGTTTCTTGATAATGTTGGAATCTAGGTGATGAGTACATGGGATCAATGTAGAGATACTTTTGTGATGTTTGATAATTTTCATGATAAAAACAAGCAGGCCTTCAAGAGTCCTAAACTGTAACAACAAAAGGAAATATATTAGGTTAAGAATGAGGCAAGCAGAGATTAACAAGAAACAGCGACATGGGATAAACATTTAAAAAATAAAGGACCATTGTTATAACAACCGGGAGGAAAATCTTTGCCATGAAACAAGTTTATTCATTGAACAAAGGAAAATTTTATAAAGGGGTAGTTTTCTATTCTTAAAGAGATTTTTAAAAAATATATGTCATCTTTTAAATAAAAATATGCTGGTGGAAAGGAAGAATAAGGCATGTAATAAACCAAATACCGTCATTGTTGGAAGAGATTTAAAAAAAAAAAGAAATGGCACTTTAGAAAGCTAAACCAGCAGCGTGGAAAATAAAAATTGAGAAAATCTTCAAAAAAGGTAAATTTATTAAGAAATAAGAAGAACATGAATAAAAACAAGATAACATTCTTCTTATCAGATTTAATACTTGGACATCAGCCACCAGGGTATAAGACATGAGGGACCTATAAACTGGCAAAGTATTTTTGAAGGCCAATTTAGCATTAGCTGCTAATATCTTAAATGCGTATGCCCTTTGATCCTGCAATTCTACTTCTAGGAAAATATCCTATAGAAATGCTCACATGCATGCACAGAAACATAGAGTGCAACTCTGTTTATAAGTGTAAAAAAGTAGCAATCGCTGAAATGTCCATCCATTGGGAAATGGTTGAATAAGTTATAAAACCTGCATTTGATGATGCAGTAGTAGCATTTGATGTGTAGTAACACAGTCATGAAAAGAATGTCATAAATATGTTAGTACTGACAGGAGAAGAGAGAGCTTCACTTTATATACTTGCGTATTGCTTGAAGTTTAATCACAAACATGAGTCAATCGGTTATTTGTATAATTTTGCAAAAAGCAAAACAAAAGTGTGAAAGAAATGAACAAATGTGGATTATAGAGCCTGAAAATACAGCCTTTTGTAATGGGATCAGAATTAGTGATCAAAAGTATAATGCAATTGACTAAGACTGGACATGAAAAGAGTTCACCATATTCACGGCAAAACAAACAGAGATTTTTCTCAAGACATTTTGATAAAATGATTCAACTTTAGAATGGAAAAGAAAACCTATTCTCAGCAGAAATAAAATCAAGTTATTTTAAATTCACTCAATAAAAATTTTGACCATCCCCTTCAGGTAGCATTCACTGATCTAGACACTGCAGATTAAAAAGATGGAGACTTTTGGGGGAGAAAGACATTAAACAAGGAAATAAACAAGAAAAAAATCAAATGTTGTGATGCAAAGAACTAAATTATAGCAATGTGATAGAAAAGAATGGCCTTTTCTAAGATAATTTCTAAAAAATTGTTTTGTTGTCTAAAAACATTGAATCAAGCAAGGAATTGAGAATAAGAAAGTTGTGATTGAACAGAATTATGGCTATTCAATTATGGATAGTTTATTATTCAAAGAATTACAGACAATCCACAAAACAATAAATCAAGCCCTAATGTGTAGCTTTGCCAATGTCCATGGTGTAAATACACCTACCATGGCCAATTTCAAGCTACCCATGTGACATGACTGAACGAGGACTTGGGAAGAGATGCATAGTAGCCACCATCATATTGTATTTTCACTGTAGAGATGCAATGGATGTAAATAACCTCAATAGAGGCATAGATAGTAGTAAAATGTAGTAAAATAATCAGAAAGTGATGAGTTTTAAGTTTTCATTACCTTTGCTTTTAATAAAATTTATCTAATTGTGTTTATATAATTTAATTTTTAATAAATGCCTGTGTTTAACAACCAACTTGCAGAATTCCTAGAATTTTAACAATTGACTGTTTCAAGCTTGAAAATACAGATACACTTGATACAAGCACACTGTCATTCTGCTGTAGCTAGCCCCCCAGAATGGTAGGAGAGGGAGAAAAAAATAGTCCAATATGTGTCATGATTGAGGCTAGAGTCCAAGAGGTGTGGGGAATGCATTTTAATACAGAGAGTGAGGACAAAGCAAAAAGCAGAGGGGCTTCTTTATCACTCCTCGTTAAGGACATGGGGAGGAGAATGCTTGCTCAGGAAGAGAGACTCCAGACCATCACTCCCAAGATGCCCTTGTCTCCCTGCAAGAAGGGAAGGCAGTTAGGAATTTCCCTTCACACCTGTGGGGGCACTCAGAGGTCACTGAACTTTGGCTGGGAAGTTTCCCAGAGGCGTGGCCAGATGGGGTGAAATGACCCTGTAGGCAGACATCAGGCCAAACAGCCGGTGGAGACACGGCTGAGATGGCACCCCATCAGCAGAGAGAGCCACTGGGCCATGGCCAAGCTGAGAACAGACCACACGTTGTGCCAGCCAAAGACATGAGCAGCAGCAGCTGGCAGAACATCAAGAGACAAAGCCCGACCAACCACACCTCGGTGACCCCCAGATGATGCATACTGAGGACCACGAGGCCTGATGCTGCCCTTCCCCCAAGGCCACAGTATCATCACATCCCCTTCTTCCCAGAACCATCTTGGAGGGGAGCAGAGAGAGAGAGGCAATCTGAAGACTCTGTCACACCAAAGAGACTCAGCTATCTCAAGAGACTGTCTGGATGATTGGATCAACAGACGTTTATTAGATTAGACAAAAATGTAATTTTTCCCTGCTACACAACTCCCACCAAGCGCCAAATCTGCAAAGGAAATCTAGTTTCCTTATTTTCTCACTCCAGTAAATGTAAATTTGTGACCCCACGATAGAATCTTCGTTGGGGGTTTGGAAATTCTATACAAAAACCAATTCGGTGTCCATTTACAGTTGCATCTGGATTAAAAAGTAGATCTTTCTGGAAGGATTTCTGGTGAGAGTTTCAGGTGGGGACTTTGGGAAGCCATAAATGCAGAGTGGCTGGGTCTGGGGCACGGTGAGAGCTGTGCAGGGTACTGACAGCTTGGGTGTCTGCTGCCCGCCAGGGCTCCCAGTTCTGGGGGATGCAGACCCACCCAACTCCAGGGCAGCAAAAAGGAGGAATGTGCGTTGCAGTGGGTGAAAGTCAGCTAGGTCTGACTTGAGTGATTCAAAGCGCTGTTGGACTGAACACCTGTAAGCATCCATGGGGCCATATCTGCGGATTGACCAAGGATGACTACAAATGCCCAATGAAGTCGATCCGCTCTCCCCACTGTATTTCTGAGTAGAGCATTGAGCAATCCCTTGGTTGAGTGTCCTGGGGATTTCCTTCTCTTTTCTTTCATTTCCACAATAGCTTCAGGCCCAAGAATCCAGGACAGAATAGTTTGTTTCCTGCTTTCTTAGAAGTTCCCAGGGGTCTCAGGACACTCAACCTATTAGCACAGTTCTTGCCTCCATCCCAGAGAAAGCTCACATCACCCCTTGGTTGCACGTGCACTGGGTGGGAAAAGCCTCCAACTTCATGGAGCCAATAAGGCCTTTACCCCCCTGGGTTCATTGACTTGCTTTAAGAATGCTTCAAAAGGAACTTTCTCACACTTGGCAATTTAATGAGCTTATTTGTTTACTCTGGGTTTTTATAGGAGGTGAAAACCCTTCTCTTAGAAAACCATATGTGGACTTAAATATTGCTATATTGGGGCTTTCAGTCAGTTTTGTGTTTATACCAAGCATTGTTTGGTGGATCATTCGCTTGTTTTCAATGCTTCCTTGATCTGTCTCCCCGACCCCTTGGCCAGCGAGGAATGCCTGTACATCCACAGCCCAGTCGGGCCATCATGAGCTCCTGGGAAACAAAAAGAGCCCTAGAAGTTCCCAAGGCCGAGATGTCACTTCTGCCTGGCATTCCCCTTTGATTGGAATTCCCAGGAACCCTTGTGGCCTATGTTAGGACAACAAATTGAAGAGTGTTTTGTGGACCCTGTGCACTGAGACTGGTTTTCTGGAACTGTCCTGGGAAGGAGGCTCCATGATGTGTTCAATAGGTCTCTGCTGATGGCCCCAAGGACGCTCTCCTCAAAGGCTGTGCCCACTAAGGGGCAGTTTGTTCATTCACTTTCCACTCTGACCCCGTCAGATGCTGTTTGTCCCTGTGATCATCCCTTCCCAGTCTGCATCCCACTTGGGTGGACCTTCACTGAAAAGTCACCGATGGTCTCAGACCAGCATTGCTCCGGTCTCACCCTCAATGTGACCAATGCACTTCGTCCAAAAGCCCGCACTCAGAGAGCCTATATGACTACCCCTTTATGTTTAAAAAAGAGAAATGATGTTGTCCCTTTGTCCCTTTCTCATAGAACCAAAATTTGTCCCATTTTGGATTTTCTGTGTAAGCGACTTGGGGGTTCCACGCACAAGTAGGGCACCTCCAAGAAGATCCAATACAGGGGAAAATGTTGTATGTTTTTCTTCTTTCCCTGGACCCAGATTGATTCATAGACTCTCATGATTGAAATAGAGGTCATTTCAATGGAAGCATCTTTGCAGATGGCTGGATTTATAGCATATGGATATGAATCGTGGCCGCTACCTCTGAGTAAAAGTATATTTCCCATTAGGGTCCTGTTTAAGAAGTTACACGTGTTAGTGGACTGTGGGCATTAATTTCTGTGGGAGGAGAAATGCCTGAGCAGGTCTACCTATCCATAAACCAATCTGCAGGGTACTGGATTACGACCTGAGAAGCAAGGACCAGAGTATCAAACCATCCCTGAAGGATAGAGATCTATGGAGGGTCATTCTCACGCAGTGAGGAGATAGCCCTGTTTGAGTTATTTTTAGCTAAAATGGGGACGTAAAGGGTGATAGGGAGATACTAAGCCATGGTGTGGGAGAAGTGTTTTCAAGATATATATCTGGCACGGGACTCCTATGTAGAAAATATAAAGCTCTCTCACATATCGATAGGAAAGAGAGAAAACCCAGTCGAAAATGGGCAAAAGACATGGCCAGCCATTTCACAGAAGAGGCTATAAGATGACCAATACATATATGCACAGGTGCTCAACCTCATTAGTCGTCACAGAAATACAACATAAAAGCCCAAGGAGATGCCACTACGCATCCTCCAGAATGGCTAACATGACAAAGACAGATAAGACCAAGCGTTAGTGAGGGTTTGGAGCTGTTGAACCTCTCATGCATTGCCAATGGGAGTGTAAATGGGCACAACCATTTTGGAAACAGAAAATACACATGCACTGTTATACCCTGTAGCCCAGAAATTTCACTCTCAGATAGACATTCAACAGAAATGCATCTGAATGTTCACCAAAGGCATACACACTAGAATGTTCATAGGAGCAGTACTCATAATAGTCATAAACTAGAACCAACCCAAAAGTCCATCAAGAGATAAATACAGCAGAATCTTATACAGAGATGGAAATGGACAAAGCTATTCACAACAACATAAATGAAGCTCACAGATATAATATTAAATGATAGAAGCCAGGCACCAAAGATATAAAGGGTATGATTCCATTTATGTGAAGTTTGAAAGCTAACTAAACTGATCTACGATGTTCAAAGTCAGAATAGTGGGAGGAAGGGACTAGATAATGACAGTGGATGTAAGGGGGATTTGTGGGATGCTGGGAGTGTTCTGTTTCTTGGCCTACATGGTGTTCTGTTGCTGATCTACATGTTGGTTACATGTATGTGTTTATGAAAATTCATTCATCTGTTCACTTATTATTTGTGCATCTTTCTGTATGTGTGTTATACTTTAATGAAACCTTAATGAAAAGTTTACTAAAAAATGAAAATAAAACAGAAGAATGAAGAGGTGCGTGTTGGGGTTTAGGGTGCTAATTGATCATAAGCCCTAAATCCCCCTATGAGTTAAGAACCTACTGAGAAATAAGACACACGGGCCACAGAGATCGAGTTTTAAAACCAAATAAAGAGATTTTGTTTGTTCGTTTGAGAGGTAACCTTATATTGAAGAGTTCAGTTTGGACTTACAGTCCCAACTGGGGTTCTTGTCAGCCTCTCTCCCAAACCAGCCCTTAGGCTGACTCACGAGGAGAAGAGTTGGGGTGTGCAGAACAGGAAGATTCATAATGCCTGCCACCTGGACATTGGGTCCCCTGCCTGGGGACAGAGAGAGATGGCGTCCTGGCCTGCACCCGACCTCGGTGTGCTTACTGCAGCAGAGGGGAGCTGAAGAGACCCTCTGATCATCCACTGTGGCCTGTGCCTCTCTCCAGCCTCACCAGTCAGGGAAGTCTTTGGGAGATGGGAGTGAATTGGGATGAGGAAGGGAGCCAGTGGATGTTCTCTCAGACTGTCCCTTTCTGGGGAGAGAATTGGGAGTTCCTTCTCACAGTGGTCAGCAGGAGTATTCCCAACATTCTCCCTCTTGGGCATGTGGTAGGATTGCACTTCCCACCACATGCAAGTTTAGCGTGGCCAAGTGACTATCTTAGGACAAGGAGGTGAGTGGTTTGTGTGTGAATTCTGGATGGGAGCCTTTGAGAGTGAATGAATCACCATGTGACTGGCAACATCTCACTCAGCGGAGTCTTCTCCATCGTCCTAAGCCCTGAGTAGGGGAAGGAGAGTAGAGCAGCCAGCGACCTGCAGTGGCCATGTAGAGTAAGCCAGACACAAGCCTGTGCTGTTTTAAGCCCTGAGATCTTGTCCTTGTTTGTTACTGCAGTGTAACCCGGCTCACGCTGACCAGTACATCTCCCCTCTGTGAAAACATGAGAAGTGAAGGATAAGCACTCACCCTGCATTTTATGCCCTCAGCCCACTGGACTGTACAGTCAGGCTTATGGTCCACCAGGGGTTTGCGGCTGGACCCTTCAGGAGCGAAGAGCCATCTGTCAGTGCCTTCTCATCTTCATGAGGCCCCTTCCTAATTTCAACCACCGCTCCTTTGAGTATCCCCCAGGGACCCAGGGACTGCCGGTGAGCAGTTCAGCCTCTTTCCCAGGATGGTTCTGAAATGGTGCAGAACAGTACATTAACCAAATTTACCTCATGACATATTGTGCCCGAGGCTGAGAATATACTCTCTATTCCAATAACTGTCTTAAATTATGTCCAGCTAGATGTACTCTACAGCTCACCAGAGGCTTTGCATGTGATCAGATGACTGCACTGGACTGCATCAAGATATTCCCTGAACACAAAGCCAGTAACATTTCCAAAGGCCATCCTAGAGATTTGTGAATCTGAAAGAAAGAAGGCAGACAGAGACAAAGTGAAGGAAAGCTCTTCTTGTTTTCCTCTTGCCAGGAACATTTGTCTCACTTGTCAATCACCATAACCTACAGCTCTGCACTCCTTTGAGAACAATCTTCCATCAGGAGAGTGGTAAATTGGATTATGGGTCCCAATCCTTTGCCCCTCTCTGTAATAGATTACACATCCAGACTTTTTCCACGTGACTTTGTAGTGCCTCCAGTGGAATACATAGAGGATAATCTATATCTCCAGTTGATTTAGAGCTTCACCTCATGACTTGCTTTTGCTGGCCAATGGACTGTTAGCAAACAAGATGCTAATAGAGGACTCAAGAGTGCCAGCAGAGTTTGGCTTGGCTTCTTGCACGTCTACCATGAAAGGCACATACCTAGCTAGCCACTGCACTAAGGAAAATGAGGAGATGCATTGAGCATACCTGGGCCATGCCCACAGCCTGGAGCCAAGCCCAGCAGATCCCAGCTGAGCCCAGCAGAGAAAAAGCATGCACAAAAATCTATGAGCAAGAAATAAAAATTGAGGCTCTGGTCTTTTTTTTTTTAAGCAGCATTATTGTAGAAATAGCTGTCTGATCCAAAAAAAAAAAAAAAAAAAAAGAAAAGAAAAAAGCCAAACATCCATGTTTCATCTGTTGAAGAGTAACATCTGAGATCCTATCTTCTCGCAAAATTTAGGAAGTTTAATGATGACACTCCAATCACCGGGTGTTAGTTGGGTTCCTTTCCATGCATTCTAAGTATAGAAAGACTTTTAATTTCCACTTTCCCTTGAGCCCTGCAATCCTGGCACCTGGGTGCTGCATTGAGGGTAGGCTGTTTAATGATAGTTTCTTGGCTCCCTGGCTGCTACCACTGCCTCTTGCTGTAGAATTGCTCTGGCCAGTGAAACTTAACTCCCAGAGGTTAATTTATCTCTCCTTCTCAGCATTTATTTTGGCAGGAAAATCACCCTCAGAAGATTCCTGAATAGCAGCTGCTGTTGATGATTTTGAAGTGCCCTGGTGGCCTGGTGGGACCATTGCTTCTGCTGCCTGCTCTTCCCCCAAACCTAAGTTTGCTCAGCATTTGACTCTGCAGACCTGGGCCCAGTGCAGGAGTGGGCTGGGTCTGGACTTGTCCCTCCCTCTTTGGTTCCGTCTCATCCTGAGACTTCTCTAACCGCCGTCCTAGGTCTCAGCAGTATCTGTGTCATCCCTTTCCACACTCAGGTGTTCCAGATACAAGTCTCATGTAAGGACTGTTTTGTCCTTTGGATATAAGTTAATGTCATTCACTTTACTTCCATTTCCTCCTTCCATGTGAGTCTTTATGCAGGTCCATTAGTTTGTTAATAAGATTTACTGTTCCTGCCAATCTCCAGAATCATAATTAGCATATTTCCGGATCTCAGAGTGAATGAGGGAGGCCATACAACTACTGGATACATCTGCCTTGACCCCAGATGAAAGTCAGACAACGTGAGGACGAAAATGCCAAAATCTCTCCAAGTATAAATACTCAGCTGGCTATGAAACTGGAGAAAACCATTAAAAGTACTCACCCTCTACAGCCTGATCAGCCCATGCCTGGCAGCTCTGCTTGGCTGTGGCCACAAAGACTTTCTTTCTGGTTCTCCAGTCCCTGCTGAGGCCCATTTGGGCGGAGGGAGTCAGGTCAAGGTGAATGCAGAGACTGAGGCAGGCCTCTCCCTGAAGTCCTTGCTGGTTACTCACCAGCCCCAGCTCTGCCCCTCTGCACACTGAGCTTCCTAAGGCATGAAGGCTTAAAGCAGCTGCCCTGTTCCGGTCAAAATCTTCCCTTTCTCCAGACATGAATTCTGGCCCCCAAATGCCAATCCTTTCCAGCTACCTCTCCAATTTATCTCACTCCCAAATCCCACGCCAGTTGAAGGTCAGACACAGGATTCAGACATGTGGACATAATAAATCAACTTTTATACTGGAAAAGCTAGATTGGAGACCTGAGCTGGAATCTGGGGCCACAGTCCAGCTCGCTACCCCCTCAGCTCTCCATCAGCACCTCAGGACAGTGGCACAGGGAAGACTTACCTGGCACTGCAGAATGCAAGATGGGGCCTGAGCACCCCCCATGCTGAGCACAGGGAGACAGTAACGCAGTGGAAGATGACTCTACAGGCCCAGAGAGGGAAACGAGAGTGCCCAGAAGGGGCTGAGCCACTCAGCAGGCTCCATTCCTGCTCTCTTCTCACCCTGCAGACATGAGCCATTGCTTGATGTAATTAGCTAAGATGAGGTCATTCTGGAGTAGAGTAGGCCCTTAATCCAATGTGATTGGCATCCTTATAAGAAGAGGAGAAGAGACAGCACCTTGTGATGATGGAGGCAGTGATGGAAGTGATGTGTCCACAAGTCAAGGAACGCCTAGGATTGCTGGCAACACCAGAAGCTAGCAGAGAGGCATGGAACAGATTCTCGCCTAGAGCTTTCAGAGAGAGCGCGGTGCTGCCAACATCTCAATTTCAGACTTCTATCTTCTGTATTTGTAAAAGAATAAATTTCTGTTGTTTTAAACCATCCAGTTTTGATGCTTTGTTACAGCAGTCCTGGGAAACTAAGACACATATCTCACCATTTCAATGGTCTAAACCCATCTAACTGGATTTTAGCTCATGCCCACTCAGGAAGACACTGAAAAAGAAGGAGGAGGATAAAGAGGAGGAGGAGGAGGGAGGATGTGACTTACCCAACTAGATATTCCCAAGTGCCCTAAAGCTAGTCACTAGAAGAAGGTTATATTGCTCTAGGAGAGACAGATAGATCAATGGAACAGAATGAGGACTTCACAAACACACCCGTACATATTTAGACATTGAGGGTGTGATAGAAGGTCACAGTTGTCCCAGGCTGGACAATGGGGTGCAGCTGCCTCGATGAGTTTTCTGCTGCCATCACTTGCTGGTTAGATGTGTTTGCAAGTCATTTAACCCTTAGGAGCCTCAGATTCCTATTCTATAGGCTGGAGTTACAGAATATCTGTAATGAAAGTTGGCTGTGTGAATTAAACGAGATACTCACATAAAGTTCTTAGCACAGTGTCCAACACATAATAAACATGCAATTTACATTAACTATTATTGCTGAGTTACCATCAGATATTCATTGTGCTGCTGGGAAAATAATAGACATGGGAACACAATTTATATCAAAGAAACATGTATAAGAGTATAATATTTGATAAAAGTGGCATTTTGAGTCAATAAAGACGAGAAGAATTTTTCAAAAATGGGAAAATCAGTGATTTGAAATCTTATATCTAACTTCAAACTCTACATTAAAATCAATTCTAGAATAATTCAAAAGTTTACAAATTTAAACAAAATAAACTTACTATTTGAGACTACAAGTTAAAAAAGGAAGAAAAACAGATAAATTTGACTACATTAAAAAAACTGTATAAAAACTAAACAGAAAATTCTAAATTGAGGAACACATCTTAGACATTACTGGCAAGTAAATAGCTAGTAATCACATTAAAGTCTCCTGTAAATAAATTAAATAACTCTAAGATACCTACAGATGAGTGGGCACAACACAGGAAGAATTTCATGGTGACCATGGAAATGCACCTCTTGGACGACCAACCACGGGGAGCGGAACTGACTGAGGTCCTTGGCTGGTTCTGAAATCCATCACCCTGTTCACACTGAGGCCACTGAGGGCTGCTCCCAGCCAGTCACTGAGGGAGCAAGGCCACTAAGGCAGGCTATTCGTGGGGTATATTGGGTCCTCCAACGGGCAACATTGGCCCTAGGACTCCCCGAGACTGCATCTCCCCAGAATCTTCCTTCCTTCCTTCCCTCTCGCCTTCATACAGGGTCATCCCTTCATCACGGTCCTCCAGCTCTCCCACCTCCCTCTAGTCTTCCTCCCAGGACAGTGCCCTAGCGAGTCTATGGCAAGGCTAATCCTGTATTGGCATCTGCCTCTCAGAAGATGCAGATTAAGCCATTTTTAACAAACCTACTATTGTTTTAACAACACAGAAAAAAATGTCCAAGCTCCATAGTACTCAAAGATCCCATTCAAGTTACAATAAATAAATAAATAGATATAATGATGAAATATTTTTTCTGTCTTTTAACTAGTCTGCCCTAAGCTGGCCTTTTTCAAGGAGCTAAGCATGCTCTTGTGTTACTGGGTGAAGCACAAAATGGTTCAGATGTTGTGAAAAAAATTAGCACTGTGTACCAAGAATCTTAAAAATGATCATACTTTTGACCCTGGGATTTCATTTTGAGGAAACTCTTGTAAGAAATGTAAATACTTGTAAATAAGCACTAAAAATATTCAACATATTGTTTTTATTCCTTGTAAAGAAAATAAGCAGTCATTTAACTCAATGTTGGCAATAAAATGGAAACTGATTGTCTAAGAATGCTCCATGTGGCAGTGGTGGAGAAACATTGCTGAAATCTCCCATCAAGAAAGAACGTGCCCTTCAGCTCAAGGGTGTGGTGAGCTGGCAGCCTCCAGCACTTAGCAACCTCAGGGTCAACCTCAGCTTTGGAGCTGAGACCAGACCCTTCCTTCCCGGGCACTGTGGCCTGAGCATGTCTGCTCAGAGCAGAGTTCTTCTAGCTAAAGTCTTTTCTTTGGGGCTCCCCACTGGGTTGATCAGACCTCATCAGGTCTGCACTGCCCACAGAGTCCCTCCCTGCCCACTCTGGCTTCCTCCCCCATTTCCTTTCGTAGATGTCACATTTCCATCGCAGAGGAAAGGCTTTTCTTCTATCTTCTCCTTTTATCTTCCAATGGATGCTTCCAGTGGGTAACTGGTTCAAGAACTCCCCATTGGCTTGGCCAGACATATTTTGGAACTGCGCTGGCATCTGAGACCCTTCCTGCTCAGCCTTCTTTGCTTCTCTCTCTCCCGCTCACAGGTGTCAGCCTGCAGGGGCCTAAGGCTCTCCCTCCACCCCCTGGTTGAGCCCCTTCATCCTCATGGTGCTTCCTCCAGGAACTCTCTTTCATGTCTAATGCCATCTGCTTCTCAGAGGACCTGAACTAGCACACTGTCCTTCGAAAGGACTTGACTGGGAGAATTTTACTTCCCTTTTCCTGCAAGTTGGGACTCTTCAGTGTTTCTGGCTTCCAAAGGGGATGCTTTGTTGCTGGGGGAAACAGCCAGGGCTCCATGAAGAAATGTATCAGCTACAGCTGCCCCCAGGGCTGAGGACTCTGCACCCAGCCATCAGCAGGTAAAAAAGAGTCACCATCTTGTCAGAGGTAATTGGCTCTGGTCATCAAGAGGGGGCAGGGCTGCTTTTAAGAGCCGGGCAGAGGGGAGTCCATGCGGAACTCTGGGGATCCACTTGCAAGCTCCTTTGTGTTCCTTACCCCATGGTGACTATCAGTGGATCACATTCAGCAACCTCAGCCTGAGAAGGGGGTGCTAACCAGGGGCTCAGCCTGCTGAGTGAGGGTCTGGGTCACACCACCAGGTAAGCCCCAGACCTGCTGAGGTGATGGCTGGGGGTGAGGGGAACTTATAATGAGTAGTGGAGCAGGGAGAAAAGGAGTACCAGTGCAGCCTCCCTCAGAGATAGAAGCCCACTGGAACCCTTGTGGTGCAGCTTCTGGAGATGTGTGGCGAGCTGGAGGCCCGGGGAGCAAGGGTGGACTGCGGCGGTCTTGGGGAAGCACTGCTGGATCTCCCTGCAAGAAAAGACTTGCCAGTCTGATGCAAGGGGGCAGGGGGCTGCTATCTGCCAGCTCGCAGACACTTCAGACTCCACCTTAGCTTCAGGAAGAGGACCACATTCCTTCGGTGCTGCCTTAGACGATGACTGTGCACAGTGGATACTGGGGCCTGGACGTTTCTGCCCAGTGTGGGAACTCCTCCTGCTTGGTGGCTGAGACCTTGTCACAGCTGTGTCGTGTTCTGAAGGCTTGCCCTGCCCAATCCACTTCTCCTCTCTTTCATCTTTCACAGGCATTAATGCCCAACAAGCCTCTTGTATTCTAACTCCATCTCAGCCTCTGCCTCTTGGAGGACCCAACCAGCACATTAAGTAAAGCAAATGGGAGAATGAATAAATGAATGCATGAATGAAATTAGCAAGCCAAAGGCAACACACCAGAATGGCAGTAGTGATTGTCTCTGAGAGATTCTTTCAAAGCAATGAGATCTTTTTCAAGTTTCTGTGATGGAAAAAAAAAAAAAAACCCAGTAAACTTTATTTTAAAACAACAATGAATAACACTCATTGAATACTGACTACGCACCAGGCATTATACTAAATGCTCTGTGTGTGTCATCCCATTCAACTTTCACATCATTGTCATGAAGCAGGTACTATTATTATTCCTGTTTTACAGATGGGAAGGCAAAGGTTGGGACGGTTAGCTAACTCATCCAAGGTCACAGAACTGGAGCGTGGTAAAGTAGAGATTTAAATCCCAATGACCCTAACCTCTGATCTCACTTTCTTGAGCACTGAGTTCCCTGAGTGTCTGTCACACATCCCCCGCTACCACTGCAGCCACGTCTACCGCCTCACTGCGATTATTTAGATCCGGGGCTGGCACACTTTGTCTGAAAGGGGCCAGATAGTAAGCATTTTAGGCTTTGTGGGCCACATATGGTCTCTGTCATCTATTCTCTTTTACACCCTTTTAAAAACACTAAGAACAAACAAACATTCCTAGCTCGTGGGCTGTACAAAGACAGACTGGATTTGGTTCATGGGCCAGAGTTTGCCAAACTCTGATTTAGTCACTTTTTCTATAAGTAGACTTTGTAAATGGACTTCATATATTCATTTTCTTTCTTATTTAGCCTTATCCTAAGCAGTGGTATCTGTGAAGTCCCAGGTTGGCTATACTGGTTGTATGTTTTTATTACACACCAAATAAAGACATGCCTATTAATATAGAAATATGTGGGACCCCCTGGAAATATCCTTTATTTCCCAGCTGTGCCTCCTCATGCTTTGGGTGACCATCCATTCGACGGCTCTGCCATCTAACTGATGTGAATGGTCATCCTGCCTGGTGACCTGGAACCGAGGCTGGAAGTGGGAAAAGGCTTTACTAGGCAAAGGGAGTTTTGTGATTGATATACATCCTGGTTAAAATGATAAACCTTTGAGAGAGGCTGAACAGCTGTATCCCTGACTCGCGTGTGGCTGTTTGGCAACAGGCAGAGAAAAACTTCTAAATGTTGACCAGCAGATCGACCATCAGAGAGTGTCCTGGCACCACTAGCTACTCACCATTGTTCTACCACCAAGATCGTCAAAACACAAGATAGATTCCTTCCTTCAGTCAACAAGCATCTATCGAGTACTCACCATGTCCCAGGCGCTTGCTAGGTGATGGGGACACAATGGTGAGACGACAGGTGTGGTCATGGCTCTGTCTTGGAGACAGACACCAGTTGCTAATCTATAAGTCAATGTAAAATGGCAGCAGTCTCACTGCTCTGTGGGACAAGCATGGAGTCATATTCCAAGGCCAGCTGGGGGTTAGACTTAGGGAGGTGGGGGAAATTTCTTGGAGAGGGGTCCTGAGATCTGGATGTGAGTAGCACTTACCTGAGGAAAGAAGGACAGAAGAGGGTCCAGACAGGAGGGACAGACTGTGCAAAGGCCCTGTGGTGGGAATGTATGAGATGAAACATGGGACTGAAGGAGCAGTGGGTGGGGGCAGAGAGGATGCAACAGCAAGGTGGATGCGGCCAGGGAAGCCAATGTGTCAAACCACACAGATCCCAAGCCCATGTCCAAGGTGTGTGTTTTTAGCCTAAAGGCAGCGGGCTGTAGAAGTGATTCAGGCAGAGAGGTCACACGAGCGTAGCTGTGTTTCCCAAAGATCACCTGGGTGGCAGGGTGGGGGCAGATCATATTGGTCAGTCTGAGAAAGTGCAGGTGGAGGAGATGGTCACACACCGTGACTGTCCACGCAAGCCTTGATGGAAGGCTGGAGAGAGCTGGGGCTGTGGAGGTGGAGAGACAGATTCAAGAGATACTGGGAGGGCATAAAATTGGTGGAACTAGATGAGAGATGGACATGGGGCCCAAGGGAGAGAAGAAAAGTTCACTGACCACTCCCAGGTGTCTGATGAATCATTCACTGAGAGGGAAAACAGTAGGAAAGGAAAACTAAAAATTAAATTTTAAGCTTTTCTTATACAGAGAGCCAAGCATCTATCACCCTAGACTTCCTGCTTTGCTTTCCTGGTCTCCCTCCAGCTATGTCTCTATCTTTGGTCTCAGATGAGAATCTCATCCTAGTCTAGATCCTAGCCCTGCACCTGGGGTCTCCCCTCTTCCAGACCATTCATTTGCTGCCTGGGACAAAGTTTCCAGGACCTGCCCACACTTTCCACACTTCTCTGCTGAGGACTGATGGGTGGTCTGGTCCCCGGTGCTCAACTCAACCCGGATGCACAGTCCCAGAGCTTTATGTATTACTATGTGGCCATCAGAGACGTGGGCTCACGTTTACCAAGCTCCTCAACTAAAATTTCAGTGTGGAGGAGGGTGAATTTCACACAGTGTCAATGTCCTTATGAGAGAAGATGTCCTAATGCTGGAGACGCAAACAGGAGTTAGCAGGGGATTGCTTACAAGAACTGGGTTATCTCTTCGCCTAGGTCCTCGATAGTCAAACAATCAGATTCATGGTGGGATTAGGCAAACAGGCGTTACAATCAGTAGCAACACAGCACACACACACACGCACACACACTGCTGTGTGTAATAACCTATGTGACAACCCGCCGTAGCATGTCCATTTGCCAAGGCTGATTGCAAGAGCCCAGAAAGCAATGCTTCTGTCCTTGATGACCGGGGTTTGTGTTTGTGGTTTTGTTTCTGTAATGAAACAATGTTCCGTGGTGATAAAGCTGCGATGTCAGAGCATTACTAATCTTCCCAAGTGATCTAGTGCATCTTTGCTTTGCACACGTGAGACGGGACACAGGTCCATAGTAACAGAACTTTAATTTCTCTGCGGAGGGGCCGGATGCTGGATGCTTGCATATCTTACTGTAAATCCTCTGAAGATAAGCACCTTGTCTCGTGTGGTTTCCTGTTCCTGACTGGGCACTGGAAAAGCACTTGGGCTGCATGAAAAGACCACGAGCTTTCAATCCAGACACAGCTGTACATAGATCTATGCTCAAGTACCCAATGGCCCGGTGACCTTGAGCAAGGTCCTCATCCTCTTAAACCATCAGCATCTTCATCTGTCGGATGGGCCTCATGTCACCTGCTTTATAGTTTGCTGTAAGGATTAGAAATTCAGCTGGGTGGAGAGACACTTCCACTTTCAGTGGTCTCATCATGATTGGTGGGTGGTTTGTGGGTCAGGGACAATCTTGGATGAACTAAAGAGGAAATTGGAAGATCGTGTGTGCGCGTGTGTGCGCACAGGGGTATGTAAGTGTGTCTTCATGAGTGTCATGTTGGAGTCATATTAACGTATCAAGAATTGTAAGTTCTTCAGAAATGGATGTTTGTCCCTGGAATGAGCGTCGCAGGGTGAGTACAAATATCTTAATAAAAAGTGATTCTGCTGGTTGTAGTAACGTTTTGGAGGAAGGGGAGAGGAGAGAAGTTGCAGAAGTTCATTCCTGCTCTCAACCTGATCTTGGGAAGTTGATTTTCCTCAACAGACCATATTAGACTTGACCACTGTAAGGGCCCCCAGTAAACTGCTCTCCTGTTCACAGAGCATACTTCTTCTCTTCCGTTACATACACATTCCCACTGACCCCCAGGTAGCTTTGCAAAGACACAAAAGATGCAAGTCAGAAGAAACAACTGGTCACACTTGCTTGGAGGCCACGTGATGTAACCCATGTTATTCTTTCATCACGGCTTCAAATAGAGAAGATGCCCAAGTGGCATCTTGAAAGTGAACAAATCTAGAACAAATTCGAATGAAGGAGCAAATCATTAATTAAAAAGAACAACTTCCACATCAACAGACTGGGCTTTGTAGATCAAAGGGCGTGGAGCAGCTTTGAAATGAAAGAACCAGGAAGAATGAACACAGCTGTGTCCAATCCACAGGATTAACTTTGAAAAGAAGTGGTGTTTATAAAACAGCCTTGCCCTCCTGGGCTGCTCCGGTTCACCGTGCGGTGGCTGGTGGCTGGTGCGCGTCACTGGGTCCCTCCCGGGGAAGCTGGGCGGCGCAGCTGGACAATCCCAGCCTTGGCGGGGGTGGAAATGCACCCCATGAGAGAGAGGGCTTGGTGGGTTGGAAATGGACCACCCAGGGATCAGAGGGGCCTCCTCAAGTTCTGCACGGCACAAAACCTCTTCCTTCAAGTTCGTCTCTTTCTTTCCCCTTTACAAGGGCTGAAACCAATAATACTAACATTCTCTTGGATCCGACATGACAATAAGAATACTTGCTTGTTTTTTAAATGCTTGATTGAGATATAATTCACACACCACATAACCCACCCATTTAAAGCATACAATTCAATGGTTTGGGTATATTACATTACTGATTGTTTATGCATATATCATATCATATTTTGTATATCACAAAATTTGCCATTTTAATCATTTTAAGTGTACAGCTCAGTAGTATTAAGTACATTCACAATGTTATGCAACCATCATCACTATCTATTTCCAAAACCTTTTCAAGATCCAAAACAGAAACTCTATACCCATCAAGCAATAACTCCCCGTTCCCCTCTCCCCCAGTTCCTGATAACCTCTAATCTACTTTCCGTCTCTTTGAATTTGCCTATTCTAGATATTTCATGTAAATGGAGTCACACAAGAGGTGGTCCTTTGTGACTGGCTCCTTTCAATTAGCACTGTGCTTTCAAAGTTTATCCACATTGTTGCATGTGTCCGTGCTTCATTTCTTTTCATAGATGAATAATATTCCACTGCATGTACATACTACATTTTGTTTATCGATTCATCTGTTAATAGAAGGAATATTTGTTTTTAAGATATTATGAAAGATTACTATTTTAATCAGCGAATTTGATGAGCTAAACTGGGCTATTCTGTTGTCCACATCTTTCTGTGTTTTAGAGACAGGAAATCAGTTTACTTGTTTGCCTATTCTTAGATCATTTAGGTACAACACCACTAAACAAGAGAGAGAGCTCAATACACATATAATATCACAAATAAAGAGGACTGTTACTGAGAGACTCTTGCACAGTGAGTCCTGGAAATGACCAATAAATGGGGCCCAGTTATCAATAGACGATCAGATTGATGGGGTCAGAAATGTGAGGGTCAGACATGCCACCCAGGGCTGGCAGGTGACCATGTGATCAGGAGGTGTCCTACAGTAAACCTAGAAGGGGTCAAACATAGGGTTGGTGGGGGAAGGAGTGTGGACAAAGGGAGTCATTGAGGTCCTGCAATGGTTAATTTTTTTGGAGGGGTGAGGAAGATTGGCCCTGAGATAACATCTGTGCCAGTCTTCCTCTATCTTGGACGTGGGTCATAGCTACAGCACGGCTTGATGAGTGGTGTAGGTCCATGTCTGGGATTGGAACCCACGAATCTGGGCCACCAAAGTGGAGTGCGCCAAACTTGAACACTATGCCACTTGGCTGGCCCCCTGTGTTGGTTAACTTTATGTGTCAACTTGGCTCTGCTACTGTGCCCAGCTGTTTGGTGAAACACTAATCTAGGTGTTACCATGAAGGTATTTTGTAGATGTGATTAACATTTACAATCAGTAGACTTTAAGCAAAGGAGATCACCCTCTGTAATGTGGGTGGGCCTCATCCAATCAGTTGAAGGCCTTAAGAGCAAAAACTGAGGTTTCCAGAGGAAGAAGGAATTCTACCTCAAGACTGTAACACAGGAACCCTACCTGAGCCTCCAGCCTATCTACCTGCCCTGTGGATTTCAAAATGGCCAGCCTGACAATCAAGTGAGCCAATTCCTTAAAATAAGTTTTTCTCTGTACATCCTATTGGTTCTGTTTCTCTGGAGAGCCCTGACTCATACAAGTGCAGACAGGTAAATGTTTCCTGGGAACCAGGTCAAGAAACTCAATCAGGAGAACAAGGCTGTGAATGCCTGTGGAGGACAGGGAAGAACTTGGTCCCGGAATGAGCTGGAATCTCAGACGATTTGACCCAGAGTGTCTTTCTCCCCTTGCCCAGGAGCCAGGCCGACCCATGGTGAATAGGTCAACCTGCAATTCGGCCTAAGTAGATGCGGGGGAGCAGTTGATCTCAGACACATTTACCATCCCACCAACCAATGCTTGGCCAGAGTGCATGCAGGCCAATGACGCACGGGCCCCAGTGGCTCTCCATCTTGCAGGAAAGCAGGTGGCCCTGCATGGTGGCAGGGGGGCATGGCCGAGCCACTGTGGCTCTGGTGGGGACACAGGGGGAAAGGCTGCACAGAGGAGATGACGTGTGATGGGGTGTGGAAGGCCGAGCCGGTGTCCACTCTCCACGTTCAATGGGCGCTGAGCACAGGCCAGTGGGAGCCCCCGCCCTCAGGGGCTTCTGTTCTACTGGGTATGTGTGGGGTGGGGGACCTGTCAATTGGCCAGCGGCCCATATATGCACCAATTTAGGCAGTGAAAGTGCTACGAGGGGAACAAAGCAGGGAGGGACAGAGTGTTTTAGACAGGGTGGCTGGGAAGGCAACGCTTGAACAGAACAGAGAAAAAGAGGCAATGGCCACGCGGTGGCTCTCTGGAGGGCGTGCTGGGAGAGGGGCAGAAAGGCCAAGCTCTGATGTGGGAGTGGGCATAGGACAGAGCATGGTCATATGTGGCCAGAGCAGGGAGGCAGTTGGAGGGCAAGGCGGGGAGGAGGGAGAGGCCGGGTCATGAGTGGTCGTGAGGAGGAGTTTGGTTCTATTCTGCGTGTGATGGGAAATATCGTGGGTCTCTGTGCAGCAAAGCGGTGCTTGTGGGGAACGCACTGCAGGGCGTGAGTGGGGAAGGGGTTGCAATCCCCTGCTGTGGGGAGGGCAGTACTGGCATTAGGTGGACACAGGGGGAGGGCTCAGATCTGTGAGGGACACACCCTGCAGGGGCTGGGACACGGAGGGACGGATGCCCAGGATGCCAGTGACTGGGACGGAGGGACTGGGCTAGGAGCTGCTGGGAGTGAGGTCACATTCTCCAGGAAAAGAGACGGAGGAGAAAGAGGGAAAAGGAAAGATCAGCAGAAATTGAGAGTCACGCCTCGCTTCAAACAAGGACAGAGTGTTCTCAGGATGATCTTTGACTTTATCGTAACAGGATGAGACGCTGCTAACAGGAAGAAAACATGATGTTGAGTGGCACTCGATTTGTTCACAGAGTTGAAACATTCATCCCGATTCTCCCTTATTATTCTTTCTATCTCACAATATGTCTCTCAGTCTGTGGAGTAGACTCTAGGAGAGAACTGCCCCCTAGACACACACCCCATCCCCCTGCTCCCCAGGCAGAATTCAGGAGGGGTTCTTGCTTCAACTCCCAGATCTCAGATGAAAAGGATTATGTATCAGCCTAGAATTTCTCTTCAGTGTGCTCAGAGCTCCTCACGGACCTGGAGATAATAACTACCCCGGGAAGAAGAGTTCACCACGGGGCAGCATTTCATCTGTGAACGCAGAACCAGCTCCACACACGTGAGCAAGCTTCCCAATACCCAGGGTGATTCAGTGGCAGAGCTCGTGACACTCACGTGACAATGTGGCCCTCACTCTCTCCTGTGCTTCTCCTCTTAAGAAAACACTGGTGGTCTGATTTGGGCTCTTCTTGTCAAGCATTACCACTCCCCACCCCCTGGGGAGTTTTGACCTGTTCCCTCCATAAACCTCTCCTTCTCATGTCATGCTCCTCAGGGATGCCTGTCCTGGCTGCAACCAGCGGTGTCTCTGGACACGGGTGCACATCATTTCAAGCCCTGGATTCCATTTCACTTCATCACATCAATTTCAGGCCAGTTTCAGGCCAATTTAATGAAAGATTTATAAAACAGGACCCATATGAAATATTAGAGAGATTGGATAATAGACTGGAGAAGACAAGAGGGAAGAGAAAAGTAATCTGGGGGTATGTAAAGAGCAGGCCTCCTGTAATTCTAGAAGAGGGGACTGGTACGGGCTCAGAACACCTGGATCTGGCCCCGGCTCTGCCACTTCCCTAAATGACTCACCTAAGTACCAAAGGATTACTGTTTCCTTTGCTTATCTCTAAAAGAGCAACAAGAACCCCCATCCCATCTGGCCCACTTCACAGGGTTCTTAAAAGACACAAAAACATGGAATGTGACAGTGCTTTAAAACAAAACAAATTCATCACCAATATGCTTGGAACAAGATGGTGAACAATTCTATGACCAGAATTAGGAGGCCAGGGAGGGCTGACTGTCCTGCTGAGAGAGGCAGGAGGCTGGGTCCAAGAAGGACCAGGCCAGCCAGGAGCACAGAGGTGATGGGAGATGAGGGGAGGACACTGCCCACCGTAGGAGCCCTTCCCTGGAACACCTGCAGCCCCGAGGGAAGTCCCTACAATCCTGCAATGCCTGGCTCCAGACGGCCGCAGGGTAGAACCAGGATGGAACGGCGCAGAAGCAAGAGAGAAGGGGGGAGGCAAGAGGAAGCAGAGTTGGGGATTCGCTGACAGCTTTTGGCTCTCCTTGCCCTGGAAGAGTGTCAGACCAGAGGCAAAGGTGGGGGACCCACGTGACATCTGGATTGATTCACCTGGATTGATAAGGATGTTGCCGCTCAAGGTTGAACACGTAGGCTTGCACAGAAGTGCATTCAATCTATATTCACGTATTGGCAGGAGAGAATGACCCCAGGCTTAAAATAAATGCACAGAGCCACAGGATCAGTGCGACCGGAAGCAGACATAGAAGAACGGGTAGAAAATATCATCTGGCAGACCTTCTGCTCTGCCCCCATTAGCTGTGTGATTTTAGTAACATTCTTTAACATCTTTGGGTCTTTGCCTCTGATTTGTCAAATCTGAGGCAAGACTAGCTGAACCCAGGAGTCCCTTCTAGCAGTCAGTGGAGGGGATTCCATTATCCTTGGAACCGACATTTCAACACAGATGACATCCAGAGAAATCTGTGACAGAGAAGACTTTTAAAAGATGACTGGTTACCAAGGGAGTTTGTGGAATTTTATTCCCAAAGGATTCTTAAGAATGAAGAGATGGTCTCTCCAGACTTGTGAAGTGCAGTCTTGCCCCAGGTGAGAGGCTGAAACAGCCAGCTTCTGGATTCCATGACCAGTTCCATCATTCTGTAATTCAGCTCCATCTTCTGTGGATGGCTGGTGGCAACAGCTAGAAAACTCAGCGCATACTTTCCTTTGCAAACATGTATTAGGTCGCAGGTGCCAGCAATGCCTCCAAGGGAGACATCCTCCCTGTCCTGCAGTGCCGCAGGGTCTAGCACAAGAACTCTTTTCAGGAGAGTGGGATTCTCTTCCCAACGTGCTGTTTGAGGGCAGTCAAAAAGAAATGAGTTATCAAGCCACAAAAAGACATGGAGGAAACTTAAATTCATATTGCTAAGTGAAAGAAGCCAGTCTAAAAAGGCTACGTACTGTATGATTCCAGCTATATAACATTCTGGAAAAGGCAAAACTATGGAGACAGTACAAAGACCAGTGATTGCCAGGGGTTGGATTAGAGAAAGGGATAACTAGGTGGAGCACAGACGATTTTTAGGGCAGTGAAACGATTCTCTATGGATCTATAATGGTGGATACATGACATCATCCATTTGTCAAAACCCACAGAGTGTACACCACCAAGAGTGAACCCTAAGGTAAACTATGGACTTTAATTAATAATAATAACGTACCAATGTTGGTTCATCAACTGTAACAAATGGACCTCACTAATGCAAGATGTTAATAATAAGGGAAAATTATATGTGTTGGGGAGTGGGGGATATATGGGAACTCAGGACGTTTTCTCAATTTTTCTACCCACCTAAAAGTTTTCTAAAAAATAAAGAATATTAATTTAAAAAATTTTAAACCGAATCTCAGCAGTGATCATGGGGAAAAATAAGAAGGTTGGTAAATTACCTTATACTTGTTTTGTATTTTTCTTTCAATTTTGTGGTTTACTTTCATTTGGAGGGTGGAGAGGAGGGCACCATGATTATGTTTTCATGTTAAGGGCCTCCAAATTTTAATAAATGTATCTATTTCCAGCACAAGAAAAACGAAATGGTCTTTCTTCACGTACAATAACACTGTGGGATCTCCGGAGCCTCCAGCAAGGACTTTTCTGCAGTATCACATATTTTTACCAGAATCTCATAACGACAGGATTCATTTCTCCCTCTGCGTAATGAAAGCCCCCGTTCTCCAGCGACCCCAAAGAGTTGGGATGAGGAGGTGAAGGAACGGGTCACCCGGCTATCTGACCCTGATCCGTGACCTCATCATGCTTCAACCTCAGTCAGTGAGAGGGGTTATTGGCATAGAACTGTCTTTGTTACATGTTTAGTCCGAGGGGAACAGGGCCCCCTAAGTCACTCTGTGTGCCCACCTCTCTTTGGGGAACATTTTTATCCACATGAAAAGAGGCTAATGTGAATCTCAACAGCAGTCACCATATGTGGTAACCAGACTTCAGGAGGGTCACAAACTGACAAGCGAGGGGGCAGGGTTTCTCCCTGGAGAAGGAGAGAACGGCCCTGGCACTTGTGAGCAAAGACACTTGTTTCCTGCCTCCTCCACTCCTGACTTTCCAGCATCTGCCTCCCTCGCCCACTTTTTTTTATTGTGGCAAAATACACAGAACATAAAATTTACCATCTTAACCATTTTTAAGTGTACAGTTCAGTGGCATTAAGTACATTCACACTGTTGTGCCACTGTCACGCCCATCCATCCACAGAACTCTTCTCATCTTGCAAAACTGAGACTCCGTCCCCATTAAACACCAACTCTCCACCCTTCCTCCCCCAGCCTCTGGTAACCAACATTCTACTCTCTGTATCTATGAATTTGACTACTCAAGGTACCTCACATAAGTGGAATCACACAGTATTTGTCCTATTTGACTTAGCATAATGTCCTCCAGGCTCATCCATGTTGTTGCACGTCAGAACCTCCTTCCTTCAAAAGCTGAAAAATATTCCATTGTATGTATATACCACATTTTGTTTATCCATTCATCTATCAACGGATATTTCCACTTTTTGGCTATTGTGAATAATGCTACTATGACCATGGGGGTACAAATATCATTTCAAGTCTGTGCTGTCAACTTAAAAAACAAATTTGCTTGATATTTTATCTCAAAATGAGTTTATTCAAGAATAGCCAAAAGAACTGCATTTGGGGGCAGTCCCGGTGGTGCAAGTGGTTAAGTGCTCGTGCTCCGCTGCGGCAGCCCGGGGTTCGCCGGTTAGGATGCAGGGCATGCACTGACGCACCGCTTGTCAAGCCATGCTAGGGTGGCATCCCATATAAAGTGGAGGAAGATGGGCATGGATGTTAGCCCAGGGCCAGTCTTCCTCAGCAAAAAAAAATGAAGAGGATTGGCAGATGTTTGTTCAGGGCTGACCTTCCTCACACACACACACAAAAAAAGAATTGCATTTGAGATGTGTGTGCTATGGCAAACCATAAGCAAATCCAGTAAACAAAGGAGGGGAGCTGCCTTTATAGAGAAAAAGGGGAGTAGGGAGGGGCTGTTTTAAATGAAAGTCCATTGGGGGAAAGTAACAGTTTAGGGCGGCAACAGCTTCTCATTGGCTGGGCTGCAGTGTTTCTCATTGGCTAGGCTGTTACCTGGTGGGGAGAGAAATCTTCCTTCATTAGCAAAGTAGTTTTACTTGTGGTCAGAGATGCAAGTACTCAGCCTCTTCCTATTTGGTGTAACTGACAATGTATGATAGGTCATGAGAGGTCCCCCTACAGGACTTCCAGACTCCAATTTAGTTGAGATTTGTTATATTAATTTCCACACTGCTTTGAATTCTTTTGAGTATATACCCAGAAGTGGAATTGCTGGATAGTATGGTAGTTCTATTTTTAATTTTCTGGGAAACCTCCATCCTGTTTTCCACACCAGCTGCACCATTTTACATTTCCACCAATGGTGCATGTGTTCCAATTTCTCCAGATCCTCGCCAACACTTGTTATTTTCTGTTTTTTTGATTGTAGCCATCCTGATGGATGTGAGGTGGCATCTCATTGTAGTTTGGATCTGCAGTTCCTTAATCATTACTGACATTTAGTTCATCTTTCCACGGGCTTACTGGTCATTTGCATATCTTCTTTGTACCTCCCTCACTTTTAAAACGAGGAGCTGGTGGGATCCTGGAGGGTCATCACCTGGCTCCCTCTCCCTGTCCCTATGGCCGCTGTGTGTCAGACCTCGTCTGGGCTGCCCTGGGCCCTTAGGATCTTGGTCTTCCTTGTGGGAGCACCATCCTTCAGCTTCATAACCTCTGCTTACCTCTCTGACTTCTCATTAGACAGGAACCATCATAAGGGCAGGAGCTGGGTCCTGCCCACTGTTGTTTCTCCAGCACCTTGAACAGCACTTGATGATCCACAGTACACAGCCAAGAGCTGTTTTTAAATGAGTCAGCTTGGGTTTGACCAAAATCCTTCAGCTCTATAGTCACAGTGCCGCACTGAGCATATACTCCCCATCAGTAGAAAGCACACCTACAAATAGGCCCAGAAGCTCCATTTTCTGCTTCTTTATTCTGTGGTTATATTCCTCAACACTTTCCAGCTTAGCTTTCTGTCTTCTCTCTGCATCTTCTTTTCAGCCTAGGGTGTTCTGAACCCATGCTAGATGATGCTAGAGGAAACACTTTTCTCTGCGGCTCCTTTGAAGAGCCTGGGGTCATCATGCACCTTTTGTCCATAGAGCATCTTCACTCAAAACCTTCCCTGTCTCTTCCTCCACTGTGAGCCTGTCTTCCAATTCCCAGACCAGTGGTTTGAGAAAAACCAGGGAAGACCTAGTTAATTTCTTCTCATTAACACCAATTAGTAAGGTGATATCTAGCAGCTAAGGTGATCTGGGAAACATGCCGTCTCTCTCTTTTTCACTGTGCACTTTTATCTCTGTATTTTTCTTCTCACAGAATGGATGTTTGCTGACCAGCCACTCCCCCACTGCAAGAAACATCTAAGTGCATTTAATACTCAGCTTCAGGTTTAGTGGTGCTAAATTCAGCTAAATCCAAATGCTGCATTCTTGTTCTTCTCTTGGTATTCAAGAATTACATTTAGAGCTACTTTGTATGCATGGGAAATTTCTCCCAAACTCGAAACATTAGAAATATCTCTTATAGACAAGCTATAAGTTATCTTCACTTAAAAAAAAATCAGTGGGACCAATACCTGTCTCGTAGGGTCATTGTAAAGATTAAAATAAATCATGAATTTAAAGTACCTGACATGTTAGCAGCACCTCAATAAAGACTTTTTATGCAAATCAGATTTTATCTGATGACTGAAAATAACAATCCCTAAAGTTGAATAACACACTACAGTTTAGTGGGGACTTTCTCAAGCTTTACCTTACTTAGTCTCTGTAGCAACCATGGGAGGATTTATTGCACCGCTAGGAAGAATGCTAATTGCAAATCATCTTGATGTTAGAGATATTTCATGTCAAGCAGTGTCTATCAGTAAAATTTTAAGCTTTTCTAGCTGATGTTCTCTCTTTTCCCAGAGGTCTTGAATGATGTAGGCTGAATGAGCCTTTCCAATTCATTTATGGCCAAAGGCGCCCAACTCTCTACAGCATTATTTTCCAATTATCCATCCATATCCCAGTAAAGCTGGTTCTTGTTTGTTTGGGATTTTGTTTTGTTTCGTGTGTCCTTTTCCTATTCTTTCTTCTTCCTCCTCCTCTTCAGTAATAATAATTTCTACTTGAAGCTCCTCCTCTATCTACCTACATCATCTCCCGGGGGTGTGGAGGAGAACTTAATTCACTGACATAAAGTACAAATTTAGGCAGCTTATCTTTTCTTGAGAGAGAGAGAACAGGAAATTCTATTTGATCATATAACATTCATTCAGTTTGGATTCCTGGGAGAATATTTTTGGACATACGAGGAAGACAAATCTTCACATCAACAGTCTGCAATAGATACAGGTGCTATTAGAAAATTACTAGATGTTTTGGTCAAGTTGCTACTCTGGAAGAAAAGATTGGAAGTGGGTGAACTTTCCAGTTCTGGAGTAAGCATAACACAGGCTGGAGTCAGCGTGACAAGGGCTCGTCATGGCTTCTGCAGGAAGAAATCTGCAGGCCCCTGGAAACCCTGCAGGCCCCTGGAAACCCTGCAGAACTCTCTGGATTATTTTTTTCCTCAGGTGACCTTCACATTGAAATGTAGATGTATAATCCTCTCTTTGCCAGAACTGACAAGGAAATGATGCAAAGCTTGTCAGAGGTGACCTCACTGCTTTGTGGACAAAGGAAATGATGCAACGTGGATTCAACACAAATAGCCTTGGAACATTCTGGAATCCTTTGACAAAATGAGAACCTCAACTAGCAAAGTAAACTAATAGAAACTCTGAGTCCACTGCTTACAGATACTTTTAAACTCATGGTTTTTAGCTCACTGGCCTCAAAACCAAACATGGACACCAAGTGTCAGGGACCATTTCACAACTTCAGCTTCTAATGCAAGATGAACAGTAGCAGCCTTCTCGCTGAAAGGCACTTCTGAGCAGGTGAGTGTCCACTGCTGGCTCCTTAAAAGACAGAGGTCAGAGGGTGCAGAGGTTTGTGTTTGCTTTTGCTTTGTTGTTGTTTTTCCTGTTTTTCAAAGCTAATCAGGCACACACAGAGTCCAGAAAGGCGACAGCACAGACTTGCACTTCGTGCTGGAGCTGCCTTTCCCAGCTCCTACGTGGTGAGCAGCTGGGTGCGTTTTCCTGACTCGCCTTGCCCTTCTCCCAGCGGGCTCCAATCCTTCAATCGTTTATCACAGTAAATAATCGTATGTATCCATAGGATAGTAACACATTTAATATGACATAAATGCCCAACAGTAGAGGAATAGTCAAATCAGGTATAGTGTATTCATAGGACGGAACATTAGTCATTTAAAGTGGTGGTTAAAAATTTTTAATGACATGGAAAAATGTGCATACTATAATGTCACATGAAAAAAAATCAGGTTACGTCTCTATATACAGTTTAGTCTAAATATACTTTATATGGTAAATACATATTTATAAAAAGAAATATAAAAATAAAAGGCAAAACCCAAAATCCTAACAGTGGTGGCCTCTGGGTGGTGCATTATGGGCAATTTCAATGTTTCTTTTATACTTTTTGTATGTCCTAAATTTTCTCTGATGTGCATGCATTATTTTAATAATAAAATATTTAAAAAATTATGAATGTTATAGAATCAAATGTAATATAGCCAGTAGATATGTAGTATGTCACTTTGGAGAATAAAAATTTTCAAGTGGAAGACGTGTTGTCTCTGCTAAGTCGAAACATTCCCTCGCGTAATCTTTCAAGTAGAAGTTTCTAAAATGGTTCTGAATATACGGCGGATTAGCGACTTCCTGTGTGCTTCTTTTTGCCCTGCTTGATTGAGCAAGGAGGTCCAGATGGTTTGTTTGTTCTTTTTATAATTGTAACTGGTTCTCAATGCCCAGGTCCACTTGGTCCTCCTCCTCTTCAGATTCTAACTGCTGGAGGCGAGCCCAGGCTCCACGTATCTTTCTAGCCCCTGCAGAATCCACACAGCACTTCATGCCCACTCCACATTGATGATGCTGATAGCACAAGGCACAAACCCACCCTCCACTGGCCTGGCTCTGCGGCTTCAACCTGCTCAGAGCAGAGATGGCAAACAGCCTTTCCATCTCAGAGCCTCAGGAGCCCCATAACACATGTTCCTGGGCTTTATTCAAAGCAAAATCTTCTTTATGGTGCCGAGGATCCATTCTAATGACTCTATCTGCTCTCAGCAAAAAGAGGGAGCTCTCTCAATACAGGGCTGGCCATAAAAGAACAATTCAGAAGGCTGTGCCCGCTGTGTACACACCCTCCCCCTTTCTCTTCCCTTCCCTGATGGTATGAAGAATCTTTCCAGTTCCAATCTGGCCCTTTCTTTCAATGTGCCCAGTGCCGATGGCTGCCATGGAAACAGCCTCCCCAGTGGTCAGGGAGGCTGGTGGGAGCCTCTGCTCTGCGGAGTGATGCATCACTTAAGAAAGAACGACACTCTTTTCCACGAGAAGGCTCCATCTCTGCACTGGGGCCAACGTGCTGTACAGGATTGCTCTGACATCCGAAGGTCATCACTGTGCTGTGGAGAACAGCAGCCTGTCTATGCTATTTTGAAAGCTCGAAAACATTCATAGATTTCTGCTTAAGACACAAGCTGGATCTGAGCTCCTCCTTCCAGGCTATGATGTAAATAGAAGCTAAAGTGTCCAATAGAATCGCACAGGCTGTGTGCTCTCTCTCTCTTTCACTTCCCCGGAATGTTTTCTTGCATAACAGTTACCAGGCCCTAGAATTCCTTAAGAGTTTAAAGAATTCCTGGAGGCAGCCAAACGACGGACATGTGGAACAAATTCCAGATCAGCAACTTCGGGAAGGACTAGAGAGTCACTTCAAGGGCCCCCCAGCTCCCAGACAGAAAAGGGGATTTTTAAATATATTTTCTTCTGAGACTGCCTCCTTAAATTGGCTGTAAAATTAAATTAGCCAAGGCATTTTCTATAAAATGAATAAAATGTGCTGACATTAATAATAATCGCTAATATTAAGCACTTTTTACAGAGATATTGTGCTAGACACTTTATATGCCCCATCTTGCTCAGAGTAAAAGCCAAAGTCTTCCATTGGACCTAAAGACCACACGTGACCACCCCTCAGTGCCCCTCTGACTTCCTCCCCTGTCCCGGCCTCCATCCATTCCTCTCCAGCCCCTGGTCTCCTTGGTCCTCAGACACACCAGCCGCTCCTCCTCAGGGCCTTTGCACCTGTCTCTGCCTGGAAGGCTCCTTCCCACACTCTCTGTGCACAGAACTCCTCCTCCAGGCCTCCCCACGAGCACCTGCTCATTACAGAGTCTTCCTTGGCTTCCGTGCATAAAATCCTCTCCTGCCCCAGCATCACCTTTGTCTCCAACCCTACCTGGCGGGACTCTGTAGGATTTGTCATCACCTGACACACTAGTGTGGCTTTAGTCTTGGTTTGTTTACACCTAGTAGAATGCATGCTCTGGAAAGGCAAGGGTTCCTTTTGTTTACACTGCATCCTCGTGCTTAAGGCAGTTCCTGTCCAAAGATGACATACGAATGGCCAACATGCACGTGAAAACATGCTCAACATCACTAATCATCAGAGAAATGCAAAACAAAACCACAGTGAGACATCATCTCACACCTGACAGGATGGCTACTATCAAAAAAAAGAAAACACAGGGCTGGCCTAGCGGCACAGCGGTTAAGTGCGTGCACTCGGCTTTGGTGGCCCCGGGTTCGCAGTTCAGATCCCGGGTGCACACTGACGCACCGCTTGTCAGGCCATGCTGTGGCGGCGTCCCATATAAAGTGGAGGAAGATGGGCACAGATGTTAGCCCAGGGCCAGTCTTCCTCAACAAAAAGAGGAGGATTATTAGCTCACGGCTGGTCTTCCTCACAAAACAGAAAAAAAAAAGGAAAACACAGGGGCTGGCCTGGTGGCGTAGCGGTTAGGTTTGCATGCTCTGCTTCAGTGGCCCCGGGGGTTCACAGGTTCAAATCCCAGGTGCAGACGGATGCGCTGCTCATCAAGCCGTGCTGTGGCTGTGACCCACATACAAAATAGAGGAACATGGGCGCAGATGTTAGCTCAGGGCCAATCTTCCTCACCAAACCCCCCCCCCCCGAAAATAACAAGCATTGGTGAGGAGGTGGAGGAACTGGAACCCTGTGCACTGTTGGTAGGAATGCAAAATGGTACAACTGCTGTGGAAAACAGGATGGAGATTCCTCAAGAGAAAACTAGAGCTACCATATGATCCAGCAATTCCACTTCTGGGTACATATTCAGAGGAATTGAAAGCAGGGTCTGGAAGAGATATTTGCATATCCATGTTCATAGCAGCATTATTCACAATAGCCAACAACGCAAATATCCATCAACAGATGAATGGACAAACAAAATGTGGTATATATATACAGTGGAATATTATACAGCCTAAAAAAGGAAGGAAATTCGGATACTTGCTACAACACAGGTGAACCTTGAGGACGTTAAGTGAGGTAAGCCAGTCACACACACAAAAATAGTATATAATCCCACTTATATGGGGTCCCTAGAGTAGTCAAAATTATAGAGACAGAAAGTAGAATGGTAGTTACCTGGGGTTGCAGGGAGGGGGAATGGGGAGTTGTTGTTCAATAGTTTCAATTTTGCAAGATGAGAAAGTTCTGGAGATCTAGTTCACAGCAATATGAAGATACTTAACACTGCTAAACAGTACACTTAAAAATGGTTAAGATGGTAAATTTTATGTTATGTGTTTTGTTTACCAGAATTAAAAAAAAAAACCTGGTGTGTGTCACATGATAAAGAAATGAATTTAATCCTCACAAGAACCCTAAAAGGAGTTCTTGTTATGGTCACTGTTGGGTAGGGAAACGGTCTCCTCTACAGCTTAGAATCTAGGAAAGAGGGACCTGGACTCTCAAATGGCACAGCCGGTAAGTGTCCCAAAGCCTCACTAGGATTTCTACAAATTTCTTGGGGACTTATAATTTCATGGGTTCTATTCATTTTTTTATTGCCACATAACTAATTGCCACAAATTTAGCAACTTGTAAAACAGCACAGACGTATCACCTCCCAACTCCTGTGGGTCAGGAATCCAGTGTGTTTTAGCTGGGTCCACCGCTCAGGCTCTCACAAGGCTGAAATCCAGGGGTCGGCTCCTGGAACAGGGGCCTCTACTGAGTCACTCACCCACCGCAATGTGGCACTGCCTGTCCGGGGGAGAGACGACCATGCTCCGTCATGCCCAGTCCTGAGACATTGCTGGACATACATGCCGACCCTGACGCCCCGTGCTCCTGCCCAGACCCCCACCAGGGGTGGAGGGCGACAGCAGAACAAAGAGCTTCCCACACAGATGCAACCTGGTGCCCATCTAAGGCAGAAGCCTGCAGTGGTCTCAGTCTGGGGTGGGGGCAGGGCAGGGCCTGGGCACCCAGGGGCAGTAAGCTGGGGGCCTGAACCTGTCTGGGGGGAGCTGGGGAAATGGAGGGAGCACCAGCGAGCCAAGGCTCCAAGCCCCTGCATGGGCCCCATTATCCCATCAGACTTCACTTACAAAACACGCATTCAAAGAGGAAATGATTAAGTTAAGACAGCGACCTGGAGCATTAACCCCAAGTACCAGGCCCTCTGAGTCAGGACCCTGTGCAACTGTGCTATTCACACATCCATGAAGCCAGCCCTGCGTGGGAATCATAAGAGTCTCTTGAAGGCATTTTCTAAACATTCAGATCTTTCTGACCACCCCAGAGCGAACCAGACTCTCCACAGCAGGGGCCTGGACGTTTGTAAGTGTCGCAATTCCTATGACAGGGCACATTTGGGAAGCGCAGCCCACATTCCTGTTCCCCTGCTGCGGGTGTGGCATGAAACACCTACTCTGCCTGTTTTGTAGTGACCCTGACCTCTACAGTCTGGTTAGACCAGGGCCAGGCACATGGCCCAGGGCAGGTAACCTGTAGACGGTCCAGCACCCTGCGCTGTAGCTTCACACAAAAAGGGCCAAAAAGGGAAAACGGTTGTTACCCAATCCTACCAGAACATCTTTTTCCAGGAATGCAAACTGGATAGAGAAAGACACAGAGCCAGAGAAATCAGCTGAGTCACGTTTCTGCAATAGGGTTGGGACGAGCAGATGCCTCCTCGTGAGGAAACCGCCCCAGAGCTCGTGGTCGGTCAGCAAGTCAGCTATTGGACCCTTAGAGCTGTTGCTGGGAGCCCAACACAATTCAGCCTCTTGGCAAAATGGCACTCTGCTCAAGATCCCCACCATGCTTATTTCCAACACACCTCCTCTGGTGTGAGCTAAATAAGTCTCTGTTCTGGCAACCAGAAGAGGATCATTCCCATTTGACAGAGGAGAAAACTGAGGTTCAGACTGGTTAAGTCAAGGCTTAACATCACAAAGATATGCTGATGCCGAAGCTAGGTGTTGGCTGCCTCCCTGAAGACAGCAACACCCAGAATGGTGATCACTGGTGGGGAGCACAGGAGGAGAGGGAGAGAAGACGTTACCAACTTCCAGGGCAGACTGTGTTCCCAACCTGAGGCCAGGAGGCAGATCAATGCCCAGTTCCACCTCCACGCTGGCTGGACTGGGGCGTGCTGTGCGGGCTTCTCCTCTGAAGCTGTTCCTGGCTGCGATGCCCGCCTCAGCCCCCTCCTGGCTCCTGTAGGGGCCATACAAGTAGCCCGAGGCAATGGCAGCTGCAGTTCTGTGCTGAAATGGCTGAGAAGGCGTTTGCTTGTTCCTCTCTAGAGATCAGAAAAGGGGGAAGGCAGCCCCCAGGCTGAGACCTTAGGTGGGGGCCCAGGCACTGGCACCCCCAAGCAAGCTGAGGGGAGAGAGCCGGCATTTCTTATGGCTGAGAGTTTTGACGCCCCCTCTCCCCTTAGTGCTCAGCTGTCATGGCCATTGTGGTTAATGCACACAGATGCTAGGATCTTTCCAGAATTATTCATTCCCTGCAACGTTTCCCCTGGGGTTTGGCAAGAATTGCTTGGTTTGACTCTTAATAACATTCTTAGCAGTAAATGTTGTTGACCAGGCTTCAGCGATGTTCAGGGGTGGGAAGTGATCAGCGGGATTTCTGACATGGAGCCCTGAGGGCTTGTCTTAGGAGAGGGTTTCCATCAACTGCTTGAGTCTCCCGCCCCCATGTTGGAGAGCTAGTTCAGACAGAAGAGAAACAGCCCTCCCTTCCCACCTGTCATCTGCGCGCAATGTGTGTTTGCACTAACCACGGGCTCACCTCCGGCCATCGGGCACTTGTTTCTAATTCTTCTCCTTGACCGAACCTGTCTTAGAAAACAGATTACGTGGAATACTGCAGAAGGTCACTTTTGTTCCAGTAAACTGAAAATATTCAGTCAACAAATGATAACCGTTAAAGGATCCAATGCCCTTGGGAAAATGAAGTTGCTGAATAAGGCCCTGAGGCCTTGAGAATTTGCTGGAGGAGGCCTTTGGGGATTGAGTGACAGCGTTTTTCTTGTCATAAGTCTCAGATTTCTAGGACAGAGGTAAAGGCATATGATTAAGACAGAGGACTGCTCACAACTTTTTAGCTCGCAAAGAAAGAACACAGAATTTCCATTTCCCTTGGCTAAATGGAGTTTCCTACTGGGGAGCATGCCACGAATTGGTGGCATGGGGCTGCAAGAAGTAGCTTTACTTGGCCACATCGACAAGGGAGGAAGACCTGCGGGTCCACTGAGTCAAGGTCTTCCTTCAGAAGCACCAGGGCCAAGCAGATGGATGGTGCCAAGGCAGCCCTCACTCTTCCTTCAAGTGCCAGGCACAAGCCCCGGAATGAAAGACAGAGAGTCTGTGAGCAGCGGGGCCTCTATGCTCTGATAAGCATGAATATCCATGGAATAGAGCTGTTCTTTCCACATTTGCCAACCAGTCCCCTCTGGGCTGTGGTATCAAGGGCAGCAGAAGATAGTCACCTAGCCAAGAGGTCCAAAGCCTGGAAGATAGAATACACTGCCTTTCTACATCACCATCATCACCATCGCCATCATCGTCACAACCATCACCACCATCACCATCATCTTCATCATCATCATCACCATCACTGTCATCACCATCACCATCTTCACCACCACCATCACCATCATCACCACCATCACCATCACCACCACCATCACCACCATCACCATCATCTTCATCATCATCATCACCATCACCATCTTCACTACCACCATCACAATCTTCATCATCACCACCACCATCACCATCATCACTATCGTCATCATCACCATCATTGTCACCATCTCTCTGGCACCTCTTACATTTATGCCAACGTAAAGAGCATTGTCCAATATCAAAATCTAATTTCTTCCTTAGAACAACCCTGCAGGTGAATACAGCAGAGATAATTATGCCATTTCACAGGAGAGGAGGCTAAAACTCAGAGAGGTGAATATATTTGTCCCACTTATTCTAAACTTCAAGGAGCTTTTCCCAGAGTATGATTGTCGAGCTAACATAAACATTAGGAGTGTTTATCAGGCAGAAGGTGGGAAAAGAGTGTGTGGTATGTGTGTGACAGTATGTGTGTAGAGTGTATATGGTGTGTGTATATGTGGTGTGTGGTGTATGTGTGTGTGAGAGTGTGTGTGTAGTGTGTGTGTGAGAGTATGTGAGTAGTGTGTGTGTGCTGTGTGTGTGAGGGTATGTATGTAACGTGCATCAGTATGTAGTGTGTGTGGTGTGTGTGTGAGAGTGTGTAGTTTGTGTGTGTGTGTAGTATGTGTATGTGAGTAGAGTGCATATGGTGTGTGTGTGTAGTATGTGTGTGCAAGAGTGTGTGTGGCATGTGTGCGCTGTGAGAGTACGTGTGGCATGTGTGCGCGCGTGCTCCAGCCCGCGTGTGAGAAGGAGAAACGAGTTCCGAGCGAGGGGAAGAGGCGGAAGCATGAAGCGATGTGCTCTCGGATAGCTGCCATTCCTGCAGACCGCTCTTTCTGAAGTGCGTCTGATCGTGTCGCACCCCCTTCAAGCCCTGTAGTGGTCCCCATTTCCAGATAGGACAGAGCGCCCGCCGCATCCGTTCGGTGCCCCCTCCTTCTTTAAAGCCTCTGTAACGCCGCTCCCTGAGCTGCTCACAAACCCTGCACGTGCCACCCTTCTGCGTGAATGTCAGCTCCTGCCTTGCCTACACCACCTTGCAAACCCCTCCCTGCTGAGTGTCCCTCCTCTGTGAGGCCCGGCCACCACTCCCTGCTCTGAGCAGGGCTGCGGCCTGCGCCTCTTATGACTGCAGTGTTCCTTCCTCGTAAGCCCGGGGCAGGGCGCTCGGCTTTAGCCTCCCCTCCACTGCCCGTCTCCCAGCGCCCGGCACGTGGGAGCGAGCTGCTCAGCGGCGGGGTGGAAAAGCCTCACACTGTGCCCTCTGCTGGGGTCCCGACTAACCTCCATTGATCTGGCAAACGGGTGGGCTTCCCTACAGGTCTCTGTGGGTGGAGGAGGCCAACGAGACCGCGGGGAGAGACTTCCTTGTAAGGGGGAGGAGTCAGGCAGGATGACAGTGGGAGTGGGGATTCTGAGAGCAGCATCCTGGATGTTAATTAGTCCTGTGATGGCCCCTCCCCTGAACCAAAGTCCTGGGGGAAGGAGGTCTACCCCTAAAGCTGAAGGAGCTGTGTCCTTGCGTTAGCCTGCTGGAGTTACCCTGACAAAGTTCCACAAGCTGGGGGGCTTACACAACAGAAATGTATCGTTTCACAGTCTGGAGGCTGGAAGTCCAAGATCAAGTCACCAGGGTTGGTTCCTTCCAAGGGCTGTGAGGGAGAAGCTGTTCCAGGCCTTTCTCCTTGGCCGGTAGACGGCCATCTTCTCCCTGTGTCTTCACGTCGTCTTCCCTCTGTGCATATCTGTCTCTGGGTCCAGATGTCCCCTTTTCAAAGGACACCAGTCATATTGGATTAGGGGCCCACCCTACTCCAGTAGGACCTCATCTTAACTAATTACGTCTGCAATGACCCCATCTCCAAATACAGTCACATTCAGAGGTACTGGGGGCTAGGACTTCAACCTATGAATTTTAGGGAACACAATTCAGTCTGTAACACACTGGGATCCAAAGTGGTTCTGACTGGCCCCGAGCCACGGCAGGGAACTTGGTGCCAGGAATAGCAGGCAAAGCAGGTGGCAGCAGGACCACACCTGCCACATCCCTCAGTCTGGAAGCAGACATGTTTCGTGTGCACCTGGCGCTCCCGGAGATGGCTGGTGGAAGGAGAGATCTTTGCATGAGCAGAAAGAAGCCAACAACCGGCTACTTACAGCACATGCCTCCCTCTGTTCCCGATTTGCAAGGGGATAAAGGGGTGGTTTCTATCTTAATTCATCTTTGTAACCCTAGAAACTAGCACAGCATCAATGCTTAATATATTTGTGGAGAATGAATGGATGAATGAGAGATACAAGGCATTTCGGACCTCCTGAAGGAAAATCAATCCATCAATTCATCATTCTGTTAGAAACTATCTGCCCAGAGCCGTGCTGGGTCATGTGAGGAGCACCCAGAAATAGATGATATGGCCCATTAATTCCATCATTGGCTCAGTAAACAATTTATTGAATGCCTTTTCTGTGCCAAGGGCTCCATTAATGCTGGGGTGACAAAGATGGACCGGTCCAGACACTCAGATTAGGAATCCTAAGAAACAAATAAAACTGCAATAAGGCAGTCCAGTCCCATGCTGACTCTGTGGTCCTGATGGCTGGACTGCAATCAGAGTTTAGCAAAGGAGAAATAAGGCAGCAAGAGAAACCAGCCACGGCTTCAGGAATAGGAGTGCCCTGTTCATGGAAGGTGCAGGAAGGTACAGAAACGGGATGGAAGTCATACAACTTGTGGGATGGGGTGATGAGGTCAAAGAGGGAGGCCGTATTTTCATTTTCCTGGGAACAAGTGTTGGAGAATCATGGGAAATGAGATGAGTGTATGGGGTCTAATCCTACAGATCAAGGATCAGCCAACTTTTCCTGTAAAGGCCCAGATAGTAGATATTTCAGGCTTTGTGGGCCACACATGGTCTCTGTTGCAACTACTTGACTCTGCTGTCGTGGTGTGAAAACAACCACAGAAATCCATAAAGGAATGAGTATGGCTGTGTTCCAATAAAACTTTATTTGTAGATGTTGAAATTTGACTTTAATATAATTCTCAAGTCATGACATACTCTTCTTTTGATTTTTTTCTCAACTGTTTTTGTCTGTTTTGGCTGCTATAACAGAATACCATAGACTGGGTGGCTTATAAACAACAGACATTTATTTCTCATAGTTGGGAAGTCCAAGATCAAGGTGCTTGCAGATTCGGTGTCTGATGAGACCCCACTTATTGGTTCACAGGTGGCCATCCTCCTGCTGTGACCTCACGTGGCTCTCTGGGGTCTCTTTTTTTTCCTCCCAGTTCTATTGAGATATAATTGACATATAATTTTGTGTTAGTTTAAGGTGTACCACATAATGATTTTATGTAGATGTATACTGTGAAATGATTCTGCAATAAGTTTAGTTAACACCCATCATCATACCTAGTTACAAATTTTTTTTCTTGTGATGAGAACTTTTAAGATCCACTCTCTTAGCAACTTTCAAATATACAACACAGGATTGTTAACTATAGTTAATTGTGCATCACATCCCCAGGACTTATTTATCTTAGAACTGGAAGTTCGTACCTTTCGACCACCTTCACCCATTTCACCCATTCCCCACCCTCCACCTCTGGTGACCACCATTCTAGTCTCTGTTTCTATGAGTTTAGTTGTTTTTTTTTTCAGATTCCACGTATAAGTGAGAGCATACAGTATTTGTCTTTCTCAGTCTGACTTATTTCACTTAGCATAATGACCTCAAGGTCCATCCATGTTGTTGCAAATGGCAGGCTTTCTTTCTTTCTTTCTTATGGCTGCATACTATTCCATTGCATGGCGTCTCTTTTATGAAGGCACTAATCTTATTCATGAAAGCTCCACCCTCATGACCTAATCACCTCCCAAAGCACCCTTGCCAAATACCATCTCCTTGGGAGTTAGGTTTCAACACATAAATTTTAACGGGACACAAATATTCAGTCTATAGCACCAACCATTTAAAAATGTAAAGACCATTCTTAGCTTGTGGGCCGTACAGAAACAGGCAGTTGCCAGATTAAGCCCGTGGGCCATAGTCTGCTAACTCCTGGTACACATCAGTGTTTCTCAGACTTGAATGTTAAGATGCAGATTCTGACAAGAAGGTCTGAGGCAGGATCTGAAATTCTTTTTTTTTTTTTTTTAATTATTTAGGTTTTATTTTCTGAGGTAACGTTAGTTTATAACCTTACGTAATTTCAGGTGTACACCATTATATTTTGATTTCTATGTAGACTACATCATGTTCACTACCCACAGGCTGATTACCATTCATTACTACACACGTGTGCTCTATTGCCCCTTCCACCCTCCTTGAAATTCTTGGTTTCTAAGGAGCTCTCAGGCACAGCTGGTCCAGCTGGTCCACAGACCTCACTTTGAGAACCACTGGTGTAGAGTCTCGAAGGTGCAGCAGAAGCATTTCAGCGTGGTGCGCAGGCAGAGTGTGTCCACTGAAAGGGGCAATGAAGGAGCCAGGCCTGCACTGGGCCTGCAGACAGACGAGCTGCTTGGAGGCAGGTACTGTGGTTTCATGTGGGGGTGGGGGACGCGTGGGGGACGCATGGGGGGCAGTCTTGTAGGACTGAGCCCTCGACCTGTGGAATCTGATGCTATCTCCAAGTAGATAGTGTCAGAATTGAGTTGAATCCTCAGACATCATGCTGGTGTCCAAGAATTGCTTGTTGGTGTGGGGAAGCCCCCCACGTACACACGTTGGAATTGAGTCCAGGAACCCAAAGAGCCCACCCCTCTTCCTAGCAACTGCTGGTGAAAATGTGCCACATGTCATCAGAAACTGATGTCTCCACTCTTGGTGGTAGGAGTGGGGAGCAATGAGCAGCACCAACCAGCAGCTCTGGGAAGAGAAGTTTCTGGCTGAGAATTGGGAAGACAGCAGAGCCAAAGCCCATGGGCAGGAACCAACTCTCCTGGTGACTCTTTCCAAGGTCCCCTGAACTGTGACAGCTAGTGAGCCGGGCCTGATGCTGCGAGAGCCGGTCTCCTGACGACCAGACTGGAGGCCTCTCCTGTGAGCACACCCTATGTTCTCATCGTGTACGCATGTCCGAAATAAAGCCTAAAACATGTTGTTTTAACAGCAGCCAATGTGTGTAATTTGGCTCAATATATTTAATAGACATTTAGTAATAATTAAAGCATGAGATAAAGCAAATACTTGAAATATCATGGAAACCAGCTTGTTGTTATGTGCGAAACATGCTCAAATAATGCTTTTGTATTTTTAAAATAATATGAATAGCAAATGTTTCTTGTAGAAGAATAAAAATACAGACAAGCAAAAAGAGGGGTCAGGCTCCCCAGAGGTCGGGTAGCTCGTCCTGAAGGCCTGTCCCCAGAGGCTGGCCGTGCTGCCAGGAACCCGTGTCTCCTGCCAACACACCCTGCCTCTCACGAACCGCCACTGCCCATCAGTCCTGCGTGGCCTTGGTGTGACCAAGACACAGCTTCCCAGCATGGCTGGACAGTGTGGACTTCGACTTTGCATGGACCTTGGTCTTTGGACCATCTCTCTGTCTTTTTGTAATTTGTTCTGATCTCCTAGAGGTACAATTTCTTCTGGCAACCCTTCTTGAGTACCCTCCAGGGGACACCAGCCTCTTGGTGCTTCTGTCACCTCCCAATCGGATGCCAGGGTTCATGGTCCACCTCCCTAGCCCCACCCACCCCTTGGCACCCAGGGATTCGTGGAAGACCTTGCCCAAGGACTTGCCTGGTTTTGATAGCTCTGGCTGGAGTCTGGTCTAGAATTCTCCATTCTCTCACTTGGCTACATTCAAGCAATTAGATATGGATTTGGATAAGAAGCTACCCTTTAAACTGCTAATATCCCCTGAAGGGTTACCCCTGGGGGCTACAGGGAGCTCATTTATTCCAATATCCAAATGTCAGCCGGGCTCAGGAAAACAGCTCTGAGGGAGGCAGGAAGGAAGATCCGTGTAAAATGGACGTTTTGAAAAGCCAGAGGGCAGTTCAAGGACACTGGCGTCTCGGGAGATGGGCGGGGGAAAAAGAAGGGGGTAGCGGGTAGGGAGGGCAAAGACTCGCTTTGCTCAGGGCGGTGGTGGCCGCAGGGCAGTGAAATCTTTGTCTGCATCTTCCTGGCTGCCTGCGATTAGTTAGCTGAGCTGGTCGGTGCCTAAATTAAAATCCCAAAACTGGCATGGGAGGTTAACACACTCAGCCTCCCATTCTCCCACCTTCTCCCCCATTCTCCTATGTCCCCCTCTTGAGGCAGAATCCCTCTCCTTCCTGCAAAGTGGTGTGGAGAGAAAGTGGAATAGCAGAAGAGAGAAGGAGCTAGAGACCAGTGCTGGGTCTGGCCCTCCCGCCCCCATGCCTGTCTGCCTTCCTTGCCCCTTGCTCCTGGTTCAGTATGTAAGAGGTCTCCTGTCCATGGAGAACGAATTGTGGGCATATGCTTGGGCTTCTGGGTTCTGCTCTTTCTTGGTATTTCTGTAGTTGTGGTTGAATTTGCCAGTAAACCGCATCTTTCTAGGATAATGAACATCTGGAGGGAGAAAACGTCATTCTGGTTGTGTCTTTGGAATTCAGACTCGGAATCAACACAGGTTTACTGAGCACTCATGCTGTGGGTCTCTCTCTCTTTCTCTCTCTCCCTGTTTCATTCAGTCCCCATACATGAACTTTGGTTCCAGACAGCGTCTTCTCTTTGGGGCACTAGCTGGAATATCACTCAGAAGCCCTACGCTGTCCATAAAGGAGGAAGTTCTTTCACGTGCTCGCTGTTGCCAAGGCAACCACTTCCTTAGGATCCAAAACATTAATATCTCTCTCCCTTGCATCTGTTTTCTGGTCAGATTTTTTCCTGCAGTGACATCTAGTGACCACAGGGAAAAACCCCAATGATTTATGCCTGGCCTTGAAAATCATTTTTGAGGAAGTGACCGTCCAGCTGTTGACACCCCGTGCCCCCACCCAGCCTCAGAGCCACCACTCACCTCCCTGGGAGCCCGCCGCCCTGAGTCCTAAGGGTGCATGCCTTAGACATTTCAACATGTGCTCAGTAACTGCTTCCGGCCATTGCTTCTTAGCACAAGAGCATTTTGCACGAGCTCCTGCACATCTTCAGCTTGTGTACGGTAACCTCTGCATTGCCCGTGCAGATATTTTTATTTTGTGACTCATTCCAGAGCGGAGGTTGCCCTTTTCTTTCATCCAGCAGGAATCTGGACCTCCTTTTCCAGCTGTCAATCACTTTGCTAGAGGGGATGCAGACAGACCCGAACATCAAGCCAAGGACACTGGGACAAATAGTCATGGTGTGAAGCCAAGGACACTGGGACAAATAGTCACGGTGTGTAACAAATGATGGCGATGCAACACTTTGTTGATCAGACCCCTCCAGTGACCTTGAACAAGGACACGCGGGGACACAACGCGGATAGGATCTTCCCCACGGGCCAGGCACCTCCTATCCCAGGAGAAACAGCCCAATCACTTTTCGTTGGGGACCCAGGATGCGCAGACAGCCAGCCCAGAATGAATTCAAGACCTGGGAGGTCCTTCTCTTTCTGGAGAGATCACGGGCCCCATTTTCCTGGGTCAGCCTGGTTTCCACCGTTGTCCAGCATATTGGAGATTCCGCCAGTGGCCACAATCCCTCATGTCTGGTGTTCTCACCTTTGGCAAGATGACTCTGAAGCTTGTTCCATTAAGAGGTGGAGTCACTAACTTTCTACTGCATTGAGAACTGTGCTCAGCAGGGTAATCAGGACTAAACAACCCAGACATGTGAAGAGACGGGGAAAAGATCATTCCAGGCATAGGGGAAAAGGATGCAATTGAAAGGTACTGATGAATGTGAAATGGGGCAGTGATGTTATCCAACCCTGGCTTGTAAAATATTCCTCTGAATACTTGCATAGAGTGGGCTAGAGAGGAGAGACAGGAGTGGAAGCAGGAGGTATTCAGGAGGCCATTGCTGTGTTCCAGGTGAGGAGGTGGTGCCTTGGACTAGACTGGTGTCAACAGAGATGGGGAGAACGGAAGAGATTCCAATCTGATGTGGAGGTAGTACCTATGGGGACACGGTAACGAATTTGAGGTAGAACCCACAGGGAAGTAGGATTGAATGGTTTGATGGGTGTGGGGGAGGTGGTTAAGATATGGAGGTGACAGGGTTGACTTCCAAGTTTCCAGCTTGAGTGAACTAGTGGATGGTGGTGCCATTTGCTGAGCTGGAAAAGACTAGGGAAGGAGCAGGTGAAGGTAGGAAAAGAGAAGAGTTGGGTTTTGCCACACAAAGCTTAAGGTACCTGTGAAACAAAATGGAAATGGAAATATCCAAATGGAAATATCAAATAGTCAATTGGATATAGGATCTTGAAACTCAGAGGAAAGGAATAGACCAGAGATGTAAATTTGAGAGTCATTAGCATATAAATAGTTTTGAAAGCTGAGTGCAAGTTATCAAATTAACTTATACAAGTGGCTTGAATTTTTCCTTTTTCATCTGTTGTGACTCAGGCTGTATCAGTCAGATCCTAGCAGGAGGCAGACCCCATGCTCAAGTTAGGATAATCTGAGGAAGGGTGAATGAAGGTGGGAGGCTGAATAATGGCCCCCAAAGACATTGAGTGCTAATCCCCGGAACCTGTAAATGTTACTTTATATGGCAAAGACTGCAGATATGATTAAGGATCTTGAGATGGAGAGATTATTCTAGATTATCCTAGTGGGTCCTAAATGCTATCGTAAGTGTTCTTATAAGAGAGAGGTGGAAGATATTTGACTACAGACAGAAGAGAAGGTGACGTGATCCTGGGGGCAGAGAATGGAGCGATGCAGCCATGAACCAGGGAATGCCGGCAGCCCCAGCAGCTGGAAGAGACAAGGGGCAGATTCGACCCTAGAGCCTCCGGGAGATAGCAGCCCTGCTGAGCCTAGATTGCAGCCCAGTGACACTGACTTTGGACTTCTGACCTCTGGAACCTCCTCGAAAGAATAAATTGTTGTTTTAAGGTACTAAGTTTGCAGTAATTTGTCATTGCAGCAACAGGAAATTAATACAATGGAGGAACAATTTACAAAGATTTGGGCTCAGTGGAAGGAAATAACAAGGCTCAGAAGTACCCTGGGGCTAGTATCAGCATCCCGAGGCCACGCAGGACAAGGGGACGGAGCAGTTACCAGAACTCAGGAGAAGAGGAACATACAAAGAGGACGGACTTGAGAGGAGCACTGACAGCCAGCCTAGGATGACCTGCCTCTGCAGGCTGGTGGGGGTGGGTGTGGGGGGGTGGGGGTAAATACCCCAACCTCTCCCCCTCCAATATCCTGCCAGGCGTCTTATTGGCTAAACCTCTAAGCCAGAGGGCTAGCCTGATGCGGTCCTACAGGCAGCCTGAGCAGGGAAGACAGGTGGAGTGGACCTGGGGGAGGAGAAGCAGCAGGGAGCTATCCAGCTCCTGCCAAGAATTGGGCTTTTCAGAGGGCTCTGACATCTGTTGGCCTGTCTGAGCCTCTGAAGCCTCGTCTCTCAGTACGATGATAGTCCTCACTGACTTTGAAGGTTGTTGTAGTAAATAGGGTAGCACAGGCGATGCCCCTGACCTATAGCAGGTGCTCAGAAAATGCCAAATAACAGAAAAACCGGAGCCTTGAATCACAAATCATGTGAACACACGTGTAGCTCAGTATAGCACAAGGAATATGGGCAATTGGCTGCTACCTGATAAGCAACTTCCCTAGGAATTGGAAGCATTAATATGGAGATTTTGTTTTGAAATAATCGGAAAATATCAGTCCAGTTGTATATTAGAAAAGTTAGTTATTTGTTTTTATGAAACTTAATAGATTTAATGATGCCTGTGAAACAATGGAACTGTGTCTTATTCGTTCCTGTGTCCCTAGGAGGCCTTTTCTTACATCATAGCTTCCCCGTCTTTGGTTTTTGTAGTCACTTTTTTGCTCTTGTTTTTTTTTTGTGTGTGTGTGAGGAGGATCGGCCCTGAGCTAACATCTGCCAATCCTCCTCTTTTTTTTGCTGAGGAAGACTGGCCCTGGGCTAACATCTGTGCCCATCTTCCTCCACTTTATATGGGATGCCGCCACAGCATGGCTTTCCAAGTGCTGTGTCGGTGAGCGCCCGGGATCCGAACCGGCGAACCCCAGGCCACCGCAGCAGAGTGTGCGCACTTAACCGCTTGTGCCACCAGACCGGCCCCCGTAGTCTGTTTAAGTTACACTTAAACCCAGACTCAGCAACAGCCTGCAGGTGTGTGCTGCTGAAGTTCCCCTTTCACGCAAAGCTCTGCCCATCTCTCCTTACCACGATACACCATCACCTCAGCGTGTTGTGAATTTAGTGCATCACTAGAGACGCAAGGAATTAGGGGACTTCACGTGATGCGCCGCATGCTTTCTGCCATCTGGCTGGCCTCTACTCCCTCACCGCCCACCTTCCACACTCCACTCGGGGCCTCTGGTCCCCTCACACTCCAACCATTTCAAAAGCCTAGTGTCCATGTGGCTGGGGCATGGCCCTCCCACCCCTGGGGAGTGTAGCTTACAGCAGCATGCAGGACCTCACACTGTCTTGGAGAGCTGACGGTGCGCATCCCTTCCCAGGTCTGCACTGAATGATCTTCTGCTAGTGGTTTGAAATCAGCCACGGTGGGGCTATTTACACCACGGAAATTGGCGGACACTACAAACCAGAGCTGTTTTTCACCCTCCGGAGAGCTGGTGGTTACACATTTGCCAGTACATTCAAGAATGTCGCATTCCCTCCCCAGCCCCTGGTCCACGCTCAGTGCTGACTAGGGCTCTGCTTGTGGTGGCCTGCCCGCCCAAGGGCCCTCAGAATACTGGAGAATAAATACTCTCCATCTCACCTGCTGAAGACTAACTTTCCACCAGGGCTTCCCATCCATCCCCTCCCACCTTCTCTGGGAGCTCATCCTACGCACAAAGCTGGGGGGGGTGCTTAACAAGACCCCACTCAGGTGGACCTGTCCTGGCATCGTTCCCTCTGTGGAACCAGCCCCTCTGGTGAGGAGTTTGCACTCACATACGCACTCATGTATTAGCCCTCACAACCCTCGGGCCAAGGGATCTAATCATTCCGTAGATAGAATGAAATCAAGGTCCAAGTGGTAGCTGTCAGTAACGCTGAAACTCTGGCTCTTTGCTCAGGTTGATCTATGCTCCAGAGCAGATACCACCCAAGAAATGTAAACATCTCCGTGTGGGACAGGGTGCTCGCCACAGGGAGCCCTTGCTTGCCAAGCCCGCCAACGCCAGTAAAACGAAAGTGGGTGAGAGGAAGGCAAGAAATGGGGTGGCTGAAAGTTTTCCTAAAAGACTGATTAAGAACAGTGTGTGCGTGTGCGTGTC